>NC_079320.1:0-655937 GCF_029931775.1 Euleptes europaea | reverse complement strand
AGGCTCATCCCCTGAGAGTCTTGTTGGTCTCTGAGGTGCTCCTGGGCCCAAATTGAGCTCTTCTACTGCTGGCCCAAACTGGCTACCCTCCGGAAACTATTTATTTACAGTTTTGTCCTGCACAAGGGGCTCAGGGTAGCATGTTTGTATAAGAACTGGATGGAAGTGGTTTGGAATCCTCGTGACTCAGGGAGGGGCAAAGATGGTGGTGGAAAAGAGAGAAGCACCACGTGGAAGGCTGCACAAATGGGCCCCCGTGGGGTCATGCCGCTCTGACATGAGCACAGGACGCTGCCTGGCCCTCCGTCCATCAGAGTCATTATTGGCTATTCAGACTACCTGCGGCTCTCCAGGGTCTCAGGCAGAGGTCTTTCACAGCGCTTCCTGATTCTTTTAACTGGAGATGCTGGCGGGGATTGAACCTGGGACCTTCTGCCTTCCAAGCAGATGCTTCACCACTGAGCCACAGCTCCTCCCTTCCCTTATGCAATGGGGCACTGCTTGTATGCTAGCTTATTTAAAACACTCTCCACAGAAAACACCCAGGACAATCAAAGCCACAATTAAAATAACTCTGAACCATGAAAACCACTGGAGAGAGCCCTGAGGCCCAGTAGGCTCAAGAGGGCCTGGCAGCCTTAAAGCCAGAGGAGACTCCTGGTGGGGCAATTAACAAAAGACTCGGAAGAGCAAAATGTCTTTGTTAGCACGTAGAAAATTGCTGGTTTGTTCCAGGCAGACTTGCCCGGTCAGGCGGCTTGAATTCCCACCTCCCTTTCTCTCTGGTAGGAAGCTGTCCGACGGGCTCTTCCTGCGTTGCTGCAAAGAGGTGGCCGAATTGTACCCCAAGATCCAGTTTGACACCATAATCATCGACAACTGCTGCATGCAGGTAGGTCAGCCCCGTCCGCAGCCTGCGGTGTCCTCTCCCCACCCCGAAGCAGAGGATAAGGGGACTTCCCCCTCCCCACTTCTGCTGTTTGGCCTCGGGTCTTGTATGTCGGTTGGTGTGCAGGGATCTGTGTGTGTGCTTGTGTCTTGCCCATCCAGCCTGCCAAATGTCCACCCTTGCTGTGTTTTGCCCTGGCAGCTTCACTCGGCTGAGCAGAACCTCCTGAAGGTTCCCCTTGCCCATGGGTGAGGCTGCCAGCTGCCCACTTGTGAGCATTCTCAGCGGGATGGCCCCCACCTTGTAGAAGGGCCTGCCTGAGGAGGTCCAGAAGGCCCCCATACTACTACCATTTTGCAAAAAGTGCTGAACAGAATTTTTCAGGAGGGCATTTTTGTAAAGAGATGAGAACTGTCACATAATGGAACAGCACAGGAGGTGACTTTTATAAGGGAACAGGATTATAGTTTCTTGCTTAGTTTAGTATATGTACCTCCTTCCGTTTGCTGCACTGTCTTTTCCACTTCCTGTGGTACAGCATTTCATGCCTTAAGTACTTCTCAAAATGTGTGTTTGCACTGATGCCCAGTTCTGTGTTTCATATCCTGCTGCTGCAGGTTAATTGAAGTTCCCTGCTGTCTCCTTTATATTCTGTAATGTGCCTTGATTCTCAGTGAGAAAGGTGGGCTCTACATGAAGGAAATTAAAAAATAAACAAACCGCCTACATCCAAACCCATCAAAACTCTGAGATTCAAACTTTGAAATGCCTAGAGGGGGGCAGAGCACAGATGCACGCTCCCAGGAGGCCAGGCTCCACGTCCTTCCGGGGCTTTCTGGAACCTTGCCAGAGAGGTTGCTTCCTTCATCTTATTCCATGGCAGGTTATTCCACAGGGGGGAGATGCCATTTCACATGAATGCACTTCTTTCCTTTCTCCAGCTGGTGCAGAATCCCTACCAGTTTGACGTTCTGGTCATGCCCAACTTGTATGGGAACATCATAGACAATCTGGCAGCTGGCCTAGTGGGTGGGGCCGGGGTGGTCCCTGGAGAGAGCTACAGTGCCGAGTATGCCGTCTTTGAGATGGTGAGTAGCAGCCGCTCCCCTCCTCCTCCTCTCCCCTGGTGTGGCTCCCTGCAGGGAGTCAACTGTGCCTTTATCTCTTTCTAGGGTGCCCGGCACCCCTTTGCCCAGGCTGTGGGGAGGAATATCGCCAACCCCACCGCCATGTTGCTGTCTTCTGCCAACATGCTGCGCCACCTCAAGTGAGTTTCCTTTCTCTGCAAGGGGGCTGGGAGGCAAGAGGGGTGGACCTGATCCTGAAAGGCAGTTCTCCCGGTGGCCTGGGTCAGGCTGCTGCCTCCTAGGGGGAGATTCTGATGAGGTGCAAGAAGAGAGTGCCCCCCCCCCCTGCCACCTGTTGTGTAACCGGTCTCATCTCTCTCGGCCAGCTTGGAGCATCACTCGGCCCTGATCTCGGAGGCGGTGAGGAGAGTGATCAAGGCCGGCAAGGTGAGTGGGGCTGCTGGCACTGTGCCTTTCCTGCCAGGTGGCTTCTGCTCTTCCTGCCTTTCGGCTCCCTTTGGATGCGGCCTGCAAGTTCAGCAGGGCTTCTGGTTTGGTCCTGAGTCAGTCTGGGGGTCCTCCTTGTCCACCTCCGGGGTTTCAGGCAGAGAGGAGGATTCTTGCCCTGCTGACCAAGGCCCTCTCACTGGTTCCCTTTGGCAGGCGCTCTCTGCCTTCTCCAAAGGAAGTGCTGACGGCTAAGTGGCTGACGGCTGCTTGGCCTTTTTATTGCAAAAGAGGGGAAATTGTGGCTTGGGGAGAATTCTGGGCTGGTCTTGGGAAGGCAAGGAGGAGGGCCTGGGCCAGCTTGGCCCTTTGGTCTGGCTAGTTTTCTGACCCTCCTTGGCAGCTCAGAGCTGAAAGCACCATTAAACCCAGATTTCAGGCAGTTTCTCACAATCCCTGGCTTTGTGCTCGGAAGGAGCGGGGGGCGTTCCTGCAGGGGCCTTGTGTGTATGGCGTAGGATGCGTGAAGGAGGGTGGGGGTGTCGTGGTGAGGGGTTCTGTTCGGCTCTGGGGTGTGGCTGCTTCTCTGTCTCTGGGCCTGGCTGGCTGCACTCTTCTTTTGCCCTGCTTTCTTTGCCCCCCCCCCCATTTAGCTTCTCAGTTCACTGCCACATTTCTCCCGTTTTGTTCTCCACCCCCTTGTGTTGGCTTGTAGGTGCGGACGAGAGACATGGGCGGTTACTCCACCACCTCTGACTTCGTCAAGTCTGTCATTGACCACTTGCACCCCCACTACGGGGTCTAGGGCGGGGCCCTCCCTGCCCTCGGCCCTCCTTGGCTGCCGGTCCCTATGGAGAGTCTGTCTCGTGCCTTCTCCTGCCCCCCATTTCATGCTGAGGGGTGGGGAAATGACCACCCCCGTCCGGACCTGCCTGGCTGTTTGCGGACTGGGAATTGATCCCCTTGTTGGCTGGCTGGGGAGCAATGTGCGCCTCCCGTGCGGAGCTGAGGAAGTGCTCCAGGCCGGGAGTTTACAGCCCGTGGCTGCTGAAGAGGGGCTGTAGACCCTTGTGCTGGCTGGCCCGCTGGTGCTGCGAGAGGCTGGGGCTTGGGACCCCTCTCCCCCGGCCTTCTCCTTCCTTCTTGGCAGTCATCTGCAGGCCTGCTGTGCCCTCCCCAGGAGCGGGGTGTCCTTGACTGCTGGGGGTGGGGGGCACAGGGCATTCCTTCTGCAATTCACTCCTGAGTGCTGCTGGCCCCTCTGCTTGAGGGGGGGAGGTGCGCACACCTTTTTTTGATGCACTGACTGTTCCACTTCCATGACCTTTTGGGCCTTTGTGCGAGTTTCTCCCTCTGGGCAGGGAGAGCTTGGGGGGAGGGGTCTGGGGGGCAAGCGGAGGGTCTGGGGGGTGGCCCTCTGGGCTGCTTCATGAACACAAGCTTCTGGACACCTCCCTTCTGGAGGTGACATGGCAGATGAGAGCCTCATGAATTACCTTGGGGGGAAGAGGATTGAGGAGGCTGAGGGTGCTGGGCAGGCGGTTATATGGGGGGGCGGAGAGTGTCCGGTGTGGGGTCAGAGAACAGCATCACATCTGCTGTTCATGCTTTGTATTAATTGTGAATAAATGTGTCGATGTCTTGCACCGGCTTCGCTGCCTTGCTGGAGCAGCATGATGCCTGTGAATTCTGGTCATGCTGTCACTTTAGCTCTGGGAGAAGATGCGGAGCCCCAGTAGCCGATGTTGGGCACACGGCGCACCAGCCCAGCCCCTGGCATGTATGCCCTCTTGGCTGCCAAGGCTTGGGCTTTCCCACAGGGCAGAGGGCAGCAATTGCCTCTGTGCCTCTTGGAGTCTGTGGCCTCCCGGCCTCCGTGTCTCTGAGAGGAGCCACGCAGCCCCCCCCCCAGGTGTAACTGACAGTGTGTTGGTCAGAGGCCTGATGTGGATTGTGCTGTGGCTTCCTCCCCGCCCGCCCCTTCCTTCAGTGCTGAAGCAGTTGGACCATCCGAGCCCTGCCTTTCTCCCCAGCAACTCTGAAGACGAGCCCCCTGCCACGGGCCAGCGGTGGGCTGCTCACAGTGGTGCTGTTCTTGGCTCTGTTGCGCCACCTCCGCCCCCTCGACTGGATCCCTCCTCTGTCCCCTCGGCTCACTCAGCAGACATGAGAGGAAAACAGCTTGGCAGGGAAGTGGTTCAAAGGGAGGTCCTGTGTTGGACTTTGGTCCCCGGTCTCCTCGGAGGTTCTGTCTGGCCAGTGTCACCCCCAAGAGGCTGGTGCTGAGCTCTGCTTCTTGCCCTGCGGCTCCCACTGCCAGTCTGACGTGCCCCTGGGCCAGAGTTGCCCTCTCACACTCAGGGTGCTTGCCTCCCAAACCTTCCTCCCCTCGGCTTCGTTCCTTGCTGGCTGCCCTTAGTGCCAGCCGCCCTCTCTGTTACTGAGGTGCAAAGCCTTGGCCAGCGCTTGGATTCCCTCCCGCTGTCAGTCCATCACGTCACTTCTGGTGAAGGACAGTGTTTTTTGCGTGGCCTGGTAAAAGCCCTCGGCCTTCTGGAGCCCCAGTTCCATTTCCAGCAACTGCTGGAGACCTTGAAGAGCAGCTGCCAGTCAGAGGCAGTCTGTCTCTGCATAAGACCGTCAGAGTTAAATTAGGGGTTGCTTTTGATGGAGACCCAACATAAGGTGAGCAAAGATTGGCTTAAATTTGGCATTTTAAAAAAGGAACTGACCTTTGGCAGGAGGTGGGGCTTGCCTGAACACCACACTTGCAAACAAAGCATGTTTCCTCTGCATGGAAGGGGAGGGAGGCCCCCCTGATCTGAGCGGAGGGGGGGGGCAGTTGATGTCTTGGCTGTTGGTCAAGGCTGGCACCACACGGGCACCTCTTGGGCACAAGTGGAAGAATGGAAGCGCTCAAGGTGGCTGGCAGGGAGGATGAACTGCCTGCCACAAGGCTTCCCTTAGCTCCGCAGCCCCTCTTGCTGCCTTCCTGTCCAGCCAGGCCTTCCTGCTGTGTTTGGCTTCCTTGAAATACGCAACTCCTACCATGGCATTTGCCCTGACCTGGATGGCCCAAGCTGGCCCAGTCACATCAGATCTCAGAAGCTCAGCGGGGTTGGCCGTGGTCGGTACTTCGGTAGGAGACCTCCAAGGAAGTCCCGTCGTCGCTACGCAGAGGCAGGCAGTGGCAAACTGCCTCTGAGCCTTGAAACCCCAATGACTTGACAGCGTTTTCCAAAGTTGACAGCTTTCAAAGCTGCGCCAACTGCAAGATGAATGTGGCATCCTTCTTCTGTGGATGGCTCAGGTAATTAGGTAGAGGGGAATGTCCACAAATAGATGGCGGGGCAGGTTTTTTTCTCTTCTGTTTTTGGGGGTAAGAAGGGCATGTTGTTGCCCTTACCCACTTGCAGAAAGCTTTGCAAGGATGAGCTGCCACGTTCTGGAGCAACTGGAGTTTCCGAGTTGGCTTGGAGGAGGGACTCAGAGTGTGCGTGGCAGTAGTCCCCAGGGCATGGTAGCCAGATTGAGAGGGAGCCGTCTTTCAGGCTAAAAGAAGATGAAACACTGTTTTTCTTTTTCTTTTTTTGCAATCGCCTTAGCTGGCTTCTCCAGCAGTAATGCTGGGTTCAGTTTAATCTGCAGGTGCTTAGCTAAGTTGAGTGTCAGCTGGACCCCTTCAGAAAGGAGGGGCATCAGGTTCCCCAAGGCCTCGCCCATTGCAAATATATTACCTCTGTCTTGTCCGGATTTAATTTCAATTTGTTGACGTTCAGCCATTTAACCACAACAGTCAGGCAGATTTGGATAATGACCTGGAGTTGGGGTTAAACAGTGAAGTAGCCAAGTTTGCAGATGACACCAAATTATTTAGGGTGGTTAAAACAAAATCGGACTGTGAAGAGCTCCAGAAGGATCTCCGCGTACTGGAAGAATGGGCATTAAAATGGCAAATGAGATTCAATGTGAGCAAGTGTAAAGTGATGCATATTGGGGCAAAACCCAACTTCACATATACACTGATGGGATCTGTGCTGGCAATGACAGACCAAGAAAGGGATCTTGGGGTGGTAGTGGATAGCTCAATGAAGATGTCAACCCAGTGTGCGGCTGCTGTAAAAAAGGCAAAATCCATGCTGGCCATTATTAGACGAGGAATAGAGAATAAAACTGCTGATATCATACTGCCCTTGTACAAATCTATGGTGAGACCACACTTGGAATACTGTGTACAGTTCTGGTCACCACACCTAAAAAAAGGATATTACAGAGCTTGAGAAGGTGCAGAAAAGAGCAACCAAAATGATTAAGGGACTAGAGCAACTGTCCTATGGGGAGCGGTTAGGACGCTTAGGGCTGTTTAGCTTGGAAAGAAGGCGGCTGAGGGGAGACATGATAGAGGTCTATAAAATTATGCATGGTTTGGAGAGAGTGGACAGGGATAAATTTTTCTCCCTCTCCCATAATACTAGAACACGGGGTCATCTGCTAAAGCTGGAGGGTGAGAGATTCAAAACAGATAAAAGGAAATATTTTTTCACACAACGCATAGTTAAATTGTGGAACTCCCTGCCCCAGGATGTGGTGATGGCTGCCAGCTTGGAGGGCTTTAAGAGGGGAGTGGACATATTCATGGAGAGAGGTATTCATGGCTATTAGTTAGACTGAATACTGGTCATGCTGCATACCTATTCTCTCTAGCATCAGAGGAGCATGCCTATTATTTTGGGTGCAGTGGAACACAGGCAGGATGGTGCTGCTGCACTTGTTTGTGGCTTCCTAAAGGCACCTGGTTGGCCACTGTGTGAACAGACTGCTGGACTTGATGGGCCTTGGTCTGATCCAGCAGGGCCTTACTTATGTTCTTATGTTCTTATGATAAAGAAATATCGAGCTGAATGTCATTAGCATATTGATGATGGCCCACTGGAAAAACCACAAATGATTTCACCGGAGAGCTTTGCACAGAGATTGACAAGTGCAGGGGCTGAAACCCCACAAGGCAAGTCCCTCATGGACGACAGCTGGTTTATGACATCAACCTTCTGACTCTGACCTGTCAGGAAGGCTTTCAAGCAGTCCAGAGCACCAGCTGTTGTGGCCCAGGGCATCGAAGGCTGCTGCTAAGCCCAGTAGGAGCAACGGTGGGGCCTTTGTGTACATCCAGCCAGAGGTAGTCAACGAAAGCTGATGGGGTCGTTTCTGTCCCACTGCCGGGCCTGAAACCAGCATGGGGGATAGGATTGCATTCTGTGGAAACCTATTGGGTAGGTACCACACTGAGATAATGGGTCTCCCGTGGCAACCCTTTGAGACCAGTCCATGATGAATGATTTAAACCAGTCAAGAGCACATCCCCAATTCCTTCTTCTGCCTCCAAATGTTTCCCCGAGACAGCCTGGTCCATAGTATCAAAGGCTGCAGATAAATCCAGTAGGAGGAACAGAGAAGCCATGAAGAAGCCATAGCCTTTGTCTACATTTGGACGGAGGCTCTCTGTCCCGCAGCCTGGCCTGAAGGCTGCCTGGAAAGGGTCCCAAGCGCGAGAGTTACCCAAGAATATCTGAAGTTGTTCCCCAACTGTGCTCTCTCATTCACTTTGCCCAGGAAGGGCAGAGTGGAGACTGGGTGACAAGTGGCCACGTCCCTTTTCTGTAGGGATTTTCTGACAGCGGTGGCCGAGGGAAGGCGCCCTGAATGATTTAATACCTCGCTGCTGGGGTCCTTACATAATTTCAGCAACCAGGATGGGCTGTTGTCTCAAGCAGAAGTCTTGGCCTTCCCAGATTGCTGAAGTATCCTGTCAACATTCAACACAGTAACTGGGTCAGAATGATCCGTAAATGGACTAGCTGAAAAATGAGGTGTGCCCTTATGGTGCGGAGACAATTTTTGGAGGGGTCTAAAGTCCCTTTTGAAGTGTGGTGCGATCACAAGAACCTGGAGGCGCTCACGGGGCCCCGTAAACAGTTCGCGAAACAAGTTCGCTGGGCGGACTTCTTTGCTCAGTTCCGTTTCGTATTGAAACATGTGCCGGGGAAACAAAATGTCCTGGCTGATGCTCTCTCCAGACTTCCCCAATATCCAACCAAGGTTGAACTCCCCACGGAGTCCCTGTTCACTCCTGCTCAAAGGGGTTTTCTGCCCACTCTAGCAGTCCAAACCCGATCGGAAGCCCGGCTCCCACCGCAACCCCCACAGGGGGGGCACTTCAAGCCCAACCACACCGGTCAGCCCGACCGCGCCACCCCCCTCGCCTCCTTCGCCAGCCCCGCTGGCACCCGGTCACTCTGACAATCCAGCCATCCAACCCCCCTCCGGGACATCCCCTCCCTCCGGAGCTGCCGGAGGCTGCTGCCGCCGTAGGTCACTCAACTCGCGCCACATCTCTTCCATCAGGGTTTGCATGGCATTCATCCTTTCTGCCATCTCCTCCTTCTCAAAGCGAAGTTGACGGCGTTCTTCTTCCAACTCATGCCGCAAGATCGTTTCCCTTCGGGCCGGGTCATCCTCAAACCACATGCCCGTGAATCCTTGCCGCTGAGGCCGAGTGTCCATCGCCGACGTCAAGCCCCGGGGGGATTCCAGCCAGGAACTAAAGCGGGGGGGGCTTGAGCTGCGCGCCCGAGCCACTCGGCCTTTCCCCCACTGGCTTGTTAGTCTTGGAGTCAAGATCGGGCTCACCCGGCATCGTTCCATCCGGTGGCACCGTCTTGTCCTCCTTCTTGCCATCTCCATTCCCCGCCATAGCCACCCGCACGCTGGGATGGGAGCGGAGACCGGAGGAAGATGGTTTATCAGCTTAATGTGAAGTTCTTGAGCTGCCCTCAGCAATCCCAATAAGTCACTTGCTCGAACAGGTTAGGTTGAAGCAGGTAAATCTTTATTGAGGAGCTTGCAGGTATACAGTGTAAGCAATCCACGGAGGCAAAGCTGCTAATGGCGGCCAAAACTACAAAGCATAATTTTAAGCACGACACCCACCCAGGTGCAGAGCTAAGCGGCTTGGGAACCAGGAGATAACAGCGCCTAGTAGAAAGCAAGGGAGTAAACCAGCCATAACACTGAGAGGCCTGTTAGGGGCTCAAGGCCGGAGCAGGGAGGGGGATGGGAGAGGGGAGTTCAAAGAAACGAAACCTAAACGAGACATGAGAACAGCAGTGGGCCTAACTCATGTCAAGAGCCTGCCTGACAAACACTTCACCGAGAAACGAACCCACATGACCTGATACTGACAGAGCCAGGCACAGGATGTCAGGACCCTGAAGAAACAGTCAGGATCCTGACACGTATATATACATAATTACATTGGAGTATATCAATAAAAAGACTTACTTTTTAAAGTGGGTAAATTAGAGTCCTGCTTGGTAGGTGACTGTTTGAATAAGATAATATACCACTTCTCAGGAAGGGGTCAGTTCTAAGAGTATAGTCACACAAAAGGCATTGACCCGCTTCAGTTGCTGATGAGCCACAAGCAAATGTGAAACATTAGGAGGCAAATCTGTTTGCCTAGCACAAAAAAATTGGAATAAAACCCCCTCAACTCTCCCCCCCCCCCCGCTGATTTCAGGCTGTTTCAGTTCCTTAGAACTTCTGTCTGCGCGGCTCTATACTGTTAAGCAGCAGCATTTTGTGCAACCTTGAATTAAAATGAGCTGGAGTTTGGGGCCAAGGCCCTTGACCAGGCCCTGGATCCACTGCTGGGATTTGGCGTTCCCCACCTCTGTGCAGCCCCCTCCATACATCCAGGAGCAGAGGGAAGGGCCCACCACAAAGGCGGGGGGATGGGACATGTTTTGAGCCGCAGAGGCCTTCTCAGAAGGGGCACGTTTAGACTCCCCCCCCCCCATTGCCATTCAGCTGGCTTGCTCACGGTCTTCTCTCTCCCTGCCCACAGGTGCGGACGCCAGACATGGGCGGCTATGCCACCTCCCATGACTTCACCCAGGCTGTGATCACTGCCCTCGGCGAGTAGAAGGGCCCAGCGCCGCTGCTGGACGGCTGAGCTGTTGCTTGCTCATTTATTGTGTCGTTACAAAAATAAAGCACCTGTGGCTGATTGCATTCTTTTGAGTCGTGGGAGGGGGCGGATCTGAAAGGTCTCCTCCATCTGCCATGCTTCTGACTCAACCTTGGTCTGCTCCCTGTGCTCAGAGAGGCCAGGCCTGTAATGTTTCTCCAGGAGCAGGTAAAAGTAAACCTGAGCCTGAGGACAGCTGCCGTGGAGGGCGGGGGGAAGAGCAGGTCTGATCAAAAAGGTTCTAAATCAAGCCTCCAGTTTTGTGTGTCCCCCAGCCCCGCACTCTTAGAAGCACTTCTGCCCTAAGTGGAGAACAGCCAGCCTGAGCGCCAGGGAACACGCTGGGAGCCCCCAACGCCCGATAGCAGCACGGTTGGCAGCCCCCTGGCCAGAAAGGAAACCTGTGAGTAACCAGTATGTTGGATGAAAAGCTTTGGGGCAAGCAAGCGATCCTGGAGTGGGTGGGGGTGGGATAGCGGCCACTGCCTGTTGGGGATGGCTTTTAAAATGCCACCTCCCCCAAAAAAAGGCCATGAATAAGCAGCTGTGCACCGGATCAAGCCTCAGCTCTCCAGAACCAGGCTGGCATTTTACAATCAACCGGGTCCCATCGCCCACAGGGAGCTTCTAAAAGGTTGTGTGTGAAGAAAGGATTCCACGCACGCACAGTCCTTGGCCACACTGTGCATGGCCCCAGCCCAACCCTTGCATGTCAGCGCCCACCTCAGGAGCAGCTTTTGGGGACCTCAGGTTCCAACCTCTGGGCAGAGGACCAGCCTAGGCGAGAACCTACAAGCCCACCCCTTCCATCTCTACCATGCCTGACTCCCCCCCCCCCCATACCAAACATGCACAGCTACTGATTTACTGAGGAGGAAGACGCTCTTATAAACAATCTGCTTTATTGGAAAATGAAATGTTCTGCTTCACACAGCTGGACTTCTGCATCAATTGCTGATCCCCAGGGGTCGGAACAATAAGGCAGGCCAACCCCCGCCCCTGGCTTGGGATCCTCTGCATTCCTGCTCAGAGTGAGGTGTGTGTATGCGCCATAGGCCTGCAAGCCATGGCCCCAGTGGCCTTCAGACCAGACATTTTGACAAAGAAGGTCCAACCTGGGCTACATTCTCCTGTCTGGAAAACTCTGGGGAGAGCGGCAGTCAACTCCCGCAAAAAGCCAGTTCATTAAAGGAGGGAGGAAAAGGGCTCTCTGGTCTCAGCCAGGCCCAGATCCCCCTCCCCTGCTAGTCTGTGCCGTCACTGTCCTGCTCCGGCTGCACCTTTTTCTTCTTCTTTTTCTTCTTCTCTGGGGTCTCCACAGCAGGCGGGGGCTCCGGCCTCTTCTTCTTCTTGGGTACAACTTCAGGCTCCAGGCCATTCTCAACCGCCTCCGCCTCCTCTTGCTGCTTCCTCTTTTTCTTCTTTTTGGGCTCAGTCTCATTTTCCTGTGCAGAAACAAGAACATTGAAGTGAAGACACTCGGGTGGCCCTGGGTTGGCACCTCTGCAAAAGGCAAGTCACAGTGACCATGCCTGGTCAGCCCCCAGTGGGTCATTCCCTGAGGGTATGTGGCCAGATTGGTTAGGCTGCCAGCATGGGAGATCAGGCGGGCACCCACCTGTCAACAGGAAAGGCAGGGAGAAACAATACCAAGACAGGCTTGTTACACCACACAGCACCCCCTTTCCCGCTCACCACTTCGCCAATGAGGGCTAAGAGGCTAGGGGCCGCTTGGCTCATGGAGCGAAGATCATTCCCTAAGGGAGTGGAGGCACAGGGAAGTCCTCAAAAGGAGCCAATGAGACTGGGGGGGAAGCCCCTCCAAGCTCCCTCACCTCTGCCGTGGTCTCCAACACCGAGTTCTCTGCAGCAGCAGCTTCCACCACCAGAGCCTCTAGCCGCTTTTTCTCACGTTTCCGCTTCTTCTTCTCTTTCTTCTCCAGCCTCTTTTTGATCTCCGCAGCCACCTCTGTAGCCTGAACAAGGGGCAAAAGGATCCAGGTCAGCCCCAGCCCATTCCCAGCCGCCATCAGGGGCTGTCAGGCACTGTGCTGGATCAGGCTCATTAAATCAGTGTTTGCCTCCACGGGTGGTGGGTCAGGGACTCCAGACTTCTCATCACATCCAGCTGATGCCAGCAGCGGGCGGCAGGGACACCTTCCCCCACTCACCTCCACCATCGCCTCCTTCATGACGTCCAGGTTCTTGCGGGGGGGCTCTCCCGTCTCATAGAAAGCCAGCCGCTCCTCGACTTGCTCCCGCAACTTGTCTCCAAAGACACAGGTCGGGACCTCTGCAAATGGAAAGGGGGGGGCCACACCTGTCAATCATGGCCTTGAAAATGCCCCGTGCAGACAGGGTGTGGCAGCTTTAGCCCTGACCCACCCCCAACAGGCAAGCTTTGCTCAGACGTGAGATGTCACCATTCACTGCGTGAAATACTGTTGACGAAAAATGTAACCATCACAGCAAAGCGTCCATTGAGGACCCTCCGCCTCCCGGGGCTGCGAGGGCCAGACCCCAGACAGCCCAGCAGCCTCACCTGAGAAGCAGTCGATCCGGGAGGCAATGGTGCACTTGTTGGCCAAGTAGCGGGAGATGCGGCCCTTGTTCTTGGCCGCTGCTCGCCCAATAAAAGTGGAGTGAAAGATCAAGCCGTACTTGGGGGTGTTGCCTCGGGTCTTCAGAGCCCTGCAGCACAGGAGAGGAAGAATCACGAGCATGGCACGGGGTCAAAGCCCTCCCAGCCACACCGGCAAGACTCCCCTTCATCCAACACCAAACCTCCTCCTCCTCCCAGCCAAATTCGGTGCAAGAAGCTAACCTGCCAGACCAAGGGGAAAGGGAAGGCTCCAGGTAGCCACTCAGAGGGTGGGAGCTGGACTATCACGCACACTTGGCAAGTGTGTCAAGCCTCACTCTCCACAGTCCTGCCATCACTGTGGCTGCCCTGCAGCTGTACCTGAAGAGGGCCTTCTCTGCGCCCAAGATCTGGACGGTTGAGGCTGGGTACTTCGCCAGATTGGTTAGGCTGCCAGCGTGGGAGATCAGGCGGGCACCCACCTGTCAGTAGAAAAGGCAGAAAGAAACAATACCAAGACAGGCTCGTTACACCACACAGCGGCCACGGAGCACAGATTCAAGAACTAAGTGGCACTCAATGGCACTTAGAAACTGCTCCTTACTCCCCCCCAACACCACAACTGCAAGGAAACCTAGAATCATCTGCTTACCTACAGAGGGAATGGTCCTGTAGAGCTGGCAAACCCTGAACACAGGTATACCCACCCTCTTGGCGAGTCTGAAATACCACCCGGACTAAATACCCAAGCCTATGGCAAAAATGGGAACTGTCACACCTCCTGCACACCCACAAAACACGAGGCAAGCTTGAAAAAGCTCAGCATTATGGATAGCACCAGGCCTGCCCCTCCTTCCTCTGGCACAGATCAGTAGTGATTGGTTGTCAGCAGCAAGAGCTCAGTGGATTGACAGATTCACAATGCACATCATATCTGTAGCCATTGGGGAATTCCACAGAAGCGGCCAAGTTCTAACCAGGCTAAGTCTGCCTCCTGCCCCTTGCAGGGGACTGTACAGGCGGGGGGGGGGGGGGGCTGTCCCTTGTTGCCCGCCCCCTTTCCCACTCACCACTTCTCCAATGAGGGCTGAGAGGCTGGGGGCCACTTGGCTCATCTTGGAGCGAAGATACTCCTGCAGGCCTTTGCGGTATTCAGAGAGCGAGATGACTCGACTGGAAAACCTTTCAATGTTTATCAGGTCAATGGGAGATATGTCCATCCCTGTGGAGGGTGGGGGGACATGAGAACTAGGGGGAAACAGTGAACAAGACATCCCCTCTTCCCTTCCACTTCGAGGGCTCGGCCTCCAAGACAGCCTACACTATGCCCAGGAAGGAAAGCAAAGAGTCTGAAGATCAGCATGGAATACCTACATGTAGCCAAGCCAACAGGCTACAGAGCAAGCATTCCAGATTGCTCCCCAGGAAGCCTCCGCCATTTTGAATTTTTCAGCTGCTATAATTTTTTCTGCATTGTTCTGCATTCTCTTTGGGAATCTGCATGAGACCCCAAGCAACGCAAAAAAAAAAACACACACCAGGTTACTGTGCTATGCTGGCATGCTTTCTTTTGCTACAGTGCAGGGAACAGTTTGAACAGGGAAAAACCCCAGCCCTGTGGGTCTATTTTTTAGTGCCAGATGCTGAGAACAACAATCTTGTCCCAGAAGGCATCCACTGGTCTTTAGAAACAGATATGAACTTGGCCCACGCTGTGCCTCTGCCTCCTCCTTCCCCCATTGAGGCACCGCTGGTCTGTTTGGAACCAGGAACTGCCTGGAGAATCACTGGCAGACCCTTAACCGATGCAGCACTTCCATGCCTCCTCTGCCCACCCACACCGCTGGCACTGACCCATGGATGAGCGAGAAGCGTCCAGAATCGCCTGCGCTTTTGCGCTGTCCATGACGATCTCTTCCAATTCCTCCAGGCTCTCTTCGCTCAGCTCCTTCCGGTTCCGGATGAGCTTGGCCAGACGGCAGTAAGTATAGTTATCGCTCACAATCTTGATCAGTTCTGGGAAGTGATACCCGTACCATTCTCTGCAGAGAAGAGGGGGAAACAATCGGGGTAAATAGCCGGCCCTGCTGGACAGAGAAGCTGTACACTTACTAACACATGGCACGGTTTACGAGAAAAGGCTGAAGCCCCAGAGAGGAAAGAGCTGTTCCCTGTTCACAATACAGCCCGGGCGAGAAGCAGCCCGGCTGTGGTGCACGTAGGGTGGTGGATTCTGTATCTCTCGTTCCTATGCAGTCAGCGCTCAGGGCCAGCTGCCTGCGGTAAGCACTGAGAGACAGCGGGTGCTTTCCCTGCCCCCCAGCTCACCTGACCCGCATGGAAAAGGTGTTGATGTCCTTGTCCAGCTGGTCCAGGAGGCTGATGGACTGGATGATCATGTTGTCCACCCTGTTGACGTTGAACTTGACCTTGGCCCGGGAGTAGCTGTGCCCCAGTCCCAGCTGGGCCTTGGAGGCTGACTGGGCCGTCAGGCCCTTGATTAGGTGGCAGAAATGCAGCCGGATGCCTGGCGGGGAGGGAGGGAGGGGGTCAGGACGGGAGGCGGCCAGGCGAGCCCCGGCGCCCCCCCCCACCGGCCCCTGCCTCACCTCGGGTGATCTCAGCGACGACCCCCCCAGTCTGGCACTGGCAGCCCAGCTCCTCCTGGATGGCGGCCCCGATCTTGGCGTCGCTGACCCCCAGGAGCGCCTTCTTCCTCTTGGCCGGCAGGTGGGTCTCCAGCAGCAGCCGCAGGTCCTCGTGGAGCAGCCCTGCAGGGGGGGAGGGGGAGGGGCTTGAGGAGTGGGGGAGGGGCGCGAGGGGGAGGAGCCTCTGCTCGGCATGCGGGGGGCCCCAGGCGCCACCCCCAGTGCGAGGAGGGGATGCGGAAGGCCCTTTTCTGCCGGTCCGAGCAGATGGGCCGGGGCGGGGGGGTGCGAGGGGGGGCGCGTCCACCGACCGACCGACCGACCGACCGACCTTCGGAGACGGCGTGGATGTTGTCGAGGGCGGCCTGGGCGGAGCGGAAGGGGGCGAAGGCGACGAGGCGCACGAGGGCCTGGAAGGGCCCCAGGCTCAGCACGGCCGCCTCCACCTGCGGCGCCAGCAGCGACACCTCCTCGGCCTGCCGCAGCGCCACGAGCGCGTAGCCCGACGCGTGCTCGAACAGCACGTGCAGCAGCACCGGCCGCGCCTGCGGACAACGGGGGGGAGGGAGGGAGGGGGGGAGAGACAGCCGGTGAGCGAGCGAGCGAGCGAGGGGGGAGGGGGGAGGGGGGCAGCGGGACGCCCCCTCCAGCCCCCCTCCCCCTTCACCCACCATGGCTGCGAAGACGGCGACGGCCTGGCCTCCTCCTCCTGCTGCTGCGCCAGACACGACTGAGGAACGGAAGTGACCCCCCCCCCGCTGGTCGCCTCTCTTCTCTTCTCCTGGGCCCGCCCCTTCCGCCCACCCGCCGAGCGCGGGCCAATGGAGCGCCGCGGCCGCTCTGCACGCCCCGCCCCCCGGCGCCATGGCTGCCCCTCCGCGTGCGCCGCCCGGGAGCCGCGTGCTGGGCGCCGGCGCGCTGCCTGCCGGGAAAGCGAGTCGCGGCCACGCCCCGCCCCGCCCCCTCCCGCCGCGGCTCCCTGGGGCGTCGCTGGCGGGCTTGAGGCGGGCGCGGGCCTGGCGCCCGCCGGGGGGAGCCGCAAGGAGGGGCGGGAAGGACCGTCCCGTGGCGCGCCCGCCCCGCCCGCCCCTCGCGCGGGAAGCATCCCGGGAAAACCCACCCCCCCCCCGCGCGCTTCAGAGCCCCCCCCCCCTTGCCAGCCTGTGTGAGGTGCGCGCGGGGTGCAGCCGAGCAGCGCGGTGCGCACAGGTGCTGCAGGCCCCGGCAGAGCGGAGGCCGGGGAGCCCGCTGCTGGCCTGGGGACCGGCCACGGTTCTCCTGGGAGGGTGGGCGCGTCCCTCGTCCACATCGGCGGGAGGTTTGGGGGGGGGCGTTTTCTCCAGGGGAACTGGTCGCTACTGGCTGCAGATCAGTTCTAATAGCAGGAGATCTCCAGCTACTACCTGGACGTTGGCAACCCTATCTCCTCATAGGAATGGCCTCAGACCTCTAGGTTCCCACGTTGCTAAAATACTCTCGCTTCCATAGACCAGATGAGCAAGTTCAAGGTTGCGGGGGCGGGGGGGGAGTATCCCTCAGCCCTTGAACTTAAAAAATGTACGCTTGTCACATGCCCTAAGGCCGTGTGGCAGCAGCCAATTTTCCCACCGAAGAGCAAACATTTTAAAAAAAACTTCCCCTCTCCATAGAGTCCCCCCAGATATCTGTTGGAAGTCCAACGCTGCTAAAAATGCAAGAGCCAATAAATTCCTGACTTGTCTTGCTGACAACTTCCTATTCCAGAAAGTGGACGCGGAAACAAGGGGTTCTGCTATCTTAGACCTGATTCTCACCAACAGGGAAGAACTGGTCAATGAGGTTAAAGTAGTAGGCACCCTGGGTAGCAGTGACCACGTACTCTTGGAATTTACAATCTTGGGGAGAGGAAAACCTGTACGTAGTCAGACATGTAGGTTGGACGTCAAAAGAGCAAATTTTAACAAACTTAAACTTATGCTAGGTAGTATCCCATGGTCAGAAATACTTAAGGAGAAGGGAGTTCAAGAAGGGTGGGAGTTTCTTAAAAATGAAATACTGAAGGCGCAATCACAAACCATTCCTATGAAAAGGAAAATTGGGAGGAGCCAAAAGAGGCCAGGGTGGCTCCATAAACCGCTTTTTAAAGAGTTGAGAAATAAAAAAGACTCATTTAGGAAGTGGAAGGAGGGCCTTATAACCAAAGAGGAATATAAGCAAATAACTAGTGCTTGTAGGGAGAGTGTTAGGAAAGCTAAAGCTCAGTTAGGAAAGCTAAAGCTCAGTATGAACTTAGGCTAGCGAGAGATGCTAAACGCAACAAAAAAGGGTTCTTTTCCTATGTACAGGGTAAGAACAAGGACAAGATAAGCCCATTGCGTGGACCGGACAGTGAAATTGTAACAGGAGATGAAGAGAGGGCAGAACTCCTCAATTCCTACTTTTCCTCAGTCTTTTCTTGCAAGGAAAGCGGTGCTCAACATGGCATAAACAGAACAAGTGATGAGGGAAGGGATTTGCAGCCTAGAATTGGCATTGGGGTAGTGCACAAACACCTGGTTTCTTTAAATGAAACAAAATCCTCTGGGCCAGACGAATTGCATCCAAGGGTACTCAAAGAACTTGCAGATGCAATTTCTGAACCTCTGTCCATTATTTTTGAAAAGTCTTGGCAAACAGGTGAGGTGCCAGAAGACTGGAGGCGGGCAAATGTTGTCCCCATCTTCAAGAAGGGGAAAAAGGAGGATCCGAGTAACTACCGACCCATCAGTTTGACTTCTATACCAGGAAAAGTGTTCGAACAAATCATCAAACAGTCCGTCCTTGAGCATTTAGAAAGGATGGATCTGATCACTAAGAGCCAGCACAGGTTTCTCAAAAATAAGTCCTGTCAGACTAATCTTATCTCCTTCTTTGAGAAAGTTACTACCTTGCTGGATCAGGGGAATGCTGTAGACATAGTTTATCTACATAGTATTCTAGTTGACAAATTGAGAAAGTGTGGGTTAGATCCTATTATTGTTAGCTGGATCTGCAACTGGTTGACAGATCGTACCCAAAGAGTGCTAGTTAATGGTTCCTCGTCCACTTGGAGAGAAGTGACTAGTGGAGTTCCTCAGGGATCTGTGCTGGGCCCTGTGTTGTTCAACATCTTTATAAATGATTTGGATGAAGGAATAGAGGGGACGCTTATTAAATTTGCAGATGATACTGAATTGGGAGGGGTAGCAAACACGGTAGAAGACAGAACCAAGATGCAGGATGATCTTGACAGGCTGGAGAATTGGACTAAAACCAATAAAATGCATTTCTACAAAGACAAATGTAAAGTTCTGCGTTTAGGTAGGAAAAATCAAATGCATAATTATAGGATGGGGGAGACTTGTCTGAGCAGTAGTGTGTGTGAAAAGGATCTTGGGGTCTTAGTAGACCAAACACTGAATATGAGTCAGCAGTGTGATGCGGTAGCTAAAAAGGCAAATGCAGTCTTGGGCTGCATCAACAGTAGTGTCCAGATCACGCAAAGTGATGGTATCGCTTTACACCACTCTGGTTAGACCTCAACTAGAAACTAGAGTACTGTGTTCAGTTTTGGGCACCACAATTTAAAAAAGATGTAGATAAGCTGGAACGTGTCCAGAGGAGGGCAACAAAGATGGTGAGGGGTCTGGAGACCAAGTCCTATGAGGAAAGGTTGAAGGAGCTGGGTATGTTTAGCCTGAAGAGGAGAAGACTGAGAGGGGATATGATAACCATATTCAAGTATTTGAAGGGCTGTCATATTGAGGATGGTGCCGAGTTGTTTTCTGTTGCCCAAGAAGGTTGGACCAGAACCAACGGGTTGAAATTAAATCAAAAGAGCTTCCGTCTAGACATTAGGAAGAATTTTCTATCAGAGTAGTTCCTCAGTGGAACAGGCTTCCTCGGGAGGTGGTAAGCTCTCCTTCCCTGGAGGTTTTTAAGAAGAGGTTAGATGGCCATCTGTCAGCAATGCTGATTCTGTGACCTTAGGCAGATGATGAGAGGGAGGGCACCTTGGCCATCTTCTGGTCACTAGGTGTGGGGGGATATGAATTTCCTGCATTGTGCAGGGGGTTGTGAATTTCCTGCATTGTGCAGGGGGTTGGACTTGATGACCCTGGTGGTCCCTTCCAACTCTATGATTCTATGATTCTGATTCTAGTTTCCACGCCTCCACCTGCGACAAAATGAGGCCCTGACAGAATGCACACCTCAGATTAGGAAAGGTATCAACCAATCTAAAAGGATGTCGGCACGGTTAATGGCCCAAGTGAAGAAAGCCACAGAAGGCAAAAAGGCACAGAATGAGGTGCACAGAAAGGACTCCTGCTAGATCCAAGTCCAGTAGCACCGTAGAGCTTTGACTCTCGAAAGCTCACACACACACACCCAAAATCTGGTTGGTCTCTAAGGTGCTGCTGGACTGGAATCCAGCTCTTGTACTGCAGACCAACTCCCCTCTGAAGCTCCCCTCTGAGGTTATCTTCAGGAAAGGACTACAGGTTCTGACAAATGTAAATAGACAATAAAACAAGCAAAGAGAATAAGGAGGTCAGATGGTCAAAACCCCCAAGACTGTGAGGGGGTTATCGCGCTTGTATTCCCAGAAATGTATTAAGAGTTTGAAAATGTTATAAAAAATACTGTTCGCACTTTGTTTGGTCCCTTTAGCTGTGAAGATGTCTTCCAACCATTTATAAGCCGTGGTATCCAAAAACCCTTTTAAAGCGATGTTTTTTTACAACATTTTCAAACTCTTAATACACCGCTGGGAATACAAAGTGCAGTAACCATAGCAAGCATTTCTTCAAACATATCCGGAGCAGGAAACTGGCCTGGGAATAAAAGGATTGCTTAAGGAAGATGGGCAGAAAAGCTGAAAAATGCTTTGCATCTCTTTTCACTACTGGAGCTGCTGCTTTGGGGAAGGGTGTCTGAAGAACTGAGTCAAACGGAGGTGAAGCTCCAGGACTGCTAGGAACCAGCTGTTGGTCGTCTAACCAGTATAAGTAACTTGTTGCTAAAACTCCATACCAGAGGACTTGGACGTAGTAAATGTTACACCACTTCTGTAAAAGGTTGAGGGGTGTTGAAGCCAAGGTTGCAGGTGACACCAAATTATTCATGATGGTGGATAGTGAAGGGCCCAGGAGTATTTCTGTGGATTGGGTGAGTGGATACCATGGCAAACGGAGTTCAGTGGTGGCAATTGTAAGGTCATCCACATTGGAACAAAAAATCCTAACTAGGGGGGTTACCGCACTTTGTATTCCCAGCGATGTATTAAGAGTTTGAAAATGTTATAAAAAACATCACTTTAAAAGGGGTTTTGGATACCACAGCTAAAAAATGGTTGGAAGACGTCTTCACAGCTAAAGGGGCCAAACAAAATGCGAACAGTATTTTTTATAACTTTTTCAAACTCTTAATACATCGCTGGGAATACAAGTGCGGTAACCCCCTAGGTTCTGAACTGTCCAATGCTGAGTTAAAGGGATATCTTGGGGTTGTAGTAGATGGTCAATTAAATTGTCGACTCAGTGTGTGGCAAGGGTAAAAAAGGCCAACTCCATGCTAGGGATTATTAGGAATATTGTAATGCCCTAGAATGCGGCCTCGTTTGGAACACCGTGTACCATTACAGTCACCATCTCTCAAAAACAAAGCTCAAAAAAGTGCAGAAGGCGGCAACCAGAGTGATCGGGGGGTTGGTGTACCTGTCCTATGAGGAAAGGCTGGAGACTGGGGCCTTTCCTGTTTGGGAGGAGAGACAAGGGAGGGGGAAAATGATATTTGTAAAACGAAGCAGTGGGCTGGTGAAAGTGGAGCGACCTTTTTCTCCCTCTCCCAGAATAAGGGAACTTGTAGGCACCCAATGAAACTGACGGCCAGGATGGAGGACAGGGAAAGCCTTCGTTTCAGGGGCAAGGGTGGTATTCAGTTCCAGTAGGACATCTTGATGGACACAAGCAGAGATAGCTTGAACAGGGAGCTGGACACATTCACGGAGGAGGGGTCCATCAGTGGCCACTAGTCAGTGACTAAAGAGAACCTCCCAGTTCAGTGGCAGTCAACCTGCAAATCCCAGTGCTGGGAGGCAGCAGCAGAGAAGGCCTCGTGTTCTGCTTCTGCTGCAACGGACTGACCTGCCTGTTCTCCTGTCAGCCGACACACCCAGCTGTCGATTGCCCATCAGCTGGCAGCAGAGTGGGCACGCCAAAGGAAACCTGCCCTCACCCTGCTTGCGAGCAAGACCCCAAGCAGGTGGAATGAAGACTCCTTGAGGGCAGAGAGGCTCACGGATCCCCTAAAGCAGGGGTCCTCAAACTTTTTAAACAGGGGGCCAGTTCACTGTCCCTCAAACACTGTTGGGGGCCGGACTGTTTCGGGGGAGGAGGCGGCGGCGCGAGGGGGCTCTCCGGAAAAGCATCCTCCTTACAAGCCCGGTCATTCCCCCTGTAGTGGTTAAGAGTGGTGGTTGGGAGCGGGGACTCTAGAGAACCGGGTTTGATTCCCCACTCCTCCACTTGAGAAGCGGAGGCTAATCTGGTGAACCTGGTTGGTTTCCCCACCCCTACACACGAAGCCAGCTGGCTGACCTTGGGCAAGTTACAGCTCTGTTAGCGCTCTCTCAGCCCCACCTGCCTCACAGGGAGTCTGTTGTGGGAGGGTATGGGAAGGGGATTGTAAGGCAATTTGAGTCTCCCTTTAGTGGTAGAGAAAGTTGGCATGTAAAAACCAAGGCCATTTATTCATGGAAGGGTTTGCCTTGGATTTGCCGCTCTCCAGATGCACATTTTCCCCATCCGAATTCTCCAAACTCTCCCCTGGGGTGGTGGTGGGGGGATTTACTTTTGAGTTCTGAGAATTCGGATGGGGAAAATGTGCATCTGGAGAGCGGCAAATCCAAGGCAAAACCTCCTGTGCATAAATGGCCACAAGTCTTTTTCTTCTCCCTGGAGATATGCCCAGCCCCCCCCAAGGGGCCCCTACAATTACCTCCAGGCCACAAGGATACCCCCAGGAGGAGAGAGAGCCCCGAGCCGTGAGAACGCTGCCAACTGTGGCCAAAACAGGAACGCCAGGACAGGAAGGGGGCGACTGGGCGGCGTGCGAGGCAGCAAGACGCCTCGCGCACCCAGGAAAGGAGGTTTTGGGCCTGGGAGGGAGAGGGGGAAGGGGGCGACCGGGCGGCACGCGAAGCAGCAAGATGCCTTGTGTGCCCAGGAAAGGGGTTTTGGGCTGGAGAGGGAGCAGGGAAGGGGGCGACTGGGGCGGGAGGGAGGCTTCCAGTTGTGCGTACACAGCCAGGAAGCCCAGAAAAGCTCTGGGGAGGGGGGCAAGGGGGGACTGGCTTCCTTGGTCCCCGGGCCGGACAAAAGCCCTCCGGGGGCCGGATCCGGCCCTCGGGCCTTAGTTTGAGGACCCCTGCCCTAAAGGGAGTGAGTCGTCTTCCGCTGCCAGCAGGGCAGGAAGGGAAGGAAGAGACGGCGCAGAGCCCAGCCTTGAGCGGAGAGAGTTTATTTATTTGAAGAGCTCATTGTACAGGAGGCTTCTCCAGCCCCAACCTGCTCCCATCGGAGGCAACAGCGGATCCTCCCCCCCGCCCCCCCCGGTCTCTATTGTAAGTGCTGCATAGAGGAACTGCAAGGGCAGGCCAGCAGCAGTAGGGAATGGAGGGACTTAGGAAGAGGCAGAGAGACCCCCCGCCCGGGGCCCCGTGACCCAAATGCTCACAGCAGAGGGGGCAGCATAATGTCTCTTAAGGCCAGCCCCCGGTGGCAACCCCTGCCAGACGGCAGCAGCAAGAAAGCAGAGTGGTCTTCACAGAGCTGTCATGAGCACCGTAGCGCACCCCCCCACCCTCCTCCCAGGGAGCTGAGCAAGGGGCTGTCTCCTCTGTGCCTGCTCCTGGGCCCCAAGGGGTGCTCAGCAGCCTTGCCTACAGAATGGTCAGAAGCCACTGTGCAGCCCGCGAGACGGTCACAGGGGGAGGGGGAGGGCCCCTCCCTGGCCCTCCTCCCCTGCAGGCAGAACCCTCTGGATGGGGAGGGAAGCCTAGCTCGCATCAGGGGCACCTGGGCAGTGCCCAGGCCACATGGAAGAGCCCGGGAGTGGTGGAGGCACAGAGAGAGAGAGAAAGAGGAAGGAAGAGAGTCAGTGGTGCAGGGAGAGGATTGCAGCACAGGGCAGTCTCTTGGGTCATGGGCAGCAGGCTGGCAGGGGCAGGGTGTGCCCGGGCAGAAGCTCTCTTAGGAAATGAGACGGGTGTGGAGCTTGTGAAGCTGCTCCGGCGTGAGGACCAACTTGTGCACTTGGCTGTGGCCCGGCTGGCAGGGGAAGGTCACTTTGCCAATGTAGACGGTGTCCTCTTTCTGCTCCTCTTTGGCCTGGAGAACAGAGAACGGCGGACAAGGGGTCAGGAGGAGAGTGGGAGGCATGCAGGCCCTCTTCCCCTCCCCCATCCTGGCCCAAGCCCTCACCTTCAGGAAGGGGGCAGACGGGAAGGTGCCAAAGTCAGTGGGGACGCTGGCGCCAGGGTGCTGCAGGATCGTCTCCTTCATCACTTCGTCCTGCCAGGGGGGGGAAGGAGGCCACACCCCATCAGCCCCTGCTGCTGGTCCCGGACTTTAAGCTGCTCAGGCCAGGAGCAGCTGTCACACTGGCCATGCCCTCAACCGGCCATCTCCGTTGCTGCTCCTTGAGATGGGAGGGAGGCCCCACTAAGAGCAGCAGGGTCCGGTTCCAACAGCATCCCGGGAGGGGGTGGGGCTGGAGTCTGTCCGTCCAGCCAGGCTGGGGCAGAGACCCTTTTGGAAGAGGAGAACCCCCCGGAATTACCTTCAGCCTCTCGATGGTGTCACTCAGTGCTTTCAGGCGTGTCGTCTGCTCTAGGAGCTGGGCTGCTGGGCTGACTGCTGCACACAAGGGGAGAAGAGAAAGGCACGGGTTGTTTTGCGCATGTGCACACTCCCCCTGCCCCCACAGGCATCCCTTGAGGGGAGAGCGCCTCCCTCCCCGCCCCACATGAGACGCACCTGTCTTCTGCCGTGTGACGTCCACCACCTTAGTGCTGGCGCTCATCTGGTAGAGGGTCTCCAGCAGCTGGCTGGTCTTGCGGTACAGAGAGCCAGAGAACACCTCCTCTGCCTGCCGATCCTTGGGGAGGGAGAGCTTGGGCACCCGCAGGGGGGGCAGAGAGGCCAACTCCTTCCGCATTTGAGCTCCCTGCAGAGGACAGGAGGGGGGCCGTCATTTTTGCTCCGGTCGACCTTCCCCCCCTGCTGCTCTGGGTCACCCCTGCCATCGGCAGCCCCCCCCCCGGGGCTGCTGATTCAGACCAGAGCTGCTTGTGCCCCTTCCCCCTCCCCAGGCTCTCTAGCCACCCCCTGCATGCATCCCTTTGAGGACAGCGCCAGACTTTGTTTCAGCTGGGAGGTCGAGAGAGAGAGCGCTGTGAGCTGGGGCGGGGGGCATCGCTGGAAAATCTCTTCTGCAGGACTTCTGGGGAGAGCCAGCTGTCTGCTGTAGGACACAGGGACCACCCCCACCCCCTTTCTTTGCCTCTGCCTGCTGTAGGACACTGGGACCACCCCCACCCCCTTTCTTTGTCTGCCAGCTCAGTGGCCTCTGGCATCAGACACCACAGCCTGCAGGCCAGAGCGGAGGAGAGGGAGGGGAGCCCCCCTCCCGGTCTGTCTCTGTCCATCCTTCACTCTGCTTCCAGGGGGTGGATGCCCCTTCAGCAGCCGTGGCTGCTCAGGTCCCAAGTTGCCCCCGGTCGGCTGGCCGGCCCCCTCCCTCCCCTCCCCTTCACCTTGAGCTGGTTGTTCTCGTTCTTGAGGTGCTTGAGGGAGAGCTGCATCACATCGATTTGCTGGAGGAGGAGAGGGGAGTCCTTCACCTGGAAGGGGCCTGACCCGCCCATCACCACCTGGCCAGCACCCACGCCTGCAAAGGGGGCAGAGGAGAAATGGCAGCACCTGCCGAAGGAGAGACGAGAGCTTCCCAGTTGCCCTGGGCACGGGGGCTGCTCAGACCCCCCTGCCAGGGTCTGCGAGAGAGGACCATGCCTCTGCCACGGGGCAGAGGGCTGGAGAAGACCAAAGCTAGCCTAGGAGGAGGATCCTTGGACATGTGTGCAAACATGCTGAGCGCAAGGTGGAAGCCGACCAAGGGCACAGCCCACCCCAGGGCATGCCAGCAAACCGGCACCGAGCGTCACCGACAGGGCCAACAGCCCTTCAGAAATGGGCACCACGTCATGAACTTGAGGGATGCGTCCCTCCTTCCAGGACACCCCGTGGCAACTGCCTGTGTACACAGGTCATGGGGAGAGGCATTTCACTACCCCACCCTGGCAGAATTTCCCTGGCAAAGGACCCCCCGCAGCTGTCCCTTCTGCTTCTCCCGCTTCCGCATTCCTGGTGTCCCCCGGCACTCCCCTTCCTCCCTCCCCTCCCAGTCACCCCCACACCCAAGGGTGGCCTTGGCCTGGGGGGCATGCAACTGTACCTCTCTGTTGTTCCTCTGCAGGGCAAGCATGGGAGAGAGGAGAGGCCACAGAATTACAAGAGGGCTTCCAAAGCCCGCCCAGAGCAAGCAGCAGCCTGCCCCCGGAGAGCCAGGCCTGGCCACAGGGGCCTCCTGAGGGGGCTGCTCCTTCTCAAGGGCAAGGGTCACCCCGGGGTGAGTTCCTCCCAGACACCCCCCAATCACTCCCCCGTGCCCCCCACTTGCGAGCCCGCCCCCTGCCCGTGCTCCCAGCCGTCCACAACACCCACACACCCTTCCCAGACAGCGCTGGGCAGAGCAAGGGGCTGGGAGTGCAGGCAGAGGAGGCTCACAAGCACGTGGGCAGAAGGGGAGGCACGCAGCAGCAGGCCTTGGCAGCTGCCCCATCACATGACCCTGCCCAGGCAATTCCCTTGGCCTGCAGGGAGACCAAAACCCCTCCGTTTGAATGCCAAAGGCCACGGCTACGAGCCCGGCTCCATGGGCTCAAACCCCACCCCCCCACGGGAAAGGTGGGCGGAACTCGGAAAGGAGCGCCAAGCCAGAGATCTTCGAGGGAGTCAGCCCCCGACTTGCATCCCCCAGGGACATGGCCACCGTCCCAGCAAGCACCTTCTCTTAGGGACTGGTTCGGGGCAGTTGTGCAGCAAGCAGGCAACCCAAAGAGCCTCCCCTCCCCAGCTGCCTGCCTCCCTGCAAACACGAAAAGCCACATGCGGTAACCAAGTCTTTCTCCTCTCTGTGGATCGGCCCCGTTACCCCAGTGCTAGCCTGAGCCAAACGCTTGTGCCCACAGCAGCCCCCCTGGCGGGTGCAGAACCCAAACATTTCCTGGGAGTCGTGACACTGTCAGCTGGGCAGCACAAAACCATTGGGGGTGTGTGCGCTGGCGGCAGTTGGACAGTGGCCCTGCTAGAGTGCCCACATCAGGGCAGTGCCAGGCTTTGGCGCTGGCCCGGCTCCTACTCTGGGACAGGGCCACGGCTCGGGCAGCACCTTCACCTCCTGTGATGCCAGAGAGGACAGAAGCGATGCCCGAGGCCGGGGAGCCACGCAGGCCTTCGATGGTGCGCTTCGACTGGGTGTTGAGCCGCTGCTTCAGCTCCATTTTCTCTGACTCCAGCTGGTCGATGTCAGCCTGGAGGGCGTCCATGGTTTCCTCAAACTCCCTGCGGGGGCACAAAGAAAGACAGCACCAGGCTCGCTAGTGCGGTGCCAGCTGGAGCTGCTGACTGAGAACTCTTGGGGGCCCTCCATGGGCAGAGGCAGGAGCGCCTCCGGCCAGCTCTGACCCCCCACGGTTCTTGGCCCCGATGTTCATGTCCTCATCTGCATGGCAAAGACCTGGCCATCTTCCTCCTCTGCCACATGTGACTAGATCGGCCTGTCAAAGAGCTGGAAGACCCAGCAAGATGCCCAGCCCTCCCCTCTCTCTGGTACTGTGAGAACCACCTCTTGGGCCAGTTTCCTGGGATGCTGAAGGACTGCAAATAAGCCCCGGCAATGCCTGGCAGATGTGGCCTGGGGCATTACACAAGTGCCCAGGAGGAGGCAAGTGACAGCGTGCCCCCCACTCACTTCTCTTTCTTCTTCAGCACAGCCTGGGTCTCGTTCAGCCGGGCCTGGATCTTCTCCACCCGGTCGTCGGCGTCCTTGGAGGCACTGTCCAGTTTCTTCTCCAGCAGGCTGAGCCGCACGTTCGCCTCGCTCAGCTCCTCGCCCTGAGGACCAACCAAGCACAAGGGCCGGATGGGGAACTCTGGCAGAGCGGCAAGCGCAGAAGCCACACTGGAGCTGCCCTCTGCTGCCGCCTGGGAACGTGGCCTACGGCCCCACCTCTGGGGAGGGGAGGGGGCAAGCTGTGCCCAGGGTTTCTGGGGCAGCACCTTTCTGTTCCCAATCTGTTTCCAGGGAGGGCAGCTGGACACATGCCTGCCCCAAGCTGCTATCAGAGGGGCCAGCTCACCTTGATTTTGAGGGACTTCTTCAGCTCCTTGATGACGGTCTCTCGGTCTTCCAGTTTCAGCCCCAGCCCCTCCGCGTCCGTGATCTCCGCCCGCAAAGCAGCTGCTCGGAGCTCCACTGGGGGAGGTGGCTGCAAGAGGAATCCACATTGGCTCGCTTGGGAGAGGAAGCCGGTGCCCCGAGCCCCCCCCTTAAAGCCATTGTAAGGGAGAAACAAGAGGCTTCCGTGAGGACACACAAAGAGGCCTTCCTGGCACCACAGCCGACAGCGCAAGGGACCCTGCCCCAGAGGCCGGCCCCCCGGCCCACGCTCTGCCTCCTCACCCTGCTCTGGGGTCTGTCAGCGTCGTATTCGCCCTCCTGCATAGCCGTGGCCATTTTGTTCATGGTGGCGATGAGGATGTTGCACGACTGGCGCAGGCACTCATGGGGGTCGATGCCCTGCACCCCGTAGATCTAGAAGGAAGCAGCCAGCAGGTCCTTGGGGGTGTGTGCCTGGAGACGGTGGCCCCAGCAGCACATACCCCCCTCCTCAGGCGCTGGGGACTGCAGGAGCAGCCAGGCTTGCCCCCAGTCCTGCTTCTGGAGTGGGGGCAGCAGCGGACACTCCCACAGCAACCCTGGCCAAGGCCATCGGGCTGACCAGGCAAGCCCAGGAGCCCGCTTTTGCCACGTGCCCATGGAGCTGCCCACCTGCTCGCTGGCCTTGAACGCCAGGTCTTCCAGCTTCATGGCCTGGAGGCCCTCGTTCTCCGTCAGGGGAGCGATCAGTTGAGCCCCGGCAGCAGCCACCTCCTGCAACACGGCCACCACCCACGTCAGGTGCTTGCGGCAGTCCAGCAGCGTGTCCGAGACCTGGGGGGGAAACGCCACAAAGAGGGGTCGATGTGCAGCGGCACCGGCCGGGCCCTTCCATCTCATGGGCTGCCGGGCGCTGCTGCACTTGGTGTCGGCCTGCTCAGCGTTGGGCCGAGGTTGGAGCCACGGCAGGGCCAGGCCGCTCACCTGCTGTCCAAAGCCAAGGGCCGCAGGGATGCCGGGGGCGTCGGTGCCAGGCATGCGGCGCCGGATTTTCTTGCAGAACTGGCGGATGTCGCTGCAGGAGGTTTCCAGGTCTTTCAGGAGGATGGCCCAGTCTGAGGCTTCTTGCCCGGTCTGCAGGTGAGAAGGGGAAAGGGAACCAGTCCCCGGGCTGGACCTTCCTGAGGGAGGCAAGCACTCACTGCCGCAGCCTGCCTGGTTGCACACACACACACACCCCAGCTTACCTGCAAGAAGGAGCGCAGCCTGCCCACCTCCACACTCATGCAGTCCAAGGCACTTTGGGTGAACTGTGGAGAAGCACAGGCACTGTCAGCTCGGCACAAAACAGGACCCACCAGAGACGCTCTCACGAGCGTGGGCAGTTTCTTGCTTTCCTGCTCACAAGGCCCTGACCCCGGCTCTTCCTTTCTCCCCTTCCTGGCCAGCAGAAAGCCAGATGCAGACCTGGAGGGAAGGATGAGCCAACAGGGCCCAGGAAGGACCCTCCCTCCGAGCCACCTTAAGGGACAGCCCACTCCTCACCTTGATGTGGTCGGCCAGCTGCATGGTGCAGTCTTCAGCCTGGTCAGCCAGGTGGATGCTGTACAGGTGCTGCAAGGGAGGAGGAGAAGCACAGCTGGATGGCTCCACAGCAGCCCAGAGAGCACCACAGGGGCAACGCTCCGGCAAGACACCTGGCCAGCCTCGGCCCTTGAAGTGGCAGGGAGACGGGCAGCGGAGCCGAGCAAGGAGCAGAGAGGCCCTGGAACCAGGCTGGCCTGCCCCTCTCAGGAGGACAGAAGGGACTGCTGGCAGGAGCCGAACCTTGCGCTCCCTCCCCCCGCCCCGGTCTGGGGGCCTGCTGGGTGCCAGGAGGGGGGCCAGCGCTGGCTACCTCACCTGATAGTACTTGATAGCTTTGGTCAAGGGTTCCACATTGACGGTCTCGTCCAGCTGGTCTTTGTGCAGCAGCTCGATCAAGAAGTCCAGCGACCGCTCGTGCACGCTCATCTCCGGATAAAGCATCCCCACTTTCTTGTAGACCTCCACACTGCACTTGTTCAGGGCCCTGGGGGCAAGAAGGGGAGGGTTACCAGCTGTCACAGAGGTCCCACAGGAGACTCCGGCTGAGGCGACGGCAGGGCGTCGTCAGGCACGGCTCCCGGCATTACTCACTGCTCGTATTTGTGCAGAGTCGCTTGCAGGAGCAGAAGGGAATACACCAGGCCGGCGGCAAAACTCAGCTGCTCCCCTGGCGCCCCCCGGAGGCCAGCACGCTCAGTACAGCTCTCGTTCAGTTCGAACTTCTCCTGGGCCTGCTTGCTGATCAGCTCGGCCTGTTCCGGACAGAGAGGGGCCGTCAGAGTCGCACATCCTTCACCGCCCTGGGCGCCCCCTGAGCCCATTCCCCCAGGCTCCAACATGGGGCCCCACAGCCTAGGGTGGGGGGGTCACAGTCTGCCCTGGGCTCGGGAAGGGCTGGGGAGCAGGGAGACCTGTGCTCAGAGCCCCCTCCAGCTGGGGGACCAACTGTCTGCTTTCCTCCTAGGAGACAGAAGGCGTCTCCTTGCAGTAGGCCAGGCCCCCAGGCTGCCTTGCTCAGCACCACCACCATCCCGCGGCAGTGGCTTCTCCTGGGTCTCTCGCAGCTTTCCCACCAGCTGCAGCCCAAGATGGCAGGGACCACACCTGAGAGACTGTGTGTGTGTGTGTGTGTGTGTAAGGTGTGTGCCATCACTAAGCTACACCCACTCAACCCCCGGTAAAAGGGTGGGGCTGCACCAAACCTGGAGAAGAACCAGCAGGCAAAGCCATCTGGAGTCCAATGCATTCAGCGTGCCTCTTCCATGGCTATTCTGAAGCCAGGACAGCACCCCTGCCTGGTGGCCGCACAGAGCGCCTGGGCCCCACTTCGGCCTGCCAGGCGCCTGCTGCTTACGCCCCTCTGCAGCACTCCTCCCGCAGCCCCTCCCTCACTCCCACAACAGGCAGCCAGTGACCTTGCAGATGAGCCTGGGGATGAGCAGGAGCACCAGCACACAGTCGTGGTCCCCGCCGTGCCGCAGGAAGCTGTCCGGCATGAACGAGGTCAGCAGGGAGACGTGCCGGTTGGCCTGCTGCACCTCCATCTGCCGCAGCTCCATCTCAATGGCCTGCACAGGAGGCACGGCATCCGTCAGAGCACGCCCAAAGCCCAGGGGCACCCCAAACCCACTCCGCTCCACATGACCCCTGCCACCGAGCGCTCCACGGACTGCGCCCCACGGACTGACTGCAAGCTGGCAGGGCATTTATCAAAATACTTATCAAATCCCTGCAATTCAGTTGTATTAATCCATGCAAGCAAGCACACCACAACGAGGAGCCACGCCCCAAAGCAGCGAAGCCCAGAACATTTTACACCCCTCCACGCAGCACGGCCCCCCTTTCTCTCCCCAGCGCCGCAGATCTGACTGTCCTGGAAAAGGGACAGAGAGTGAGAGGAAAGGGAATGGGGCAGCCCTTTCAGATGGGCGGGCCATGGGGACCAGCATTCTGCAGCGCTCGGGCGTCCACCCCAACAGGCAGGCCTGCAGGAGCCACGCTTTGACCACTCAACACGACTGACCGGGAATCCTGAAGCTCAGAGGCTCTCTCAGCAGTGTGAACTGGCTGGAGAAGTGGCCGTTTAAAGCGCTGCTGCCCAGAGACTCTTGCGGCACACGTTTATTGGGGCAGAAGCTTTTGTGAGCCAGAAGCCACGTGGTGGCATGGACCTGGGTTCTGGCTCACGAGCTTTGGCCACCATGGCCGTGCGGGGCCTGCTGCAGCCAAGAAGACCAAGAGCCTTGAGGCATTCCCAGGCAAACGGGGCCTCCTGGCTGGACCCTCTGGACACAGGTCTTGTGCCACAAGGAAGTCCACTGCAAGGGGCTTTTCCAGTTCCTACGTCCCGCTGTGGGGAAGGAGCAGGCCTTCCCATCTCCATGCGTGCCCAAATGCCCTCCCCCACAACCACCCCCAGAGCTTGCCGGGGCGGGAGGGACGCGGCAGGCTCTGCCCCACAGCTCTCCTACTGGGCTTACCTTGGCATGGGCCTTTGTCTCGGCAAACTTGATCTTGAAGTCGAACATCTCCGGCGGAGGCTGCTGCTGCTGCCTCTCCACAGAAGCCTCTTGCTGGCTCATGAGCTCTCGGTTCATGTCCTGCAGCAGGAAAGAACGAGCGTCAGGCCTGCAAAGCGGGGAGGGCCCAGCCCAAGGATAAAACCATGCAGAGCCAAAGCGGTGCCCATTGGGGGGGAGCATCCTGAGGGCCCAGGAACGGGTAGGCAAAACTGTTCAGCTAGAGGGAGGGAAGCCTACAGGGCAAGAGATCGCACAGGTCAGGGCAAAGGAGATCCTTTCCTGCTCACTGGCTTCTTCCCTGCCAGGGAGGAGCTATGGCTCAATGGGCAGGGGGGGGGGGCTCTGCTTGGCATGCAGAAGGTCCCAGATTCAGTCCCCAGCGGCATCTCCAGCTAAAAAGATCACACGGAAGGGGAAAATGGAGGCCTCCACCGGAAATCTTGGAGAGCTGCTGCTGGCCAGAGCAGACAGTACTGACCTCGATGGACCAATGGTCTGATTCAGAAGAAGGCAGCTTCGTTATATTCAGGGTGGCATAGAGGTAGAGAGGGGGCTGCTCTGCATTGTGACCCCTTCCCCTTCCCGAAAAAGTCAGTTGGGTCTTTCTTGGCCAGCTTCAAGGGCAGCCAAAGTCTCCTTGACTGGTTAGGGCTGGTACAGGGAGGGCTGCCCTCCCAGTCACTGGGCCCTGATGGCCGCTGGCAACTTCCTCACACCCAAAAAGTGCCCCCTGATGGGTTGGAATCCCTCAGAAGGAGGACTCAGGGGCCACGGCCAGCAACGCAGCAGGAGCAGCGACTGCAGCAAATGGCACCTGAAGGCCACTTCCACACGAGGGGCTTTTTTTCAAGGTGGGGGGGGGGGCGGCACTTTGACATCCAGAAAATGTTTGGAGGCAAGTGCTTTGTGCAGCCCTAGAGCAGGAGGTGGCTGCCTGGGTGCCGAGGGAGGGGGGAGAGGCAGCAGCCCCTCCCTCAGCTCACCCAGCAGCCGGACTGGTCTCCTCTTTGCCAAAAAAGCCAACATTCTGTACCAAGACACGATCAATTTTGTGACTGGGATAAATTGTGCAAATGCCCTTGCTGCACAATTCATTCCATTCGTCACGGAAAGAGGCCAGCAGGTCGGCAGGGCACTGAGCACCAGGCAGCCCGCTCGGTTCCGACTTGCTATCAGAATGCAGTGGGCCAAGACTGCCAAAGGCGCAAAGCTTGCCTTGCCCTGCAGCATGGTCAGCACCGACCTCAGCCTGTCCCGGCCAGAGACGGGAGGGTCGTGAGCTCTTCCAGCACAGCCAGCAAGGGGTCGCAGCCATGCAGGCCATGGGGCCCCTTCCTTCGGTACCTGCAAGTGGGCAGTCAGCTCCCGGTACTTCTTGATGGTCTGCTGGTAGTCGGCCACGGTCTCCTGCGCTGCCTCGACGCGCTTCTCTGCTTCACGCACTCGAGCGGTCGCCATGTCCAGCTGCTCCCGCAGCTCCAGCTCCGTCTCCCGGGCGTTCTCCTGCAGCTCGTCGTTCATCTCGTTCATGGCCTCCTGGAAGGGGGGGTAGAAGCGGCCGTCAGACCAACGCTCTGCAGGTAGTCAGGCCGGGGGCGCCACTGGAGGCCCTCTGGAGGGCAGGCAAAGAGCAGCTGCAACGGTCAGAACAACGTTCCCCCAAGATGATGGCAGTCGGCGCAGGGGAAGCGCCGAGCCCCCTCCTCCCGCCCAGCAGGGCTGGAAAGTAAGCGAGTCACATCCTGAGATCAGCCAGTCCCCTGCAAAGTGGGGATAAGGGCCAGGAAAGGACTGCCGAGAGCACCCCGCTTCCTCTCCACCTGCCAGCCAACGCTCACCAGGTCGCCGACCGTCTCACGGAGCTCGCGGACTTTCTCCTCCAAGTCCAGATTCCTCTCGGTCAGCGTCTCCACCATCTCTTCGGCCCCCAGAGCAGCGTCCACCTGGGGCAAAGGAATGCCGGCTGAGTTGGGGCCATGTGAGGGAGGGGCCAGTTATGCACAGGACAGCCCTGAGCATGGCTTTTCCACCACCACAGCCGCTCTCTGCCACCTGGGGGGAAGAGGGCCAAAGCCCTGGGGGAAAGTGGCTGAGGAAAGGGGAGGGGCCCGGGCCCACTTGCCTGTTCCTTGAGCTCATCGACGGTCCTCTCGCCCTGCTTGAGCTCCTCCTGCAGCTTCTCCTTCTGCTGCCGGAAGGACTCCAGCTCCATGTTCTTCTTCTCCATGTGCTTCTGAAGCTTCACGTGCTCCTGCTTCTCCGAGGCAGACAAATCCCGCATCCTTCCCCAGAAAAAAAGGGTGCTCAGAGAAACTCCTGCAGGGCAGAAGGCTGTCACTGTCCCCCCCCCCCCCGTTCTGAGCCCTTGGGCAAAGGCCCCGGCCCCTGGCTGGGGGCAGAGCAGAAGACCAAAGCGCTCCTACCTCACGAGGGCCTCCTTCAGACGGGCATTCTGCTCTTCTAGCTGCTTGACGTGGTAACTGGAAGCGGCACCATCTGAGCCTAGGGGCACACAATGGCTCTTCAGGATGAACGGGGCAACCTACTCACAAGTAAGCTGCGCTATGTGGGAAGCAGGGCTGGGCAACCCCCCGCCACACACATCCCTATCGGGCTCCCAGCCCTTCGTGGAGAGCGCGCTTCAGAGCTGAGCTCTGAAGGACGGGGTCTCACTGGCGGTCTTTAAGCAGAGGCTGGGCAAGCACCTGTCAGGGGTGCTCTAGGCTGATCCTGCATTAAGCAGGGGGGTTGGACTAGATGGACTGGATGGCCCCTCCCAACTCTGTGCTTCTATGATTCTAATAATTGACACACTGAACCCCCACCCAGGTGCATTATGCACAATGCGTGCAGCCAAGTGCTCCTTCCATGCTCCCCCTCACTGCAGCTGGCTCACCCTTCTCCTCGATCTCGTGCTTGAGAATCTCCAGATCCATGGTGAGGTACTCCACCTTCTCCTTCAGGGAATCCACCTCCTGCTGCAGGGACTCAGCCCGCTCCTCGGCCATCTCCTTGTCCAGAGTGGCCATCTCGATGGCATCGGCCGTGTCGGCCATCTCCTCCATGTAGCGCTCTTTGGCCTCCAGGGCCTCTTTGGCTTCCTGTGGGGAACGGAGGCAGCCAGGCTCGCTCAGGGGAAGGGGGACCAGTCAGGCGGCCCCCGGTGCCTGGCTCCCCCTTTCTGGCAGGCACCAAAGCCAACTGAGCCAGGATCTCAGGCTAATCGGCCAGATCAGAACTGTCAAGAGTGTCCTTTCTAGATGGGTGAGGGAACATGCAAGGTGTCCCAGAGGACGTTGGGGGCGGTGGTCTCTCGTCTACAGATTGCAATGCCAACCAAAGCAATGGCCCTCATGTGGACTGGCAAAATGGCAAGGAGCCCCTCCCCCAGTGACACCCCACTGGATGCTTCCCCCCCCAATTCCTCCAGTGCCAGGCCACTTCCTGCCTCACCTTTTTGGCCTCCTTTAGGCGCTTCTGGAGCTCCGCCTGCTGCTCCTGCATTTTGCTCTTCCACTCTTGGACCTGCTCCAGCTGAATCTTGTATTTCTCCAGCTCCTTCAACTTGGCCTTGTCTTCGTTCCGCTTCATCTTGAGAGTCTCCAACTTCTCCTCCAGGTCCCGGACTTGAGCACGCAGGTTCTCCTCCTCCTGCCGCCCAAAGGAAATAGGAGCTGCCACGGCCAGCCAAGAGGGTTCCAGGCAGAGCAGCGCTTTGCTCTCCGACACCAGCAGCTGGGAGCCCCAATCGGGAACGGTCCCTTACCCCCCACCTTCACATCAGCTGAAGGGTCAACAGGAACACGTGACCAGCAACCCTGAGCAGCTATGGCCATAGAATCATAGAATTGGAAGGGACCACCAGGACCATCAAGTCCAACCCCCTGCACAATGCAGGAAATGGTGACGCCCTGTGGGCTGCAATTCAGGTAGCCCCTTGCACATCTGCAAAACCATGCAGACGTTTTGACAAAGAGGATACAGAGGGAAAGGGTGGGTGTTGGAGACAGAAGGGCCATGGGGTGAGTAGCCTCAGGAAAGTGGCCCCTCCCCCAAGAAGGGGCTCTGAGATTTCACCCTGCTCACTTCATAAGCTTGCCACAAAAGAAAGCGAACCCCTCTCCCCAGCCAGCCATCTCCACTTCCTTTAGGGCACGACATGGCATGGGCAAGGGGCAAGCCAGCTCTACAAAGGGGAAGGCCAAGGAGTCACTGCCCCCCCGCCGTCCTTATTCTAGTTTCTCAGCACCAGGGAACTCCGAAGTTGAGCCTGGTGGCAAGAACGGCCAGTCTCCGAGGCCGCCTGCTTTCCAACTCCAGGGCTCAACAGAGGCCAACCTCTATGTCAGGTTGGTAATACAACAGATGGGGCATCAGACTTGAGGAGCCAGTCACTTCCCCTCCCCCCCGCTGGCATCCAGGGCAGAGCCAGAGCCCAGAGGCTGTGATTCAGTGCCTGGTTTGATGCAGAGTTTAGTCTCCGCCCTGAACTTAACAGGAGGGTCTTGGTTCCTCAGTCTCCTGTCGGTCAAGCAGCAGCTAACAAGTCAGCAAATACTTCCCATGGCTGCAGGGGGTGGGGGCCGGGCCAGGCCAGGATCTCAAAGTTGGATCCAACGGTCAGTCCCCACCGGCCACATGACATGGGCCCCAACGGGACTGGCCGCAGACAGCCCCAGGGCCCCCTGGGCACACGTGGTGATGAGCAAACGCCCCCCAGAGGCCCCTCCCCAAGGGGCGCAGCAGAGACAGGGCCCAGCGAGAGGAGGCGGGCACCCTCCCACAGGGGCCGGAATCCTCGGGGAAGGTGCCCGTTTACCTTGGTGGGTGACAGGGCCATGGGCGGCGCCACCGGAGAGGTCAGAGGCGGGGTGGGGACGATGGGGGCCGCCAGGGGCGTCTGCGCAGGCGTGCTCGGCTCGCTGCTGCTCATCTCTCCAGCCGACGCGGAGGCCGAGCCCGAGAGGCCAGCCGTGCCGCTGGACGCAGCGGAACTGGCCGTGCGGGTGGGCTGGAAGAAAGCAGTTGGGGAGAGAAAGAGTCAGAAGAGCGGCTTCCCAGTTGGGCCTGGAGGAAGCCCTGGCATCCAGGGGCTGGGCACCCTCTGCGCAGGAGCACCACGGTGATGGCCTCTCTCCTTTCTCCACGGGATCTGGAATAAAAGCCCAGGTTCAAAGAAGGCCCTCGTCTGCAGCGGCTCAGGGCTTCCCACACACAGCGGGATATGCCCCCGAAGAATCCGTGCAGCTGGGAACAGAATGGGCAGCGCCAGGCTGGTGAGGTTTGTTCACGCTGAGGCCCATTCCTGGAGAATTTGGCAGGAGAGGGATCAACTAGGCCAGAAAAACTTAGCAAACCGCCATGAGCTGCCCGCATGAGGCAGTTAAAGTGGGAATCTGCTTCTTTTCTAGCAAAAATATCCAAACAGCCATAAGCACGGTTTTTAAAAAAGGGACCTGGAGTGTAATAGGCCAGTCAGCCTCACATCTGTTCTGGATTAGAAGGCCAAACTGGTTATTAAAGAGAGAACTGAGCACCAAGAGGGACAAAGCCTGCTGAGGGAGAATCAGCCTGGCTTCTGCACAGGGGAAGTCCTGCCTCACCAACCCTTTCAAGTTCTTGGAGAAAGTGAACAAGCACATAGACCAGGGTGACCCAAGAGACGTTATAATACTTGGCCTTTCAAAATGCTTTTGACAAGGTACCTTTCCAAGACTCGTGAATAAACTTAGCAATCATGGGATAAGCAGATGGGTCCTTCTATGGATTAAAATTGGAAAAACAACAGGAAGCCGAGAGTAGGAATAAATGGACAGTTCTTGCAATGGAGCGAAATGAGCAGCGGGGTTCCACAAGCTTTGTGCTTTGCAGTCTGCACCCTGCCCCAGACTGCAAAGCACAAAGTTTGTGGGACCCCGTTGCTCCCCTCCCCACACACCCCTCGGGTGTATATGTGTACAAAAATATGAAGTTTGGAAAAAGTGAAACTCCAGAATGAGGAGTCACCCAATTAAAGGGATTGGAAGAAGATTCAGAAGAGTCAAGGAAGTTCTCCTCCACTTAGGCAGTTGACAGCGGCCACCACAGAAAACTCTGGGGGGGGGGCAGGGGTGTTGCCTGCCCCCCTGGCTCACCAGTCTCCAGAGGCCAGCCAGCACTGGGATCAGGACACTGGGCTTGATGGACCCTTGGCTGGACGTTCGTATCCAAACAATGTCAACCAGGGAAGTTGTCAGTAATCAGCTGACACAAAGCTTTGTATTGCCTACAAATCAGACATTGGCCACAAAACCTACATTTTGCAAACTCCCAAGACGGTTTTCAAAGCACATGCCTTTGGTTGCTATTTCAAAGAAGTTGAGTAGGAACGGAGTTGCACTCTGGGAGAGACAACAGTCTTAAGAATAATTCACAAGACCCAAACTGAAATTTAAAACCAAAAGTGAATGTCTGAAACAACTTCCTCCATTTCATTCTTGTCTGTTAAGTGCCAAGATAACAGCAGCCTCTCCATGGCAGCCCTGGACTTCCTCGGTGGTCTCCCGTTGACCAGGGCTGACCCTGCTTAGCTTCTGAGATCTGACTAGCCGAGGCCACCCAAGTCAAAGCAAGAGACGTCCAGAGCTTCTAAGATCTGACAAGATCAGGCTAGCCTGGGCCACCCAAGTCAGGGCATTCTTCTCCAAGGAGATTCCTGCTACTCACTTGTGGGATTCATTCTCAAGATGCCCAAGCCCTTCTCCTTCAAGATTTTTCACATTCTTGGCTACAGCACATGGCACATGGGCGTACGAGACTGTCGGGAAGACCAGGAGAGGCAGCCAGAGAGTCTCCGAGTAGGTTTTGATCCAATTAGGATAGCTAATACCCCAGAGGACAGGGTTAGAGTTCAGAATGACCTTGATAGACTGGAGAGCTGGGCCATAAACAATAAAATGGATTTCAATAGGGAGAAGTGTAAGGTACTTCACCTAAGCAGAAACAACTTAAGGCACAGGTACAGGATGGGAGATATTTGGCTTGACAACAGTACACGTGAAAGAGATCTAGGAGTGGACCACAAACTGAACATGAGTCAACAGTGTGATATGGCAGCTAAGAAGGCCAATGCAATTCTGGGCTGCATCAATAGGAGTATTGTGTCTAGATCAAGGGACGTAATACTACCACTGTATTCTGCATTGGTCAGACCTCACTTGGAATACTGTGTCCAGTTTTGGGCTCCACAATTTAAGAAGAATGTTGACAAGTTGGAGCGTGTCCAGAGGAGGGCGACCAGAATGGTCAAAGGTCTGGAATCCATGCCCTATGAGGAGAGACTTAGGGAGTTGGGTTTGTTAGTCTGGAGAAGAGAAGGTTGAGGGGAGACATGATAGCCATGTTTAAATATCTGAAGGGATGTCATGTTGATGAGGGAGCTAGCTTGTTCTCTGTTGCTCCAGAGACTAGGACACGGAGTAATGGATTTAAACTAAGAGAAAAGCGATTCCACCTAAACGTTAGGAAGAACTTTCTGACAGTGAGGGCTGTTCGATGGTGGAATGTGCTGCCTCGGGGGGGGGGGGGTGGAGTCCCCATCTTTGGGGGTCTTTAAGCAAAGGCTGGATGGCCATCTGTCGGGAGCACTTTGATTGTGGCATCCTGCATGGCAGGGGGTTGGACTGGATGGCCCTTGTGGTCTCTTCCAGCCTTGTGTGATTTTGTGATTTGTGATCTGAGACGGCACAGAGAGCAAGGCACGCCTAGTGCCACTGGCACCATGGAGAACCATGCCATGCTGGCAGGGGCCAGTGTCAAGAGGGATTTCTCCCTTCTGCAGTCCTGACAGTTCCATGGCAGAATTGATGGTGCACGCGAGTGAAGCCAAGGGGTGGGTCTTTGGGGTCCCAGGGGGGCATCACAACAAGTCACAGGGAGCGGAGACCCCTTTCTGAGGGTGGGGGAGTGGAGAGTGAAGGTTTGCAAAACAATCGTGTCCCGGTCCAGCTTCAGGAACTCATCCAAACTCGTGGCTAAGCCCGCCCGATTCCCCCTCCCCCCTTTACGCTGGCTTCAGGGGCCAGCGGCAGCCACCAAGAACACCCGAGCGGTGCCAGAACAACATGGAGGAAGACTGAACGGGAGGGGGGGGGCAAAGAGTACCGGCTGGTTCTCACCTTGGGCCGCCTGGTGGCGGCGGTCTGCCGGCCGGCAGGAGGTGGCAGCAGAGGAGGAGAGAGAGACAGGCGCACAGGGGGAGACGGGAGCAGAGAGAGACAGACAGCGGCAGTGGCGGCAGAAGGAAACCAAGCAAGGGAGAAACCAGACAGACAGCTTGTTAGTGGACAGGCCATCAGTGCCACACACTTGCCAATGTTCATGCATGCAAGCCCGCCCACCCACCCATCCATCCCAGCTTCGTCTCAGCCTGCCTGGGGCCCCTCTCATCCACATGCATTCCTCCCACAGGAAGTGGCGGAGGCACCATGGACTGCCTGCTTAGAGAGGGAAGAGCTGATCATGTCAGGCGTTGATGGTGCACAGCAATCTCTCACGTGTGGTGGAGAGTGCTGCCAAGTTGCAGCCAACGTATGGTGACCCCTCTTGGGGTTTCCAAGACAAGGGACGCTCAGAGGTGGTTTGCCACTGCCTGCCTCTGCATCACGACCCGGGACTTCCTTGGTGGTCTCCCATCCAAATGCTGCCCGGGCCAGCCTGGGCCATCTAGGCCAGGGCACCCCCTGAAACACCATCACCCCCCCACACACCAAACACATCAGGTGGCAACACAGAACAAGAAGTGGAGGGCCACACCCTGGGGGGAGCTCTGCCGAGACCCAGGGGCAGAATTTGGAAGGCTCCTCTCCAAATACTGCCGTCGGTCTGCTGGGCTACAAGGCACAAACATGGGGGGGGTGACTTCCCTGCTCCCCACCCCGAAGCAGGCTTCTCAGGAACAAATCTCCACAGCAGAGCCCCTTCTGGCAGAACACCAACCCACTGCCACAACTCACTCCTCCCCTCTTCTGCCTGTTTGCCACTTCCCTGCCCCAATGCTTCTCGCCGAGAAAGGCAGGCCACAGAGGAAGGAAGGAAGGAAGTCCGAACTCTCCCCAGGACCAGTGGGGAACCTGGAACCGTTTGCACCACTGCCAGAGCTCCCACGGCTCAGGTGCCCATCTAATATTGCGGGTGGGGGAGCAGTGCCCCCAGAGCGGAATAAGCACCAAGGAGGATCAAGGGCGCTCACAGCTCTCTGGCCACCGCCTCCCACGCGCTAAGGTAGCGCTTGGAAGCTTCTCAAGATCTGTTCGCAGCCGAGGCTCCGGGAGGCTGAAAGGCCAGCAAAAGCAGAGCCCCAGGGACTCGGGAGGTCCGGCCCCCGCCCCATCAGCGGCATCTGCCGAGGGCCACCATGGCGCTGCACCAACTCTCACCAGGCAAGCTGCCAGCTGGTGCCACTGGATGCTCGTTTGTGGCTCTGCACACGGAATTCAGCAAGAGACTACCTGGAGGGGGGGGTGTGTGCTATATGGTCCTCAGAGGGCAGGGCAGGCTGAGGACCATTCCCAGGCCCTTTTCTGTGCTAAGACAGGCAGCCTGGTGCCTAGAGCAAAACCCCCATCCCTATCCAGGGGCTGACGGGAGGCCAGGGAGGAAGCAGCTGCCCTTTAAAAGGGGAACACCAGCGGCTCACAAAGGGGCTCCCGGTGGCCCCAGCATCCTCCTCTGCCAGGGGGTGCGTCTGTGTGGCCAGCACAAGACTGGAAGCTAAAAAGCTGGAAGGGAAACCAGCATCGAGATTTGCCCTCGAAAGGCCTCCAGCACATTCTGCTGCGTATCTGTCCCTTCTGCCTTTCTCATGCGCTCGCATGGCAAGCCCCAGAACACAGCCCCCCACCCAGCTGGGAATGGCTTAGCCAGCCCAAAGGGCTCTACTCCTGGCCAGCGAGGGGCCTCAGCGCCGCCTGCCAAAGAGGGACAAAGTCGCCATTGTCAGAGATGGCCCTCCCCCCCCACTCGGCCCTTGCAGCCCTGGAGGGGGAGGAAGCAAGAGGAAGAGGAGCCAGCAGAGGCCAGGCCGGCAGAACAAGCCCGCCGCGGGTGCCCAGCCAAACCAGTGGGTGGGGGCCGGCAACTAACTTTCTGCACCTGGGAAACAGCTTAGCAGTGCCCCACGCTGACTATGGGGGCATGCCAACAATGGGGCTGGCTGAAATCTGGGCAGCTGCACCTATTTAAATCTCACGTCTGGGGAAGACCCATCAGCAGTGGGGATGCATTTCCTGTGGCCAGGGTGTGGTCTTCGATAGCCTCCGCAGCATCTGCTGCTAGTCAAGCTTCCGTCCCACAGGCAGTCTCTCCTGCAGCAGAGCATGGACTTTGTTTGCAGAGGGACCCCGGATAAGCACTGCTGTACAAAGTCGTCCCTTCAAGCCCAGAAAAGCGTCCCCAAAGACCAAGAGCCAGATGGGGAGTTTGCTCTCGTCCTAGGCACATCTGGTCCAACGGAAGGAGAGGGCAGAGAGAACCGGATCTGGGCCGATGGCATCCACTGGGGGATCCAGAAGCTCACACACACACACACCAGGGGTTCCTGCCAGGTACAGGGAGCAGTTCTGCGGGAGGAGGGGAGCCCCAGTCAGAGATGGAGAGGGAAATGGGAAGGTGGGCAAGCCCAAAAGCCCAGCCTCCGCCCCTGGCAGGAAGCCTTTTGGCAACAGGCGGTGGAGGGGTGCCCTCCAGGGTCAGCTCAAGCACAGCTCGGCTGCACCCAACCTCAAAGGCTCTCCGTGCAGGCCCAAAGGAGGCACAGCGGGGGGAGGGCCTCCGTCTGCCAAATGCAGCCCACAACCTCCTGCTCTCTCTGCTCCGGCACCTCTCACGTCAGGTGAAGCTGCCCACAGTCCTGGAGGGACACTAATTCTGCCATCCCCAAATTCTGCTATAAAATTCTATTTGAGATATGGTGATAAATACTGCCACTTGCTCCCCCCCCCCCCGCCACAACCTCTGGTGCTGGTGAACTCTCCCAGAAGGAAAGCTGAATTCCATGACCCAGCTGCAGGGCCCTCAGGGGATGGGGGGGGGGGCTCTCCCTTGGCAAAGCACACAGAGCCAGTGGCCCTGGGCCCGGAGGGGCTCCCCTCCAACAACACCGGCGACTCGGCCAGCCAGGGGGAATCCGCTGCCGTTTCCGGAGGTTTGAGTTGCATAACGTTCAGGACAACCTGGAACAGGAAAGGGAGAGCACCCGGCCACGTGACCTTCTCCTGCCTTCCTAGCAAGCGCTCTCTAAGAAAGGCTGCAGGGGCCTAAAGGCCTTTCCCTTCTGGGGGGCATCTTCAGAGCCCCTGCCTCAATCACGGCAAGGCCTGCTGCAGCCACACCCCCTTTCTGTCCCCCTTCCTCCTCTCTTTTTATGCAACCTCGTCCTCAAGGCGGCAGGGAACCTGTACGTGCCAACACTCATTAAAAGCCCTCAGGATGCCACATTGGCCGTGGCTAGCTACCCATGCGTGGCTGTCACGCAGTTCGGCTGGATGGAGGGGTTGGCTTTGAGTCTGAATCACTGAAGACCCAGCTGCAGAGGCTGCAAGCCCCCCTTTGCCACCCTCCCTCCCACTTTCAGCCTGGTGCAATACCAAGCCCTCCTTCAAATGTGGAGGGAGGGGAGAAGCAAGCCTTCGGACTCCAGAGGCTCCAGACGGCCAGATCCACCAGGACTCCCATGCCTGAGAAGGGAACTCAGTTCCAGATCCCTGCACTCTGTCCTCAGGTTTCTCCTACCTTTGCAGAATATAACAAGCATCCACCGATGCTCTAGGGCCCCTTCCCAGACTGCAATGCGCTCCAGGCTAACTTTCTGCTGCTTCCCATTGACTGATCTGCAGCCTGCATGCCCCTGACACCCCACTCACCATCATGGGGCTGATTTGAAGCTTGCAACAAAGGCCCTGAGGAAGCCAAGGAAGATGCATCTTCTTCTAGATGCAGACGCAGCCACAAAAGCTGTTCACTCCTCCTGAGAAACAAACGCTGTCCTGGCAGCCCACAGAAGCTGCTTCCAGAGGCCACGTACGCCGGACACCCACCCTGGGGGAAGAGTTCTGCATCTGGCCAGAGACAGGAGGTCTTGCCCTGCACTTGAGTGCCCAAGACACAGCTCCTACCGAGACCCCCCCTTCTGAGGAGCCCCTGGAAGCCCCTGGTGAATGTCCCATCAGACAGCCAAAGCTACGCAGCAGGCTTGCCGCAACAGGAGACTCGCCTGCCAGAAGTCCCCCAAGCGGACCCCAGCAATCGCACCAGCAGACCTGGCAGATTCACATCTTGCACTCAGAGCTGGGCTGCTCAAAATGCGAGAGGTGGGTGAAAATGGCTGAGCGGGCAGCCGTGCCCGAGCTCCTCCGGAGCAGGCGGCCACCTCTCCCCCACTCCGTGGTGGCACCGGACTCCATTCTGCAGCATAAAGCCACATGGAGAAGGAAAAGGAGGGGAAAGCCTGCCCACAGAAGGCCAAATTGGCACCTAAAAGACCGTCCACATTTATCTCTCCCCCTAGGAGCTCACTGTGAAATAAACACGGGCAGCCCCTGGGCTTCTGCTTTATCCCGCTACGCCAGACAAAAACGGCCACCCCTTCGCCATTATAAAATGCAAACACCTCTCCTTCGAGGCAGGCACCCCACAACCCCCCCCACACACACACACAACCCCCGGGGAGCCAGCTCCAAGGCAAAGGGCACCCCCTTTGTGTTCAAGCAAAATCCAGCCACTCGGAAGCGGCAAGAGCGAGTCCAGCGGCACCGTACCTTCCGTGTGGTTGCGGCCTGTTTCATGGTCGCAGAAGACAGACGGAGCAAGAGAGAAAGAGAGAGAGAGAGAGGCAGATAGAAGATTAGCCCATTCAATCACAGCAGTGCAGCGCTCCCGAGAACAGCCTGTCCAGGAGATCTTGCAAATGGCCGCAGCTCCCTCGCCTCTTCACTGCTGTCCTTCGACCCCAGCTGGTTAGCAGGGCACTGGAGCCTGGCAGCCTCCTGGCAGCTGCCAGAGCCCTGGGCCGCGCATCCTTCTGCCGCCGCCGGCCTCCAACCACCGCCCCAGCAGCTCATTACATCACCGCTCCTGGCCCTTCCCCTCCCTTCCTCGAGCTCCAGGCAGGCAAGCAGGGCTCTGATCCCGCATGCAGTGCCGGCTTTCTCTTTCGCAGGCTGGGGAGAGGAGGGATGAGGAGAGGGTGCCCGCTGCTGCTGCTGCTGCCGCTGCCGCTCAGGGACCTGCGAGGTGCTCTGCGTAACTTAGCAACGCTGTCTTTCTGGCTAATTAAATGGCTTCTTCTTCAAAGCGCCCTCCCCTCCCTCCCCCCTTCTTGCCCCTCCCCAAGCCAATGGGCTCAGTGCCTGGCAGAGCCAGGAGAGTTCCCTCCCATCCTTGACAAGTCAGGCTTGGACCCAGCTGCGGCCGCCTGTGATCCCACAAAGGCCCCCAGAACGGACAGACTGGCTCTCACATGGATCTGGGATGTGCACAGAATTGCCTTCCCACCCCCCAGCATCGCAAGTAGGACAACACGGCGGAAAACAAACACGGCAACGAATGCAAAGGAAGATTTATGACTGGAGGCACTGATGGGGCTCTCTTTGGATCTCAGCCACTGTGGAAACATTATGCGCTCCTCAGCCGGGCTCCATGGAGCAGATGGACCAGCCTGTCCTCCAGCAAAAAGAAGGTTTCGAAGTCTGGAAGATACCTACGCCTCCTGAAGACCGTGTGCATTTGCAAAATGTTGATGTCATAAAAATCGATACAGATTTCTGCAACAGCCTTTTCCTGGGAGATATTGGCGGCCGGGTCTGATCCTGCAAGTCACCCCCAGAAGGAAAGGCAACCAGTGTTCCCGGAGCACCCTGCAGGAGTCTGGGACGGTTTAATTCAGCACAGCTGATAGCAAGTTATATTTGGAATTGTAGTGACCTCCCTCCCCCCACCCGGATTTCTGGGTATTATCCTGGAGGCACCTTCCTCTTTGCTATAGTCCAACACACACAGATGCAAGTTAGGCACCAACTCACTCGGGCATCATTACTCCGTGCTTGCATTTTGCACAAGTTCAGCTCAGCCGGTTGAATGGCTGCCTACAAAAACAGGTGCCTAAAAAGCTCTTGCTCTCACCTCGATGCCCCAAATCCAGTCCTTCCATAGCCCAATGAAACAGAAAGCCCATGCCTCCCCCGCTCCCTCCAGCATTCCTCAGATGATAGGTTCGGAGGTGGTCCTGCTTGTGTTCCTCTGAATCTTTAACTCACGCAAAGAATCTCTGCTTTTACTGAGGGCTACAAAGATTAAAGCAGCTCAAGAAACTGAAGACGCAAGACAGACCAGATGCCAGAGGGAAGAGCACTGGTGGGTTGGCCGTACCATTCCACAAGTGGGGCTCTGTCGCAGGAAACCGGCTCTTTGGTCAGCTGGCCCTCTGTGCCCCCTCCACACGCCCAGGTGTGACAGTCTGGCCTCCCTGCAAGGGGCCTGCTCCTCCTCCTGAGAAAGCAGACCTCCGAGCTGGTCCCGGGAAAGGCCCCCTTGCAGGGCAAAGGTCCATCTTTGACAAGCTGAGTGATGCACCCAAGAGACCAAGGCTGTGCTCGGCACTCGGGGCCCTTTCTTGCATGCCCAGGGTCATGCCCATTGCCACTTTGGGGTCAGGACCATTCTCCTCCAGGCCAGATTGGCCCAGGGAGCCTGGAGGGAATTATTTTTTTGCCATCTTCTGGGCATGGAGCAGGGGGCACTGGGGGCGGAGGTAGTTGTGAATTTCCTGCATTGTGCAGGGGGTTGGACTAGATGACCCTGGAGGTCCCTTCCAACTCTATGTGTCGTGCTTTCCAGGGCAGGCCCCTAGCCTCGGACCCCTCCAGCAAAATATTGAAAGAATCTGAGGAACTCATTCCCCATGCAGGAACATGAACAAGTCTCTGGGGACACACCCTGGGAGGAGCCTCAACCAGGAAACTTTTAGCTACTGTCTAAAACACACAAATCAGAAAACCCGGGGCATGCATCGCGCCACTTCACAGCAAGACCCAGTCCAGGAGTTCCCGGCTATGCGGACCCTCTTTGGGTCCCAACCACCAGTGCCCTGTTCGTTTTTAAGATATTGCCAACTTCTGAAGGAAACCACAACCCGTCTCTCACAGAATGCCACATGAGCCACCATGAATATTATATTCGAGTCCAGAAGCACCAACAACATTTTTGGAGTGTGAAAATCCCTGAAAATCTTGTTGGTCTCTAAGGTGCTCCTGGACTCGAGTCCAGCTCTTCTACTGCAAGCCGACACGGCTCCACCCTCTGGAACCATGAATGTTCATACTCTTTATACCAACATCCCCCACAAGTTGAGCTAAAAACCGTTAGGAACATTATCCCTGGTAACATCACAACACACCCTGCTATCAACATTTGGTCTCCACCCATAACTGCTTCAGATTTGGCAATGGCTTGTGCCTTCAGGTTAACGGCACAGCCATGGGTACAGCCACAGCCTCACCATATGTGAGCATATCCATTGCTAACCCAAACCCACACTTCCGCAACTTCTACCCACAAACACCTCTCCTGTGCTTGAGATTTATCAATGACTCTCATCTTCTGGGAAGGAAGCTTTTGAAAGATTCCACCAGGACTTCATCCTGTATGATATGCACCACTATGTACAGCCACACCCTTCTGTTCTCTACATGGGACAAGCAGATTCGCCCCCAAGCAAAAGAATAAATGGAGGCAAATCTGGGACTTAAAATGGCAATGCGCAGAAACCAGTGAGGGAGCACGGCAGCATCCCAGGTACACCACAGCTCTCCTGGCTCCAGAGGAGAATTTTGCCTTCAGACAAAACTCAGACAAAAACCAAGGTGGCGTGGGTGAAGAAAACCGGATGGGTCTGCCAACCCTGGATACGGTGAGTTGGTCTTCAGCAGATCATGTAAAATCAACTCCGCTGTGACCTCTAGGCTGGACTCCTCTGTGCTGCCTCCCAGGCAATTTGACATCTGTGTAAAGCCCCTTAATGAAATCACCCGATGCTTTGCAGCGGAAGGTCATCAGTGCTGCTCTGGATAAGCTTCCAGCAGCAGCCACCTCTGCCCTGGACTGGAATCCAGTGGCTGAGGGAGAACAGATTGCAGCTAACCCAGGTAAGATGGAAGTGAGACTGGTTGGAAGGGCCACTGCTGTCCGCGGGATTTTCTTCCTCCATTGACGGTGTGCAGCTTTTGTTGAAAGAAACAGACACAAAAAACAGCAGTTGGTACAAGGGAAGAGTTTATGATAATTAAATTGCCCCTATGCATTTTGCATACGCTTCGTCAGGGGGATCTTTAACTCAAACTCCCAAGCAAGCAATTATTAAAAACGTTTCCCTTGCACCAATTGCTGGTTTTTATCTTCGTTTGGTTTGGTGGGCCCTCTTTTCTTTTGTTTGAAAGATGTCATAGTCTTGCTGTATGCTGCATTCGTCAGGCCACACCTGGAGTATTGTGTGCAGTTCTGGAGGCCTCACTTCAAAAAGGATGTGGACAGAATGGAACAGGCACCGAGGAGAGCGACGAGGATGACCAGGGGCCTGGAGACCCAGCCCTGTGAGGAAAGGCTGAGGGACTTGGGAATGTCCAGTCTGGAGGAGGTTGAGGGAGGACAGGATTGCTCTCTTTAAGTATTTGAAGGGCTGTCACTTAGAAGAGGGCAGGGAGCTGTTTCTGTTGGAGGCAGAGGATAGGACTTGCAATAATGGGTTTAAATTGCAGGCGGAGAGGTACCGGCTGGATATTTGGGAAAAAACTTTTACAGTAAGTGTTGTTAGGCAGTGAAATCAGCTACCTAGGGAGGTGGTGAGCTCCGTCACTGGCAGTCTTTAAGCAGAGCTGGAAAAGCACTTGTCAGGGATGCTCTAGACTGATCCAGCATTGAGCAGGGTGTTGGACTAGATGGCCCATCTGGCCCCTTGCAACTCTATGATTCTAAATGAACCCCTGCACAGATGACATTCCTCTGGTCGCCTCCTTCTCACGGTGTCCTTCCACAGACTGGCCACTCTTCCTCTCTGCAGTTTAGGACATTTTTGGTCACTGCACCCTCACCCCTGATTTCTAAGAGGGCTTGCACCCAACAAGGCAAAAAGCCTCCCTTTCAAAAGTGGGACGTTTCCCAAATGAGATGCCACCAAGGCCCCGTCCTTCCTCTTCCAGTGCAGAGAGCAAGACTCCCAGGGAGGTTCCAGCATCCCCCTACCCCCACCCTTGGCCGGTTCCCTTCCTGCCTTCCATAGGGTGGCAGCGACGGTGCCCTTGCCTGGCAGCCATGAGTGGGCCAAGGGGATGCAACCAATGCTGGATGGCCAACAGGAGCACCAAGCAGCAGAGCACTGGAAGGCGAGATCGAGCCCCAAAGGCCTCCGGGCACTGAAGCTCCACAGCACACCCCAGAGAGGCAGCTCCGTTTGCAGGGGAGGGGAGGAGGCCCAGTTGGGGGGGGGAACAGCCTGGCCTTCTGGTTTTTCCTGCAGGGGACTGGTGTAGCTTCCACTGTTTCCAGTTCCCTTCTGATTCCCAGGCAGGAGCCAGCTGGGACCAGATGGGGGGGGGGACGACAACTGCATGAGATCAGAATAAGGGCAGACCGAGGCAAAGCCCAGGAGGCCGCTTGTTCTCTGCACTTCAAAACACCTCTGCCCCAGAGAGACTCGGCAACCTGCACAAGCCAGGCAAACACATTTGAACAGCCTTTGTGATTTCCCATCATTCAGTTGGCTTCTTCCCATCCTGAGCTACGCAGGCTGCAGGAATACCAGCCTGATCTCAGCGGATTAAAAGCCAGCAAGAGCCGAGGGAAAAGGGGGGCACCGTGGCAGCCTGCCGGGGCTTCTTTCATGGTGGGATTGGTGCCTTTCTCCCTTCTGTCCAAAACAAAGAAGTGTCAGCAGTCGACACCCATGGCCAGATTCTGCGCGCACACAGTGCAGTCGAAAGAAACAGCCCTGCCCGTGGATATCAACATTAGACAGCTCTCCCTGCGGCTGCCCTGCGGAAGGAGGAATCGGCACCGACAGTTTCCTAAGTCCTAAGCTTCCTAAGAAATCCCAACTGCTGCAAAGAGAGAGCGGAAGACGGGGCTCGTGTTTGGCCTCTCCAAATGCCACCGAGATGGGTCCAGAATTCCACGGCACTAGCCTCTTCCCCGTGGACCAGCAGGCTCCTCTCTTCCTCCGCCAGGGACTGGCCAAGCCATACCTGAAGAAAAGCCACACTGGGACCAGCCCCCACCCTTGGCTCAGTCCTGTGTCAAAAGCAACACCCAGCGTCAGGCCACAAATCCTCCTCAGCTAATGAAAAGCCAACTGCAGCTCCCTCCTCCCCCAAGGCTGCCCAGGGAGGAGAGCAAAATCCTCTCAAGGAAGTGCCTGGGCAGAGCCCCCCACCCCCCCAGGGTCCTTTCTGCTGCCTGGGAGACAGATGGTGGGGGCCGAGAGCGAGGGAAGGCTGACAGGTTCAGGCCACGGAGGGAGAGGGCACCTGGGGGGACCTCCCCCTGGCCATCTGCTGCCCAAAAGCACAATAGGGCGGAGCCAGCCACCAGATTACTGTTCACATCTGCGCCCCAGCCTCTGAGTCAATGCTCAGAGAGCTACCTAATCTCATCAACAAGGATTTATCAACTGGCACCTTCCGCTGTTCTGGAGCAGCTCAGTTGCTAACACAGAGGGAACCTCCCCAAAAGTGCTGCGGCAGAAAGTCCGCGCTCCAAAGGGCCGTGAGCTGCCTCCACGGGGGCCACGTCGTTTCTGAAGGAGAGACTTTGCCCACAGGCCGAGGCAAAGAAGAAACAGGGCAGCAGGGACCACCTGCCTGAGCCGCAGCACCAAGAGCTACAGACCCCTCCCCGGACACCGAGGGCACAGGAGCAATCAGCCCGTCAGCCACCACTCCAAGCACAGACCTGCCACAAACAGGAAACACAGCCATGGGACCCCCCAGGGAATACCCACAGCTGAGGGTGCCTCCCAAGCAGGAAGGCAAGGCAAACCGGGGGACTCGCCGGGGGCTTCATGCAAAGCAGCAGGTATGCAAGCCAGAAGACAGAACGCATGCAGGGCAGGAGGCCTCTGGCACATGCAGCAGAGGGAAGGGGTCGCTGCATGATGGCTGGCCCTGACGCTTCCTCCTCAAAGCCCCGTTGCGAAGGCCTTTTCCACCCGGACATTGTTTCAGCCGCACCCTGGGAGGTCCTAGAGGCGGAGGGGGAGAATGATCCACCGCACCGTCTCCACCAAGAAGCAAACAGGTAGGCCCTCTCTTGGTGTCTTGCCAATAGGCCTCCTCTGGGGGCGTCTGCGTGCCAGAGCCCGGGGGGTGGGGGACAGCCTGGTCTGTGCCTCAAAGCCTGAATGCAGCCAGCTGCCTCCACGCTGGAGAAAGCAGAGGAGCCTCCTGCCATGACTTCCACCCCGTGGCTTGTGGCCTGGGTGGCTGAGGTCCAGCAGGGCGAGAGGGTGGGTAATCTGGAGGAGCTGCATGATCCTCTGGCTCCTTCCGGACGTGCCACCCTTCCCCTCGCAATGCAGCCTAGCAGGCAGAGGCGGCTCAGAGGAGCAGGTCGCAAAAAGTAAGCAGCTCTGCAAGCAGTAGGGAGGGTTGCAAGGGGGGGGGAGATTATTCCCACAGTACTGAAGTTTAGACAAAACGGCGACCTGGATCTAGGTCAATATTCATGATTTCCCATTGGCCACTTCTTCCACGCCCATATGCAGATGGTTTTCTTGTTGCAAATTCAAGGTTCCATCACTTATTCCTTGATTCTGTACAGACACCCCCTCCTGTATCTAACATCCCTGTCTTGGCAAAGCTGGTACTTGGTAGTCAAAGACCAATGGCTCTGCTATGCAGAGAGAACACGTTCACTCTTCTTTAGGAGGAGGGGCTTATGTTAGAGAAGACAGCCAAAGGAAAGAGCAGAGAAAGCCAGCCCAAGGCTGCTGGAGCCTCCGTCGTGGCACAGAATTGCCAATCTGCCTACTCGGCCAGGACACGGGCCCCGTGTACTGAGTTCAAGCATTCCTTGATTACTGCTAGAATTCCACCTAAGGGGCAAGAGCAAAAGGGCATAAGCCCCAGGCAGAGCCAGCGTCGCACAGAAGACCACCCTCGCTGGGTCCCACATGCTCGCCAGTTCTGGCAGAACCCTGCCGCCACGCTTTCCCCCTGGACCGCTCACTGTCCAGCTGCCTCTCCCAACATGTAGGCCAGCAGGGGGGACACACATGCAACAAAGACACATGCACAGGAGCAGCCACAGCTGTCCTTGGATCTGTCGCATGCGCGGGGGGTGGGAGCTCTGCCAAAAGAAGAAATAGACACCACCTTTTTAGGTTTCGCTCCACGCTGCATGGAAAGAGGACAAAAGGTTAGATGTTAGAGAGTCAGCAATTACTCTGAAGCCGCACGGGATGGGGTGGGGAGGGCACCCAGCAGCCTCCAGGCTCACGCAGGAGAAGCAGAAAGGGAGATGGAGCACAGAGAACTTGGCTGGTTCCTGCTCATCCGCCTCGTTCATCTCCAAACATTTCACCCTGGCCTGAGAGAAAGCTCTGGAAGCCAATGCAGCCTGCAATGGCCCCCTCCCTGTCTCACCCCAGAGGGTTCCTGTGGGGAAAGGCAGAGGCAGGCGCCCAGCATAGGCTGCCTCCGTGAGGTTCCAGAGCAGAGATGACGGTGCCCCCGGCTGCAAGTCCCACAACAACCTCATTGTCACCCACCTCCCTGCACACATGTTCCTGCCGCTGCTAACAAAGTGTCTCTGCACCGCCTCCCGCCCCCCACAAGCCTGCTGCCAACAGCAACCCGAGGGGAGGATGGGTGGATGGAGAGGCAGGCAGCCAGAAGGGCCAAAGCCCTGAAGCCGGGCAGAGGGCAGTCCACAGTCAGGGCATGTGACTTGAAGCATCCTTCCTAAAAGCCACAAACGGGCATGCTCCCACACCTGGAGACACAGCCCTTCTTGCCAAAGGGGAGAGGCTCACTGCCTTCCCAAGGCAGGCATCCCCGCTTGTTTATGCCTGCGGACTATGGATCTATTTCAGACTTGCAGGTAGAGGGCTAGCAGGGGCTTGGCCCTGTTCACCTCCACCCTTCTGCCTCAGCCAGGAGGCAGCTGCGGGAGGCGGAACATCTCCAGAGGCAAAGACAGCCCGATCCCCCACGAATTTTCTTCCACACAAATCCCATGGATTTCAAGGAGACACTTCGCAGGGCCACCCAGGCACGGGGGTTAGAGCAACTACGATCCAGGGGTCCAAGTCTGTTTCTGGCCCATAACGCTGGAATCATGATGCATTCAGCAGTGAGCCAAAGTGAGTGTTTTAAGGATGTGGAAAAGATCCTGCGCCTCCCTCAGCTGGTTTCCCAAGCCGTGTTTCCATGTGGGCAGGGGACGGAGGCTCTGCCCTTTCTTGACTGACTGCAAGCTGTGGCCAGTAGGACTGCATACAGGTGGTAGTCCTGCTCTGAAGGTGATGGGGTGGGACTCTGAAGTGATGTCATGGCGCTGTGTGTGCAGCTGAGAGAGAGGCAAATTTCTTAATGCAGTGCCTGCCCCTCTCCGCCGTCTTCCTGCCCATTTTTCTGAAGCAAGTTCTGGTTTTTATTCAGGGCGTATTTATTCAAGCTCAGGGGCTGCAGAGCTGTCTGTGTTTCCATTTGGAATCTTTCCTGTCACTTCCCCCGGAGGCCTTAAATGCAGGGGGGGGGGGTATTCTCTTTGTCTGAAATTTGGCAGTGTGGGTGTCCTTGGAGAATACTACAGTCCTGGAGTTTGGATTGAAAAACATGAAGGTACAGACCTAAGTAGTAACGGGGGGGGGGGGGCTTCCACTGAAACCAATGGAAAATAATAACAATAAAAAAATTATGAAAACTAATTAATAATGAAAGAAACAATAATGAAACAAAAACATATGAAGAAACCCAATAACAAAATAGTCCCTTTTGGAATTAACAATGGAAAAGTCTACCCCGTTGTTCACAGCCGTCAGTATGCAGCTGACATCTGTGTGCCCTCGGAAGCAGGCCGTCTTCTCATGCAATGGGTTTTCCAGTGAGAGCTGTTTGCCCGTGGAACGGGCTGCCTGGGGAGGTGGTGAGCTCCCCCCTCACTGGCGGTCCTTAAGCAGCGGTTGGACAAGCACTTGTCAGGGGTGCTCTAGGCTGATCCTGCACTGAGCAGGGGGCTGGACTAGACAGCCTGGGTGGCTCCTTCCAATGCTATGGTTCTGTGATTCTACCACTCCCAGGTAGCTGCCAGAGAACTTCACTGAGCCAAAGTCAGCTTGGGAACCCTTGGCAGGAGAAAATCTCGCAAAGCACTAAGAGAGAGATTTCTACACATCTGTCTCTTCTCCTTTCATGCTGACCTGTGCATGTGATGGTTATTTGAAAGTGGGTTGTTGTTGTTATATCCTATTCCAGTGTGCAAATCATAAGTAAAATCTGTTCTTGTGTAATCCCGTTCCTTTTCCTTTAACATTTCTTACAGATTAAACACTTATCATTCTATTCATGGTAACAGCAAGCCAACTGATTTGTTTTGTTCTGATATTTGGTTTGGATCGGGATTGTATGGGGAGGGGGGCAGGTGGAATCTTTGTCTGGGGGACACAGTGGCTCTCAGCCCCCCTTACACTTCAAGCATGCAGACTTCGATATCAAGCCAAAGCTTGCTCTACAACCAATTCTGGCCCCACAGAGTCCTTCAAAGGCCACGGGGCCTCTCATGCTGGTCTCCGCCAGACTAAAGGCAAAATGGCTGCCGAGCCCGGGGATTTTGCTTCCGCAGGAGGCTGAACCTAAGAACCCAGCTTCACAATGGCCCTGTCCTCAGCAGCCACCCTCTGTCGAGGACAGAACACTAACGTGGAGGCAAAGGCACTGGAAGCGTGAGGGGCGCCTGCATGCCCGTCTCTGAAGGGGCAGCCCTCTTAGCAGCCCAGAGGCCAGGAGAGAGGCGGTCTCCTTGCAATCCTCTTCTGGTCCCTCAGCGGTCTGAGCAGCTGCAGCCCCTGAGACGGGCTGTTTCTACTGACATCTAGTGGTGCTCTCTTCTCCGGCATGGCAGGCAGGCTGCGGAGCAGAGACACGTTGCAGCTACTCAGTCCTAATCTTATGAAAAGACTGCTGGCCCCCAGCTGGTGCTCACCTCCTGGCACCCAGACTTTTAGCACTTCTACGGTCACACTTTTCAACTCAGCGCTGGAACCAAGGAAGTCACCAGTGGCTGCTGGAGGATCATGCTGTCCGGTTGGGGCATGTGGGGGAACTCCCGTGCACACAGCCAGCCACCTCCCACTCTGGGGATCCCATCAGGTTTAGAGAAGGCTCTGCCCAGGCCCCAGGTGAAGCAGGCCCAGGGAGGAGAGCTACGGCCTGGTCCAACATGCTCCTCAGGGGTGCCCGCAGCCCTTGGCCAAACATGGGCTCAGCAACTAGGGTCCTTGGCACCACACAGCAGCCTGGCAAGGGCACAGAGGCCCTGACCTTGTTGCCCGGAGCCTCCAGCCCCTTGGCCTCCCCAGCCAGCCTCAGAGAAAAGGGGCTTCCTTGTAAACGGCCTTGCTCAGCACAAGGTCTCTCACTCTGGGAACTGTTCTGGGGGGTCCTGACGTCTGTCCTGCACTTCTGCCCCAACTGGGCAGCCTCATGAGGCAGACGGCAGCCACTTATCACCACCAGCCTCCCCCTCAGCAGGGCTGCTGCTGCTGCTTTCAGTGTGACTCCCTGCTCCGCCCAGCCAAGGCCCCCCGCACAAGGCTGCCCTCGAAGCACCACAAGTGAAAAACGGACATGAGCAGGACATGTGAAAGCGGGGATGAAATGGCTGCTTGCCAGGACCCAGTCCTGCCCCACAGCAAGGGGACCTGGTGAACTTCCATCGTTTGCAAAGCACAGCTAGGAGCACCGGCCTCGTACACCAGCCAGGCGAGCAGGAGACTGTACTTGGACTCTCCAGAACGCCACACCGGCCAGCTACAAGGAGGCACGATCACCTTCTCTCCAGCTGCACCCCTGGCCTCAAGGGACCCGCCTTCCCCAGACAAGGCACACAAGCAGCAAGCAGCGCCACCCGCACCCTCGCCGACCAATTCAGACCAGCTTCAGCCCCCCTGCTACTCCCTGGCATCAGGCCCAGCCAGAATGGATACATGGCCCCATGTGGCAGCCAATGGCAGCTAATGGGCCACAGAGGGGCCGTGGCTCAGTAGCAGAGCATCCGCTTGGCACGGAGAAGGTCCTGGGTTCAATCCCTGGCAGCATCTCCAGCTAAAAGGGCCAGGTAACAGGGGATGAGAGAGACCTCCACCTCTGAGACTCTGGAGAGCCGCTGCCAGTCTGAGCAGACAATACGGAACTTGATGGACTGAGGGTCAGATTCAGTACAAGGCAGGTGCACGTGTATTCAGCATTCAACAGAGTGGGAAAAAGGGGTGTGAGAAAACAGGTCTTTCTTATATGAACACAAGAGCGCCTCCTGTGGCTCAGTGGAAGAGCATCTGCTTGGCAAGCAGAAGGTCCCCAGTTCAGTCCCTGGCACCTCCAGTTCAAAGGCTCAGGTAAGCAGGGGGACAGGAAAAAACCCCATCTGAGAGCCTGGAGAGCCACTGCCAGTTTGAACAAACGATACTGGCCTTGCTGGACCCATTATTCAGCACAAGGCAGATCCATGTGTTCTGTCGAGCGCCCCCCCCCCCCCCAGGGTGCAGCACTTGCTGGATGGCTTGAGCTGTGGAGCCCCAGAAGGGAAGACCCCGCAGGGCGCCCCCTGAAACACCACGCAAGCCAGGCACACTGGCCAGCAAGTGAGATTTTGAGCCCCCGGGCCCCACATGCAACAGCCGTCTTTCAAGAGATGGGCTGTACTCCACGTGTGGCCCAAGACCGCAGGGTGCAGAGGTGGTTTTCATGGACTCTGTTGCAGTCTTTAAAGCTACTGCTGCCTGCATGGCTAGCCCTGCTCTGTGACACAGGCTGCCTTGAGAAACTGGGCCCTGGGAGACGTCGTTCACCCTCCCCCCCAAACCCCAGCATGAGTGTGTGGACAGGAACATGGGGCCCACGGAGGAAGTACTCACCAGTTTGCTGGCTTTGGGACCCTCTGAAGAATCTGGGGGTAGGGGAGGAAATGAGCGTCAGAAACAAGCCCTTCGGAGGAGCCTAAGCTCCAAAGACCCTCCCAGTGCCCAGCCCCTCCCCAAGACCAGCTTCCACATTTTGCACGTCCCAGGAAGAGCCCTTGGCACTTCTTCGTGAAGGGACCAGACTTCCATCCTGGGAGCCTCTCGGGGAGAGGCACGGGATATGAGGCACGATCAGACGTGACAGGAAAACACACGCAGCCCTGCTCCTCAGCTGGCCCAAACCCTGACTGGCTTCGCCTCTCCTACATTCTTTCTAGAGCAGGGAGACCAACAGTTCTGCCAATGATAGAACCTCGAGCATTTCTGCTGCTAAAGGATCTATCCCTGCTTGGTTGGAAATGAGGTTGCCGGGCCGTAGGATGGGCTCCCATCCACCTGCACCAGATCCCAGCAAGCCTCCGGAAGGGCCCTTTTATCCTGGGGGCTGTCCATTCCAGCATCCCCTCGCCCACTTGGCTTTACAGGATTCATTTCCTGGTGCCCATTGTCTGGCAGCCCCTCCAATGACAAAGCAGGCTTCTGAGCCCAAGTCAGTCAGTCATCAGGAACCCACCAAAGGCAACCAACTGGGATTCATTCACAAACTGCCTTCCACCCGCCCACCTTTCAGGGCATTTCTTTCCTTCCCAGTTTCAACTGCCTGGCCTCTCCATTGGCTCAGCGGCCCATCAAACAAACCACACTGCCCCACTTCACAGGAGAGGTAGGAGGAGGAGGGGGCACCCTTCCCCCCCCCGCTCCACCCTATTGGCTCCCTGCAAGCAGGAGGGGCCTTTGATTATGCAGCCCTCCCACCCGGGACCAAGCACATATTGTTCACAGGGCCTTAGAAAAACTAGGGCTCCAGCCGGGCTGCCCAGAGCACACTGCCTTGTGGTTGAGGAGGCTCTGGACGCAAAGTGCCATGAAAGCCAGGGGTTCCTAAGAGGAGAACAAGAGCTAAGCAGACCCCAGAGCACACTTCCAAGCCAACACACAGCATCACGAATGGCAGCAGGCACCAGTTGCCGTGGGAACTCTCTAGCAAAGAGCCAGCCCCCCAGCAAACAACAAGCCATCAGCCTCTGACGCCTCTCATCAGATCTCCCCCTCACCAGTTAACCCAGTTACTTCCTGTAAGCGCCTCCACCCAGGATCGAGCCCATCCTTCACCCCCACCCAACTTCTTGGACTTTTCCGCTTGCCTCCCCACTGAGAGCCTCTCTCAGTTGTTTGCTCTTAAAGCTGCCTGTTGGTCAAATCCAGCTGCCATCTGTAGAGAGCGTGAACAGCTCCAGCAGAAAGCTTGCAAAACCAGGCCTTGCCCTACCAAGACAGGCTGCACAGGCTAGCCAGGCCGATCAGCTGCATCTCCAAACATCTCCTGGGGGTACCCAGCCCAACACAGCCGCCCCACCCTCCCTCCACTAGGGGCCCACATGTCCACTGTTGCACGTGCAAAAAATTTGAAGCACCCATAATAAGCCACCTAGCAAACCTAACATGGGACCAACCTCAGCACTCAGCCCCTTTCTCACTCTGTGCCACACCTACCTGGTGGTCCTAGTGCCTGCCTGCTCTGGCCTCCCCACTTCCCATCAGTATTCTGGATTGTGTGAGAATTCCTGCTGGCTCAGAACTGCCAGCAGCTCACCTTGAGCGCCAGGATTCTGAAGATGCTCCTCACCCCAGGCTGCCACAAGGAAGCACCCAAAGCAAAATGCAGCGGTTTCAAACTGCCTGAAGTTACCCGACGCCTCCCTCCCCGCCGGAGGACAGCTCGTCACACATGTCTCGGGCAGGAGGGGCCCCCTCTTGGCTGCACTGGCCTCTCTCGCCCCCCAGACAGAGGCGCCCGCCCAAGGGGCCCTCTGAGGACCACCGCTGCTCCCCCAGAGCGCAGAGCTGAAGGCAGGGCAGGGGTCTGTCCTCAGGACACCAGGGCAAGGGCCTTACCTCTCTTGGGGACCTTGGAGGACGAAGACTCTGGCGTCTCTGGAGATGTGGTGTCTGCGCCATCATCAAACACCTGGATCTGGACAAAACGGAGTGAAGGCACACCATCAGCAAGGTCTCCAGAATGGGCCTCTTTCAGTTCAAGGAACCCTGGAGGCGGAGGCTCCGCACAGGTCATTCCTTCTCCAGCCCAACAGAGCAACTTCCCCTACCTCTGAGGCAGGCCCCGCCCTGGCTGCCAAATGGGCTCTCTCTGTGTGGCAGGGCGTGAGCTTTCGGGAGCCACAGCCCACTCCTCACTGATACATACACATGTGTGTGTTTGTGTTTAACAATATAGTGAGAACACACATGCAACCGGGGAGGAGGAACAATGAGAACTTCCTGGGGGAGCACCAAATGAAACAAAAGCCTCTTCTCCTGTTGGGGGAAGACAATGACAGAGGGAGGCAGGCAGACAAATCTCCTTGGGGAGACGGTTCCAACGTTTCGGACTGGCGGCAGGTCGAGTGCTGTGAGCTACCAAGTTGTATCCACAGCTGGGGTGCTGGAAGAGAGCCAGTGTGGTGGAGTGGTTAAGAGCGGTGGCTAAAAGCGGTGGACTCTAATCTGTTGAATCGGGTTGGTTTCCCCATTCCTACACATGAAGCCTACTGGGTAACCTTGGGCTGGTCACAGTTCTCTTAGAGCTCTCTCAGCCCCACCTACGTCACAGGGTGTCTGTTGTGGGGAGGGGAGGGGAAGGTGATTGTAAGCCGGTTTGATTCTTCCTTAAGTGGGAGAGAAAGTCGGCATATAAAAACCAACTCTTCTTCTTCCCAGGCACCCAGGGCCAGCATGATGTTGGGGTGGGGGTGTTGATACCTGGCTGGTGAGCCATAAGTGAGCTCACTACTGGCCCACCCTCTGCCCCACTCTAAGCAATGTTGGCGCAAAAATGCCCACCACCTCCTCTTCTTTGCTAATCTTATGCCACGCCGGATTGACGAGGAACAAAACTGCCCTCCTGACTGAGTGGAAACCCTGGGAAACCCTGATCTCCAACACACCACGATTTTGTGGGGCAATGAGATGAAGACCTGCTTCCCCACAGCATCGAATTCAGCAGGCCAAATAACTTGCGCGGAAACTGCCTGAGAGATGCCATCAGCAGTTAGTCTGGAGATCTGAGTCCAGAGAGGGAAGAGCTAATTCAGCCCAGCAACTCCTAAAAACTCCCAATTTTGTGTAGCATGTTCCATCTTTCTGTTCAAGGAACTTCTAAGGCAGCTAATTTAAAAAAATAATATAAAATTATATTGTTGCAGGCTTTGATATATGTGATCATTATGTACATGAAGAATTGTGTATATTTGCAGAATTTTCCCATTTTGAAATCCTTGACGGTTCTCATTTAAAATCCTTAAGAGGCTTCTCTCTAATATTAGTGGGAGCAGCAAAACCTGCTTCTCTCTCTGTAACACTAGTTCAAGCTGCCAAAGCTGCTTTTTCAGTTAGACCCTGGCAATACTGGGAGGAGTGCCAAGTCTAACATCAATGTCCACTGAAGGGGTTCAGTACAGAGCATCCGACTGCTGTCAAAGCCCGCGCCCAGGACGTTCTGGCGCCGGGCTAGGGGAGGAGCTGCCTTTAGGCAGCCTCCAAAGCCCTTTCGGGCCGGGAACACCCCTTTTTATTTTTGCTGAGATTTTAGGTGGCATCTCTCCCGTGCAACCTTAATGCCGGGAGAAAGTTTTGGCGGGACTGAAACCTCCTTTGGCGCAGGCATTCCTCTCAGGAATGCACTGTTAGTAACTGGACAGTGTTACAGCAAGTAACACAGTCATTTTCTAGTTTCTCATTGTTTGTTTTAAATAGCTCTGTGTTTTTCATAGTGATTTCTCATCCCCAAATGATCATTAGGGACACATTAGTCCTAATGTTAAGAAAAAGTAAGTGCTTGTGAGGTGCTAAGGGAAGAAACATTATGATGCATGCTTATAGAAGTCTTATGTACTTTTTATAAAGACGAATGATTCCGAGATTGGAACCTTAATAATTATTTGATATTAAACTGTAATGATATTAAACTGTCAATATATATTAAAGACAGTAGCAACCGTCAATACTAGTATTTGATGGTACTGAGGCAGTAAAAGGGGACGCAGCTAGAGGGTCTAAGTGCTTAAATGGAAATACTTAAGTACTTTAAAAGTGCTCAAATGGAGCAGCACTAAAAGTAGACTTAACAGCGAGCAGCAAGTGCGGCTTTCATACTATTTAAATAATAAAGAAGACATATAAATATAGGTGTAGAGACACAGGAAAGTCAGATCTCTCCAAACTGTGTGTAGATTGGAGGGTCTCAGAAGACATGATTTGGTAATGTATGTCTACTTACTTATATGATATTTGAATCATGATTCTTTTAACTAAATCAGAACTCTTTAACTGTTCTATTTTCTAAATCAAATATTTTTACTGTTGTATTTTAAGGACTGAAACTTTAATATAGATCTTGCTTGTAATATGAACCATGTTTAAGACTTGATGTTTAAGACTTTTGTAACATTTTAAGACTTTACTTGTATACATATGCATGCATATTCTGCTTCAATATCAACTACTGAAAAACTCAGTCAACTCCTGAAGACTAAGAAAAAGTGCCAGGCGAGTGTCTCTCAGGAGGGAAATGCATAGGTGGGGCACCAACACAGAGCAGGCCCTGCCTCTGATGGTGCCTGCCTTGCCTACAAAGTGTTTCAGGAGACAGTCTGATGGTCTCTTCTGGAACTGCCTCGCTTATAAAAGCAATGGGGAAGCGGCAGCATGCCCTGAGCACCTAATGCTACCACAGGAAGCCACTTGCTTGGCCCACCCTGCAAGGGTAGCGTCGGGGAAGAAGGCAGACCAGCAGCAGAAGGTAGTCCATCTTCAAAAGCCCTTCCCTGTGCACCGTGGCAGATTTCCTGCCAAGACTTTTGGCAAAGGACACAAGGGGGTAGGCGGGGCAACAGCAACCTCTCCATGACTCGACCTAGCGGGTTAGCTCATATCCAAGAAGACACAGAGGCTGCCCCCTGTTGCTTGAGGCAGCTGCCCATCAACCTTTGGTTCAGTCAAGGAACTGGAATACGATGGTAAGAAACTGGGGCGAGAACAGTGGCAGAAAGCTCGAGCAAGTGCGGCTCAGCACCGCCAGAGGCCCGGCCATCCCCAGGAAGAGGCAGAGCCCGCTACAGCCGGCTCCCTCCAGCTTCCAACTGCATTGCCATGGCAATGGATCTCCCAAGCAGCACCAGAACATTCAAGTGTAGGAGGAGGAAGAGGCAGACGTTGCGGCCCCCAGTCCTCCAAATCAAAAGAGCCGCTGCACAGTGCAAGCCTCTCCCCACACGAGGGAGCAAGGCGGCCCCCTCCTTCTGGCAGGCGACTACGAGATACAGAAGAGCTCTGCAAGGCACAACTCACAAGATCTTCTTAACATGTGAGGGAACTGTCCGTCAGAGAGGCCAGAAGAACTTGGGCTGGCTGGTTTATTTGTTTATTTATTTGGCTAGAATGCCGGTGATCCACTGCCATGCTCCCAAAACAAGTCTATCCTCATGGTCTCTTATTAGTTAAAGCATTATTAGTTTGCGTTCAATTACCTCAAGACCACACTCTTCGTTAAGAACATCAGAAGAACCAGATTATATCAGAGCCAAGGTCATGGTCTACCCTTCTTTACAAAAACCTGGGAGGCCCACATACTGCCTTCTGTGTGCTGCTACATGACCCTCCACGCCTTCTTATTCATTCCACTGGGAACATCATATTCTTCAACACATCTCCAAGATGATATGATGTACACAACTGGAACAAAACACGGCAGAGCAGCATGCATGCATGGCCAAGCCTCTGATGGGGGACCACAGACTGCCCCGCCGTCCCAGCCCCTCCCTAAACTCCTGAGATCAGAGTGCATGACTACCCCAGTTGTGGGTGTCCATCCAAAGGAAGCTTACCTGTGACTGTCTCACAAAGATGCCGTGGTTCTCCTCGCAGGTGAAGTACTTCCGGCCCTGCACGGTGCCGTCGTTCTTGCCCTTGGCTTCATCCAGAATGACGCCGACCCACTTCCCAGAGGCAAACAACGTGGCACCAACATAGGCCACTGTGCCACGGTACCCCTTCCCAATGACTTCCACTCTAGAGCCCACTTTCAGGGGCTTGCCACTCGCTTCCGCACTCATCCTGGGGCCGGAGCTCGATACCTGGGGTGGAAGGCAGCAACAAGAAAAGTTAGCCAATCATCTCAGACAACTAAAACGAAAACGCTTCCAGCCACACCGACTCATCCGCATTCTTACAGCACTAAAGAAAGACTGGCCCCGCTAAGATTTCCCCACAGCTGTATTTTCAGGAGATTCGGTACAAGCAAACTAAAATTCCACGCATTGGGATCCTGAATGAGTGACAAACCAAAAGCACGAGGGAAGCTGCAGCTGCGGTGGATACTTCTCCAGTTATTTCTCGGTATACAGACATGGCTTCTAAGCCAGTTTCAGAGAATGGCATGTTGGTCTGCAGTAGAAGAGCTGGATTTGAGTCCAGGAACCTTTTAGAGAGCAACAAGATTCCTGGGGTCTGAGCTTTCAAGAGCCAAAGCTCCTTTTGTGGGGAAATTTACCCCAGAGAGAAGTTCTAACTGCCCAGTTGCCTGCAATGCTGAAGGGAACTCTTAAGGCAGGGCTGTGCCTCCCTGGCAACCACCCGCCTCAGCCTGAAGCCGGCCAGCGGTGTGGGGGCCAAACACCTGAGCAGCCAGCCCTTCCCCTCGCTCCGGATTCACAAGGGCTGGCCGGGCAGAGAGACCCAGACGCACCCAGAGTCACGGCTTTAAAAGGTCACGGCTATACATTTAAAGTTAATACTTGTCTCGCATCATATGCGCGAGTTTGGTGGGGTTGTGCACTGGGCGTAATGTCGTCCTGCAGCCCTTTCGGGCATGGTAAGGACGGGGCTTTTCACGAGCCACGGAACGAGCACTAGACTTGCACACAAGAGGATCTTTCATTTTTGTTATTAAATCCAAAAGGGACTATTTCATTACTGGGTTGTTTCATATGGTTTTGTTTCTTTTGATAATGTTGTCTTGTTTTCATAATTCTGTTTCATTATTATTTCCTGCTGGTTTCAATGGAAGAGCCTCCCCACCCCACCCCCCGTCCCACACCTTCATGTGTTTCCATCCAAATTGTACAAAGCACAGGGGGGTTGCAGTATTCCAAATCTCAGGCAGAGACAATAACCCCGTCCCTTTTTTGAAGCTCTGGTATGTGCTCGTGCTTAACATGCAGGTCTGGGGGAGAATCGATAGGAAAGATTCCAAAAGGAAGACACAGACAAGCACTGCAGCCGATGAACGGGAAACGCAGGAGCCGGAGAAGAGGCAGGCGGAGGCGGTGAGGGCGTTTGGTGGCACAGGGAGGGCAAGACACCAGGGCAGGTGGGCAGGCAGCAGGACCTCGAGGCAGATTTGCCTGCATGGGGGGGGGGATGAGGTTTGGAGACCGGCACGGCCAGTGCGGAGGGACGTGCAGGCTGCAAAGGACAAACTGGCACCGCAGGGCAGGCGTTGGGAGGAGAGAGAAGGGCAGAGCTGCACCCCAGATTTTTCAGAATTGGGGATGTCACACATGCATGTGATCCTACAGTCTGCAGTCATCCAAGGAAGCCCAGGGCCTCTGCCCCCCTCCCCCTAAGGAACATGGTGCTGTCTCTGTGCTGGCCCCCCGCCCCGATCTTTTTTAGCCTGTGGGCCCCTTTTGAATTCTGCTGCAACTGGCAGAGGCAACTTCACAGCGGCTGCTGGGGGAGGCAACTGCCTGATGCCAAGGAGAGTGGGGCCACCATTCAATTCGGCAGTTGGCTTGGTGGCCCTATTTGAGGGCGGAAAGGCGGGGTATACATTTTGTAAAATAAATAAATACATAAGCTCTAATAGTAAATCCTCCAGATTTCAGGCAGAAGCTCTGTTTGACGGGACGCCTTTTAAAAGCAGCCCTCCAATTTAATGGCCTCCCGGCACCTGACCTTCCGCCACTCCTGGAAGAGACTCTTGTGCTGGCAGCAGCTGCCAAAGCAATGCTTAAAAAAAAATCTGCACAGTCAATCAGAACTCCAACAGCCAATCAGCATCCCTGCTGGGCAAAAACCCCATCCGGTCCCACCCACTTCCTAAAACCACTTGGCGGGTGCCAGGAAAGGGGTTGGTGGGTGCCACCATGCCCCCCCCCCGCCCCACTCTTTGCCTTCTATCAGGAAAATGCAGGCTTCCTCCCTGGCAGGAAAACCAATAGAGGCAGAGACTGCAAGGACAAAAGGAGACAGAACAGGAGGGGGGGATTGGGGTGTTTTTGTTATATGCTGTTTTAGATGGTGAATTAGTTTCATTTTCTTATTCATTGTGGGTACCCTGTTTTTGTAACTGCTATAATTAACAATGAAAGAAACAGAGAAGTCTGGTGACGACCACAAGGGCTTGAGACTCAAGTCTTCTTAAAGCGAAAGCTGGGAATTCAGAGAACCTGAGAAACAGACCCCCCCCCACACACATTATAATGGGGGAGGGAACAGCTCAGCCACAGAAGCCTTTGGGAAACTGCCCCAGTCTGTCTCCATGCAGAAAACCAGCATCTCTTACTCAAGGGCTTGTCTGAAACTCAGGAGGCCACAGCACAGGACATATATTTTGGCACATAACATACAACACCTCCCAGAGTTAGCTTACTCCACACCACTGGGGCAACCACAGAGACGTTTAACCTGCAGCAGACATTTTAAATTCTTGGAAAAAGGAAATCAGGAGTCATTTCCAAAGATGAGAGCCAGTTAGGGTTGCCAACCTCCAGGTAATGCAGGAAAGGCTGGCAATAAACAACTGACAGAACTAGTAATATAACAAAGTGTATTCAGTGCAACAAATAGGACTAACAAAGCTATGTACAAAATATATACAAAACTCTTTCAAAAGTCCAAAGCAGGTACAATTGTCCAAGAAATGCTATGATAAGGATGCAACAAGAGACATCTTCATACAGAAGTTGATAGGAAGACCATCGTTTCTTTTTCTTCTTCAGTTCCTTTCAATTAGAATTTTTCAATAATGCACATAAGAACATCCAACTTTCATTCCATTCTCCTCTGAGGATGAGTAAACAACTATGTAGACTGAAAATAGTGGGGTTCCAATACAGGATACATCATATAAGGTACATAGTTGTACAGACGTTTCTACTAGTTTGACTGTTCCCGACGGGATAATGTGAGTAACTGAACAGAACTGAAGAAGAAAAAGAAACGATCCTGTATTGGAACCCTCCCATCTCCAGCTGCAGATGGGGCCTTGGCCACCTAGAATCCAGCCTTGCTTTTGCCACCACGGCCTCCTGAAAGAGCCAATAAAGCCAGATGCCCTGAGCAGGTCTTTAAGGATAAGACTGCTTTCCAAACTACTCTTGTTGACCCAACAAAAAACGCAGATTTGCACCCTTCTTTTGTGATGCAATGAACTGCTAGTCCTGGGTCTGATGGGCAGAGAGAGGACACAGACAACTGTCAATGAACTGGTCTGGGTTGTCAGGATATTTGGCCACAACCTGCAAGCACCATTGGCTGGAGGGCCAGAAGGTCCACCACTCCCTTCAGCCTCTCTGGAGTCTCTCTCTGTCACATCAGGGCTCTGGAAATCACTTCAGACTCCACTTAGTTCACAGTCAATCAGAGATGGAGTCTTCAGTATCTGTCAACCTTGGCCACATTGGGATGTTCTGAGTTCTGCCCCTGTCGACCCAGGAAAAGGGTCTGTGCTCGCAGAACTCCAGTGCCTGGCCTGTGGGCAACCCAATACCAGGTCTTCCTGCTCAAACCCCACTGAAATGGATGCAAACTCCACAGGAACAACACCCGAGTTATAGGACCACTAGAGAATTGCTCTTTAAAAAATCTTACTGCATTCTTAGACAAGTAAGAATTCAACAAACAGAAGGAAGGGATGCTGCAACTTCTGAAGATGACAGAGTGTGAGAGTGGGTGTATAAACAAAAAAAATTAAGCTGGTAAGAAAGCAGGTTAAAGAGGCCAGTTATAAAATGCGGCAATGCAGGTTTCCCGATCAAGACTGATTCCCAAAGGGAAAGCCTCACAGCTTCTGCAATCAATACCTAATTTCCACAGGCAAATGATTGCAGCCCCCCAGCACGAGCTTCTCACCAGGAGCCCCACATCCAGCACCAAAGGGCTCAGGGGGAGGGGCAGGATGCCATTGGGCAGTGCAGCAGAAGCAAGGTGGGGGGAGGCTGTTGTGGGGGGGGAAGAGGAGGGGGGAAGAGGAGGGGGCGGGGAGAGGAGAGCCACTGCCCTGCCACTGCTGGGCAGAAGAGAGCAGGAATGCTCCAGTCTCCATGCTGGTTCTAGCCAAGAGAGAAGGGCTCTTGCCTTACCATCTCTGGGCATGAGCCCACTCCCCTCCCTCCCCCAGCACGGGCCAGTACTGAGGAACATTCTAACAGCAGGCCTCTGACGCATCTGCCATGGACCTCCGAGGCCCCTGCCTCCCGGTGAGCCTAAGTGCCAGCAAGCCGATCCCAGGGAATATGTCTTAGGAGCCCAATTGGTCAAGAAGAACGAGGCTCTGCAGAAGCAGCCAGCCCTGGAGCTGCCGATCTGGACAGCCTCCAGCAACCAGCAGCCAAAGCTTCTTATGGAAGCTGCCGTAAGAGGGCAGCTTCCTCACCGTGTGGTTAATAGGGAAGTCCTGGGAAGCTCTTGAGGAGCTGCCGCCCCCATAGGCCTTTGGCAAGGAGGGCTACTCTGCTGAGAGCCTCCGGCAGGTTCTAGGAGGAGGCCCTCCAGGGAAGGCCTCCTCCTAGAACCTGGCTTACTGGAGAAGGGCTAGCTGTGCTCGCCAGCAAAGGGACTCCAGGGCTCAGCCTTGCAAAAGCCGGCGGCACAGTCAACTCTGCCGATGCGTCAGGCAACCAGGCCCACTAGAGACAAGAGCCCCAGCCACTTGAGTGCCTGCCCGGCCACATCGCTCAGCCAAGGGGAGAGCAACAAAGCTACAGGGAGAGGAGGAGCCCACACCTGTTTCCACCCAGGGCCAGGCTCCATATTGCCTGGGCTGCCTCAGGGAAGAGATCCAGATGAGGCAACTGGATCACTAGGGCATCCAGAAGCTAGGAAGGTACGACACGCGCACCTCAGAAGATGTCGCCGGTATGGGGGCCACCAGGAGCACCTCTTCTCTCTCCGTGAACGGAAGTCCCAGGAGACCCTCCCGGAGGTTGCATCCCAAGCAAAAACCTGTGGGATCAGCAGGAGAGAAGCCTCTTCACAGTCTCTCTGCCCTGCCAGAATCAGGAGCCTTTCTCTGCGCACAAGGTAGTCACGCAAAAGGCAAGCCAGAAAGCCTGAGGATCCCAAAGAAGGATTCCACACAAGTCTCCCCAAAGAAAGGGCAAGAATGCCACTGAAAACACGGCAAGGATCACAGAACCACACCTTTCGGCAACGGACAGATGAAAAGCTTAGCAAGTCTGCTACTCAGCACTGAATCTTCCAGCCTGAAAAATCCAGGAAGCCACGTTTCCAGCCCATCAGTGCAGAGAGAAGCTCAGCCTAGCCAGGGCCTATGATGCTCCAGACTCCCTTCCTTCAGTGCAGGAAATCACACTCTTGCTTGCAAACAGCTCGGGCTTCAGAGGCTCATGTTCCCCACTCCCCGTTCCAAACGGCTCATCAGCTTAGAGCATTACCAGTTACTGGTTTGAGGCATGTGGTCAGCTTATGGTGGGACACCAAAGAGCTTTGAACAAAAATGCAGTATCACCACGAGCACCCTGCGCTCCACGCAGTAAAGAGGGTCAGACCCCAGAGACAACTTTAGAGCAGCCGGGCCTCACCCTGCCAGCCCCTGTCAGGACCCAGACTGCACTGACTCCCCTGGGGGGCACCAAAGCCCCCGCACAGAGCCAGCCATCCTGGAAACTGCAGCAGCTGCCCAGCTCCACGGGCCCCCAACACACACCCACAGACGCTTACAAGCCCAAACTAGGTGGGCCCCCACCGGCCTCTTCCAGCAGCCTCTGTGCTGCGTGTCTCAGCTGAGAGAGAGAGGCAGGACATCAAGGACCAACACCCCCACCCACCCGTCCGCCCCAGCCCACCACTTAAGATCTGCCCCCCAAGTCCTGCTTGGTGCCCAAGCCTTCAGAGGCAAGGAGGGTGGTGCCCGGAGGCAGAGCAGTTTCAGTGGCAGCAGCTCACCTGTGGAATGCCCTCCCCCTCGAGGATCACCTGGTGTCGTCCATCATGTCTTTTAGGCACCAGGCCAAAGCATTTGAACTGAGGGCTTTCTGAGCTGATGTATGGTCTGCTTCCGGCGTGAGGCCCATTCTGTGTGTGTGTAAAGTGCCGTCAAGTCGCAGCCAACTTATGGCGACCCCTTTTTTGGGGTTTTCATGGCAAGAGACTAACAGAGGTGGTTTGCCAGTGCCTTCCTCTGCACAGCAACCCTGATATTCCTTGGTGGTCTCCCATCCAAATACTTCGCTTCTGAGATCTGACGAGATCAGGCTAGCCTGGGCCATCCAGGTCAGGCCAAGGGCCATTTTACGGGTGACTTTATGCTGCTGTTCGTACGTCCCCGGCTTGTTTTCTGATGGAGCCGGTACTTATAAGCCGCCTTGAACAGGACTCTGAGCAAACCAGCCTCTCCTCCTCCCCCCATTCTGCCCCAGACGTCTCTTGCATCTGTCGCTGCTGCCAGCTCCAGAGGTGCCAGGCGGGGAGAGGCACAGGGCCCTCTGCCCCAACAGGGCTGCTGTTTGCCCAGGGCACCTGTGAAGGTCAGAGCACTGCATAAGACTTTCAGATGGCAAACTTCTTTGACCGCATGTTAAGGGGGCTTGCTGAGGAAGCCTTGCCTAAAACTCTTCACACACACCCGTCCCAAAATCCTGCAGCTGGCACTCCCTGTCGCTTTCTGCCTGTCAGGACATGGCAGGAAAGGGGTGCTGCATTCCTTCCTAGGCCCTCCTGCACCCTCTCCCCATGGGACGCACACCACAGCCAACAAGCAGGCATATGGGTGCTGCAACTGGTGCCACCAGCCCGGCATGCAGGAGTTGCAGAGAACGGCTTTCTTCTGGGGCACAGCTCATGTGGGCCAAACGGTCCCCGATTATGGCAGTCTGCCTCTCCTGCTCAGAGGGAAACCCACTTTTAACAGCCATCCATTTAGACCCTTTCCCAAACACTCTCAAACTCGCACCCGTTTCCAAAACCCATCAGCTCAGAAGGCCCTGGAGAACGGATCTGCTCCACGTCACCCAAAGACACTGTGCCCTGCCCTGCCCCACAGCCCTCTGCTGGAGGCCCCTTCCCTCTGTCAGAAGCTGCAGCATTTAGACTCCAGTGCCTCTGGCTGCCAAGTGCCTCCTGCCACTCCAGGTCTGAGGCACCCTTTCGCACAGCAGGCCTGCTCTCCCACCCCCCCACACACACATCAGTGCATGGTTCGATTATTACCTGGAAGCCACCTTGAGCCCAGAGGAAAGGTGGAACACAAGCAGTCAAACAAACAAACAAACAAACAACACATCCCCACTAACAGTAGGACTCGTGATCCCCCTCCAGAGCGCTGCCACTTTCCTTCTTCAAAGGAGGCGATTACTCAAGGATTACTAACTCGCTCGTCACCCAGTGACAGAATGGGGGTGGCGGCTGCTGTCTTCTCCAGGAGGATGATCTGTTGATCTCAGACTGGAGGCGAACAAGGCAGCAATGCACCCGTCGGTGGGACCGAACCTGGGCTGATGTTCAGAAGCCAGTAGGCCAGCCAGCCAGGCGGGAGGGAGGGACGGCCAGGCAGCTGCGGCGCCACGGATACAGGGACGTGAAAAGAGAAGCACAACAGCAGCCAAGTGACAAAGATGAGCAACAAAAAGCCCCAGAACACAAACGGATGCCCCAGGCCAGCCCGGCCTCGCCAGACCTCCGAAGCTCAGCCGGGTTGGCCCCGGTTAGTACGTGGATGGGAGGCCACGGTGGACGACCCGGGCCGCTACACAGAGGCCGGCAGTGGAAAACCACCTCTGAACATCTCTTGCCTTGAAAAAAAACCCTGAGGGGTTCCCAGAAGTCAGCTGCGACTGGATGGCCCTTTCCACCTCCAGCAGAGAATCACAGGAAAGACTACGGAGCCATCAAGTCCCCCCCCCCACAGGGCTACTGGACTGCCAGGGGGGTGCAGTGGTTAGAGTGCCAGACCAGCACCTGGAAGGCCCAGAGGCAAACCCCTACTCGGCCCTGGACACTCACTGGGTGAGCTTCCCTCTCAGCCTCACCTACCTCACAGGGTTGTTGCGAGGATAAACTAGAGGAGGAGCGAGGATAAAATAGAGAGCATGATGTAAAGCGTGTTGGGTCTTCAGTTGGGAGAAATGTGGTGGGTACATGATTTAGTTATTTAAGTAAATAAAACCAGGCCTGGCCTCACAAGGGTCAGTGGAGCATGGCAGAAGGACAGAGAGCAGCTCCTGCCAAGCCCCCCAGCCCCCAGGACTGCTGCCCGTGGCTGGCCTGCTGAATGCAAGTAAAACCCATCCAGATTCTACCAGCTACAAATCCAGCATCACCTCCTGGCATCCCAGAAAGTGGGAGGGAATGGCCCACCCTTGACAGCAGGGATGGGAAAAGGTGTTCCTGTCTGGACAACCACAACTGAGGTCCCCGAAGTCGCCTTCCCTTGAAGGAATTCACAGCGCTTCCTTGAACACACATGAGCACATGAAGCTGCCTTCTACCGAATCAGACCCTTGGTCCATCCAAGTCAGTATTGTCTACTCTGGCCAGCAGCAGCTTTCCCTTCCTACTCAGGGAGAAACGCTGAAATGCACCACGAGTCGACACATTCCACGGAGCCAGCAATGCAGGCCACCGTGGCCACCAGGCCTGGCCTGAGCAAAACATGGCTCACATGAAACCCCTGGCCTAGGGCTGTCTTCCGCTTCCTAAACTGGGAAGGGTTCCATGGGTCCCCCAAACGCTAACCTCCTGAAGTAGGCAGACCAAGCAGCCGGGGCTTGCTTCAGAGGCCTGGCCACACAGGCCTCCCAAGAAACACCGCAGATTTCCAGGGACACTCGGGGAAGCGTCTGCAGAGCAGCCCTTGACAGAACCATGTCGGTGGAGCAGACGGGCCAACTTCTCAGCCCTGAGGGCAAATGTTTTGTACTTCGGCTACATCAGCTGAGCTGCAGAGACCGCCCCCCCCCCACAGCACCAGTGAGAAGAAATCCGGAGACTGGGAGGGTTTGCAAAGGTGGAGGGAGGCTGGAGCAAGGCCATTCAGCGCCCCAAACCACCCTGAGTCACATGCAGCTCTTTGCCAAGTGACAGGGATGTCTAGTCCTTGAGACCGGGGATGGGGGTGGCAATCGCAATGAGAACAAAATGACAAAGGAGAAAACTCCAGAGACAGCCTTCTCTCCACACATCCCCCCAAAGTTCTGGGCCAGTTCTGAGTTTTGCTGCTGAGTTTGCCGCTGGAGCCCAAACGGCCCCCCAGCAAAAGTCTGGCTTCCCAAAGGCAGGCACAGGAAAAACACAAAGCCGCCTGGCAGGAAGGAGGCAGGGAGCGCTGGGGAAAGGAGCCCTTTGCAGCAAAGAGCCCCCCCCCCCGCACGCAGAGGCTCAGCTGAGACCTCCTGATGCTGGCACCAGTCCTGCCCAAGAACCAGCAGGGTCAAGCGGGAGGGCCTGGCTTCTGGGGAAATCCAGACAGAGAGCAGTTCTTCACGCTCCCGATACAGCCACAGCCAGGGAGCAGCATGGCAAACACGGGCGGTCTCTTGAGCCCAATCCTCACCCCGTTCCCGGCTGCCTGCAGGCCTCCCTTGCAACAGATTGCATTGAGAGAGATGGCACCTCCAGGGGCACTGACCGCGGCCCTGGCGTGGAGCTCCCCGGTGGCCACCTGCCTGCCACTTACCCTGCTGTACGAGTGCCTCTTGGGCTGGGCCATGCCGATGCTTCTCCTCTCTCTCTCTCTCTCCCCGTAGGATCTCTGAAAGGGCTGGCTGGTCCTAGCTCATGGCCAGGGGCGACCCAGGGAAGAGCCTGCCCGGTGCTGCAGAAGCAGCCCTCTCTCCCTCTAGCCACACGGGGTGGAGGAGAAAGAGAGCCCTTTCCCAGGGAGGAGGAGGCGGCAGCGGCAGCTCTCAGCCTCCAACACACAAAAATCCGGCCCAGCTGATGGAGACGCACTCTGCGCTAGTGCTGCTCCAGACTCCTGTCACTGAGGGTGTCAGAGCCCACTGGGTCCTAATGCTAGACCAGTTCTCCCTGAAGCCTCAGCAAGGGGAGGCAGGGGGCTTGGACGGGCAAAGCTGGGAAGGCCAACGGCACAGCGCAGGAGGGACAAGTCCTGGGGCGGCCCCCCAAGAGCCCCCGTGCAGGGGGGGGAACAGCCTCCGTTGGGCCTGGCGCTTCTCTCAATGGAATGAAAGGGCAGGACAGCTTGAAAGGCGCTGGGGAGGCAGCACCCACCCTGCAAGCGGGCAGCAAAGTCCCTCACAGTGCTGAGCGGCCTGGCATCTCAGCACGGGACATGGGCATAAGCAGGGAGAACAAGCTAGCTTCAACCCTCACGCTCTTTCCAAAGGCTGCCCTCGAAGATGCCTCCCCCCAGCCCACAGCATGACGGGGGTGGGAACAGGACAGGTAGGCTGTGACCGGCGGTTCTGGCAGAACCAGACTCCTGGCGTGCTCTGAAAGCCAGGAAGAATCCAGCTGCCATCCCTAAGCCCAGCCAAGGTCCTCCACCCAAAACAATCAGCATCCCTGCACCGCGCCACCACGGGCCCGAGAAGGCCTCTGGAATCTCCCAAACAGAAGAAAACGGCCGGCACAAAACCTCACTGCTCAGCAGCCAGGTCAGGAGCTCCCCGCTCTTTCCTCCGGCTGCTGCTTGTGCCCATCTCCTTCTCCTGCTCTGCCTGCCCCCCTTCTACCACACTGTCCCCTATGCAAGGAAGAATGTGGTCCCGACCCCTTAGGCTCCCCCCACTCTTCCTTCAGGCCACTGGGGCCAATGCTCTCCTGAACCACCCCACGCCTCCCCTCCCCTGCCACCCAGCTTCTCTCTGCTCTACTGATCAGACCCTTCCTTCTCCGAGCAGTTGCTCTGGCTAACGGAAATCAAGTCACCTGCAAGGAACCTTCTCAGTGATTGCCTTCGCCTGGCACTTCAGTGTTAATCCAGCACAAAGCCCAGGGCTGCAAGATCACCCCATTCCTTCTGCGGCAGGAGAGTGGTGAGCGACAAAGCGGAGGGAAAACCCACAGGGGACCAGCCAGCCGGTCGTGCCCACAGTAGCCAACCTGACCTGGAAAAGCAAAGAGGTGGTGAGACGCTTGCTTGTAAAACAGGCCGGAGAACTTCAGAACAGCAGTGCTTTAAATAAATGGATCAGACCTGCTGGATCAGACCCAAGGCCCATCTAGACCAGCGTTCTGTTCACTCAGGGGCCGACCAGTTGCCTGTAGGAAGCCCACAAGCAGGACGGCCGCAACAGCATCCTCCCGCCCTGTGCTCCCCAGCAGCTGATACAAAAAGGCATCGTTCTGCCTCCGGGACTGGAGGGAGGAGGGAGCCATCATGGCTAGTAGCCATCCAGAGCCCTGTCCTCCATGAAGGTGTCCACTCCCCTTTTAAAGCCTTCCAAGTTGGCAGCCATCACCACACCCTGCGGGATCCAGTTCTAGAAATTAACTATGTGCTATGTGAAGAAATTGTTCCTCTTGTCTGTCCTGAATCTCCCACCCTTCAGCTTCAGTGGATGACCCTGCATTCTAGTATTATGAGAGGGGGAGGAAAGCTTCTCTCTCTCCACACCAAGCATAAATGTATAGACCTCTATCATGCCTCCCCCTACTCGACTTTTTTCTAGGCTAAACAGCCCTAAGTGTTTTAACTGATGTCCTGCCTTCTGCCAACCCACCTTAGAACCAGGCCTGTCAACATAACCACGGTAGTTCCAGAGAACTGCAGTAAAACAGATTCGAGTCCAGTAACCCCTTCCAAACCAACAAGATTTTCGGAGTATCAGCTTTTGAAAGTCAAAGCAGCTACCCCCCCCGGTACCCCCCCCCATCTCAGAGGCAAAGGGCTCCCCCACTGACAAGGTAGGGAATTCTCAGTGACTCTGTGCACAGAGGTAGTGCTGTGCCCCTGCCAGGCACCACGCATGATTAGGAAGCATGCTCTGAAGAGATGTCTATCACATCTTCTCTAATAAAAAATCAATACTGTGGGTAGTTAATGTCTCCTTCCGTCTGCAGCCGAAGCACTGGAAGGCAACCACAGCACACACAGGAAGTCCCATACATCCCAAAGTCCCATGGAAACCAGGGCAGGGCCCGGGCCAGTCCTTGCAACCCACCGTCTGCATGGCCCTCTTCGAAGAGAGGCACTTCAAATGCTGATCCAAGACCAGAACTGGAAGATGAGCACTGGCTTGGCATGCAGAAGGTCCTGGGCACAGGCCCCAGCACCAGCCCTCCCTTTAAAGAAGGATTTCCGGCAGCAAGTCATGCTGGGAGAAACGTCCCCTGGCTGAGATCGAGAGCTGCTGTCAGTCCTGCGCCACGTGGACCGAGGAGCCACCTATGTCAGTGGCAACGGCGGCCCACTTCTTAAAGGTAAAGGTGTCCCCTGTGCAAGCACAGGGTCATTCCTGACCCATGGGGTGACGTCACATCCCGACGTTTACTAGGCAGACTTTGCTTTTTACGGGGTGGTTTGCCAGTGCCTTCCCCAGTCATCTTCCCTTTACCCCAGCAAGCTGGGTCTTCATTTTACCGACCTCAGAAAGGTGGAAGGCTGAGTCAACCTTGAGCAGGCTACTGTCAGGCCTGCTCTCTGCTGAGACAGTCAGACTGTGTGTGTTATGATTCTGCCAGGTGCGTCCCAAGGCCAAGCCTGGTAACTGCCAAATTCCTTTCCTCTGTGGGAACTGCTCTCGTAGGGGGGAGGTTGCCATGGCTGCCATCACTATCTGATATGACCAATGCTCTTCCATATAGGCCTTTAGCCATGCCTTTAGTTCTCATTCGTGCCAATTCACCTGTTAGCTCTGTATACCTATAGGTTTTCTAATAAATCAACTCTATTTTGGACTACTCGCCTGTGGATGTTGTTTATGGGATTACCACGGGGACAAGTGCTCACATTTTGGCACGAATCCCTCTCTATTTTTTACCTGCCTGGCTGGAGCCCTGGAGGGATCGCCGGGATCTCGGATTGGAGCAGGGAACGTGCTCTCCGAGTGAATTGCCTGTGGCTGGAGCCCCAGAGGGTTCGCCTGGGTCCCGGGTGGGAGTAGAGACAGTGCTCCCCGGGTAGAGGGTTTCTGGCCGGAGCCCTGGAGGGTCCTGAACCTTGGTGCCCTCCGTTGGGACCGTCGGACGAATACCCCGACGACCCTTCTCTGCTGAGTGACATTCTTGCTGAGGCGCTGCGGACGGATGCGGAGATCAATCGCCTAGTTTTACTTATTCGAGTTCAGTGGCGTCGCCTTGCTGAAACGGCCCCCTGGACGACCCCCGACGCAGATCAAGGTGCCCAGCACGACCTCCGAACACTGGATAGTTTGTTGGAGGAAGTTCGGCTGGTGCAGGAGGATTTAGCGTCTTTGACCCGTTTGTTAGCAGGATTAACTTTACACGAGACGCAACAGGAGTCGGCAGTGGCCCCGATCTGCCCTGTGTGCGGCTCTCCCATGGCGGGAATGCGGGAGGAGGAGGTCCCGAGATCAACCGTTCCTGATCCCAATGTGTGCCTGAAGGAGGCACAAGATGTGGCGGTCCGGACAGCTTTACAGTTTATGGGACTGACCTTGACCACGACCATGGTGGCCGAGATCGCGAAACGACTAACCCCGGAGTTCGGATCGGACGCAGCTGCTCTGGCAGTCCGGGTTCAACCGTTGTTGGACCAAACTTCCTCTGAGCTCCTTCTGCTTCTGGAGCAAGAAGCCCTCCCGATTGCTACAACGGCGCTCGCCGTTAAGCTCGAGGCCGACCAAGCGCTTGCCGATCGGAAGCGAGCCAAGTAACAGTTGCAGGCTGCCGATGCGGCTGCAGCTCAGGCGCTGGCCGATCAGAACAAGGCTGAGGAGCTACGTTTGACTCAAGCGGCCAACGCTCGGAGCAGCGCGTCGACGGCCCCGGACGTACGTCCAAAAGAAAGTACAGGGTTCAGATTGTTCCCCTCGTTTTCCCCGACCTATGGCCCATCTCGGGACGTGCAACGCGCACGCCGGCTTGCTGGTCACCGGGTCGAACCAGATTACACAGATGAGGAGGACCTATACCATGAGGAGTCTCACTGGGCTACTGGCCTCCGAGTCAGCCAGACCCGACTTACTGGGGGAACTGGGGACGAAATGCATCTCTTACGGGGCCAAAGCCGGGACTTGACTGATCGTGTGGTCCGTCTGCAGGACCAAATGGAGCTCCTAATGCGTGAAAAAGAAAGTTTACAGCAAGCTCAAACGCCCCCAGTTCAACCGGTGCCAGGGCATCCGACTCAGCCGGCTCCACGGCCACAGGTTCCGCCGCTGAGACCACCAACTCTGCCCCCTCCGGGTCAACCGGCCCAGCCGGCACCGGGGGCACCACAGGTTCCGCCGCTGAGACCGCCACTTCTGCCCCCTCCGGGGCAACCGGCCCAGCCAGCACCGGGGGCACCAGTCCTACCGCCTCTGGGACAACCAGTTTTGCCGCCCCCAGGGCAACCCCCAGTGCCCCCTCTCATGCAGTGGAAGCAACCATGGTTAAGGGTGACTTACAACGGCTCAGTTGAGGCTCTGCCCTGTTTCCTACACCAAGTGGACAGTTATATGAGGGAACAGGGGCAGCACTTCCCCACTGAAGACAGCCGAGTACGGTTCGTTGCCTCACTATTGACTGGAAAAGCCGCCGACTGGATGGTTCTCCAGTTTGACACTCGGGCCCGATCCATACGCTCACTCAATGATTTCATGCGAGCGTTACGGCGACGTTTTGAGGACCCCTTCCTGGGAGAGAAGGCCAAGGCAGCCCTCCTGCAACTTCGACAAGGCTCTACACCAGTGCAGGAATTCGCGGACGAATTCCAAAGACTTGCCAGTAAAATAGTGGACTGGACCGAAGCTACCCCAATACATTATTTCCGGGAAGCCTTACATCCTGAGATACTGAACTGGGCTTACATGCAACGAGACCCAGACACTCTTGAAGAATGGATTTTACTAGCTGAAGAGATGGAGAGCGCCGCCAATTCATTTCGCCAGGGAGGGGGGCAACCAAAAGCCCCCGCCTAAGGCTGCAACTCCTACACCGCGGAGACCTGCTCTACCCTCGCAAGACCGCGTGTCTCGGTTTCAAAGGGGAGCCTGTCTCGTTTGCGGAGCCATGGGCCACTTTGCTGCAGCCTGCCCGCTTCAACCGGACCGGTTGGTCCCTTTTCGACTGGCTGGACCGCCCCGGAATCGGGCGCAACCTCAGCAAAGAGGCACTGCGGCCAACCGTAGCGCTGCTCCAGGACGGACCGCAGCGCTGCTCCAGGACGGACCGCACCATCGGCTCTCCACATCGGAGATGCGCCCAGCGAGCCTGCACCGGCGGACCCATCGGGGTCCCGGATTACAAGTGCCCCGAGAGGGGACAGCTCACCATCTTCGGATGAGGACAGAGACTGGGACCCCCCTGCTTTAAATCTTGACTCTCCTTTGGATCTGTCAAAAAACGGGCAGGGTCTGCGGTGAGTGGAGCGACACCGCGGACCCTCACAGCTGTTCCTGCAAAACCCAAAGCTCCAGTGAAGGTGAGTGAGATCGAAGATACTGTGTATGTGGATGTAGTGTTACAACACCATAAAAGGGCCCCCCAATTACAAGTCAAGGCACTCATAGACTCCGGGTGTGCCCGCTTCCTGATCAATGAAGCCACTTTCAAAGTGCTCAAAGTCAAGTCAGAAACCCTGCCAGCTTCCATCCAGTTTGCCCAAATGGATGGCAGTGACTTCAAGGGTGGGCCAGTAGATCGTCACACACGCGGGGTGGCGATGGGCATTGGCCACCATTGGGAGCAAACTGACTTCACCATAGCCCCTATCAGATACGAAGTGGTGTTGGGAATTAACTGGCTCAAGGGGCACAGTCCATATATTGACAGGGGGGCTGGGACTATAAAGTTCTCTGATCCTAATTGCGACCAACACCGTCACGAGGTGGCTGTTGTGCCTCCGTCGACCTCGGCTTTAGTCTCAGAAACCCCCTCGTCCTCTCCACTACCTGTTGAATATCAGGACTTTGCGGACGTTTTTAATGTGCAGGAATGTGATGTACTACCCCCCCACTGCCGAACAGACTGTGCTATTGAAGTGGTGGGAAATGAGAAACTGCTTAAGAGTAAGATTTATCCCATGAGCACTTCCGAACGTACAGTGCTATGTGAATTCTTGGACAAGAATTTGGCTCGGGGTTTCATCCGACCGTCTACCGCCCCCTCTTCGGCCCCTGCATTCTTTGTGCGCAAGAAAACAGGTGACTTGCGCTTATGCATCGACTTTCAAAAACTCAATGCAGTCACCCAGTCCAATGCCTATCCCATTCCTCTGATCTCGGATCTCTTGGGACAATTAAAGGAGGGGCGTATCTTTACTAAATTAGACGGTGGAAGCCTATTACAGAATCAGGATTCGGGAAGGCGATGTACCTCTAACAGCCTTTTCCAGTTGCTTTGGCATGTATGAATTCTTAGTGATGCCTTTTGGATTAAAAGGGGCCCCGGGGGTCTTCATGCAATTCATTAATGAGATCCTACATGACTTGTTGTATAGAGGAGTGGTGGTTTATTTGGATGATATTCTCATTTACTCTAAAACTATGGACGAACACGTCGCCCTGGTGAGGGAAGTATTGCAACGCCTCAGAGACAATCAGCTCTATGCTAAGGTGTCCAAGTGCGAATATCACCAAAAACAATTGACCTTCCTGGGCTATATAATTTCACACCACGGTCTCACTATGGACCCTGACAAGGTGCAGTCTGTAACCAGTTGGGAACCACCCTCAACCCGTAAGCAGGTTCAGCAATTTCTTGGGTTCGCTAACTTCTACAGGGGGTTCATCCCCAACTTCGCTCAAATCGCACTCCCCATCACTGATCTCCTTATGACTAAGGGAAAAGGAAGTGCCGCCGCGTTGCCTTCGGCTAAAATCAATGGGACCCCCCAGTGCCAAACCGCTTTCGATACTCTCAAGCAACTGTTTACCTCTGAACCGGTGTTAAAGCACCCTGATCCCGAACAGATGTTTATAGTCCAGGTTGACGCCTCCATCAAGATGATTGGGTTGAATTGTTACCCTTTGCTGAATATGCATACAATAATGCTGTCCATCAATCCACTGGGTATAGCTCCTTCCGGGCCGTGTACGGTCAGGACTTCGGCCCCATCGGCCACTACGATGTCTCAGGGGAGGAGGGGGGCGAAGGTGTAGCCGACTGGGTACACACTATTCAAATAACCTGGCCCTGGCTGATTAAAACCTGGAACGGGCCAAACGTAAATACAAGGCTCAAGTTGACAAACACAGCTCACCAGGGAAGGATTATAAAGTGGGGGATATGGTTTACTTGTCCACCAAGAATCTGCAGTCCAACCGCCCGTGTAACAAACTCAGTGCCAGGTACGTGGGACCCTTTCCCATTTCTCTCGCTCCCAAAGTCTTTAAGACGGATCCATCCCGTGTTCCATATCAGTTTACTGAAACCGCACATTCCCTCCCCGGGAATGTAGGTTTTCTAATAAATCAACTCTCTTTTGGACTACTCGCCTGTGGATGTTGTTTATAGGATTACCACTGCACAGAACAGAATCCCCAAAAGAAAACAGTCCATGCTATTTTCAGTAGCGTTCTATTCCCCGTGGCAGTAGAGAAAAGTCCAGAAACACACTACCCACTACAGCTTCAGAAACCAAATGCAGTCAAGGGCTCCAGATTCATGTGCCAGAGACTGCAGGGTGCTCCCAAGGAGCAGGATTCCAGATCCATGTAAATACAGGGATGCTGCATGGATTCCTTTGTACACCAAAAAAGACAGGATGCCCATCCCCTGGTCCAGCCCTCAGAGTTGCGGCCTCCTGGCCTCAAAGAACCCTGCCCAGGAAGGTATTCAAGCGCCCTGGGCATCCCACAGGAGAGCGGCCCCACTGCTCCGAGGCGCCTGGAAGAAATCACCACTGGAAGATAAGTACATCAGAAAGGCCCTGCTGGATTAGACCAAGAAGGTGGGTACCCAGGGTTGGGTGAGAGGAAAATTTAAGTAAGTCTATGTGGAAATATTACAAATATATTTTATTGGAAGCGCTATACAGATTTTAAAATTCTTTAAAAGCATTAAAATGGCACAATGGCCAAATTTAAGGTTGATATCTGTAAACACAAACACAAACGCATTTCAGCCACTAGGGCCTTCATCAGTGGTGAAGCAGTTTGATATCTGCACACAAAATATATGAGAGACTTATACTAACCAGTACTACAAAAAAAAAAACCCAATATACCAGTTGTTTGAATAATTGATAATAAACTTTACAACATATTCACTTACCTGGTTGGGTTTTAAATCTGTTTGTACTTTGTATTTTGCATTTGTTCACATCATTGTATTTCTATATATGTGTGCAGATTTTAGAAAAGGTTTTAACTAACTACTGATGAAGGCCCTAGAGGCCGAAACGCATTTGGGTTTGTGGTTACAGATATCAACCTTAAGTTTGGCCATTGTGCCATTTTAATGCTTTTAAAGAATTTTAAAATCTGTATAGCACTTCTAATAAAATGTATTTGTAATATTTCCACATAGACTTACATAAATTTTCCTCTCACCCCCGGGTACCCAGCTTTTGTTTTCAGGTTGGGTTTCATTCCCCTCTTTTTTCTTCCACTTCTTAGACCAAGAAGGCCCATCAAGTCCAGCAGTCTGTTCACACCGTGGCCAACCAGGTGCCTCTAGGAAGCCACAAACAAGACAACTGCAGCAGCATTGTCCTGCCTGTCTTCCACAGCACCTAATATAATAGGCCTGCGAGAATAGGTATGCATCATGACTAGTATCCATTTTTACTAGTAGCCATGGATACCGTATATACTCGCGTATAAGCCGAGTTTTTCAGCCCCAAAAATGGGCTGAAAAAGCCGGCCTCGGCTTATACGTGGGTCAATACGGGGGGAGGGAGGGAGGAGGGAGGGGGGAAACTTACCGCCGCCGCCGCCGCCGCCAGGCCCGTGCCGCTTCCTGCTGCCGGGAGCGGCCTGGGGCAGCCTCCTGCAGCCGCAGGATGGCTGCCCAAGGCCCCCCGCCCCTGCCCCTGCCGCCATTTTTTTCGGGCGGGAGGGGCCTTGGGCAGCCTCCTGCAGCCGCAGGAATGCTGCCCCGGCCCTTCCCGCCCCTGCCGCCATTTTTTCGGGCGGGAGGGGCCTTGGGCAGCCTCCTGCAGCCGCAGGATGGCTGCCCACGGCCCCACCCCGCCCCCGCCGCCATTTTTTCGGGCGGGAGGGGCCTTGGGCAGCCTCCTGCAGCCGCAGGATGGCTGCCCAAGGCCCCCCCGCCCCTGCCGCCATTTTTTTCGGGCGGGAAGGGCCTTGGGCAGCCTCCTGCAGCCGCAGGAAGGCTGCCCAGGCCCCCCCGGGCTGCGCTGCCGCCGGACCCTCGCCGCTGGAGAGCCCTGTCAGGTAATCCTGCGGGGGGGGGAGGGGTTATAAGCCGACCCTCGGCTTATACGCGGGTGCCTAATTTTTCCCCATTTTTGGGGAGAAATTAGGCACCTCGGCTTATACGCGGGTCGGCTTATACATGGGTATATACGGTAGCCCTCTTCTCCATGAACATGTCCACTCCCCTCTTAAAGCCCTCCCAAGTTGGCAGCCATCACCACATCCTGGGGCAGGGAGTTCCACAATTTAACTATGTGTTGTATGAAGAAATACTTCCCTTTATCTGTTTTGAATCTCTCACCCTCCAGCTTCAGCAGATGACCCCGCGTTCTGGTATTATGAAAGAGGGAGAAAAGCTTCTCCCTGTCCACTCTCTCCAAACTGTGTATAATTTTGTAGACCTCTATCATGTCTCCCCTTAACCGCCTTCTTTCCAAGCTAAACAGCCCTAAGAGTTTTAACCGCTCCTCATAGGGCAGTTGCTCTAGCCTCCATCCCCCATCATTTTGGTTGCTCTCCTCTGCACCTTCTCAAGCGCTGAAATATCCTTTTTTAGGTGTGGTGACCAGAATTGTACACAAAAAATGGGTGGTTCCAGAGGCAACAAACCAGAAGTGGTGCAGGGATCATTCTGCAATGGCGGCTCACTCATCCGGCGCATCCCCGGATGAACCAGGCCCCTCGTCCCCCCTCCCCTCCCCAGCTTTGCTCACGACAACAAAATTACCAGAACAGCTGGGGAATCCTAAAGACCAAGGTCATCGCTGAAGAAACAGCCACCCCCTTTCCACCTCGTTCCCCACTGGCCGCCCATCCCGGCCAAGCATGTCCCACGTCAATGTAAGAGCACAATCCACTGAATGCTGAGCACCCTGTGCCTTGGGACAGCTTTGCTTGTGGGGAGCACATTAGCTTGCAGGGCTGGATCTCCACCACACCCCACAGGCTAAGGGCACTGCCCAACTCCCACTGCCTTTGGGTCAGCCACGCCCTATCGCGACATACAAAGGGGGGGCAGGCACCAGGAGTCAGCCACACAGTATGGCATAGCCACAGTCAAGGTCGGGATTTATAGAAGCCAGCAATAAAGGCGGCATGGTGGTTAGTGTTTAACACTAGGATCTGGGAGGCCCCGGTTTGAATCCCCACTCTACCATGGAAGCTTGCTGGGTGACCTTGGCCCAGCCACGCGCTCTCAGCCTCACCTACCTCACAGGGTTGTTGTGAGGATAAAATGGAGGACAGGACAATGCAAGCTGCCTTGGGTCCCCACTGGGGAGAAAGGCAGAGGGTAAACGAGGTACATGAACAAACACACGGCAAGAGCAGAAGCGCAGCTGTGCTGGACCTGACCAGTGGCCCACTGAGCCAGGCACCCCGGTGCCCACAAGGCCCACAGCCTCCCCCCTCTGCAGCTGCCCCCCAGCACTGGCATTCCTTGAACCACAAGGAAAGATGGGCCAGGCTTGACTGAGCCCAGCAGTGCTTTAGAGACCAGCCAGATTTCCCGAGTATCAGTTTCCGAGAGCCAAAGCTCCCTTCGTCAGACACAAGACAAAGGAAAGATGAGACACTAATATTTTAATAAATTCATGCAAGAGTACACTGCTTCAGAACATGGAGGTTCAGTCCAGTCATGGTGGCTCACAGCCACTTATAGGCCCCTCTGCCAAGAACCTAGTTAACATATAAAATAGTACTATTTGGCGTATTTGTGGGATGTAAAACTATAGACATCCTAGTTGTTTTAGAAGAAAAACTGCAACAACCTAAAACCCCTGATCCTAGGCACTGGTCAAGGCAGCTCAAGAGTGGATTTCTGCATGCACACTTCCCATGTCAGATTCTAGATTGGGAAGGTATCAGTGGTCAAGATACCGAGTACAGAGCCCGAAGGTCCTAGATGGATAAACACGGAGTACAAATGTTCCTGCAGGGGAGTTAAGATCACAGGGAGAGGCCCTCCTGACTATACCGTTGACCAAAGAATCTCATCTGGTGGGTACCTGAAAGAGGGAGGGCCTTTTCAGTGGCAGCCACAGGATTATGTAAAAACCTCCCCAGGGAGCTGTGCCTCCCACCCCCCACCACCACCCCCCACACACACACTTTCAATCTTTAGAAAGCAGCTGAAGAGTTTTATTCAGGACTGAATTTGATTCAGTCACTAGCAATCCTAAATTGTGATTTTTAATGTTGGGTTTTATGTATTTTATGTATTCTAAGCATTTCATCTATTTGGTAAACCGCCTTGAGCTCCAGAAGGAAGAAAGATGGCTAGTAGAGGTTTTTAATTTAAAAAACAATAACAAAGAAGAAGCCAAGGCAAGGCAGACCCAAGAAGTGACTCCTCTACATTTCACCCCCCAAAAAGCAGCTTCACCCCTTCCGCCACGCCCTGAAGGTGGGAGAGGTGATGAAGCCGTGCATAGCTATAGCAGGGCGGCTCACATCTGTCTCCCTCTCACGAACTAAACAGGCCGGCAGTTCCGGAGACATCTAGAACCAGCCAGGCCGCTCGTGCAGCAGTTCTGGCTGGGGCTCTTCACCCCAGGACTGTCATCTCCCTGGCACTAGGACCCTGCATGGGCCCAGCCTGGCACATCTGCGCACTGACAAACTGCACCATTTCACAGTTCAGGCAGCAGCTGAAGCAGCCCTTCCAACAAAGCAGGACGGCAGGGAGGGCAGTTCGCAGAGATGCCGTCTGACACCACTTCAAGGATTTTTTACTTTTATTTTTTTTCAGCTGGAGCGAGACCCCAGATCAATATATCTGAAACAACACTTCATTGACGACGTAACCATAGCAACACACACAGGAGCTGAGGATGCGGCAGCGTCTCTCTGGTAAGAAGAAGCGGCTCGTCTGCTTCATCTCCATCCAGGCCATTCACCTCCCACCCATCATTCCACAGCCAAACACCTTCATAGGTCTCTCAGGAACCGCCTCTGGGTCGAGCTTCTAGTTCATGCCCAGCAGCTTTTCTTCCCTCACTGTGTGAGCCAAAGAGCTCCAAAGCCGCCCCGGCTGTCAAATTGGGAACCCACTCGTTTTGGGTCCAGGCTGCTCTTCTCTTTCTCACATTCCCTTGACAATGCCAGCTCTCCCTCATGCTCCTTGGAAGGATGCTCACAAATCAGACCCTTGGTCCACTGAAGTCATTACTGTCCATTCAGCCTGGCAGCAGCTCTCCAGGGTCTCAGGCAGAGGAAGGTCTTTCACATCATCTCCCCCTTGGTCCTTTTAACTGGAGAGCCCGGGGATTGAACCTGGGACCTTCCGCATGCCAATCAGATGCTCTTCTATTGTGCCACAGCCCCTCACAAAACCAGTATTGTCTATTTCAACTGGCAGCAGCTCTCCAGGGTCTCACCCTGAGGTCTTTCACATCACCTACTGCCAGACCCTTTAATTGGAGATGTCGAGGATTGAACCAAGGACCTTCTGCACTCCAAGCAGATGCTCTGCGCACTAAATCATAGCTCCCCATGTTTGAGAATTGAATCTCTCTTCACTTCTATTGATTCCATTCTGATTTGCCATCAAAAGTGCCTATACTTAGATCCCTGCTAAGGCATCGCCCTGTTAGTCTGTCATAGCAAAATGAAGTAAAAACCCAGCAGTACCTTAAAGACTAACAACTTTTATCTCGATATGAGCTTTTGTGGATCACAGGACAGTTCATCCCCAATGAAGAGGGACATGATCCACGAAAGCTCATAATGAAATAAATGTTGTTCATTTATAAGGTGCCGCTGAATTTGTGTTCCTTTTTTGGATCAGCTATGATGGGGAACAGATAAAGAACTCGGGGAAATTAATATGCTGATTTTCAGCTGGAGCAAACAAGACCACAAATCAATACATAACCAACAGTTTATTGATTCAAGCCCCCACCTCCCCAAACAGGATATGCTGCACAGCAGGGCTCAGGCGAGCTACATGTTTTTACAAGCTCAACTTTGCATTGCATTTCCCCCCCTCCCCCCCAATTCTCCAAGCGCTGGAAAATGTCTCAAGCTCCACAGAGGTGTTGGTTATTGTGCAGCAACAGAACTCCTCCCGTTCACCCACGGATGCTGAGAGCCACCCAGCATTGCCGTCCTACAAAAAAAAAGCAGCAGAATGCAAGGGGGTGCCACTTGGCAGCCTCTTTCAGATGCAGAGAAACCGAGGCCTGGAGATCAAAGAACTGGAAGCCCTCTGGCCAGCAGCAGCAGCATGGAGAGCCACTGACATGCACAGCACGCACCCGCGGCAGTTCTGAGACAACTCTGAAAGTCACTGAAATTGAGTTCTACTCAACCTTTTGGGAGAGGCAGCAAATATACTTGCAAGGGGTATCTCTTCATTAGAAAAGAATTTTGAGGAGGTATTTGAATCATTAGAGATGACAGCTGCTTTGAAACGAACGGCCGCTGTGGACCCTGTATAACTGACCAGCCAAACCGAATTAAGTTCCACTGGATCCCTGAACTGCAAAGGCCCACGCCCTGGTGGTTTTTATGCATTTGGCCATTGCTGTGCGGACAAATGACAAAAGAATCAGGTCCTGCCCCACAAAGCTTGCAGTCTAAGCAATACTACCCCCCATGCAGTCAGCTAGTGGAGACAGGGAGTTATCAAGGAAGAGGCAGTTGTGACTCTGCTCAAACCGGCACCCTTCCCCACCTGCACTGTCCAGCTGTCCAGATCAGAGCAGCGAACAAGCAAATGGACTTCTATGGCAGCCATTCAACTAATCATTCAGTCATGACTCTGCATGTGAGAGAACATCAACTGACCCAGCCACCCCCTATAGGTGCTGGCAGAGGTGGCACATGGGGCGATGCTACTTCAGCTACGGAGGTCCTCAGCCACGAAGGGCTTTAGAGGTCACAAGCAGCACCTTGAATCAATCTCTGAAACAAACTAGCAGCCAATGCAGCTGCTTTAATGCAGCGGAGATGTGTTCCCATAGGGCGGCTAAACAATCCTGTCAACAATCGGGCTGCCGCATTCTGAACGAGCGGCAGCTTCTGGTTTACCTCCAAGGGTAGCCCCATGTAGACAGCAGCACAGTAATCCAGCCTTGAGGTTACAAAAGCATGGATCGGTGTGTCCAGATTGGCTGAGTCTAGGAAAGGAAGGAAGACAGCAAACCAAAGGAAGGGGACAGGAGGGCGCTCCTAAAGGACTCAACACGCTGACTCCAGTTCGACCACTGCAAGAGAGTCCAGCCTCTCCGAAGCACCAGCCTGCCTGGCCAGCCACTCCTCCCTCACCTGAATCCAGCCTCAGCTTCTTCCGCCCAGGCCACTTGGCCCCGATCTCCAAGCACAGGGCTCGCAGCTGCACAGGGGCACATCTGGGGCGCCTTGGACCACCGGCGGTGAGTAGTGATGGGTGCCACGGGCATCTTGGGAACACCCCAGCTCCAAACCTCCAGCCGGCCTCATTCAACAGACTCAAGGAAATGGCCAAGGGCGCAGGCGAGGGAATGGAGCTAGGCCGCTACCCGGCAGGGGGGGCGTAGAGGCCGGGGATGGGGTGGGGGGCGGCGGCTGACCGCTCAGACATAAGAACATAAGAAAGGCCCTGCTGGATCAGACCAACGCCCATCAAGTTCAGCAGTCTGTTCAGTGGCCAACCAGGTGCCTCTAGGAAGCCACAAACAAGACGAGTGCAGCAGCAGCATCCTGCCTGTGTTCCACAGCACCCAAAATAATAGGCATGCACCTCTGATACTAGAGAGAATAAGTATGCAGCATGACTAGTATCCATTCTAACTAATAGCCAAGAATACCCCTCTCCTCCATGAATATGTCTACTCCCCTCTTAAAGCCCTCCAAGCTGGATGCCATCACCACTTCCTGGGGCAGGGAGTTCCACAATTTAACTATGCGTTGTGTGAAAAAATACTTCCTTTTATCTGTTTTGAATCTCTCACCCTCCAGCAGCCACACACTGGGTTGACATCTTCATTGAGCTATCCACTACCACCCCAAGATCCCTTTCTTGGTCTGTCGCTGCCAGCACAGATCCCATCAGTGTATATGTGAAGTTGGGATTTTTTGTCCCAATATGCATCACTTTACACTTACTCACATTGAATCTCATTTGCCATTTTAATGCCCATTCTTCCAGTATGCAGAGATCCTTCTGGAGCTCTTCACAGTCCGATTTTGTTTTAACCACCCTAAATAATTTGCTGTCATCTGCAAACTTGGCTACTTCACTGTTTAACCCCAACTCCAGGTCATTGATGAACAAATTGAAAAACTCCGGTCCCAACACAGATCCCTGAGGCACCCCACTGCTCACATCCCGCCACTGTGAGAACTGACCATTGATTCCTACTTTCTGCTTCCTATTTTTCAGCCAGCTCTCAATCCATAAGAGGACTTGTCCTCTTATCCCATGACTATGAAGTTTGCTTAGCAGTCTTTGGTGGGGGACTTTGTCAAAAGCTTTTTGGAAGTCCAAATACACAATGTCCACAGACTCATTCCTGTCCACATGCTTATTGACACTTTCAAAAAACTCTAATAGGTGAGACAGGACCTACCCTTACAGAAGCCATGTTGGGTTTTGCCCAGCAGACCTTGCCCTTCTATATGCTTGACAATTCTATCTTTAATAATGCTTTCCACCAATTTACCCGGTACAGACGTTAAGCTAACTGGCCTATAATTTCCTGGGTCCCCCCTCGAACCTTTTTTATAAATGGGTGTTACATTGGCCATTCTCCAGTCCTCTGGTACAGAGGCTGATCAAAGGGACATATTACATATCTTTGTTAGAAGTTCAGCAATTTCCCATTTGAGTTCTTGAAGAACTCTAGGATGAATACCGTCTGGTCCCTGTGACTTGTTAGTTTGCAGTTTGTCTAGACATTCTAGGACTTCCTGCCTTGTTACCACTGTTTGCCTCAGTTCCTCATTTTCCCCTCTCCAAAATCTCTGTTCAGGAGAAGGAATCTGCCCTGTATCTTCAACAGTGAAGACAGATGAGAAGAATTCATTTAGTTTTTCAGCAATAGCTTTAACCTCCCTTACAGTTCCTTTACTCCCATTGTCATCCAATGGTCCAACCGCTTCCCTAGCTGGTTTCCTACTCCTAATATATTTAAAGAATTTCTTATTGTTTGTTTTGATGTTTTTAGCAATATGCCCCTCAAAATCTTTTTTTGCATCTCTAATTTTCTGCTTGCATTTCCTTTGTGCAAGTTTGTGTTTGCTTCTGTTCTCCTCGTTTGGGCAAACCTTCCAGTCTCTGAAGGAAGACTTTTTTTCTCCAATTGCTTCCTTCACCTTACCCGTTAGCCATGGTGGTGACCTCTTGGACTTATTACTACCTTTCTTGACCTGCGGTATACAAGCTAGCTGAGCCTCTAGTAATGTGGACTTGAGTAACCCCCAAGTCTTTTCAAGAGATTTAACTCTCCTAACTGTTCCTTTCAACTTCCTCTTTACCAGTTTTCTCATTTTAGAGAAGTTCCCTCTTTTAAAGTCAAAGGTAATTGTGTGAGATTTCCCAGTCACTTTCCCACTTACATATAAATTAAATTTGATGCCATTGTGATCACTATTGCCAACTGGCTCAACTACATCCACATCCCGCACTAAATCACTGGCAGCACCACAGAGTATTAAATCCAGGATCGCCTCCCCTCTGGTTGGGTCTATGATCAACTGGTCAAGGGCACAGTCATTTAGGATGTCTAAAAAAATTATCTCTTTGGCTTGACTGGAGCATACATTTATCCACTCAATATGTTTTCTCTTAAAACCATGCACTCTAACTCCCCCATTTTTGCTTGGAGGCTTCTAGCATTAGCACAGAAACACCTCCGCACTGTTTTTCTCTTTCGACTTTCCTGGCATGAGCCTTTGGGCATCTTTAAGTGGCTATCCATCATTATTCCCCATTCCCTTTCATGTCTAAGTAATTCCTATGTGGGCAATCTGAAGCAGTTTTCCCTTTGTCCGTAGGCACCGAGTCTGCCCGAACCGGATGCTTCTCAGCTCCTGTCGGCTTTCCCCCCAGGTTCAGTTTAAAAGCTGCTCTGACACCATTTTTATATTACGCGCCAGCAGTCTGGTTCCATCCTGGTTCGAGTGGAGCCCATCCCTTTGGTAGAGGCCCGGCTGGTCCCAAGACGTTGACCGAGCAACGTCAAGACAGGCCCCGCGTCTTGAACATGCAGAGAGCGTGTGTGTGTGGGGGGGGGGGGAATCCTCTAAGCGGAGGGGATCCGCCGGGGGGCGGGGAATCGCCAGACTCCGTGCAGGGGGGCTGTCGCCTTCGGAGCTAAGCGCCAACGGATGAGCCCCTGGGGGGGGGGGGCTGCGGCGGCTCTGCTCCCCCATCCCCAGGCACTGATGTGGGGGGGGGCGCACGCCCCTCGCCCGCCCCGGCCTCACCTCCCTTCTGCTCGCCGCTCGGGCCGCGCAGCCTGTGGCGAGGGGGGGGGTCCCATTCTAGGCCGGGTCGCCCCGTCACCGAACCGGCGCCCCCCCCCCCCCGGCAAGGCAGCCTCGAAGTGACTGGCTGTCTGGCCGGCCAGCCGCCCCCCACAACAGCCCTGCGGGGTGGGCCCCCTTCTACTCACCGGCCGGGTCCCTGCCGGCGCCGCCGCCGCCGCCGCCCAGTGTGGAGTGGTCTGCTGCCCGGGCTGCCCTCCAGGCGCCGGTGCCGGCGGCCCAGGCTGGACGGGGGCCTCCTGCTCAGGCACTGCCCGGGACAGCCCCTACCGCGGGTCCTTCGCCGCCGGCCCGCGCGCAGGCGCCGCCCAGGGGAGAGGAGAGGGGCGGGGCCGAGGGAGGGAGCGAGGGAGGGAGCGAGGGAGGGGGCGAGCGGGCTCCTCCTCCGGAAGGGGCCCCTCCCTCGGGCGGTAGACTGCCGCTGGGCGGGAGGCTTCGCCGACTCCGCTCCTCCCCCCTCGCCCGCTCGCCCCGCCCAGCAGGAAGCAGGAAGCGGCGGCAGGCAGGCAGGCAGGCAGGCAGGCAGGCAGGGGAGCCGCGGGCCGAGCGCCGGGAAGGAGGCTGCGGCTGGGCTCCAGGCCCGTGTCGAGAGCTGGGCCTTCCTCGGAGGGAGGGAGGTAGGTAGGTAGGTAGGGGGGCGGGCGAGGGGTCCCCGGCGGGGCCAGGGAAGCCCCTTCGCTTCGGGGTGGGAAGGGGCGCGCAGGCTCGAAGCGCCCACCGCCAGCCGGCCAGCCGGCCAGCCAGCCGGAGCCGCGGGGGCGGGGCGGGGGGCACCCGGGGGGCACCCGTGGGGCACCCGTGGGTGGGTCGGGGGCCTCCCTGGGAGCGGCAAGGCCGCCCGGTGTTCTTGGGCTCGGTTCCCCCGCAGGGAAATGGGGGGCCTCCCTGCCCGTGGGGGATAGAGAGGGCTAGCCAGGGCTACCAGTCAGTAGGAATACCAGTCTCTCATGACGCAGACCTAGCCTCCCCAGAACCAGGGGATCATGCTGTGAAGCAAAGCTTCTTAAACGGTGGGTTGCAACCCCATCTGGGGTCACGTAACTGAATGTGGGGGTCGCAAAAAAAATGGCAACAGTAAATGGTAACATTATATGTATACCAAAGAATTGTTTTAAGATAAATTTCTTTATGATTTATTATCAGTAGATGTTTGATTTGTATACCTATTTTATATACCTATATACCCGGGGTGGCATATGAATTTCTTGGACAAAAAGGGGTCCCTGGGAAAAGTTTAAGAAGCCCTGCCGTAAAGGAACACAGGCAGGATAAATGCAGCTGCGGTGGCCTTGTCTGGGGGATTCCTGGAGGCCCCTGGTTGGCCACTGTGTGAACAGACGGCTGGACTTGATGGGCCGTGGTCTGACCCAGCAGGGCCTTTCTTATGCTCTAGGGAGCCCCCAAATGCCCCGGCGGAGGAGTGCACGGCCGCTGGCGAGGCTGTGTCTGGAGAGCGTGGCGGAGCACATGCAGGGCCTCTGGGCCAAAGACTACACCGACCACTACCTGGACCAGTACTGCTTCCGCTACCTGCTGGGGCCCTTCGACCACCTGGGTGAGAGCAGGGGGAGAGACCCATGCCAGGCCGACACACACACCCCGTGCCACAGCCTTAGGGTGCCAAGCGTCCGGGAGGGTGGGGCAGAGTTTTCCTGGTGCGGACACGTCAATTGCACAACCAGGGAGAAGGGGAAGGGAGGCCCCACAGGGAGCCGCCCCCTCGCAGCACTTGGGCCAGGAGGTACCGCTGTCCTGCTGCCCACCCCCCCAGGCGTGAAAACTGCCGGGTCAAAGGGACCACGTGGGCCATCTAGTCCGCCCCCCTACTCAGCGTGGGATTAGCCTAGAGCCTCCTCCCTTCCTTGGTTCACAAAATCCCCCTTTTCTCCCAGAGTCGGGCAAGAGGCCGCCCGCCCATTCTCCTGCTCCCAGACAGGTGGGTTTGTGCCCCGGAGGGCACTGCTGCTTCTGTGGAGGGGCGGCATCATCCTCCACACTGGGCGGGGAGTGGGGGAGCGGTGTGAGCCAGCCAAAGCCCCACCAGGCCAGGCAACCTCCAGCCCACAAACACTTCTGCTGGTGGGGCTAGAGGCTGCCCCAGAGCTTAGCTCTGATTTCTGGCGACAGGCAGGCCCGGATCCCCCTCTGGAGTTGTGCCCGTTCTCTTGGCATTTTTGAACGGGAGGGAGCTGCTGACTGGGCGGGGGCCGCTTGGATCCTGCCTCGAAGTGGAATTACCAACCCGCTGCTCCTGGCGGGTTCCAAGCCAGGAGGGTTCTGACCGCGGTGCTGATCCCCACCTGCCCCCTCCACCCTGGCCCAGCAGCTCTTGGCTCCTTTACTGCCTAGTGCCCCCTCCCCCTTGGAGCGGTAAACTCTGATCTGGAGAACCAGGTTGGATTCCCCACCCCTCCACACGAAGCCTGCTGGGTGACCTTGGGCTAGTCACAGCTGTTAGAGCTCTCTCAGCCCCACCTCCCTCACAGGGTGTCTGTTGTGGGGAGGGGAAGGGAAGGTGATTGTAAGCTGGTTTGATTCTTCCTTAAGTGGTGGAGAAAGTCGGCATATAAAAAACGACTCTTCTTCTCCCCTGCCCCCTCCAGCTGGCTCCCTGATCCAGGAGCTGCTGCAGCTGATGGGAAGTAGCCGCCGGCTGACTCGAGCAATGCTCCACCTGCTGCTTGTGCCTCACCTGACGGAGCTGAGTCTGCGCACCTGTTCCAACCTGGTCAGCGCAGCCATTGTGCAAATGATCTCAGTGCGCTGCAAGGTAAGGGGTGAAGGAGTGCGTGGAGCTCTGGCCTCTTCAGGATCCCCTTGGGAGCTCTTAGCCCCCCCCCCACAGCCTAGTTGTTTGTGGCTTGACTCACTTGCTTGATACCCCAGAGTGCTGTGCTCTGTGCACACATTGCTGTCTCTTGGCAACCTCCCGCCGGTGGGGGGGGAAATCTACCTTCCAGTTGCTTCCTTTCTTTCTTTAAAGCGCTTTCTTTACTTCCCATGCTCTTGCCGCAGAACCCCGGGGGGTGGGGGGAAGCCAACAAAATCGGAGGGGGAAAGGGGGCCGTGAGGCACAGAGACATCCGTGGCCTGGCACCCACTGAGGCATCTGGCATGCCTTTCTTGTGATTCTGTGTCAACTCCTGCTTTCTCAGGTGTTCCCCACTTGTCCGTCACAAGATGGCAAAGCCCAGAGACATGAATGGGCAGCCCTTCCTGATTGGCACAGTTTCCTTAGCTGGCGGGGGTGGGGGGAGGAGTTCTTTTGGGACTTGCTTTGATATTTCAGGTCCTGCTTGTTTTAAACATTTTCTACGCTGCCTCCATAAAGAACCTCCTTTCTTGCCCACCTTAGATGTTGAGCCAGACTTCCATCCCAGGACTCACTTGCGCACACGGACTCCATCTACAACCTTGTGCTTCTCCACTGACTGCCTCTCTCCCTTCTCTTTCTGGTTCCTGGGCAGAACCTGTCCTTGCTGGACCTTCATGGCTGCAACCGAGTCCCCTCGGCCACCCTGGTTGACCTGCTGGAAGGACTGCCGTGCCTCGCCAAACTGGGCCTGTCCGAAACGCAGTGCGACACCCGGGTCTTGTTGGCCGTGGGCTGCTCCTGCCGGCGCCTCCGCGAACTGGCCATTTCAGACTGCAAGAGGCTGACTGCGGCTTCCCTCCTCCACCTGGCCTACGATCCCACCACAGGGGCCCTCTGCTGCCCACAGCTGCAGGTGCTGTCAGTGGACGGGCTGGAGCCCACTTCTGGCAGCCACGACTTGGTGTGGGCCCTGGCCTTTCTGCTGCTGGCGCTGCCCAGCCTGAAGTCCTTGGTCCATCGCCTGGCCTCCGAGGCAGTTGCTCTGATCCACGCCCAGCAGTTCGACGGGGCTCAGCTCACCCCTGGGTTCCCCTCCCTGGAGGAGCTGGTGCGGGACGGGTGGTCCCGCCACATGTCCCTGGAGTGCCACTGCAGGATCATACTGCCCCTCAAGCGCCTGGCTGAGGTGGGGGAGCCCCTCTTGCCTGCTGTCTCCGCAGTGTGCCCGGACTTAGAGGAGGTGACGGTGCTTCTGGGCGAGAGGCCTGGCTTGGGCCAGGGGTTGCGGTTCTGGCAGAGCCTCACCCACCTGACTCTGGACTGCGTGGGGAGCAGGTGCCTGGGGGAGCTGGTGCCGCTGCTGGCGGGGCTGGGGGCGCAGCTTCACTCCCTCTTGCTGGGGGGCTTCTTCTTGGAGGACGAGCCGGCCTTCCATGCCCTGCTGAGTCACTGCCCGGCTCTCCGGACATGTAGCATGTCCCTCGTGCCCCCGGTGGCATGGGGGGGCGATGACCGGCAGCCAGAGGGTGAGGCCTTGGCAAGGGCCTCCAGCCTCCGACCTCAGGAGTTCCCCGAGCTCCGGGCTTTCAGCCTGATGTTCACCCCCCATGATCACCCCTTCTCTCCCCCCAAGGCCATGGTGCTGGAGGCCAGCCTTGTGTCCTTGCTCCAGCGCTCCCCGCGCCTGGAAACCTTGGCCTTGGTCTGCCTGCCTTTCTCCTTGGACGAGGTCTTTGAAAGGGCCCTGGAGCCCCCGGGGACAGCCTTGAGGCACCTCCGGGGGCTCTCGCTGTCCCAAAGTGATGTCTCCCCTGGTACCATCCACCGACTCCTTTCCATGGACAATCAGCTGAGCCAGCTGGCCCTGGGGGGCTGCCCGGGCATCCACCGGAAGCACCATGCGGAGTTGCTTAGGCTGGTCAGTCAGCAGGGTCTGGACTTGTGCATCACGTGGGACTGAGAAGCCCACCCTCATGACCTCTGGGGGAGTGGGCAACTCGGCTGCATGGGCCAGGGCCCAGATACAGCTGGTCTTAATCAAGTTGGGTTGATACAGGAAAAAATTCTCTTCTGGATGGAATGGTGGGCTGAAACTAACAAAAGGAAATGCAGGATAAAACAGCATGAGTTGGTTGGATTACTGCAACACGCTCTACGTGGGGCTGCCCTCAAAGACAACCTGGAACATCAGAAGAGCCCTGCTGGATTAGGCCAGTGGCCCATCTAGTCCAACATCTGGTCTCACACATTATATTTATTGTCTGTTTTATTTTTCAATCCCTTTCCTGATAATCCCCAGCATAGAGGTTGCTTTTTTTCACCACTGCAGCACACGACGGGGTTGACACTTTCCTTGCTCGACCTGTCTACTACCACAAGGAGATCTTTTCCCCAGTTGAGACCCCAGTAGCCTATACTTGAGTTCCTGCGTGCAGCACTTTACACTGACCTGCCCTGAACTTCATCTGCCGCCTTGTCTCCCACTCACCCAAACTGTGGAGACCCTCCTGGAGCTCTTTTCAGGTGACCCATGGTTTTCACCATCCAGAATAATTTTGTGTCACCTGCGAACTTGGCCACTGTGCTGCTCAGCCCCAGTTCCAGATAATTCGTGGACAAATTAAATAGTACCAGCCCCAATACCAAGCCTTGTGGGACCCCACTGCTTTAATCCATAAAAGGACCTATCTTCTTATCCCATAACTGCCAAGCTTACTCAGGAGTCTTTGTTGAGGTGCCTTGTCAAAAGCTTTTAGCAAGCCCGAGTGTATAATATAGAATCATAGAGTTGGAAGGGACCACCAGGGTCATCTAGTTCAACCCCGTGCACAATGCAGGACATTCACAACTACCTCCCCCCCCCCACAAACCCCTAGTGACCAGAAGAAGGCCAAGGTGCCCTCCCTCTCATCATCTGCCTAAAGTCACAGAATCAGCATTGCTGACAGATGGCCATCTAACCTCTCCTTAAAAACCTCCAGGGAAGGAGAGCTTACCACCTCCCAAGGAAGCCTGTTCCACTGGAACTGCTCTAACTGTTAGAAGATTTCCTTCCCCACAGCCCCAACTGCTGCATAAAAAAGCATTTTAAGAACAAAAAACAAAAAATGGAGCCATTTGAAAGAAGGGGGGGGCGAAATCCAAGCCTTATTTTTAAAAAGCCTTTCTTTCAGAAAGAGCTCCCAGGAAGCAATTGAATCCCTGCCTCTTCGTGATGGCTGTGAGGGATGCCAATCTTCGCTACTTCCCCTGTATGGCTATCAGCAAACAGAACAGAAGAGGGGTTTGGTAAGGGTGGGGGAGCTCAATGCGAGGCAAGTGTTATGCACGCTCTCTGGATCTGGTATGAGCTAGGAAATACCGTTTGACTCCGGCAAGAAGAGGAATGGGAAAAGCCGAGTTCGTTTTAAGGTTGAAACGGGGTTGAGCTGAAAAGGAATGAAGTAACGTGCATTTTCAAAAATTTGATCCTGGCTGAAACAGGGAATGAAGGAGGCTAAACCGACCATGCATAACCAACCTCCAGTCTTCCGGTACAGTGGCTGAATTTTAATGATAACTACAATTGGTCCAGAACGTGGTAGCCCAACTACCACCAGAGGAACATACGTGGCCCTTTTTGAAACAGCTACGTGGGCTGCCAGCCTGCTTCTGAGTTCAATTCAAGGTGCTGGTTCTGTCCCTTTGCGCCCTGGGACCCCCACGTGGTTGAAGGACCACCTCCTTCCGTAGGTTGCTGTGCCCCAGCTACAGTCATCAGGCAGCCGTCTGTTGGCTACCCCACCACTTGGGGTGGCCCGCCTGACACTGACCAGAGCCCGGGACCTTTTCCATCGTGGCTCCCAGCTCTGTGAAAGGAGCTCCCTGAAGAGGTGAAAGGCCCCCCCTCCTTGCCGTTTGCCGGACCTTTTGAGGGGGGTTGAATAGCAGCCATCTTTTAAAGGGGGGAGAGAGATTTGTGGTTTGTTCTCTTAGTTAAAAACTTTTTCAGATAAAATAAAAAATATTTTTGTAAGCTGCCTTGAACCAAAAGGAAAGGTGAGCTATATAAATGTTTTAATAAAATAAATGAAGAAAAATAAGCCCTGCCAGATTGATTATGGGTTTTCATCAGGTTACAAGCCCTGGGGCAGCATGAGAAGGATCGGCTAGCTGGCACTGTAGAAGGAAATTCAAAATGGCCTCACTAGGCTGTACTGGTAGGCTGAAACCATCAAAAGGAAACACAACAGAGACCGGTGCAGGAGTATGATGGGGAACACCTGGCTTGCGTGTGAAAAGGCGTTGCAGCGGATCACGGAGTCGGCCGTGTGAGGCTGCGGCAAAAGAGGCAAAGGTAATACTAGGCTGGGTCAGTGGAAGGATGGTGTTGGAGCCATGAGAAGGAAGAAGAAGAAGAGTTGGCTTTTATAAGCCGACTCTACCACTTAAGACTCAAACCAACTTAAAATTACCTTCCCCCCCCCACAACAGACACCCTGTGAGGAAGGTGGGGCTGAGAGAGAGTGACTGGCCCGAGGTCACCCAGCTGGCTTCATGTGTAGGGGTGGGGAAACAAATCCAGTTCCCTAGATTAGCCTCCACCGCTCATGTGGAGGAGTGGGGAATCAAACCCGGTTCTCCGGATCAGAGTCCACCGCTCCAAACCACACCCACCTCTGTTCTGCACTAGTAGGGTAAACGGCAACTCCAAAGGGCCAGCCCCCACAGAGGATATGAGGCTACTGCTGGAAATCTTCATAATGGAGTTTAGAGCAAATTTGCCATAGGGAAGTCAAAGATTATTATTTTGAGTAAAGACAATTTGATTTTCTAAGTATTCCTATTTTCTGTCTCGGTGCCAATCTCTTCCCCCGCCCCATGATTGATGGATCCACTTGGTTTCCATATGGCCCTGGGGACCCTGAGATCATGAACCGTGACTCACCAAAGGCCCTCGGCAGAAGCCTGGAGTGTTAGTGACGAGGGTTTCCCCTTGGCGCCCTTTGCTTCCCCCTCAAGGAGGGCTCCGGTCCCTTCATTCCCAGGGAGCGCTGGAGAGGGGGCTGGAGCCGGGGTGGTGGAAAGCTTGTGCCACCTCAGACCGAGGGTGCACCGGAGGGCCCGTTTCCTTTTTTGCTGCTGTTGCTCAGGGCGCTTCAGGGCCTGATGTCAGCTAGGGCCACTTCTGATTTCGGCTTTGGCATCTTTTATTCTTCACCAATAAAGTATCTCTTCCCGTCCTGCTCAGATGCCAGTTTGAGGGTAGATCCGATGCTGGGGGGAGGGCGTCAGTGGGGATCTTGTTAGAGATCTTTGGCTAATTTCAGATTGGTTTCCCTGACTGATGCTGACAGAGTGCCTTGGGGTTGTGAAAGCCACTTCTACTGGATCCTTGCCTATCCTGGCAGTCAAAACAATGCCAGGAAAAGGTGCAAAAACTCTTGGGGATCAGAAAAATTGCCCCGACCTGGATGGCCCAGGCTAGCCCGATCTCGTCAGATCTCAGAAGCTAAGCAGGGTCAGCCCTGGTTAGTACTTGGATGGGAGACCACCCAGGACGTCCAGGGTCAATTCAATTCGATTTATTAGTCATTTGACCAGCATTATAAAAATACAAGAATGAATATCGTCGGCCTTACTAAGAAGGTCAAGACAAATTTGAAAACAAACCTTAAGAACATTATCAAAAAAGAGTATGACCATTATTGAAATAAATAAATTAGAATTAAACAGTTAACAGCTGTAATTTCCGAACCCTACATATCAACATGCAGTATCTAGCGACCTTGATCGAGACCTGGGGATTATTGCCTGCTAACAAGTGATCCACTTAATTTTATCCGTTTCTCCAGAGAGTTTTTCTAGCAAAGGGTTAATCATTTTAATTCTAGCCTCCCTGTAGAAGATACACCATAGGAGCATATGGTCAATCGTTTCCACCTCATGGAGCAGGCATGGGCACTTTCTTTCTATAAAAGGGATCTTCTTAAATTTGCCTTCAAGAACCGCAGAGGGGAGTGCCGCACACCTGGCAAAGGTGAACGCTCTCCTGATGTTATTGGCACTCTGTGGGCATATGAAATCTGGTGTTCTAGATATATCAGCTTGACGCTCAGTGTCTTCGATCCTCTGCCTGATCAGCTGTTTTGCTTGATCAAGCCCACTCCTTAGGAGGGCCTGAGGGGAGAAACCTAAGTTCCTAACATAATTCAAAACAGCCCGTAGCCATTTTGACTGGAAATTATCTGTAAATATCAGGGGGGAAAGGCCCTAAGAATTCAGATTTCCTTTTAGCCGTAAATAAGTGGACATAATTCCGACCCTGGCCTCCATCCTCATCATTCCAGTTTCTAATCTGATCCAGGCATTTGAGACACTTTTTGGAACCTGTAAAATCACTCTCAGAAATTTGGATTGGACTCTCTCCAATGGGGCATAACAGGAGGAGGGTGAGCCCAAAAAGGAACCATATAGGAGTTGAGCCATAGTTTTCGCTTTATACAGTTTCAAGGCTGTGGGAATAGAGTGACCACCATGTGATCGTAGAAATCTAACTATACTATTTGCAGATCTTTCTCCCTGATCTGCCACAAGTTTATAATGGTTAGTCTTAGATCCCGTTGCTTGAACCACAACCCCCAGGTACTTAAAACTGGTCACTTGCTCTATCTGATGCCCCTTGAGTGCCCATAACCTGTTTTGGTTTTCTGATAATTTTGGTTTTCTGATAATTAATTGTGAGATATTCCTCATCACAATATTTTGCTAGCCTCTTGAGGGCTCTTCTCAGCCCTATGGGGGTTCTAGAGTCCAGGGTCTCTATCCAGAGGCAGGCAACAGCAAACCACCTCTGAAGTCTTTTGCCTTGAAAACCCTATGGATTGCCAGAAGTTGGCTGTGGCTTGCCAGCACTTCGTGCACACACAATATGTGCCTCCTACATGGGTAGTTTCCTTAGCTTACAAAAGAAACCTCTTCTTAAGGCAAAGAGGCATGTGGACAAATATCAGCTTTGAGACCAAACACCCTTCCTCGGGCAGGCGATCCAGCAGGTTGTGGCAGAGCAACGGGCATTTCCAGATGCAGCTACTGCCCTTGGCTTCGGGCCAGGATTTGAGATTGAAACACAGTAGACGGTGCTGCTCAACAATCTCCAGCTAGGGTTGCATAAGGGCACTCCTCTCCTGCTGATATAGCTAGATTTAACTAGCAACCACCTTTGACACGGTTAACCACAATATTTTGGAGGACTGACTGCAATCAATGTGTGAGGGTCTCTGTCTATGTGTCTCTGCTTCCCATCACCTGCTTTGTTATCAGTGAACTCGTAAAAGCAGTTCACACCTTCTGGTCTCAGGCGCCAGGCCTGATTGCCCCTAGTATCTTCCCCCCCCCCCGCTGTTCTTCCTGTCAGTACTCCCTCAGGCCGATGCGGCCTTGGAAGTGTGATAGCTTCACCAGACTTCCTGGGACTCGTCTGATGTTTTGTATTATGCCAAGCTTGTAACTTCCCATAACAATAAGTGTGAACCCCAGTGCCCCAGTGCCCTGGAGTCAATATATTCTGTAAACCCGAATAGCCCCTCACTTGCAACTTTCTACCTGTGCCTGTCTCATCTCCTGATGTCTTCAATAAATCCTTTGTTTCTTTATCAACGTCTGAACATTTGATTTGGAGAAGTAAACTCAGAGAGAGGGGATCTTTCACATTAAGTTGCAAGTCCTTGCCTCTCGGACTGCTGCTGTACCTTTTGGGACAGAATGCAAGGCGACGAGGAAAACACCCCTACTACCCCTGACGCACCGAATGAACCGGTGGTGCCGGAGAAACCGGACCCCAAGGAGGAGGGTGCCAAGCCAAAGAAGCCTAGGGATCCCATCCCCGACCAAGGCCGGGATGGACGTCCCCGAGGACTTTTTAACAATTGGCTGGACTCCCCCAAGGGTTGGTCTCTCTCCCGAACCGCGGCGAAGGATCGCCGGTTGGCCTTCCCCAGCACGGGACTCGAAGGGGACCCGGCACGCAAGGAGGCCCTGATGGAAGAAGAACGCAAGCAGTGGCAGGAGGATCGCCAGGCTATGCAGGAGCAGATGGAGACCATGCAGCGTGTGATGGGTGAGATGGCAGCGGCCCTGGACGCGCTGAAAGTGCAACCGCCCGCCGGCAATCTCCCGGACGGAGCACCGGCAGCCCCTCCCGCGCCTCCTAGCCTCCCGTCCCGTCGGGACCTGAAAGTCACGTATGACGGTTCAGGGGACCAGTTGACCTTTTTCATGGTCCAAGTGGACATTTTTATGCGAGAACAAGGCCGAACCTTCACTTCCGAGGAGTCCCGGGTGCAGTACGTGGCTTCCTTACTGCAAGGGGAGGCGGCCGCCTGGATGGTGTTGCAGTATGAACTCCGCTCGCCGGTGCTGCGAACCCTGGACGAGTTTATGGTAGCACTCCGAAACCGCTTTGAGGACCCGACTCTGGGAGAGCGGGCTAAAGCCTCCCTGATGCAACTGCGCCAAGGAACCAAGTCGGTGGCGCAGTATGCAAGTGAGTTCCAGTCACTGGCCAGCCGAATCCTGGACTGGAGTGAGGCCACTTTGGTACAGTGTTTCAGGGAGGGCCTCAACCCGGACCTCCAACATTGGGCCTTTATGCAAGGGAACCCCCCGGATGTGGAAGGTTGGGTTCGCCACGCTGCCGACATCGAGAATCGCAAACAACTTTTGACCTTGTCCAAACAACGCATTGGACGAGACCCGAGACCCCGGAGCGACCGGGGCCGAGACTTCCGACTGGGGGGCAGCGGGGGTCCCTCGGCCGCTGAACGCCGCAAGCGTTTTGAGACTGGTGTCTGCCTGACCTGCGGAGGTAAGGGACACTTTGCGTCGCAATGCCCCTCTCGTTCGGGCCGTCCCAACCCCCCACGCCAAGCCCCGACTGAACCACAGAAGGCGGCTGCCGAGGACCAGCCTCGCCGCAGGAGCGGACCACCGGGCCGACGTTCCGGCGCACCCTCCGCTCTCCATGCGCGCCCCCAGGACGGGGTCTCCACTTCTACTGGCCCAACGGGGTCCCGGATTACAAGTACTACTTTTGATTCGGACGGGTCCCCGACCGCCACCACTCCTTCCCCCTCTTCCAGCGAGGAGGAGGAGTGGGAACAGCCGGCAAAAAACGCCGTCGGTCTGCTGTAGAGGGGGCTCCGCAGCAGACCGCCCCTGTTGTTGTGCAAGGAGCTCCACCGATGGTAAGCGCCCAAGAGGACAATGTATATGTGCGTGTTCACCTTTCCCTACCAAAAGGGGGTCCCAGTTTAGAATTCCCCGCTTTGGTTGACTCGGGGTGTGCCCGCACCATGATTAGTGAGGACACTGCCAAGAAACTGGGAGTCCGGCGCAAGCGGCTTCCGGGACCCCTCCGCTTTTCCCAAATGGACGGGAGTGATTTTAAACGGGGCCCGGTGACCCACAGAACTGCAGCCGTGATTATGTCCGTGGGGGAACATTGGGAACGCTTGTATTTTACCATCGCCCCTATAGTAACCCCTGTGGTATTAGGGATGAACTGGCTACGGGGACACAACCCGTCCATCAACTGGGTTGAACGGGTGCTCTCGTTTCCCGAAAACCCCTGTAGATTACATGACAAGGAACGGGTTGTCCGGTCTCCGGCCGCCGCTGTGGTAGGGTCCCCCCCCCAGCCACCGTTCCTCCTCAACTGCCCACTGAATACTCGCAGTTTGCGGACGTCTTTGATGTTAGGGAATGTGACGAACTACCCCCCCCACAGAGAGACGGACTGCGCCATCGAAATTGTGGGGGAAGGCAAACTGTCTAAAGGGAAGGTCTACCCCATGAGCCCTAGTGAAAAGGCGGTGTTACGGGACTATCTGGATGCCAACTTGGCGAGGGGTTTCATACGCCCTTCCAAGGCTCCTTATTCGGCCCCAGCCTTCTTTGTGAAGAAAAAGACGGGAGATTTAAGACTGTGCATTGACTTTCGTAGGCTAAACGCCGTCACCCAGTCTAACGCTTACCCTCTCCCTCTTATTCCCGACCTTCTAGTACAATTAAAGGAGGGCCGAATCTTCACCAAACTGGACTTAGTGGAAGCATACCACCGCATTCGCATTAAAGAAGGAGACGAACCCAAAACAGCCTTTTCCAGCTGTTTTGGAATGTTTGAATACCTAGTCATGCCTTTCGGACTTTCGGGGGCTCCCAGTGTGTTTATGCAATTAATTAATGAGGTTTTACATGATTTGCTGTTTCGGGGGGTGGTGGTATTTCTCGATGACATCCTTATTTACTCTGAAACCATGGAAGAACATGTGCGCCTAGTGCGAGAAGTGCTCCAGCGGCTGCGGGAGCACAAACTATATGCTAAGGTGTCCAAATGTGAGTTCCACCAACCTTCCATTACATTTCTTGGGTACGTGATCTCCCACCAAGGGTTAGAAATGGACCCCGCAAAGGTCCAGGCGGTGCGGGATTGGGAACCCCCCACTACCCGCCGCCAGCTTCAGCAGTTTTTGGGATTCGCTAACTTTTACCGCAACTTCATTCCCAACTTTGCCCAAGTTGCGCTTCCCCTCACTGCCCTGTTGCGTACCAAGGACAAGGGGGCTAGCGCCGCGCTTCCCTCAGCCCGTTTGCAATGGTCCCCCCAGTGCCAGCAAGCTTTTGAACGTTTAAAGCTGCTTTTCTCATCCGAACCCGTTTTGGCTCACCCGGATTGCACCAAGCCTTTTGTGGTGCAGGTGGATGCCTCGGATGTGGCCATGGGCGGGGCCCTATTGCAGAGGGATGAAGGGGGGCGGTTGAGACCATGCGCCTACTTCTCCAAGAAGTTTTCCCAGTCCGAAATCAACTGGGCTATTTGGGAGAAGGAGGCGGCGGCGGTCAAACATGCCCTCACCATATGGAGGCACTTTTTAGAAGGTGCCGAGCTGCCGTTTGAAGTGTGTACCGATCACAAGAATCTCGAGGCTCTCAAGGGAGCTAGAAAACTCAACGCCAAACAAATTCGGTGGGCCCAATTCTTTGCAAAATTCCGGTTCACCCTCAAGCATGTCCCTGGCAAAGAGAATGCCCTAGCCGACGCTTTGTCACGACTTCCCCAGTATCGCAACGATTTCGATCGCCCAGTCAACTCCCTGTTCACTCCCGAGCAGCGAGGGGAGGTTCCTAGCTTAGCTGTCACTACCCGGTCCCAAGCCCAACAACCTGACACCCCCCCTACGCTCAAAGGTATCCCGGAAGCCTTTCAACAGCGGCTCCGGGACGCCTCCTTACAGGAGGAGGAGCACCATCTCCTCCCCACGGGCTTGGAACGAACCAACACCTGGTGGGTGCAAGGGGGTAAACTATATGTCCCATCCTCCCTTCGTAAAGAGGTATTGGGACTTGTACATGGTGCCAGGTTGGCGGGTCATTTTGGTTTCATAAAAACTCTTCACCTGGTACGGAGGCAGTTTTGGTGGCCCGGTATGAGATCCGATGTAGAGCTGTACGTGCGCAGCTGCCCCACTTGCGCCACAGCTAAAAGACGGATGGGAAAACCCCCAGGGCTTCTCAAACCGCTTGAGAACCCCTCCCGTCCCTGGGAAGTCATCGCCATGGATTTTATCACCGACCTACCTCCAAGTCGGGGAAAGACGGTTCTCTGGGTAATCACGGACCTCTTTTCCAAACAGGTCCATTTCGTTCCATGTGCAGGTCTTCCTTCAGCCCAGGGCTTGGCTAAACTGTTCGTCACACACGTCCTCAGGCTACACTCGATCCCGAGGAAGGTCCTCTCCGACCGGGGGGTCCAGTTTGTTGCCAAATTTTGGCGAGCCTTCCTAAAGCTAATGGGGGTGGAGGAACAGGGCCTTTCTTCCGCCTATCACCCCCAGACGGATGGTCAAACTGAACGAGTAAACGCGGTGGTAGAATGTTATTTGCGTTGCTATGTAAATTTCCACCAGGACGACTGGGTCGACCTGCTGCCATTTGCCGAATACGCGTACAACAATGCGCCTCATTCCTCTACCGGTTTTAGTCCCTTCCAAGTAATATACGGGACGGAATTCGGTCCTTTCGGTTCCGCTCCCGTCACGCCAGAGCTCCAGTCCACCCCTGGTCTTCAGGAGTGGATTCAGGTAGTCAAATCTACCTGGCCATGGCTGCTCAAGAATCTTGAGAGGGCAAAAGGCAAGTACAAGGAACAGGCAGACAAACACCGGTCTCCGGGATGGGAACTTAAGGTGGGAGAGCAAGTCTATCTGTCCACTAAAAACCTCCGCTCTCTGCGTCCCTGCAAAAAATTGAGCGACCGTTATGTGGGACCTTTCCCCATTACCAGAGTAATCAACGAGGTTACCGTGGAACTGGAACTCCCCAAGACCCTCAAGGGGGTCCATCCAGTCTTTCATATAAGCCTCCTCAAACCTTATGTGCCAGCTCCCCAGTTCCACCCCCCTCCCGCACACGAGATTCCTACCGTGGTAGGGGGGGATACCCATTTGGAAATATCCAAGGTTTTAGATTCCAAATGGAAGAAAGGGAAACTGTTTTACTTTGTTCGTTGGAAAAACCTTGGGTCCGCTCACGACGAGTGGGTGGCCGCACCCCACATGGCGGCCCCTCGCTTGATCCGAGAATTCCACCTCGCTTATCCCGATAAGCCTCGCCCTCTCGAGGACCCTGGAGGGGGGCCTTGAGGGGGGCAGAATGTGAGGGTCTCTGTCTATGTGTCTCTGCTTCCCATCACCTGCTTTGTTATCAGTGAACTCGTAAAAGCAGTTCACACCTTCTGGTCTCAGGCGCCAGGCCTGATTGCCCCTAGTATCTTCCCCCCCCCCGCTGTTCTTCCTGTCAGTACTCCCTCAGGCCGATGCGGCCTTGGAAGTGTGATAGCTTCACCAGACTTCCTGGGACTCGTCTGATGTTTTGTATTATGCCAAGCTTGTAACTTCCCATAACAATAAGTGTGAACCCCAGTGCCCCAGTGCCCTGGAGTCAATATATTCTGTAAACCCGAATAGCCCCTCACTTGCAACTTTCTACCTGTGCCTGTCTCATCTCCTGATGTCTTCAATAAATCCTTTGTTTCTTTATCAACGTCTGAACATTTGATTTGGAGAAGTAAACTCAGAGAGAGGGGATCTTTCACACAATGTTCGGGGTAAAAGGGACAGCGGTTTTGTTCCTATGTGTGCAATTTTATTTTATTTTCATTTTTTTTAAATCATATACTCATACACATTATACAATAAGGAAATGAAATAAGTGAGTGAGTCATCTGTGATAGCTTTTAAAGCTCTAGATCTGTAAGTCAATATTGAAATATGGCCTTTTATCCTATGTAACCTCCACCAAAAAAATTTAACTAAACTTTTACTTCCTGATAATCAAGCTTGGAAAACAGTGTGTAACTTAAATATCTCAGTGAGATCAGAGGACCATAAATAATTGTCAAATTTTCAAAGTTCAGAGAGAAAGCCAGAATATAAAAAGATAACCCATCAATTTACACCAACCTTATCTAACCTTATCTAATTATCCAATCCTATCTTATGTTACTAATGTATAATTAAATGTCCTCTCCTAGATACACATTAGAGTTAGGATACTGACCATTCTAGTATTTAATAAAGGGTAACCAGATGTCTGCAACTTTTTCACTTGACCAAAATGTATGAGGCCGCATATCAAGAATCAAAACTATAATATGCCAAACCTTAATTAGCCCCTCCACCACCACCCATACTTGTGCTAGTACCAATTCTGGCTTCGGTGATTATTTTACCAGGGCTACATGTTTCTGAGGTATATTTCCTGAAATCAGATTAAGCCAGTTGGGGAGTAAAGTTGGGGAGTCAAATAAAAAATATACTCTCTTCTGTTTATAATTTCTTTATGAACTGAAGTCCAGAATTTTAAAGCTAAATCACAACTCCACCATAAGCTTAACTAATCCCCTCTTTCATTATCACCTTTCCAGCACCTCTTTGATTGTCTAGAAACTGTAGCCAAAGTAATCAGCATCAGATGCCAGAAAAAGAACCCCCTTCCAGAAGTTTTCCCCTTACGCCTCAATTCAAAGATTTATTTATTTACTTGTTATTTCCATTTGTTGCCCTGCTCTTCCCGGCCAAAGCCAGGCTCAGAGCTTTAGATACCCTAAATAGTCCCCTCAATGATTTTTCCCATTATAATGGAATAAACATTTCCAAATCTTCTTCCTGTTTAGTCCTAACTGTCCAATTAATTTTTATTTTCTCTTGAAGATGATATATTTGAGTCAAACTTCCTTTCATCTCAAGTCAGGTTGTAAAATATTTTTACACATTATTTAGTGACCAAAACACATAATGAGTTCTGAGGATATTTTGTTCCTTTCTTGTAAGCAGGCAGCCAAGAGTTTCCACGGGAGATGCAGAACTGGCTATCTGGGGCCTGCCATGGGGAGCATCCCCACGGTGCTCATTATCCTCTGTGCTACGTAAACCTTTGGCTGAGGTCATGCTCCCCTCCTGACCCACTCTGGGAAGCCATTCCAAAGAAGGGGTCCTGCCACTGAAAATAAACTCACAGAAAAGGTGCTTTGAGACGGCTTCCCTGAGTGGGTGCGGACGGTGCCTTTGCTTTCTGCACTCAGGAAGGCACATCAAACGGCTATAGTTCAAAGGACATATAGTGGGAAGTGAAGAGGAGAAGACGGAGAGGGGACATGATAACCATCTTCAAGTCCTTGAAGAGCTGTCACATAGAGGAGGGTGCCGGGTTGTTTTCTGTTGCCCCAGAAGGTCGGACCAGAAACAATGGGTTGAAATTAAATAAAAAGAGTTTCCATCTAGACATTAGGAAGAATTTTCTAACAGTGAGAGCGGTTCCTCAGTGGAACAGGCTTCCTCGGGAGGTGGTGAGCTCTCCTTCCCTGGATGTTTTTAAGCAGAGGGTAGATGGCTATCTGTTAGCAATGCTGATTCTATGACCTTAGGCAGATCATGAGAGGGAGGGCACCTTGGCCATCTTCTAGGCATGGAGTAGGGGTCACTAGTGTTGTGGGGGGAGGTACTTGAGAATTTCCTGCATTGTGCTGGGGGTTGGACTAGATGACCCTGGTGGTGACTTCCAACTCTATGAACTGTTGGCAGATCTGGAATGGCTGCTTTTCACTTGTGTACCTGGTTTACTGTTATATGGTGTTTATTCGTCTTACCTTTAACATTATAACACTTGGACTTGCAAAAGGCTTTTGACGGTACTTCACCAAAGACTCCTTTGAGTAAACTCAGGAGTCAGGAGATAAGAGGACAGGCTTTCTTATGGATTAAAAATTGGTTAACGACAGGAAGCGAAGAGTAGGAATAAATGGACAGTTCTCACAATGGAGGGAAGTAAGCAGTGGGGCCCCACAAGGACCAGTACTGGGGTCGGTCCTATCTAATTCAAACGACCTGGACCGAGGGGTGAGCAGCTTAGTAGCCAAGTTTGCAGACGAGACAAAAGTATTCCTGCTGGTGAAAACCAAGGGTCCAGGAGGATCTCCACAACTTGGGTGAGGGGGCAACAATGTGACCAACAAAGTTGATCAGCCAAAGGTGATGCACACTGGGACAAAAAAAATCCCATCTTCAAGCATGCTGAGACTGAGGAGGGGAAAAGATCTTGGGGGTCGTACTAGATGGCTCCATGGAAGTGTCAATCCCGTCGTGTGCTGCAGCAGTGGAAAAGTCAGGTTTCGCACTGGGGTTTTGTCCCAGCCCTTGGTGTACTGCCCCTAGGGGAGATGGGGCGGAGCGGGGCCCTGCCCCAAGGAAGCCAAGCCGCAGCCCAGGAAAGAGCCGGATGGGCCTACGAGAGAGAGAGGAGCAGCCAGGCGGGGCTGGCCCGTGCCGTCTCACTTGGTCTCGCCGTTCCCAAGGCCGGTCAGCTGCTCCATGGCATCCCAGAGTTTTCGGGAGACACCTGGGTCTTGGGCACGGTCAGAAGGCAGCGCCAGGCTGCAGTCGCTGTCAAAGTACCTGCCTGTGATGCCCTCGACTTCCCTGGAGACGGCGCAGTACAGTGTGCTGACGGCACCCTCTTCTGCTGACTGGGAGAGGGCAGCAGGAAGCAGAAGTCAGCAAAAATGCCTCCTCCACCCTGAGGGTGGACGCCCTGGAGCCCCCAGTCTCCATGGTTTCTGCCGCCTCAGAGGACCCTGCCTCCAAGTTGTTGCTTCCACCCCCACCCACCCCGGCCTCTGAGGCAGAGACAGGCTGGCACCTTGGCTAGCCCTGGGACAGGAGCGGGATGGGGTCCTGCGCAAGAGCCCAGCCACAAAGCCAGCTGGGCATCTGCTGCTTCCATGCATGCCTGGCTGGGGATAGCCCAGGAACCCATGGGATAGTCGATGCCAGCCAGCAGAGGCTGCCTGTGCCTCTAAAAAGGGCAGAGTGTGCCACGCTCAGCTTCTCCCAAGGCCATGCCCCCTCCCTGGATGCTCTGCCACTGCCTACTCTGGGGATTGCTGCAACTACCCTGCTTTGGCAAGGCTCCTCGGGGTCCCGGGCGGGTGGGCAGAGGCTACTTAGCTCTAACCCTGCTCACCTGCATAAAGATGCCGCAGATGTTGTATAGCAGGCGGATCGCCCAGTGGAAATGGCGCATGATGCCCGTCTTGACGACCCCCGGGTTCAGGGAATTGACAGTCACCCCTGCAAAGGAGGCCGGTCGTCACTGCCTGGTGTCCCAGGCCAAGGTGGAGGGGCTTCTGTTGCATCGGGAGCACAGGAGAGCTGCAGGGACTGGCTGGGGGGGGGAGGGCTGTTATAGAGCTTGAGCACCACAGGTGACAATGTCAAGAGTTCACCCCTCCACAACACCGCCCTCTTTACAACAAAGCACCCCCCCCCAAAAAGGATCCCTCTGTAAAGGGAGAACTGGGCTTGGAGGGGCAGGTCTGACAGCACCCCTTCTGCCGCAATTCCCCTCCTCCCACAAAGCCCCAGGCAGGGCCAGTTCCAGGGGTCCCCAGGCCTCCTCCCGCTCCAGGGATGCAGCCAACAGCAGCCTGGGTCCAGATGCTGCTTCTCACTTCCCGGGCAACCCAAGCGTGGGTCTCCAGTGGAGCAGCTCCTTCCAGAGCCCCACAAGCCAAGGGATGCCCCAAGGTGGCCTGAACAGGAAGCCCCTGGGGGGGTGGTATTTTGAATATGGGGGAATCCTTGGGGTTGAGCGCTCATCTCCCAACCAGAACTCCAACCTTCTTCCAGCACAACGCAAGGGTCTCTCGCACTCTGCTGAAGAGGTCTCGGGGAGGGCAAACCGTTTATCTCAGAGCAGCACCCTTCCTAAGCTGAAGGAAGCCTGTGTGGTGTAGTGGTTGGGAGTGGAGGTTTGGAGTGGCGGAGTCTGATCTGGTGAACCGGGTTTGATTCCCCACCTCCTACACATGAGCGGTGGAGGCTAATCTAGGGAACTGGACTTGTTTCCCCACTCCTACACATGAAGCCAGCTGGGTGACCTTGGGCTAGTCACAGCTCTCTCAACCCCACCTACCGCACAGGGTGTCTGTTGTGGGGAGGGGGAGGGGAGGCGATTGTAAGCCAGTTTGATTCTTCCTTAAATGGCTGAGAAAGTTGGCATATAAAAACCAACTCCTCCTCCTCCTCCTTTTCTTCTCCGCTGATTAGGAAAGTCTAGGAAGGGGACAAGTTTATCTCCAGTGGTCGAAACTTGGGATACGCCAAAGGCAGGCAATCAGCACAGGGCTAGTCAGGCTACACATGGGACGGGGGCAGAGGGGGGTCTAGAGAATTCTGTGGCCCTCCCCCCATCAGTTAGCCTAGAACAGGTATCCCCAGTGTGGTGCCGATGGCCATCGTGGTGCCCTTCAACACCTTTCCTGGTGCCCGCTGAGACAGTGGGTGGGACCAGGTGGGGCTTTTGCCCAGCAGGGCTTCTGATTGGCCACTGGAGACCAGATTGGCTGTGCAAATTCAAAAATCACTGCTTCGGCAGCAGCTGCCGCCACAGCTCAAGGATCTTCATTGCGTGACTGAAGGTGATCCGTGTGTAAGCAAGAAAATATTTTCGAATAATATGTTCGTTTTAAAAGGCCTCCTGTAAAGAAGAGTTTCTACCTGAAATGTTGAAGAATCACTGCTAGAATTATGCATAATTTCACTCTTTGGTGTTTTGTGGTTGGCTCCTCCGTTTGTGGCAGCTGTTTCGAGGTTGGCTTTGCCTCCTGTGGCAAACATTTTGTGACCTTCACCCCCACCCTGTGTCACAATCCCAAAGGTGCATACAGACTGGGAAAGGGTGGGGGCCACAGAACTAGAAGCTGGCAGGGGAGGGACCTGTGCCAGGGGTGTGTGGTGGGTGTGCCGGCTGGAACATGCTGGACCCAGAGCAGACTGTGAAGACGCGGCACTGTGGATTCTCTTCAACCGCGACCTTACTAATTTGGGAGGGGGGGGGATGCGGCACCGAAATTTCCTCTGCGCACCCCGGTGCTCACCTGTGCCCTGCAGCCGCCTGGCCAGCTCAATGGTGAAGACCACGTTCATGAGCTTGGAGCTGTTGTAGGCCTGGCTGAAGCTTTTCGGCCACTCCTCACCGGTCAAGAACTTGACGTTGACGGTCCCCTTGTGGTGCACGAAGGAGGAGACATTAACGATCCGTGCCGGGGCGGAGGCCTTTAAAATGCCTGCAAAGATAGGGAAGGAGGCAGACTCAGAGCCAGAGAGAGAGGGCACAGGCAGGCGTCCCCTGGTGGGGATGACGGAAGGAGGCCTTGGGCCAGCGGTCTCTCCCCAGCACACCCTTTGCCCCAAGAGGCGCCCGTGCCCTCGGCTCTCAGCAAGCTTCCAGCTTCCGTGGATGGATGCAGCAGATATCCTGCCTTTGCTAAGCTGATGTTGTTGGGTCGGCTGCTGCCAGAGCCAGGTTGTGTTTCAGAAGCTGGAGGTGTCCCTCCCGGGGCCCTGACTCCGCCTTAAGGAGAGGACACGGAAGCCAGGCTGCCAGCCCCCAGTGACTGTCCCAGGGGTCCTGGCGTGGCCCATGGCACGAGAGAGAAGTCTGCCTTACCCAGCAACAGGTTGGTGAGCAGGAAGGGGCCCAGGACGTTGGTGGCAAACATCAGCTCCAGACCCTCAGCGGTGGGTGTGACTGGCAAGCCTGGGGAGGCAGAGAAGAAGATTGGGAGGGGGGGCAAGCGGCTGATACCCTCTCTGGCACCAGAGAACCTGTGCTGCTCCTTAAATCTGTGCGGTGTAGCGGTTAGAGTGTCGGGCTAGGATCCCAGGGTTGAATCCCCACTCATACCATCGGAGCTCGCTGGGTTGTTAGGAGGACAGGATGGAGGAAAGGGGAACGGTAGAAGCTGATTTGAGTCCCCAGTGGGGAGAAAGGCAGGGTAAAAGAGAATTAAATAAATAAAAAGTAAACCAATGAGCCTCACCTGCTGTCTTTGAACCCTTGCTGGCCCCTCCCATCCAAGAAGGGGACAGTTCCCCTCGGCCTCATCCCAGTAAGGACGTGAGACAAGGGCCAGCTAGAGCAGGTGGGAGCGGGGGGGGGGGCGTCTCACCCACCATCCTGTCTCCAACATGGGCAGCAGTCAGGTGACTCTCTGAAGCTCAACAACAAGGGATTCAGACTGAAGAGCCCACAGAGGCAGTGAAGGGGGGGCGTGCCTCAGGACCACCAGTGGGCTAGCACCCCACCCTCTGACCAGCCCCCAGACGGGGCCCTTTTGGCTGCTTGAGGGCGCTGGGTGAATCCTTCACCAGGGAAAATAAACAAGAGAAGCGGAGCACCCCCAGCCCAGAGGGATGCAGGCCCCCATCAGGCCTCTGGAGGGTTCCTGAGCCAAGTGTGGCGGGCGAGCCCACACCACCTCGATGCGGTCAGCACTGCAGGGGCCTCTTGGACTCTCTGCCCTGCAAGGGAGAAGGAATCTTCCCCCGGCACGCCTGGGTGCCTGGCCCTTCCCACCTGTGATTCCCGCGTTGTTGACCAGGATGTCCAGCCGGCGCTCCTCCTGCAGGAACCGCCTGGCAAACTCTCGGACGGAGGCCACAGAGCTGACGTCCAGCAGACGCAGGTCCACATTGGGGTTGCCGGCCGCCCTGCGGATCTCGTCCAGCGCAGCCTGCCCCTTGGCTTGGTCCCTACAGGCCAGGATGGTGCGTGCGTTCCTGCGCGCCAAGTCGAGAGCGACGCATTTGCCAATCCCTGTAAGGCAGGCCCCATGAGGGGGAGTCAAGAGCCCCTGGCGTTGCAGCGCGGCCCCTCCTGGCATCAGCTTCAGGCCATCAGCCGGGGATGTTGCCAGGCCACAGGTGGGTGGGTGTGCGTGCGTGGGGGTGAATACATACTGTACCTAGTCCCAGGTGATGACATCCTCAGTACTTTCTCAATGGGATGCAGCAAACTCTCACATTGAACTAGTTAGGAAGTTTTGTCGTTTGGAGATTGTTTTCTCTTCAAACCTGTCTTGGTTCTCCCAGCTTAGGTTTGTACTGGATAAGATTAAGTCTATTACTGGAGCATTCCTAAGTGTTTTTCTTTTCACTAGGAGAGGAATCCAGGTGTTTAATTCCAAAATAGTTTCACAGCTACTCTATGGTGTTGCTATTTCAATCTTGGTGATCATAGGATCTAATGATCACTCCCCCTTGGTTTTTGCATAGGATAATGGGCATGCCTCAATGTCTCTCTCAGAGCTGAACGAGGCCAAACGTTGTTGGCAGCCAGAGCATGGCTGAGTGCTTTTAAGCTAAGAATAAAGACATCCTCAGTCTGGTGTGGGAGTGAGAAAGGTGAGCTCTGCTACAGAACTTTGTATCTTGGGGATTTAGGGCTGCATGAGATACATAACTGACTTTAACTTAACTTCAGTAGCAGGCATAAGCTTCCAGAAGTTAAAGGAAAGTGTTTGCTGCCGAAAACTAATTGCTCAACCTTCGCGCTGTATTAAGCGAGTTGCCCTCCCCCACCCTCTTTCGGATCAAAAGACAGAAGCTAACTACCCAGGGAGGACATTGATAAATCACCCCGTAGTTAGAGACCTCTGTGCTGGGAAGAAGAGTAAGCGGGACTGCTCACACAGCGGCTTAAATAAGAAAAGTTTTAAATTGCAAAACAGCTCCCTTCTACAGATATTGCTACTCTGGCTTACTTCTCTTAAAAACGTCCTTTAAAACATTTGTGACTGTAAAACAACTCGGTGAGAAAGGAAAAGTAAAAGCTAAAGACTTAAAGAGACAGTAGACTAATCTATTCCTATTAAGGTATAAGTTCAAGCTAAGAACAATAAGAAAAAAAATGGGGAAGAAATGCTCATGCATAGCACTGCTCATGCATAGAAACGCTCATGCATAGACTAACAGTTCCCCCCCCCCCCCCAGAAAAACAAGCAAGAAAAAGCTCTAAAGAGATTATGGAGCGATGGATTAACAATCAAACATTACCATCCCCTTCTGATATCCTGGAATCTCCGAAAGTCACAGAAGGAAGGAATAGATTCAGTGTTTTAAACCCTGACACTCCTGCTCCATCCAATAATATGAGTGACCTTAAAAATCAGAGCAATACACAAAAAGATGAGACCAGCTTCGAACTCTTTAACAGAACATCAGACAAATGTACCCAAACAGAAACAGAAACTAGACAGAAAGTGGAAAATACAAGAGAGCAAGCCAAACAAAACAGGAGAAATGGGAATAAAGGAAAAAGATGAAAAAGAGGAGTACCAGCTACTGGCAGAGCAATGCCACCTCATTGCAAACACAACACAACACCTTTTTGGCATCCTAAAAAATATGGAACATAAAATAGATTCGCTTATGGAAGACTGTCAAAAGTTAAAAGGGAAAATTATGCAAGAAGCTTCAAAACCAAAGGAATACCATACACCAAAAGAGAGGTTTCTATCAAAGGTTAAAATCTCCAGAGTCCTGCAAGGTCAGCAAATTGCCCTAACAATCTTACCATTAAGAGGTTTCCTACCCAACTGGAGCTATAAAAGAATAACAATCAACCATTTAAGTACTATCCTAAATGTACCTATGAGAAACACTGACCTATCAGAAACACTCTACCTACCCAGCAACCAAGATAAGATACGACTGGTGTTAAGCTTTAAATCTCAGAAGATTCCTACACTAATTGTCAGAAATAAACGTATTATGAATCACTATGGAATCTGGGTTCAACGTGTTTTCAAAGATCAAAAAGCCAGCCAACTACAGTATGACTTAGGCAAGATGGATAAGATACAGACAAAGAAAACAAATCAAAGCAGTCAAACTACAATTACCAGCTCTACTGTGTCTCACATGCAAGTAAATGAAAATGACCTTAATTCAACTACACTACTTCAATTTGAGGGAAATGTCGCAGATTCCTTTGCAAGGCTACAAAAAACAGAACAAGAGGATGTAATAATAAGATTAAACATGAGACAAAACAAACTAAATGCAATATTGAATACAACAAATATGAGAGAAAAGAAGGGGGGAAAGGAGTGGCAAGACCAATTGGAAGATAAACAAATGGACTTAACAGATAAAATCTCAAATATTCCAATATCTCCAAAAATTAGTGTACAATGTAACGCGTCTAACCCGTGTGTTAGTTTTGATTGCAACAACATCATAGAATTGACCCCCATAAATCAACGCTTGTGATCTATCTTTTATGCAAAGGCTGCCAAGGAAAGCTTAAGTTTATCTCCTTCAATGTTAAAACTTAATGAACCATGTAAAAGAAAGAAAATATTTTATAAATTAAGCAAGGAAAAAGCAAATATTATTCTTTTACAAGAAACCCACATATTAGAAAAGCTACAACATTTAATGGTGAAACAGAATTTGGGGAAGTTATATTTTGCACCTAGTAATACTAAAACAAAAGGGGGAGCTATATATGTAAATTCCCCAATATTTACAGTTAAAGACATCCTCAATCTTGTACTGGTTGCTCCTGTAGCAGACACACCTTTGCACGCACACACACACCGGCCATGTCCCTGCAGTTAGGAAATCATTTAAGCAACATAAAATAATAAATCAGGTCTCTGTTGGTTTCCATTAGCCTATACTGGTAATGCTGATAAAGATACTGAGGGCCTTTTTACTTTTGTACCTTCTACTAATCTGGTCATGCCATATATTGGAAATGAGGATAGGCGTGAGAGAGAGCTTCTTCTCCTGTAGAAAAGCTCAACTGGATTCCAGGAGTGACGGGTTAGAGACCAACACGTTTTTCAGGGCCGGAGCTTTCAAGAGCCAGAGGTCTCCTTTCTGACCGAGGGAACTGTGACTCTGGACAGGTTTTAAGGACATTAATTCATAGTTCAGAGGGTAACCCTGGCAGAACATAATTCACAGTGGGTAGCTGTGTTAGTCTGTCTGAAGTAGTAGAAAAGGGCAAGAGTCCAGTAGCACCTTAAAGACTAACATAAATATTTTCTGGCAGGGTATGAGCTGCAGAAGTGAGCTGTGGCTCACGAAAGCTCCTACCCTGCCAGAAAATATTTGTGTTAGTCTTTAAGGTGCTACTGGACTCTTGCTCTTTTCTCCCTGGCAGAACAGTGAGGTTCAAGTCCAGCAGCACCTTATAGATCAACAAGATTTGGGGGGTGGGGGTCTGAGCTTACTTCCTGGGGAAACCACACTGGGCTCACATCACAGGCTCCCCAGGGAAGGGGATCAATGGGGGGGGGGCAGGATGGGCCCCTAAAATCGCCACAGAGGGGACATCTGCAGGAACCTGCTCTTCTCCTGGGCGGGGCCCAATCCACCTGCAAGCCCCTTCCTGCCAGAAGGCCTCTTTCCTTGGCTTTTATTCCCCCAACTGGCTCTTCTCCGAGGAAAGAGCCCCACAGAGCTGCCCCTTTTAGTCTGGGGCAGGAGTCCTGCCTCTGCCTCCCCCGCCCGCAGCAGACAGACTGCAGCGCTTCTCATCCGCAGCCAGAGTGCTGCTCCCAGCCGCGGAGCGTGTCCAGAACGGGCGGCGGCTTTTCTCCTCCAGCAGAGGTTCTGGCCGAGGCGGGGCGGGTCGGGGGTCCGCGGCGGCCCTCCGAGCCGGACTCACCGCTGTTGGCCCCGGTGATCAGGGCCGTCTTGCCGCGCAGGTCCACCGGGCAGGCGCGGGGCCGCCACGTGCGCCTCCGCCGCGCCCGCAGCAGCAGCAGCAGCAGCAGGGCCAGGCCGGCCAAGAGCGCCCGGGCCGGCGGCATGGTGGCGGCACATGGGCGGCGGCGGCGGGGCAAGGTCCAGGAGGGCGCGGCGGCGCGGGGTGGGGCGCGGGCGGCAGCCCACGCTTCCCAGCGGCCGCCGGACGGGGCGTCCCGCAGCAGCTTGGCCGGGCTGGGGCAGGGGAGGCCGGCCTCCCGGCGGGAAGCCCCGCCGTGCCACCTCCTCGCCACCGACGGAGGCCCCTTCCCTCCCCGCGAGAAAACGGCTGCTTCGGAGGAGGGCCCGTGGGGCGTGGGACCCCTCGCAAGCCCCGCTCTTCCCCAAGCTCCACCCCCAAATCTCCAGGCGTTTCCCAGCCTGGCCCTGGCCACCCTAGCCCTGGGAGCGCCGGGAGACGGACGTTCGCCCTTGAGGATCTGGAGCAGCGGGGGGCCCGGGCCAGACTCAAACAAAGGACAGCGACTGCTCATGGGAACGACGCTTGCCGATAGATAAGGACAGCAATGCCCCATAGACGATACATGATTGCCCGTAAGGAGTGCACGATTGCCCACAGAGAATCAGGGGAAACACGCTTGCAAATAGAGAAAAAGGCAAACCACGCTTGCCCACTGACAATAAGGGACACCACGCTTGCCCATAGACAAACAGGGAAGCTACGCTTGCCAATAGAGAATCCGAAAACTAAGGACAACGATTGCCCTTAGACAATACATGATTGCCCATAGAGAAAGCATGGTTGCCAATAGAGATTCAGGCAAAACATACTTGCCAAAACACAATAAGGGAATACACGCTTGCCAACTGACCATAAGGCTCACAATGTTCTATGTACACTAGTGACAGAGATTAAAGCAGCTATTTATTACAATGTAATTGTTGATGAGACCACAGATATCACCACACAAGAACAGGTTTCAATTTGCTTCCACATTGCTACAGAGGATATCTTTGTGGAGGAAATCTTTTTTTCTTTTTTTTTATGAAACTGAATCCACCACTGCTAAAACTCTGTCGCTGTGATCTTTCTCTTGACAGATGCCATGGCCAATGCTACAATGGAACATTGAATGTTGCTGGACGTTTTAGTGTACAGGCTCTTGTAAAGGCTGAGGAGCCAAGACCGCTGTATGTTCATTGTTTTGCACATGTTGTGAACGTAGCAGTACATGATGTGTCAGAAAATGTTACTGTGCATAGAAATTTCCTGAGTGAGTTATGATCACCTTTGTGAAAAATTCACCAAAATGTCTTGCTTTGTTTAAACACTTTCAGCAGGCAGAAAAAATAAATCTGAGACACTTTTGCTTCACTAGGTTGACTGTTAGAGCAGCTTCCTTACAGTGGCTTCAAATTATAGGGAGAAAAGCTTCTCTGTGTCTGCTCTCTCCATATCCTGCATAATTTTATATACCTCTATCATATTTCCCCTTAACCGCCTTCTTTCTAAGGTAAACAGCCCTAAGTGTTTTAACTGCTCCTCATAGGACAGTTGCTGTAGCCTCCTGATCATTTTGGTTGCTCTTTTCTGCACCTTCTCAAGCTCTGCAATATCCTATGTGGTGACCAGAATGTGACCAGAACTGTACCCAGTATTCTAGGTGTGGTCTCACCATAGATTTGTATAAGGGCAGTATGATAGTAGCAGTTTTATTCTCTAGTCCTTGTGTAATTATGGCCAGCATGGAATCTTCTGAGAAGAGAGGAGATCCTGGGGCAAAAACAGATGGATATGCACAAAGCTTGTGAAGATTTGTTACTTACTTCATGTGACAGTTACTGCTGCTTGTGTTTGGTCATTTGGACACATTACACAAAACCTTTCAAAAAAGTAACCTAAAGTTCCACCAAGCAGAGCTTCTCTTTGCTTCTGCAAAGTACAAAGCAACTGCGGAAAAACTTTGAACAGTTCTGCACTGGTCCCAGATAGTCATGACACCAAAAGACTTAGATGTAGAGAGTCCTACTGTACCTAGGTGCAGAAAGCCTGCATGATGTGTTGACGCCGGGTGTGATCCTTACCAGTTTCAATCTCCTAAGGATTTCTACGGGAAAATATTTTATATAGTCATTGATAATATCTGCAGCAATTTACACAAACACTTTTCGCAAAATTGAAAAATTTGCCATAAGAGAGGATGATAGTACATACAATCTAAATATTGTCAAAGGCTTTCAAGGTCAGAGTTCATTGGTTCTTGTAGGTTATTCGGACTGTGTAACCGTGGTCTTGGAATTTTCTTTCCTGACGTTTCGCCAGCAACTGTGGCAGGCATCTTCAGAGTAGTAACACACTGTCCTTCAGTGTTATTACTCTGAAGATGCCTGCCACAGTTGCTGGCGAAACATCAAGAAAGAAAATTCCAAGACCACGGTTACACAGCCCGGATAACCTACAAGAACCAATACAATCTAAACATTTACAAAACTGACTTGGATGCTGCCCGACTACAGGTTCATCAAGATGTTTTTGGATATTGCAAAGGGGGGAAAAGTCAAACTTTTAGCTCTTTGTGATGTGATCGATCTATTCAGCGGAGAACAAGGAAAATGTCTGCAACAGCTACTTACCAGAATTTGCTAAGCTTATCAGAATAGCCCTTACAATACCTGTTTCCTCCTGTGCCTCAGAAAGGTCCTTCTCAGGCCTCTATAGAATAAACAACTTTCTACGGTCAAGCATGTGACAGGCAAGGCTCAATCACATGGGTCTTCTTCATGGTCATAAACAGATCTCTCAGGAAACTGATCTCAATGTTATAGCCAATAAGTTATATAGTTATACAGCCAATAATATAGCCAAAGAACATCAATTAGAACAAACACATTCAGTGTCATAGAATCATAGAGTTGGAAGGGACCACCAGGGTCATCTAGTCCAACCCCCTGCACAATGCAGGAAATTTCCAACTACCTCCCCCTAAACCCCCAGTGACCCCCTATTCCATGCCCTGAAGATGGCAAAAAACAAAAACCCTCCAGTATCCCTGGCCAATCTGGCCTGGAGGAAACCTGCTCCCTGACCCCAAAGTGGCAATCGGCACTACCCTGGGCCATGCAAGAAAGGGCCACAAGAGCCCAAACACTGACGCAAACCTTCCTGCCCTCCCCTAAGGTCACAGAATCCACATTGCTGACAGATGGCCATCTAGCCTCTTCTTAAAAACCTCCAAAGAAGGAGGTTTAAGTACAGGTTATTTTGAATTCTTACATCTTAACAAGTGGGTTGTAACTAGATGAAGCAACCTGTTGAGGTTTATCACTAATCATACCAAGACGAGGCAACTATTGGGGTGGGGAGGTGAAGGGAAATTGGGAAGGGTAGGTAGGATATGGCAGGAAAGGATGCTTCTGGGAGCAGCAGCAGGAGGTAATAGGGGATTAGGAGAATATTTGATTTTACTGTAATTTTAAAAATGTAAAGAAACATTTGCATTGTTAATTAAAAGTTAAAGTTGTTGTTTGGTTCTTGTAGGTTATCCGGGCTGTGTAATCGTGAAGATGCCTGCCACAGCTGCTGGCGAAACGTCAGGAAAGAAAATACCAAGACCACGGTTACAGCCTGGATAACCTACAAGAACCAATTAACTCTGACCGTGAAAGCCTTCGACAATATTTTAAAGTTGTTGTCTTTCAGCTGTCTGATGATCATTTGTTGAAGCCTCCCTAAATTTCTGGGGAGCCCCTCCCTAAATCCCTCATGGCCCTGCTTGCGTAGATAGTGGCAATGGAGGCCCCTCCCTGTGATGTCACTGGCTCCCCCTTATGTCATATTAATGCCAGCCCCAGCCCCCCCCCCCCCCCCGGAAATTGGAAAGTCTACACCCCTGGTTTGCCTTATTCTCAGTTGGCAAGCGTGTATTCCCTAATTCTGTACTGGCAAGTGTGTTTTGACTGATTCAGTATTGGCAATCATAAATTCCCTATGGGCAATTGCTGTCCTTAGTTTTTGGATTCTCTATTGGCAACATAGTTTCCCTGTTTCTCTATGGGCAAGTGTGGTCTCCCTTACTGTCAGTGGGCAAGCGTGGTTTGCCTTATTCTCAGTTGGCAAGCGTTTATACCCTTATTTTGTATTGGCAAGTGCGTTTTGCCTGAGTTTCTATTGGCAATTATGCATTCCCTATGGACAGTAGCTGTCCTTTGTTTTAGTATGTCGGGGGGGGGGGGCTGGCCTGCCCTTCCTGCCACGTGGCTGCTCCTTCTGGGTCGTGGGGGGCAGGAATTCCGGGAGGGAGGGAGCCCAATGATGAAGAGGATGGATTGGCTCGAGGGGGCGGCTGTTGGCAGTTCTATGAAAAAAGCCCACATAAAAATTGCGCACAGAAAAACCCCCACTGTCATTAATGCACATAAGAAAAAAGCCCACACGGAAAAATACTCATGCCAATAAAGGTGACTGAAACTGAAATGGAACTACTCTGATTATACAGCGCCCATATTTCCGCCACTGTTGTGCTTGGAGCTACAACTCCTGAACCCGCCGCAAACTTCTCCTGGCCTTAAGTATGTAAGCGTATTTTTCTGTGTGGGCATTTTCCCTTGTAGGCTTTTTTCATGTGCAATTTTTTCTGGTTACCCTGAATTAGCCCCATACGACCCACATGGGTAGAGGTGCTAAAGGCGGCTCCCGGCATGGCTGATGCCTTTCATAACTTCCCCTTCTGAACAGACACCAGCTGAGTCTGAGGAGACTCCCCGAGAGGCGGGCAGAGGTGTCGGGGCTGCAGGTGGCCCAGCCAAGGACATCCCGTGTGCCCTCCCCCCGTGTTGTTTGCCAGCACACCAGCGTCTTCCCCAGGGAGCCACCGCCTCTTTCCCAGCACTCGGCCCCCAAGAATGCATTCCTCTGCTCTCTGCACGACCCCCGGGCAGGAGCCCCTTGACCAGCGCCGCTCCCCCCAGGCCATACTTGCGAGCCCCCCTCCTTTGCACAGCCACCTCTCGTCAGATGTTTGCTTCTAGGCCAGACTGCAACGGGGAGGAGGCTCCCCCGGCCAACCCGGTGGCTCCCTGGGGCCGCACCGGCCCGGAGGCAGCCAGCCTGGTTTGGTTTGGTAGAAAGGGCAGGGGGGTGGGCGGGCAGCAGTGCAGCGAAGCCCCTCTGAGCAGCCGCCCGGTCCAGCCCGCAGGCCTCCCCGGTTTTCAGTCGCGGACAATACTTGGCTCGTCCTGACTGCGCCCACGAGGCGCCCCCCGGCAGGGTCCCGCTTCGGACGCGCCGCTTTGAGCACCAGCGGCTGGGCCGCAGCCCAAAGAAGCCTCCCGCTGCTGGGGCAGCGTCCTGCCGGCGGAGAGGGTGGGCTTCGCCTCCAGGACTCCGCCCCGTTTCACAAGAACACGCTTGTTGGTGTAAGTCGGAGAAATATCAAAGGGCACGTTTATTCAGGGATTGGTTGAGGGTCAGCCATGTAAACCCGTCGACCTGGGTCTGGCAATAATCGACGGATCTATCCGTGCTCGGATCGGTCCAAAAGCCGAGGGCCCATCCTCTCCTCGGGCCTGGGCGGGGGGCCCCGGCCCCCTCCCGCCCCTCCTCCTCAGCCGGCCCCCCTCTCCCGCCTGCGGGCTTCACCTACTGGAGGGGGGAGAGCGGAGCGGGGAGAGCAGCTTGTGCCCGGGCGGCCCCGCCACCTTCTCCACGGCCAGGGCGGGGAGGCAGGGCGGGCCGGGGGCCAGGGGCTTGAGCTCCGGGGGCTGGCCGGCGCCTTCTGGCTCGGGCGGGGCGGCGGGGCGGCGCCCCCGCCAGGCGCCGCCGCCGCCGCCCCGCATGCTGACCCCCGGGGCCAGCTGCACGGCCTCCAGCAGCAGGGCGGGCGGGACGAAGAGCAGGCTGGTGGGCTGCAGGCGGCTGCCCGGGGGCGGGGGCGGCGCGGCGGGCGGGGCCTGGCGGGGGAGCCGCCTCCTGCTGGGCCGGGCGGGGGGCCGCTGGCCCGAGCGGGTGTGCAGGGCTTGCTGGCGCAGGCACTCGGCGGCGGGGTCCACGAGCTGCACGCAGGGCTTGAGCCAGCGCTTGGGCAGGCGGGCGGGGTCGAGGCGCGGCACGGCGGTGACGTTGCCGGCGCCGTCGTACAGCACGTCCTTGCTGGTGGGCGGCCGGCCCAGCTGGATGCGCAGCAGGTTGCTGCAGGAGGGCGGCAGGAGCGGGCGGGGGCCGCGCGGCGGACGCTCCTCCGACGCCGCCAGCAGCAGCAGCAGGTGCTTCCCGGCCCGGCACAGCCGGCCCTCCCCGCCCGGGGGGCCGCCGGACCGGGCCGCCGCCGGCGCGCTCGCCCGCGGCAGAGAGGAGGCCCGGCGGGGGGGCGCCGGCAGCCCCGTGGCGACGTGGGCCTCCTCTTCTCGGGAGGGCTGCCGGGGCGGCTCCTCCGCCCGGGGGGCAGCAGCACCCGCGTCACAAGGCGCCTCCTGGGGAGCAGCGGCTTCCTCGGGCGGCTCGCGGGGAGGAACCTGGAGGGACAGACGTGCAGGAGAGTGGCGCGAGACTGCCCGGATCCCCCACACCCCCTCCCCCCAGGACCGGTTGTGCTGGGCTCCGGACGGTCCTTTGGTGTCCTGCCTTTCTCCCCAGTGGGCACCCAAAGTGGCTGACACGGTTCTCCTCGCCTCCGTTTTTATCCTCACAACAACCCTGTGAGGGTTAGGCTGAGAGTGTGCAACTGGCCCAGGGTCACCCGGCAAACTTCCGTGGCAGAGGGGCGGTTCGAACCTGGGTCTCCAAGATTCTGGTCTGACACTTTAACTACACAGGCTTAGCATCCACTGCAAACAGAATGGGGGGGGGGTGGTCTGGAGATAACCAGGGCCAGGATGTTGATTCCTTTCATTTTTGGCCCTGGAACTCCCAGGATCATCCTGAAGCTGGTGGACAATTTTGACATTCCCAATCTTATTTTGTGATGAGTTATGCTTGACACAAACAGACAGACAGATGGACACATAGATCCTTTTATTGTTACAGATGTGTGGTAACAGCAAGCCAAGTGATTTATTATGATATTTGGTTTGGATCAGGGTCATATGGGGGGCATGGTGGCTCTGGGCAGCCCTGGGAAAGCAGGTGAAAAGTGAGAAGGGACTGGAAAAGGAAATTTTACACTGATCTAGGAGTCTTCTCCACTCTCTGTAGTTAAGCGGAAATAAAAAACAGAAACGGATATTGTTTGCCCTGGAGTTACATCTATGTCATTGAATCTTTAGAAGAAGCACAGGAAAGGTCCTGGGAGGACCTTAGGTTGGGGCACCACAAATGGATAAATGGGATGGAGGGCTCTGAAGAAAGGAAGCTGGAGGCAGTTCCAGGACCTTCAGAACAGGTGCGATTGCATGCAGAATCTGCCAGCCTTGGAGGGATCATGTGCAACCGCCTTCTACGGAGTCAGACCCCTGCTGTATCGTGGCCAGTGGCCTTGTCCACTCAGACCCGCAGAGCATCTCCAAGGTCCTTCCCATCACCTGCTCCTTGATGCTTTTCCCTGAAGATGCAGCCAGAGATTGGATTGGGGGGGGGGGCTTTTTCTCTGCTGCTGAGCCACGGCCCTCCCCAAGCAGCTCTACAGCAGCACGACAAGGCCATGGCGCAGTATTTCAGCAGACCCCCAGCACACAGAAGGCCCCGGTTTCAGTCCATTGTGCTAATGAGCCCTTGGAAAGCCACAGCCAACCAGGGCAGTCAAGAAGGCAGAGCTGGAACAAGTACAGAAGAGGGTCACCAGGACAGTGAAGGGGCTGGAGCCCCTCCCGTGGGGAAAGGCTGAAGGGCCTGCGACTTTTCAGTTTAGAAAAGAGACGTCTGAGGTGCACTAAATGATGAACGAGGTGGAGAGAGGGGGCAGGGAGCTTTCCCCCCTTCTCCTGCAATACCAGAGTTCAAGGGGCACCTAATGAAGTAAATGGGAAACAGGTCCAGGACAGAGAAATTGAAGTACTTCTTTACTCAGTGAGTAATCAACTGGGGAATTTACTGCCAGTGGACACAGTGATGGCCAGAGCCATCTGCACTTTGTGGGCAAGAGAGATTCCTGGAGGAGAGGCCTGGCCATGGCTATGAGCCATGGAGAGTTGAGGGAACCTCCACAACCACAGGCAGCAAACCGCTGAACACCGCTGAACAGGAGGCAACATTTTGAGACTCCTTATGGTAGAGAAAGTGGGGTATAAAAACCAGCTCTTCTTCTGGGAGCCAGCTTGGTGCAGTGGTTACAAGTGGTGGTTTGGAGCAGCGGACTCTGATCTGGAGAACTGGGTTTGATTCCCCACTCCTCCACATGAGTGGCGGAGGCTAATCTGGTGAACTGGATTTGTGTCCCCACTCCTACACATGAAGCCAGCTGGGTGACCTTGGGCTAGTCACACTCTTTCAGTCTCACCTACCTCACAGGGTGTCTGTTGTGGGGAGGAGGAAGGGAAGGTGATTGTAAGCCGGTTTGATTCTTCCTTAAGTGGTAGAGAAAGTCAGCATATAAATACCAACTCTTCTTCTTCTTCTTCACCTGGTCTTGTGACAAGGAGTCATGAGATGACTCCTCCGCTATTACCAGTGAGCCTACCTCTTCCTCCTCCGGACGTGGCATGGCTTCTAACACGGGCACAGAACCCTGCGCCCACGAATCCGTGATGCAGGCCACAGGCTCCTCATCCTCCTGCCACGTGGGGTCTGTTGAGACATCCGCCTGGCCCTCATCCCGCACCAAGAAGCGCCACTCGATGATCTGCACCATGGCCTCCCGTGCTTGGTTGATGACGTAGGGGATGCACTGCAGAGAAGAGGGGGGGCTGGGATGAGTGAGACACGCGTGCAGATGGAGAGCAGTGAATGGGTCTCCTTGTGGGGAGCCAGAAGGTGTCCTGCAGAATGGCTTTATCATCCCACTTCCTCTCAGTAAGCAAGGCCAGTCCGAACTGGCCTGCAGGATACACCCCCCCCCCACCATACACACAAACACACAGTGGGCAGACGCCCTGCTCAGTTACTGCTTCATTTAGACAATTTAGATGCAGCCTCTCTACAGAGCCTGCTTGAACCAGGACAAAAGAATGGAGAACAGCTGCAGAAAAATCTGTGGTACTGCCTTGACATAAACTGCCAAGAATGGATGAGGGTTAACATAGGGGGCTGTAAACTATGGGGGGCTGAGGGGCTTGAGACCCCCCCCCTCCCAGGCAACCAGTGCCCACATGAGGGGCTCAGTTACAAGGGCAGCTGAAGCAGTCCTGTCCTACCTTCCTGTTGTATCATATTACAATTTCTGTTAGTCTTTAGGGCTTTGTTCCTGTTTGCTAGTATGTATTTGTGTGTTTATTAAGAATTTATACACTCTTAAATGACCTGTTCCTATGGCCCAAACAAAGGATCTTGCCACTGTACTCTGCAGGTTTTTTCTCACCCACAACCACTTCAGGTTTGGTGAGGAGTTAAACCTTCAAATCAGTGGCACAGCTGTGGGCACCTGCGTGGCTCCACAGTATGCCAACATTTTCATGGTGGATGTAGAACAGCATTTTCTGAATTCCTACCCATTGGTACCTCTCCTTTACTTGAGATTAACTGATGACATTTTCTTTGTCTGGACTCATGGCAAAGAACCCCTCAAACGATTTCACCAAGCTTTCAACAACTTTCACCCCACAATCAATCTATCTATTAATTTCTCTGAACAGGAAATAAGCTTCCTGGACACCACAGCATGGTTACACGAGGGATGCACAAGCACCACGTTATACTCGAAACTGACAGATCAGCAAACATATCTACATGCCTCCAGGTACCGCCCCAACCATATCAAACAGTCCAGTGTCCATAGCCAAGTCCTACGCTATAGTCGCAGCTGCGCCAACCCCTCAGACAGAGATACTCACTTGGGAGCTACAGTGAGCATTTTTGCAACTAGAATATCCTGCTGATATGGTAAAAAAGATGACAGGAAAGGCCAGAATGATACCCAAGAACAGCTTGCTACAAGACAAACCCAAAGAAAATTACAATAGAACACCTCTGGTGGTCACATCCAGCTCACAACTCAAACCAGTCCAATGTATTATAATTAACGACCTACAACCAATTCTGGATTGTGACACTTCCCTCTTCAGAGAAGAGAGCTTCTAATGTTAAGCAATGCCAGGCCGACAGTGCCAAGATACTTCATAGTCACGGGATAAGAGGACAAATCCTCTTATGGAGTGAGAGCTGGCTGAAAAATAGGAAGCAGAGAGTAGGAATCAATGGTCAGTTCTCACAGTGGCGGGATGTGAGCAGTGGGGTGCCTCAGGGATCTGTGTTGGGACCGGTGCTTTTCAACCTGTTCATCAATGACCTGGAGTTGGGGTTAAACAGTAAAGTAGCCAAGTTTGCAGATGACACCAAATTATTTAGGGTGGTTAAAACAAAATCGGACTGTGAAGAGCCCCAGAAGGATCTCTACATACTGGAAGAATGGGCATTAAATGGCAAATGAGATTCAATGTGAGCAAGTGTAAAGTGATGCATATTGGGACAAAAAATCCCAATATATTGTCGAAGGCTTTCACGGTCAGAGTTCATTGGTTCTCGTAGGTTATCCGGGCTGTGTAACCGTGGTCTTGGTATTTTCTTTCCTGACGTTTCGCCAGCAGCTGTGGCCGGCATCTTCAGAGGAGTAACACTGAAGGACAGTGTCTCTCAGTGTCAAGTGTGTAGGAAGAGTAATATAGAGTCAGAAAGGGGTTGGGTTTGAGCTGAATCATTGTCCTGCAAAAAGTAACAAAGGTAATGTGCTAACCATTGTCCTGTAAGTATTAAGCTAATGTGCTAATGAGGGTGTGGTATGTTGATATGGAACCATTGTATCCTGAAGTGATCTGTTAATGTGTGAAATCCAAAGCTAATCTGCATGGCTATTATTGACTGTGGTCTTTGTTAGTCTGGAGGTTTTCAAGACAGGAAGCCAAGCTTTATTCATTCTTAAACTCTCTTCTTTTCTGTTAAAGTTGTGCTGATGTTTATGAATTTCAATGGCTTCTCTGTGCAATCTGACAAAATAGTTGGTAGAATTGCCCAGTCTTTCAGTGTCTTGGAATAAGACCCTGTGTCCTGTTTGTGTCAGTCCACGTTCAGCCACTGCTGATTTCTCAGGTTGGCCCAGTCTGCAGTATCTTTCATGTTCTTTTATCCTTGTTTGTATGCTGCATTTTGTTGTCCCGATGTAAACTTGTCCGCAGCTGCAAGGTATACAATATACTCCTGCAGGGGTGAGGGGGTCTCTTTTGTCTTTTGCTGATCGTAGCATTTGTTGTATTTTCTTGGTGGGTTTAAACACTGTTTGTAGGTTATGTTTTTTCAAAAGTTTCTCCATCCTATCAGTGACTCCTTTAATAAATGGCAAGAATACCTTTTCCTATGGGAGACTGTTTTTCCTGAGTTTTCTGATTTTTGTTTGCTTTAATGGCCCTTCTGATTTCATTTCTGGAATAGCCATTTGCTAGCAGTGCGTGATTTAGATGATTAATTTCTTCCTTGAGTAACTGTGGTTCACAGATCCGTCTTGCACGGTCCATTAATGTTTTGAATATTCCTCTTTTCTGTCGGGGGGGGGGTTGGAGTTTTTGTGTAAGTAGCGATCTGTGTGAGCTGGTTTCCGGTAGACCTTGTGACCTAACTGAAAGTTTGTTTTACGGATGACAAGGGTATCAAGAAATGGGAGTTTACCCTCAATTTCCTTTTCCATAGTAAACTGAATGTTTGAATGGATATTATTAAGATGGTTTAGAAAGTCCATTAATTTTTCTTCACCATGGCTCCAAATAGTAAATGTGTCATCTACGAACCTGAACCAGACTGTAGGTTTGTAAGGTGCCGATTCTAATGCTGTCTTTTCAAAATATTCCATGTAAAAGTTTGCTATTACTGGACTGAGTGGACTTCCCATAGCTACTCCATCAATCTGTTCATAAAATTCTTTATCCCATAGGAAATAACTTGTTGTCAGACAATGGTGAAATAAGGCTGTTATATCTTCTGGAAAAATCTGGTTAATCAATGAGATTGTGTCTTTTACTGGAACCTTGGTAAAGAGGGATACAACATCAAAACTGACTAATATATCCTGTGGGTTGAGTCTCAATGGACTGATTTTGTTGATGAAGTGAGTTGAGTCTTTAATGTAAGAAGTGGTTTTTCCAATGTGGTCCTGTAGGAGAGTGGTCAAATATCTAGCTAATTCATATGTTGGGGAACCAATGGCGCTCATGATGGGTCGGAGTGGGACGGAATCCTTATGAATTTTAGGTAGTCCATATAATCGTGGTGGTTGTGCTTCTGTCTTGCATAGTTTTCTGTGGGTCTGGATGAAGAGTGGAATTCTTGATCAGTATGCTAGTTTTCCTGGTAATTTTGCAAGTTGGATCTCGTTTTAGTTTTTTGTATGTGGCAGGGTCCAGAAGTTCCTCAATCTTCTTTTTGTATTCTTCTCCAGACTAACAAAGACCACAGTCAACAATAGCCATGCAGATTAGCTTTGGATTTCACACATTAACAGATCACTTCAGGATACAATGGTTCCATATCAACATACCACACCCTCATTAGCACATTAGCTTGATACTTACAGGACAATGGTTAGCTCATTACCTTTGTTACTTTTTGCAGGACAATGATTCAGCTCAAACCCAACCCCTTTCTGACTCTATATTACTCTTCCTACACACTTGACACTGAGAGACACTGTCCTTCAGTGTTACTCCTCTGAAGATGCCGGCCACAGCTGCTGGCGAAACGTCAGGAAAGAAAATACCAAGACCACGGTTACACAGCCCGGATAACCTACAAGAACCAAAAAAATCCCAACTTCACATATACACTGATGGGATCTGTGCTGGCAGCGACAGACCAAGAAAGGGATCTTGGGGTGGTAGTGGATAGCTCAATGAAGATGTCAACCCAGTGTGCGGCTTCTGTAAAAAAGGCAAATTCCATGCTGGCCATAATTAGACAAGGAATAGAGAATAAAACTGCTGATATCATACTGCCCTTGTACAAATCTATGGTGAGACCACACTTGGAGTACTGTGTACAATTCTGGTCACCACACCTAAAAAAGGATATTGCAGAGCTTCAGAAGGTGCAGAAAAGAGCAACCAAAATGATCAGGGGGCTTTAGCAACTGCCCTATGAAGAGAGGTTAAGACGCTTAGGGCTGTTTTGCTTGGAAAGAAGGCGGCTGAGGGGAGACATGAAAGGGGTATATAAAATTATGCATGGTTTGGAGAGAGTGGACAGGGAGAAGTTTTTCTCCCTCTCCCATAATACTAGAACACGGGGTCATCTGCTAAAGCTGGAGGGTGAGAGATTAAAAACAGATAAAAGGAAGTATTTTTTCACACAATGCATAGTTAAATTGTGGAACTCCTTGCCCCAGGATGTGGTGATGGCTGCCAGCTTGGAGGGCTTTAAGAGGGGAGTGGACATATTCATGGAGGAGAGGGGTATTCATGGCTGTTAGTTAGAATGGATACTAGTCATGCAGCATACCTATTCTCTCTAGTATCAGAGGAGCATACCTATTATTTTGGGTGCGGTGGAACATAGGGAGGATGGTGCTGCTGCACTCGTCTTATTAGTGGCTTCCTAGAGGCATCTGGTTGGCCACTGTGTGAACAGACTGCTGGACTGGATGGGCCTTGGTCTGATCCAGCAGGGCCTTTCTTATGTTCTTATGTTAAGATACTTCGAAAAGAACCTATGAATGGCTCTCTCATGATGTGGCAATGGAAAAAGTATATTGTGACATCTTTCACTTAGCAGCAAATGACATGAATGTTCCTCTTACAAACACATTGAGAGACAAGGACTGTTTAGTTTTCAGACCCATCAGAATTCTAACTTGCACCGTGCAGCTGTCCAAGCTATAGCCTCTGTTAAAGCAGGATGAATTTTACACAGCAAGTTTTCAGAAGGCCAGCAGAAGCAAATGCGAGTTGCTAGAAAGACACTGCTGATAATTTTAGCATCAGTAAGGTGCTTTGCCTGTCAGGGCATTGCAATATACAGCCATGATGAGGAAGAGTCAAACCTGAAACAGCTCTTGCTGCTAAGTGCTGCAGATGTTCCACAGCTGAAATCACAGTTGAATCGTACAAACTACAAATGGATCTCACCTACCACTGTGAATTAAATGCTTGATATCATGACTCACAATGTTCTATGTACGCTAGTGAGAGAGATTAAAGCAGCTGTTTATTACAATGTAACTGTTGATTAGACCACAGATATCACCACACAAGTACAGGTTTAATTTTGCTTCTGCATTGCTACAGAGGATATCTTTGTGGTGGAATTCTTTTTAGATTTTATGAAACTGAATCCACCACTGTTAAAACTCTCTTTTCTATTTTGAAATATGTACTCTGTCACTTTGATCTTTCTCTTGAAAGATGCTATGGCCAATGCTATGATGGTGCAATGAATGTTGCTGGATGTCTTAGTATACAGGCTCTTGTAAAGGCTGAGGAGACAAGAGCACTATATGTTCATGGTTTTGCATATGTTGTGAACTTAGTGGTACATGATGTGTCAGAAAATGTTAGTATGTGTAAAAATTGCCTAAGTGAGTTATCTGACATGATCACCTTTGTGATAACTTCACCAAAATGTCTTGCTTTGTTTAAACACTTTCAGCAGGCAGAGAACATAAATCTGAGACACTTTTGCCCCACTAGGTGGACTATAAAACAGCTTCCTTACTGTCAGTGGCTTCAAACTATAGGGAGTTGATTCAGTTCTTTGATAATGTATCATAAGAACATAAGAAAGGCCATCCTGGATCAGACCAAGGCCCATCAAGTCCAGTAGTCTGTTCATACAGTGGCCAACCAGATCCCTCCAGGAAGCCCACAAACAAGACAACTGCAGCAGCATCCTGCAGCAGCATTCCACAGTACCTAATAGTATCACAATATCACAGAGTTGGAAGGGACCACCAGGGTCATCTAGTCCAACCCTCTGCACAACGCAGGAAATTCACAACTACCTCCCGCACACAGCCCAGGACCTCTACTCCATCCCCAGAAGATGGCCAAGATGCCCTCCCTCTCATGAGGGATTTGCGGGGAGTGCCATGTATGCGAGGAAGCATAAACTTGAGGGTAAGTTCAGAGACTAAAACCTCGGGGCACATAAACCATGGATTCCAATGTCTGTACACTAATGCGCAGAGTATGGGAAACAAGCAGGAAGAACTTGCTTCCCAAATACAGGAAGGGGATTTTGACCTAATTGGTATTACTGAAACTTGGTGGGATATCACTCACGTCTGGAATATTAAGATTGAGGGGTACAACTTGTTTAGAAGAGATAGACAGATAAGGAAGGGGGGAGGAGTAGCATTGTATGTCAAAGACGTGTGTACACATGTGGAGAAGTACATGAATCTGAGCATGGTAGTTCAGTCGAGAGTCTATGGGTAAAAATAAAAGGAGTAAGAAATAATCATGATATTATGGTGGGAGTCTGCTATCGACCACCAAACCAGGCAGAGGACTTGGATGAGACACTCCTGGACCAAATTACAAAGTTCTCAAAGAGACGGGACATGGTGGTCATGGGAGATTTTAATTACCGGGATATCTGCTGGAAGTCCAACTCTGCTAAAAATGCAAGATCCAATAAATTCCTGACTTGTCTTGCTGACAACTTCCTGTTCCAGAAAGTGGACACAGAAACAAGAGGATCTGCTATCTTAGACTTGATTCTCACCAACAGGGAAGAACTGGTTGATGAGGTTAAAGTAGTAGGCGCTCTGGGTAGTAGTGACCATGTAATCTTGGAATTTACAATCTTGGGGGAAAGGAAAACTGTACATAGTCAGACATATAGGTTGGACTTTAAAAGAGCAAATTTTAACAAACTTAAACTTATGCTGGGTAGAATCCCATGGTCAGAAATACTTAAGGAGAAGGGAGTTCAAGAAGGGTGGGCATTTCTTAAAAATGAAGTACTGAAGGCGCAATCACAAACCATTCCTATGAGAAGGAAAAATGGGAGGAGCCTAAAGAGGCCAGGGTGGCTCCATAAACAGCTTTTTAAAGAGTTGAGAAATAAAAAAGACTCATTTAGGAAGTGGAAGGAGGGCCTTATAACCAAAGAGGAATATAAACATATAACTAGTGCTTGTAGGGAGAGTGTTAGGAAAGCTAAAGCTCAGTATGAATTTAGGCTAGCCAGAGATGCTAAACACAACAAAAAAGAGTTGTTTAAGTTTGTTAAAATTTGCTCTCCTAAAGTCTTCCCTGGAGGTTTTTAAGAAGAGGTTAGGTGGCCATTGTCAGAATGCTGATTTTGTGACCTTAGGCAGATGATGAGAGGGAGGGCATCTTGGCCATCTTCTGGTCACTAGGTGTGGGGGGAGGTAGTTGTGAATTTCCTGCATTGTGCAGGGGGTTGGACTTGATGACCCTGGTGGTCCCTTCCAACTCTATGATTCTATGACCATTGTTTTTGAAAAGTCTTGGCAAACAGGTGAGGTGCCAGAAGACTGGAGACGGGCAAATGTTGTCCCCATCTTCAAGAAGGGAAAAAGGAAGATCTGGGTAACTACCAACCCATCAGCTTGACTTCTGTACCAGAAAAAGTTTTTGAACAAATCATCAAAGAGCCGGTCCTTGAGCATTTAGAAAGGATGGATCTGATCACTAAGAGCCAGCACAGGTTTCTCAAGAATAAGTCATGCCAGACTAATCTTCTTTTTTGAGAAAGTTACTACCTTGGTGGATCAGGGAAATGCTGTAGACATAGTATATCTAGACTTCAGTAAGGCTTTTGATAAGGTTCCACATAGTACTCTAGTTGACAAATTGGGAAAATGTGGTTTAGATCCTATTACTGTTAGGTGGATCTGTAACTGGTTGACAGATCACACCCAAAGAGTGCTAGTTAATGGTTCCTCATCCACTTGGAGAGAAGTGACTAGTGGAGTTCCTCAGGGATCTGTACTGGGTCCTGTGTTGTTCAACATCTTTATAAATGATTTGGATGAAGGAATAGAGGGGATGCTTATTAAATTTGCAGATGATACTAAATTGGGAGGGGTAGCAAATACAGTAGAAGACAGAGCCAAGATGCAGGATGATCTTGACAGGCTGGAGAAGTGGGCTAGAACTAACAAAATCCACTTCAACAAAGACAAATGTAAAGTTCTGCATTTAGGTAGGAAAAATCAAATGCATAATTATAGGATGGGGGAGACTTGTCTGAGCAGTAGTGTGTGTGAAAAGTATCTTGGGGTCTTAGTAGACCAAACACTGAACATGAGTCAGCAGTGTGATGCAGTAGCTAAAAAGGCAAATGCGGACTTGGGCTGCATCAACAGAAGTATAGTGTCCAGATCATGCGAAGTGATGGTATAGCTTTACTCTGCTCTGGTTAGACCTCACCTAGAGTACTGTGTTCAGTTTTGGGCACCGCAATTTAAGAAAGATGTAGACAAGCTGGAACGTGTCCAGAGGAGGGCAACAAGGATGGTGAGGGGTCTGGAGACCAAGTCCTATGAGGAAAGGTTGAAGGAGCTGGGTATGTTTAGCCTGAAGAGGAGAAGACTGAGAGGGGATATGATAACCATCTTCAAGAAAGGCTGTCATAGAGAGGATGGTGCCGAGTTGTTTTCTGTTGCCCCAGGAGGTCGGACCAGAACTAATGGGTTGAAATTAAATCAAAACAGTTTCCGTCTAGACATTAGGAAGACTTTTCTAACAGTTAGAGTAGTTCCTCAGTGGAACAGGCTTCCTCGGGAGGTGGTAAGCTCTCCTTCCCTGGAGGCTTTTAAGAAGAGGTTAGATGGCCATTTGTCAGCAATGCTGATTCTGTGACCTTAGGCAGATGATGAGAGGGAAGGCATCTTGGCCATCTTCTGGTCACTGGGGGTGTTGGGGGGGAGGTAGTTGTGAATGTCCTGCATTGTGCAGGGGGTTGTATTGGATGATCCTGATGGTCCCTTACAACTCTATAATTCTATGAATATAATAGGCATGCTCCTCAGATACTAGAGAGAATAAGTATGCATCATGATTAGTATCCATTTTTAGTAGTAGCCATGAATACTCCTCTCCTCCATGAACATATCCACTCCTCTCTTAAAGCCATCATCACATTCTAAGGCAGGGAGTTCCATAATTTAACTATTTGTTGGGTGAAGAAATACTTCCTTTTATCTGTTTTGAATCCCCCTGGGAAATTGGAAAGTCTACGCCCCTGAGGGTTAATGGCCTCTGTTAAGCTGGATTCACTTCACTTAGCAAGAAAGTTTGTGAATTTGTCTGGAGTCCTCAGTGTTTTTCTTCCAGCTGAGAAAATAACTCACGTCACTCTTTCTTCATGGGTAGCTAAAGCTTTCAGCAGAGGGCAGCAGAGGGACCCTGGCTTTCCCACAGCTAGCTAAAGGGAGGGCAGCAGTTGGCGCCACCACCTCCTGCTGCCTCCTGAGCCAAGCAGGGCTCTGAGGCCTAAGAGGGCCAGTACAGTCCTCCAATGTGTGTAGAGCCCGTTAGTGATCTTTTGTGAAGCCCCCCCCTCCCCATTAGCCCTCAGGCAGGCCTGGCAACCAGCCCCTTCCCAGCAGGGAAAAGGAAGTAGAGGCTTTTCTGGGAGGTGGGGGCTCCCACGTGCCTAAACACTCTAAAAGACTTTGCTTGGGTAGCATCTCGACTAACATAACGGGGAAGGGCTGTGGCTCATTGGTAGAGCATCTGCTTGGCATGCAGAAGGTCCCAGGTTCAATCTCCAGCATATCCAGTTAAAGTGACTAGGCAAGGAGGTAATGTGAAAGACCTCTACCTGAGACCCTGGAGAGCCGCTGCCAGTCTGAGTAGACAATACTGACTTTGATGGACCAAGGGTCTGATTCAATATAAGGCAGCTTCGTATGTATGATACTGTAGGGATTTACCAACTCAGTCTAGCCCCTTACCTTGATGCAGCTGATCTGGTTACCTGGATCCACACCACCGTAACATCAAGACTAGACTACTATAATGCACCATGCATGGGTCTCCCCTCAACCTGAAAATCCCCACTGATGCAGAATACTCTAAGTAGGATCCTATTATGTAATTTCTGCACTGCTTAATGCGTCATGTGAATACTTTTGTTATGCTTCAGTTCACTTTTAGATTTCAGGTTAGTTCCAGACTTGTTTATTGAATGCCCCATTTTGTTGTCTGTACTGACTCACTATGTGTAATCTGCCTGGGAAAAGGCAGACTATGAAGAAAGAAAATAAACAGCTAAGGGAGGAGCTTGATGGGAGAAGAAAAGGCCAGCTGGACAAAAACTCTGCCGAATGCCCAAGTCACCTGGGTGCCGCCAATACTTCGGCTGAAGCAGGTGTGTTCTGAAAGCGTTCCTGGGTTGAACCCCTCCTCCCACCTTGTGTCTGACAGCTGGAGCTTAACTGGGCCAGTTACCGTTTGCAGTGCCTGGCATCAGCTGTGGGATGTGGAAACGGGAGAGAAACAGGTGGTGCCCGGTGGTGCCTATCCTCTCGAGCCGCAGGGCAGGTGCCCTTGGAGGCCACGCCCCAGAAGGGCCCCTCGCTGACTCACCTGGCGGGCCAGGTACACCTTGTAGCATCCCTCCAGCACCTGGTCCAGCAGCAGGGCCAGGAGGTCTCCCACGGCATCCTCGGCATCCTCGAAGGACAGCAGCGAGAGCCACTCGGCCTCAGACAGGCGGCCCGGCACGATGTCGATCTGGGGAACGGGCACAGTAGGGGGCCGCGACCGCTCCGCCCGGGACTTGGCCTGAGCCACGCGGTCCCGGGACGCCATCTTCTGCAGAGCAAACAGGACATGGAGAGAAAGGAGGGGGCTGCTCAGCAGGGCTGGTGTGTGTGTGTGTGGGAAGCTGTTTGGCTCTCCGGGAGGGGGCTGCCCTCCCCCAGAATCATAGAGTTGGAAGGGGCCACCAGGGTCATCTAGACCAACCCCCTGCCCAATGCAGGAAATTCCAAACTGCCTCCCCCCGCCGCACCGCCAGTGACCCCTGCTCCCTGCCCAGAGGATGGCCAAGGTGCCCTCTCATGGCCTCCCGAGGTCACAGGATCAGCACTGCTGTCGGATGGCCATCTAGCCTCCTACTCGGGAGTAGGGTCCCTCGCAGCCCGGCAGAGGCGGGCGGTGGCCAACCAGGGGGGTCCGGCTGCCACCCGGCCGCGCGCTCCCCTTCCAGGCCGCTTGCCGGGCGAGAGGAGCCTCCAGGCGCAGGAGCAGTCTACCTCCGGGCTCGGCGGAGGCCCCGCCCCCCGCAAGCGCCGGCAGACTCACGCCCAGCATGGCGGAGGAGCCTCGCCGGGCCTCGCCCGCCCCGGGCCTGCCTGCCCGCCTCTCCCTCCGGGGCAGCCCCGGCACCTCTTGGCCCCCCCGCCGACTCCGCCTCAACCGCCTCAACCGCCGCCGCCGCCTCCTCTCCGGTTGCCCGACGGGCCCCGTTGCCACGGCGACGCTCGCCTCGCACCTCGGCGCCGCGGCGTGACGTCACCGCGCCGGCGCGTCGTTTCCATGACAGCGGGCGAAGCCGAAGGAGGTGAGGGCCGCGGGCGAGGCGCGGGGAGCGTCCCCGGGGGGGGGGCCCGAGGAGGGGCCTACACTGCAGGGCTGCGCGGTGGGGGCGGGCGCGCGGGCCCTGCGCGGAGGGATCCCGCCGCCCCGCTCTCACGCCCTGTGGGCAGGCAGGGGCGCGGGAGGGAGGCCCTAGGCAACCGGCCCACCCCATCGGCCTCCAGCCCGGCGAGGCCGATGGGGTGGGCCCTGGTCCGGAGAACCGGTAGGGTTGCCAACTTCCAGGTCCTAGCTGGAGATCTCCCGCTATTACAACGGATCCCCAGCCGGTAGAGAGCAGTTCTCTGTGGCCGCTTTGGCAATTGGACTCTATGGCATTGAAGCCCCTCCCAAAACCCCGCCCTCCTCAGGCTCCGCCCCTAAAGCCTCCCGCCGGCGGCGAAGAGGGACCTGGCAACCCTAAGAACGGGTTCGATTCCCCACTCCTCCTCCTCCTCCTCCTCCTCCTCCTCCACATGAGCTGCGGAGGCTAATCTGGTGAACTGGATTTGTTTCCCTACTCCTACACAAATGAAGCCAGCTGGGTAACCTTGGGCAAGTCACACTCTCTCAGCCCCACCTACCTCACAGGGTGTCTGTTATGGGGAGGGGAGGGGAGGGGAAGGGTTTGAGTCTCCCTTAAGCCGGTTTGAGTCTCCCTTGAGTGGTAGAGAAAGTCGGCATTTAAAAAACAGGTCTTCTTCTTCTTCTGGCTGGGCAGGCGGTGCCTGTGGCCTTCCGAACCCCCCCCCCCAGGTGTGTCCACCCCCAGAGCCCCTCAGGCCCTCCCTTCCAGGGCTGCAGGGCTGGGGGGGTGCCGCGGCCTGACTCTCCCCCCTCTCTCCCCCTCTCCCTCCCCAGGGCAGGATGTACCGTAGGCAGAAGAGCCTGGTGCTGAAGGGCAGCAGCTCTGCCCTCTACAACAACCTGAGCGCACTGCCCCTGCCCGCCAAGCAGCTCACCTACTTTGCCACCGTGCAGGGCGGCACCGTCCACCTGCTCAGCGCCTCCGCCGACGGGCTCAGTGTCTCCCACCGCCAGCTGCAGGCCAAGGAGGGCAGCCTAGCCGCCGGCACCTCCATCCTCACCCAGGTGAGAGGGCGTGGCGGAGGAGGCGGGCAGGGTGCCAAGGGGACAGCACCCATCCACCCCGCCCCTGCTGGGCAGCTGCTCCTCTCCTGTCACTCCAGAGCCAGTGCCAGCAGCCAGGGGCATCGGCATGGGCCAGCCTGGAACTGGCCGACTGAAGGAGCAGCCAGATTGATGAACAGGCAGCAATAGACATATTGCAGCCAAGAAGAGTGCCCCTGAGTGCATGGGGGGAGGGCAGCTTTGAAACCCAAGAGAGGTTTTGTAGGGTGACTTGAGCTCTGGCTGTCCAAGGCCCCCAATCTGGTCATGGCTTGGGGAAGCTCCTCCAATCTGCCTGCCTGGAACAGGCTGCTCTGCAGTTGCCTCTTGTGCCCTCTGCTCCCTTAACCCTTACTGATCTCGGTATTTATGCATTGATTTTCTTTCCAGTGGAGATCCAAAGCAGTTTACAACAGAACGTAAATATTTATTTGAACATTTATTCAATGCCTTTCTGCCTTGCGGAACTGAAAGTAGCATGCAATGTGAATAAAGTAACTATTATAAAAAACACGTAAAAGACCACAATTTAAAATCTCCAAATAGGACTGCCAATAAATATAAATCAAATTAGTCAAATGCAGCCCTAAGTAAAATGATTAGCGGTCTCCTGTGGGTGAAAAGCGAACACATGAACACATGAGGCTGTCTTACGCTGAATCAGACCCTTGGGCCATCGAAGTCAGTATTGGTAGGAGGGAGGGAAAGTACTCTGCATATGGTCTGAGGTGCACTCACTGGCTGAGGCTAGCTCCACAGGAACCTGGGCGAAGCACCAGATCCTTCCCCCTCTCTGTCCTGCACTCTCCTCAGGCAGCTTGGTGCGTCCTCCCCTCTCGGAGTCTGTTGGTGGTCACATCGCAGAAAGGAATCCAGGTGAGAGACGGGGCTCAGGGCTTGGGCTGGATGCGGTGGCTGGCCATGAAAGACCCGGAGGCGGTGGCTGGCAGCTGTTTGGGCCTCTGGTCTCATTCTTCTCCAGAGGACCGCTGGACCAGCCCAGGGAGTCTGCGCTGTGATTCACTGTGCATCTCTTTCCTCTTTTCTCCCAAGATGTATGAGGCAGATGGATCCATTATGGTTTATTGGCATGCTCTGGATGCCTCAGAATCTTCGCCAGGTACTCTTTGGAAAACAGGTAGTGTTTTTGTGGGAGGGGGAGAGGAAGGGTGCTGTCTAGCCCATGGTTCCTGGAGACGGTGGTTCAGGAGTCACAGCAGGCCTGCTCCCTTCCAGCTCTGGGCTGCAGGGTGCTGCCGTTGCTCCTCTTTGCTTGGCCCTGCTTCCTGGCATGCCGCTCCTGCCAGGTTGGAGGCGTGTGTGATGCTCCTCCCTGTCACGTTCCATGATCCCCCAGGCATGCTCCTGACCCACCATCCCCTCCTCCCGTTTTCTTTGTCCTTCCCAGGGCAGGCTGTGTTTGCTCGTGGGATCGCAGCCACTGGCCAGCGCTTTGTGTGTGTGGGTAAGCAACTGTCAAGGGGCAGGGAGGCAGACTGAGATGGACGGAGATGCGGTGGCCTTGGGAGCCAGAGATTTTTAGGGCCTAAAGTCTGGAGCCAGGTTTTGGGTGGTGTTTGGGTGTTACATACCCAATAGTTGCTGCATCTGGATTCCAGGGAGGTGTATTGTTAGGGCAAAAGAGGGGTGGGGGGGATCACAGCTTTGGTGGGTGAGCTTGGATGACGAGCTGTTTTCTGGGAGGGGGCTCACTGGGTATGTAGCCCCATTTCTCAAGAAGGAGAGGAAGGGAGGGTGGCTGCTCCATTGGCTCCTTGTGGCTGGGGTGGGGTGGGGGGCAAAGGCTAGTCTTGGTAGAAACTCGGCTGGCTCCTCAGCTGGGAGGGCAGGGAGGCCAGTCCTCATGGGAGAGGGTCCTCAGCCTGTTTCCCTTCCTCCTGCAGGGACGTCGCTGGGGTGCGTCCTTGTCTTTGACATCCCCTGCAAGGGCACCAACATCACCCTGAGTGAGGTTCTGGAAGAGCACCGCAGTGCCATCACAGACATAGGTGCAGAGCTCTGTGAGCAGCCGGTAAGGCAGAAGCCCGAGCCCCTTGGGCCAGCTGTTCCCGTTTCTGCCAGGGGGTGGGCGCCCAGGCCCCTCCGCCGCCAGCTTCCCCTTGTCCTGGCTGTGGCCTGGAGTGTGGGACCCTGTAGGCCACCCACCCCTTTCTCCCTTGTAGCCTGGGGCTCTTCGGAGCCTTCCTGCCGTTTGAGGAGGGAGGGGGGTCACCCAGAGGACTCATGTGCTTCAGCACATCACCAGCGGCCCAGGTGCCACTTGTGTGTGTGTGTGTGTGGGGGGGCTTCAGTTGGTACCAGACTGAGCTCCTGCTTGATGTGGTGTCAGACCAGGGGCAGAGCAACCTGGCTCAAATCTCCACTCTGCCATGATGCTCACTGGGCTACAGGCTGTCCTTGATGGATTTGGTTGGGGCCGAGGCCTCTGGCTTCTCCCTGGGGGGCTGGCCAGGCCCAATAACAGCTGGGCTGGCTTTTCATGCTCCCTCAAGGGGGGGGGCACTCCGTGGGCCAAGGCAGCTGACACAAGTCTGCACTCTGCACGCACACCGCTGCTTCTCCTTTATGTTGCTCCTTTTTGGAAGAGCAGAGATTAAAGCAGATTCTCCAACCACAGGGCCCCTCAGATCAGGCAGTCCCTGGCATGCTTTTACAGTTGTGGCAGGGGCATTCGACCACTCTTTGTGGCCCAAAGTTTATTGAGAAGTCCTTATCCTCACTGAAGCATCTTGCCCTGCACCAAACCTTTGGACCAGGGGCAATACTGGTGTACCTACCTCAAAGGAGGCCACCTGATGGTCATGGAGATATATCATCTCCCAAAGCTTATTTTAGGGTGTACCCCCCTCCAGTTCTTTATTCATATTGTCACAGTTCTGGACAGAAGTATAGGGGAGGAGGTGCTACTCTTGACTGAAGATACTTCTGCTGGCCAGAAGTTGGGGCCGGCCTGTTCTCTCCACCTGGGCCATGCCAGGTAGGGGCTCAGGAAACCCAGATGAGAGCAGTCTTGGGCAAGGATTCTGGGGCAGCGAGATAACGGGGCCTGTCAGGACTTCAGTACCTCGTTGCATATCACAGTGGGTAGCCGTGTTAGTCTGTTTGCAGTAGTCAAAAAGGGCAAGAGTCCAGTAGCACCTTAAAGACTAACAAAAATATTTTCTGGTAGGGTATGAGCTTTCGTGAGCCACAGCTCACTTATCTGAAGAAGTGAGCTGTGGCTCACGAAAGCTCATACCCTACCAGAAAATATTTTTGTTAGTCTTTAAGGTGCTACTGGACTCTTGCCGTTTTTGACTCGTTGCATATCAGTAATAGTAAACTTCACTCCAGACTGTGCAGCGAGTTAAAAGTTTTATTAAGAAAGCAAAACGAGTTCAGTAGGTCCATACCAACTTAAGGTCAGAATACAGATGGGGGAAATACTTGTCATCTTTATAAGGAACTTTGGTTCTTGTGGGTTATCCGGGCTGTGTAACCGTGGTCTTGGTTCACGGTTACACAGCCCGGATAACCCACAAGAACCAGTGAACTCTGACCGTGAAAGCCTTCGACGATATTTATAGGGAACATACAATAGAATTGATTACACGTAATGGCGGAACACGAAAGGATGAGATGCAGCGGATGTCTATTGAAACGCTAATGCCGAGCGAGAGAAGGAATGAGCACGGGGGTTGTGGGGGGGGGGGAGAGAATGGAGCTTGCTTACCCAGGGCCCGAATGGAAGCCCTTGCTGACAGCCTCGTGCAGTGGACACCACCTAGCTCATACCGGTGGTCATCAGTGCTGGGGTCCAGGCGCAAGAAGCGCCCGAGAATGGCCAGCGTGCTCAGCCAAGGACAGCAGTGAAGACTGAGTTCAAAGACGGAGCATATTATTGGCTGGGGAGCAGCAGTCAGTCAGAGGAGCAGAAGCTTTCAATGGGTGTTTCTGATACACCTTGCTGTGCTTAATAGTAACAGGAATCCATTTGTCTTGGGAGGCTGAGTGGTGGAGCCTCCGCTTGGCCTGCAGAAGGTCCCCGGTTCAATCCCTGGCAGCATCTCCAGTTAAATGAGGATCAGTTAACAAGTGACAGGAAAGACCCCTTCATAAGGCCCTGGAGAGCTTCTGCCAGTCTGAGTAGACAGTGCTGACCTCGAGGGTCAGTGTTGATGGTCTGGCTCAGTGTGAGGCCACTTTTGGTGTGTTCGTGTGTGTACTAATGCCACAGTTACATAGTTTCAGAGGACGAATGAGCATAGAGAACTTTGTATGTGGTGTCTGAGGTTACGTTGGCCAAGAATGGGGTGCCCTTATCGAGAGGGACAGCTGGCTGCGATGAGAGATGGTCCTGCAAACCCACCTGGCTGCTGCTGGTGGTTCTGGGGTGTGAGGAGGGAAGGAGGAGCCCCCCCCCCACACTCCTGGCAGCCCAGAGGAGGGAAGCTGCCTTCGGAGCTCTTTGTCTGCACGGCCCATCAGGCCCTGATGCAGGTCGTGCCTGAAACAGGCCCTTGAGCTGGAGGCCGTGACTTGGGCTGGGGAGAGTATTGGGACACAAAATCCCAACCATATACACTGATGGGATCTGTGCTGGCAGCAACAGACCAAGAAAGCGATCTTGGGGTGGTAGTGGATAGCTCAATGAAGATGTCAAACCAGTGTGCGGCTGCTGTAAAAAAGGCAAATTCCATGCTGGCCATAATTAGACAAGGAATAGAGAATAAAACTGCTGATATCATACTGCCCTTGTACAAATCTATGGTGAGACCACACTTGGAATACTGTGTACAGTTCTGGTCACCACACCTAAAAAAGAATATTACAGAGCTTGAGAAGATGCAGAAAAGAGCAACCAAAATGATTAGGGGACTAGAGCAACTGTCCTATGGGGAGCGGTTAAGACGCTTAGGGCTGTTTAGCTTGGCAAGAAGGCGGCCGAGGGGAGACATGATAGAGGTCTATAAAATTATGCATGGTTTGGAGAGAGCGGACCGGGAGAAGTTTTTCTCCCTCTCCCATAATACTAGAACACAGGGTCATCTGCTAAAGCTGGAGGGTGAGAGATTCAAAACAGATAAAAGGAAGTTTTTTTTCACACAACGCATAGTTAAATTGTGGAACTCCCTGCCCCAGGATGTGGTGATGGCTGCCAGCTTGGAGGGCTCTAAGAGGGGAGTGGACATATTCATGGAGGAGAGGGGTATTCATGGCTGTTAGTTAGAATGGATACTAGTCATGCAGCATACCTATTCTCTCTAGTATCAGAGGAGCATGCCTATTATTTTGGGTGCGGTGGAACACAGGCAGGATGGTGCTTCTGCACTTGTCTTGTTAGTGGCTTCCTAGAGGCACCTGGTTGGCCACTGTGTGAACAGACTGCTGGACGATGGGCCTTGGTCTGATCCAGCAGGGCCTTTCTTATGTTCTTATGAGAGTCTCCTGGCAGCAGGGAAGGACAACTTGGGGGAGTCCTCAGCTGGTTTGGGGAGTAGGTGTGTTGGCGGCAATGACTGTGGGGTAAACACTTGAGAGTAACTTGTACAACAGTGTTGTTTTGAGCACGATGCAGTGGGGGGACCGTCCCATGGAGACAGGCCCCCAGCAGCCTGAGTGTAGGATGTGGGCTGGCCCCAAACTTATTCAGTGGGACAGCCTGCCCCCAGCTCCTAATTCCTAAGGGCTGGCCTAGTAGTACCATGCTTTGGGAGGCCAGAAGATGGCAACGGAGCGTCTTGACGGGAGAAGTCACAGAAGTGCCTCAGAGTTTGTTTTGGGGTGCCGAGGGGCGTGTGCATCCTAACCCCCCGCTCTGTCAGGGGGCTCCCAGGCGCTGGGTCCAGCTCTGCTCGCAGGCCAAAGCTGCAGGATTGTTCTTGTCCTTCTCCCTGTATGCAGGAAGGAAGCATTGACCTGGTGACTGCCGATGATGCTGGGGCACTGTGTGCCTGGCGTTCTGGGGAAGAATTCCAGCTGGTCTCCAAAATCCCGGCTTCTGGGTAAGGCCTGAGGAGGGGATGGGCTTGCCAAAGGCAATTCTGCAGTTGTGCCTCAAGCTGATGGCAGAAAGCAGATGTCTTGGGATGCACTCCCACTTCAGGGCCTCGGGAGGGGTAGAGCAGTGATCCCACTGCCATGATTTAAAAAGTGGGCAGGTAAGGTCACACTCTCCCCTGAGGCCTCCCCTCACTACCCAGGTGCCCTTGCTCCTCCGTCAAGCTGTGGAACGGTGTGATCATGGCTGGCTACGGCAATGGCCAGATCCGTCTCTACGAGGCAGCTGGCGGCACCCTCCGAGCTGAGGTGGCTGCTCACGCACGCTGGATCTACGCCCTGGACCTTGCTCCGCTCTCGGGGAAGGTGAGTCTGTCCCTGGCTGGACTCAAATGCAGCCCAAATGCAGCTGCCATTTTCAGAGTGAAGCGCGGGGACTTGACCCAGTCTCACCTGTGAACCTCCTTGAGGTGCCCATCTGGTTGCTTCCACTCTCGTCGCCTGGCAATACCCTGGTCTTTCCCCCCTTGGTGCCAGGAGCACCCCCCCCCCCGGCAAGGGGTCTTGGCCCAGAGGACAATTCCTCCAGGCCAAGACTTCAGTGTGGGAGGGAGAGAACTCACCCCCCTGCCTTTCCTTTCCCCTGCAGCTGCTGTCAGGGGCCGAAGACTCCTTTGTAACAGTCTGGGGGCTGACGTGCAATCCAGACACTGAAGACATTGAGGTAAGTGGGCAGCTTCTGTGCCACACTCTCCGCCAGGGGAGCCCTGAATCCTCCTTCTTGCCTTCAGGCAGCTGTCTCAAAGTGCCCCCCTTCTCCCTCCCCATCCACAACTGACTTTCCCCTGCTGATCTGGAGCAGAAGAGCTTGGCCATTGATATGTCCCTGTCCACACTGTGTAGCCTTATCCTGGGACTGGATTTAACCTGCGCCGGGGCTCAGTGGCTCAGGGCCCAGAAGATCTCTGGAGAGGCAACACACACACACACACACACACACACACACACACAGAAGGTCTCTGGAGAGGCAACACACACACACGCCCGCCCGAGGAGCTGATGGAGTGCAAGACACTATCACGATCCCTGGTAAAATGTAACACACACAAGACCTTAGTCCAGGGCCAGTTTGGTCTGCCAGTGAACCCCATTGCTCTGTTGTCATTGCTCTGTTCTCCATGAGGCTGAAAGGAAAGGGGCTGCCAGTGTGGCATAGTGGTCAAGAGCAGCAGACTCTAATCTGGAGAACTGGGTTCAATTCCCCACTCCTCTGCATGAAGCCTGCTAACCTTGGGCCAGTCACAGTTCTCTCCAAACTCTCTCAGCCCCACCTGCTCACAAGGTGCCTGTTGTGGGGGGTGGAAGGGAAGGGGATGGCAAGCCGCTTTGAGATTCCTTCAAGGTAGAGAAAAAGCAGGGTATAAAAACAAGCTCTTCTTCATTTCCTCAAGAGGGAAGCCAAGGGAAAGGCCCCCAGTCCATTCTGGCACCTGGCAACGCAGCCTTGAAAAGAGCGGGGAGGGGAAGGGAAGGGGGGGCACAGAGCACTGGGCCAGGCAGACCTTGAGCGGGGAGGGCCTTCCCTTGTCCCTGACTGTCACCAGTGCTCTGTGCCCGCTGGGCCTCAATCAGAGCCCCCAGCCCCCTTTGGGGTGCATTCTTGGGGGCTGCTGGGGGTGACTCCCTCCTATCTCTTTGCAGATCAAGCACTGCCAGACGGAATGCTTGACGGACACCCAGATCTGCGGCGCCCGCTTCTGCGACCCAGAGGGCAGCACCTTTGCTGTCACCGGCTACGACCTCAGCGAGATAATCCGCTATGTCCAGCTGTAGCTCCCCCCCCCCCACACACACACACAAGAATGGAGGGGCAGACACTAACCTGTGGGGGCCACATTTGCTCTTCCCTCAGGGGCTCTTGGGTGTCCCACCCAGGGGCTGCAGGAGGTGCTGTCCAGAGGCTCTGGGGGTGGGCCCTGGGCATATCCCGCTCAAAGCTCCGCTGGCTGGAGGGCGCAGGAATGCTCAGCCTAGTACGGCCCCCTGGGCCCTCAGCCAGGAAACTGTGCAGGCCGAGCCCTAGAGGCAGGCCCTGCAGGGTCTGGAGACCCCACCCCTTATATATATATATACACACACACATACACACACACACACACACACACCCATTAAAATAAACCCATTTTAAAGTTGTAATTTTCTGGAGGTTGTTGCTTCATGTGGACGGCCCCAAGCAGGCCCAGTGGTGGCTGCCGATACTCGGCCTTGGTTGCCTGCCTCTCCCGCTGGCCCTTGGGATTCCCTCCTTGCTCTTCTGGGGAGGGCAGGTCTCTTGCCCTTCAGTTTACCACCCCCCCCCAGCAATAAGCAGACTTCCTGGCCTCCTGTATTGAGGCTGCAGGAGGAAGGAACCTGAGGGGGGGGAGCTGAGTCATAAGCTGGGTGTGGCAAGAGCAGTTCCCCTGGCTCTTGGAGCAACCCTGGCAGCTGAGCCTGGTGGCCGGGGCAGGGGAGCAAATGGTTGTGTGGGGTGAGCGCAGGCTCTGCAGGGCTGGGGGGCTGGGTAGACCGGTCCCTGGCAAGGGCTGGCATAGCAGAGCAGGTGCCTTTTGCCCCGTAAATAAGAAGAATCAGTATTGCCCACTGACAGCTGGGAGGGAAGTGGGCCCATCCAGGAAGCCACTGGCTAAATGGGTGCTCTCCCCCTTGGAGAGGGCAGGGGAGGCCTCAAGGCCCCGCTTGGCTTCTACCAGGCTGCTCGTTTGTGCTCCCCAGCGGAGCAGGGTCAGGCCTGCCTCCCGCCCCCAATTGGCCAATGGCACAGGAAGGAGGTTGGTAAGAACGGGTGCACGTTGGAGTGGAGAGTGGCTTATTGCTCAGGGCAGGAATCTTTTGACCCAGCTGAGGGTCCGGGATGGATCTGCTAAAGGTTTGTGCAGCCCGCAGAAGGGGCCAGGGCGGTGTTTGTGCCCCATGCAGGCAGGCCGCTGGCCTCAGGTTCGTTGCTGGACCTGCCTGGAAACCTCTTGCCTGCCACTCAGCCTGCTGTCCGGGGGATGAGTAGAAGGGGCAGCTGCCCCGGGGCTTTATTTCTGCCCACTCTTCCAAGGGGCACCTCCGCTTCCTGTTTATTCCCACACCAACCTAGCAAGATGGGCTGGTCAGTGACCCACTGAAGCGCCCTCCTCTCTCCTTCACTGGATGGAGCAAAGTGCAGCTCTCTGCCCCCCCCCCCACCAGCTGTGATGAGTCCGGGTTCCACGCTCCATATGGGCAAGGGCTGTTTCCACAACTGCTCCAGCTCCTCCCCTCAAAAAGGGGCCGCTGCTGACTTCTGGGGCTTGGCTGGTACCTGACCACAGCAGCCTCCCATCCGCCAGACTGTACCCTGTACAGAGGGAGACCCCCAGAACACATAGCAGCACACCCAGTCCAGCTGCCCCTCCCTGCCCCTCTCACCCATGGACTGCAGACCCCCCACCCAGCCCCTTTCTTGACTGCCAAATAGAGACGGAGAGCAGCAAGATGGGCCGACCAGCCCAGGAGAAGGGCTGCAGCTGCCCCTGCTCCGGACCCTCCCCGGCAGCCAGGCCTGCAGGTCTCGCTGCCACTGGGAGCAGGCTGGACTTTGCTGCTCCTGCTGCTGGGGCAGCCAATGCGGCATTCCTGAGAGTGTTCAATGTAGAAGACCTTCCGCAAGTACACGCACCCCAGCACGGCAAAAACACAGACCAAATCCACAATACAAAAGGTTTTTATTAAAGGTTAAAACAGTCCAATACTGAAAAGTGTGTAAGAAAATGAGGGGTGGGCTAGGCCCAGTTCACAGTGGTTATAAACAGAGATGCGCATCAGCCGCGGGGGCTGGCATCCGTCAGCCCTTCAGGACAGTGAGTGCCGCAAACAGCACCACCCGGGGAGATTTGTGCTCAGCTGGGGTGGGAGAAAAAACAGGACGCCTAGAAAAAGTGTAAAAACCTTTGTGCAGAATTCCTGGGGTGGGAAGGAAGAGGATGAGGGCCCTCCCCTCCCTGGAGATCACGGGACGGCTGCCCTTCTCCCACCAGAAGGAAGGATGGGCAGTCCCCTCCCCCTACTGCTGAGAAGCGGGCTCCAGTGGGTGGGGGGGTGGAGAAGGCTTGCTTTGCGTCCAAAGGCACCAGGTGGCCCAGAAGGGGTGCCCAGCGCGGCTCCGCCAGGAGGGCAGCCTGAAGCAGCTGCTACTAACTAGAGACCTTTACAGAAATCCTACTCTTCCCTCCCCACAAAATACAGGGCCGGTGGCTCCTGGTCTTTGCATGCACCCCACCCACCCACCCTCCATTCCCCCTACAGTCACATGACTCAGCAAGAAGTACGACAACTTCAGTTCCAGCCAATCAACCGGCAGAGACCCAGATGACCTCTGATCTTGCTCCCACACAGCAGCCCCCTTACAGGGAGTAGCCCGGACCCTCCGCTGCTGCCTCCTCTCGGCACCGCAGCTCCCAACCCCCCACCCGGCTGGGGCCCAAATACTGCTATGGTTAGAGGTAGCAACTAGAAGAAGGGTGGGTTCGAGGCCCACGAGGGAGTGTGGTGGACCCCACCTCCAGCACCAGGTACCACAGGGGTGTCAACACCAAGTGAAGGCGCAGCGGTACGGCAAGAGGCACAGAGCCGAGAGGAAGGCAGACGGGAGGGGAAACGACGCAAGGAGAGCCCCCCCCCGTACGCCTGGCGGGCCAAGGGCTGCCCCCTGCCCTCCCCCACAAAGGCACAAGCGAGGCCAGTGGCCTGGCGTCCCCTGTTCCTGCCAGGCGGGGAGGGCGCAGGGGGTGCTCAGGAGATGTGGCTGGCCTGATGGGGGCGCCAGAAGCACCATTTGCTGCGCGGGTGCTGTTTCCGCACGGCCTCCTCCTCCAGCTCCCGCTCCTTTTGCGAGCGCAGGTAGCGGTCCTCCTCCTTCAGGTACCAGACCGGGGGCCAGCGGTGGCGCTCAAAGTGGGCCTGGTTTTCTGTGGGGGGGGGAGGAGGAGAGGAGAGTGATTCCATAGCAGCCAGAGCCCCCCACTGCCTGCCGACAAGCCCCCCAGGATCAGCTGAAACTTACCACAACCCAGGTTGTGCCTGCCAGGGACCAGGAGGGAGCTCAGGCAGAACCAGAGCACCAGCCCCCCACCCCCGACAACACCCAAGCAGCCTGTGCCATGCAGCCTCCCCTCTCCCTCCACCATGAGCAGAAGGCATGCCAGCCAAGGCCTATTATAGGATGCCACGCGTGGCCTCTGGTGGTGACTGGCTCCCCTGCCCAGGCACCCGCTGTCTATGGACAGTGCTGCGCTTCTGTGGTTGGCGCTGAGGGTCAGGGAAACCAGCAGGCACTTTGGAGTAGCCCGGTGAGGGGATCGGGACCTCGGAGCAGGCCGTTTCGCATAGCCCTGGCAGGAGGCGAGCCCTGATTCTCAGAGAAGAGGCCAGTTCTTCCACACGGCTTCATACGGACTTGCCCCCTGGTCAAGCAGGGGGCCTTCTCTCCCCCTCCGGGATCTTTGCAGTTCCCCCTCCCAGCTCCATCTCTAACAAGCCCAGCATCCAGCCAGCCCCTGCCTACCTGCCGACATATACTTCATCTCACGGGGGAAGCGGCGGCAAACGCTGTTGTAGTTGGTGCAGATATAGTGGAGGCACCAGGCAGCCAACTGGCGGGCATTGTGGAACTGCGAAGGGGAGGGGAAAATGATGGACCCACCCTCTACCTGCAAGGGCACGCGCACCCCTGCCCATGGATAGGGGACAAAGAGCTCCTTGGGATGGCTAGAAGCTACGGCCCGAATCCTGGAGAGGATGGAGCCACACTCTCACGTGCCCCAGATCTGGGGCGCAACCCCCAATATTTCCAATATTTGGCTTTGTGAACTCAGCAGCAAAAGACCCCCCCCCCAACCCTCCCAGCCCCCTTCCCCCTGAAAGCTGCCCCAGGAGCTCCCACAGAAGGTGGGGCACCCCCACAAGATGTGCACCCCCCAAGTTCCACAGCCCTAGAGAGACAGCTCCATACCTGCATCATCTCCAGGTAGAGGATTACTTGCACGTCAATCTCCACCTGCTGGAGGCTGGCCTGGATTAGCTCGTCCACTGCATACTGCTCTGGGAGGACCAAGACAAGGGCTGTGAGCTGGGCGGGGGGCTCAAAACCCACAGCCCCCTCTGCTCAGTCTTCTAAAATGCTCGCCTGCCTGCTTCTCCATCTGACCTGCTCTTAAAGTGAAGTGAGAACGAGGGTGTCGGGAACGTACACTACAGATGCTCAGAGGCTTGGTTGCTACATCCAAGAGTGCGCATCCCCCATCCCCACTGGACCTTGTTTTGAGCCACACAAGACATCTCCCCCCCTACCCCCGCCTGAAACAGATCAATGCCCCCACCCCCTTTTTCCATTGGAAAGCCAGCCAGCCAGCCAGCCTCAGGGACACATTGATCCCAGGGACGCTTCGTCCCCAACGGCCTCACTATCTTATTGGCGGGGGGGGGCTTATGCAGGAGGCCTCCCAGCAGCAGCCAGATGGATGGCCAGCAGGTGCCCCCCCCCCACAGCCCGGCCCTGGCCAGCCAAGAACTCACCGGTCAGGGCCTGCAAGCGGCTCAGGCACAGGCGGTCGGTCAGCACCAGCAGCTCCGTGGCATCCAGGTCTGCACTGGGGACAAAGAGCCCCGTGTAGAGGAACTCCAGCACCGCCAGCAGGCAAGCGCGGTTCGTGCCTGGCAGGGAGACCTGGGGAGTGGGAGGCATGCAGAAGAGGCTGCTCAGAATCAGCTGGCCAGACACCCCCTAGCCCCATGACCTGCTGTTTCTCACGGCTCCTCCTGCACGTTACCCCCCACCTCCAGAAGAGGAGCCACCTCGGATACAGCAGTATCTTTCCAGGGAGCTTTCTCTACTGCTCCAAAGAGGCTGTTCCAAAGAAGTTCACTCTGCACATGCTCAGAGGCACACTGCTGCACTACTACTTTATATAGCCCAAAGCTGCCCGCTGGTTGCACTCTAGGTCCAGCAACAGCCCGGCAGAGGAGGCTTTGCCTGGGCCTACTGCCACATCCCCACACGATCCCTCTGACCCTTTATTTCTGAGAGGCCTGATCTATATTGGGTCCTGCCGGGAGGCGGCAGCTGCCCGCCCTCCCCCCCAGAGAAGCCAACTGCTTACTGACTGCAGGACGCATTCTGTGCACCAGCTGGCCTTCCTGCTGCCCACCAGTCCAGGGAGGAGCAGGGAGGGGCCAGGCCCAGAGCCCAGAGCGAGGGGCTTGGCCCCCGCCCCGGGGCTCATCTGATCCGAAGCCTGACCTCTCCTCTGATGGATGGGTTTGACCTGCCCGCCCTCCTGGCTCCAAAACGCTGGCTGCAGCTGCCACTACGCAGCACCCTTGCCTACAGAGGCCTACAGAGGTTCTCAGCCCACAGCTGCGCGTTCACAAGGGTGGGCACTCTCGCCTGGGCTCCAAGGCCCTCCCAACTGGACCCCCGTGGCATAGCGACCACTCGAGCCCCTCCCTGAGCCTCGGCTCTGCAGTGAATTCATGAGGCCAGGTAAGGAGACACCTTGGCCACCTCCTGCGTGTGCCTCCGGGCCACCTCTTCCTCCAGGTTTCCAAGGCACACCTGGAATGCTAGAGGGAGGGGGGAGCAGCAGCCCTGGGAAAACACCGGCTGGGCCTGCCAGCACCGGATGTGCAGACAGCGCCATAGTCCCTGTCTAGGGAAGGGGACAGAAGTACGCTGAGTTGTGGCAGCCGAGGCCTCTGAGGCCAGCCCTTGGCCCTTCGGGAACTGGGCTTCCAGAAGGCAGAGGGGAGGTCTGGCTGCCCAAGGAAGCCAAGGAGACCCTCCTTCCGGCACGGGCCTCACGCATCGGCTGAGGCAAGAACACTGAGCCACGAGCCAACTCAAGGCCTGGTTGAAGAAAAGACACGTAGGCAAATCTGGGCTGGCGGTCAGCCATCCGCGCAGCCGCCAGGGTGGCTCTCCTGGCCCGTCGGACCCAAGAAGCCCACACTGTGGGGCCAGCTAGGAAACGAGGGACCCAAGAGCGGCCTCCTTCCTGGGCACAAGGCAGCCCCATACGCACGCACGCACCACAGGGAGGGCTTCCCTCTGTCCTCACCTCAGCCGCGCGGCTCTCGCGGAAGGTGCTGCCGAACATGGCCACCATGAAGTCGCAGCCGGCCAGCAGCAGCGACTTGTGGGCGAGCAGGGAGCCGTTGTCCACCACAAACGTCACGTCTGGAGAGGGAGGCACGGAAGACGCTCAACACGGCCACATCCTGCATCGCCAGCGGCTCCCCCTCAGCACCGGCCTCAGCAAACAGCTGCAGCCTCTGCTACCCCCACCTGTAACGAGGTGACGCTCTCCTCACCTGCAAAGGTGCCTTTGCTCAGGAACTCCTTGATGCGGTTGGCCCGGCGCACGTGGAAGGCCTTGGTGATCTCGCGGTTCATGAAGCTCTCCTTGTTTAGAATGTTGGCCACCATCATGCGCAGGTCAAAGACCTCCAGCAGCTCAGCGATGGCAGCCACCTGCATCAGGTCAGCCCGGTGCTGGTCCAGGTGCCCCGTGTACAGGTACTCCAGCACGGCTCGGAAGGGGCTCGGCTGCACCAGCCCGTCCAGGTACACCGCTGTCATGGGCTTCTCCTGTTGCGTGACCGGGTCGCGCACCTCCTCTTGGCACATGCTGACGAACCCCCGGCCCCAGCCGGACAGCTCCCGGGGCGACTGAGCCAGGCGCAGAGGGTCGTCGCTCTGGGAGGCCCGCAGGGAGGAGGCGGCCGCCACTCCCAGAGAGCGCTTTTCGGAATCCAGGCTCTTAGTCCTGCTGGCCGGCTCCTTCGCACCTGCGGCTTCCCCCGCCTCCAGTGTGAAGAGGTCGTAGAACTTGGAGCAGGAGGTCGCCAGGTACACGCGGTGGGCAAAGACCTGGTGCCCGCCCTGCAGGCAGAACACCACGTCGGCACAAAGGGGCTCCTGGAAGAGGCTGCCGGGGCCCCGGCCTTCCTCGGGGGTGGGCTCTGGGATGCGGATGACGGGCGGGGGTGGCTTGGGGGGGAGGAAGGGGGCCTGTAGCAGGGGCCGCTGCACCTTCTTGAGGTGAGACTTCCAGAACTGCAAGTGGCGGCGCGAGATCAGAGCGGCCCGGATGGCGTTGTCGAAGACGTCCTTGATGCCAAACTGGGCCACCACGCTGGTCTCGTAGTAGGGGATGCCCAGCTCCTTGGCCACCTCGTGGCCACACTCGGGAGGCAGGATGTCCGACGGCTTGATGGGCCTGGGAAGAGGTGAGAGGGGCAGGACTCAGAAGGGGAAGCCTTCTCGATCTGAGGGAGTGTGTGTCAACAGAGGCACCCTCGACATGCTTCACGGCAAGGGGCGCCCACCACTCTCCCCCCCCCCGGGGGGCAAGGGGCTCCGTACTTGGCCAAGGGCCTGCGTGCGCGGTTCACGGCCTCCAGGTCTGCGTAGCGGAGGTCCAGCTGGCAGCCGACCAGCACGATGGGCGTGCGCGGGCAGAAGTGCTTGATCTCGGGGTACCACATGGTCTTCACGTGCCGCAGAGAGTTGGGGTTGGCCAAGGAGAAGCAGAGAACCACCACGTCAGACCTGCGGAGGGGAAGGCGGGACAGAGACGGAGGAGAGCGGGTGTAGGCGCGCGGCTAGGGCCACCAGGAAGGAAGGAAGGCCCCCCCAGCCCCAGAAGGGGGACACGCCCAGGCACCATGGCGGAGCTCTTGCAGGACCAGCAGATGACGGGAGGTGAAGACCACCACCCAACCTTCCTGCCACTGCAAGCACGGGTCCCCCCCCCCATGCACACACAGCGAGACGCTGCAACAGCTGGTCTCCACCCCTTGCCCCCCCCCCGTAGCGAAGTTCTGGGCCCCTTTAAACCGGCCCCCTTTCTTGCTTTCCGATTCTGCCCCCCTCCCCAGCCCCCCCTGCAGCCACAGGCGGGCCCCCCTCTGCTCCGCTTCCCTACCCCAAACTGGCGGGGGGAGCCCCCGAGGTGGGCCGGCCGCAGGGCCCCCCGCCTCGGCGCACATCAGCCCCCTCCGCCCGGCCCGGGGGGGGGTCAGCGCGTGGCGGCCAGGAATGCTCCGCGGCGGGCCGGAGCCAAGGAGGCGGGCCCGCCCCGTCCCGCCCCGTCCCGCCCCGTCCGTACCTGCCGTAGGCGAAGCGCCGGTCCTTGTGGTGGTCGCCGAAGGTGTCCCAAAGGCGCAGCGAGACGCTGACTTCGTCCACCACGTCCCGCGAGCGCTCCAGCACCTGCCCGGGGGGGGGGGGGGAGGCAGGCAGGCAGGCGGGGGGTTAGGGCGGGGCGGAGGAGCCCCGGGGGGGCAGGGGGGAGGGAGGGTCCCGTCCGCCCGGCCGCCCCCCCTACCTCCTGGCAGACGCGGTACTGGTCGATGGCCCAGACGGTGGGCACGTGGGTGGCGAGCAGCTGGTACTGCGAGAGGGTGGCGTTGCAGGCCCGCGCGCAGATGAGCCGCGTCTTGCCCGCCGCGTTGTCGCCCACCACCACGCACTTGAGCGTCTCCACGTTGGGCCGCTCGTAGTCCACGTCCAGCTCCATCGCGGCCCCCACGGCGCCCCCCACGCCCCCGCCCCACGGCGCGGCAGGGGCCGCCTCGCCCGCCCTTCAGCGCCGCCCGCCGGGGCCGTCTCGGGGGCGCCATGCCATCGCCGCCGCCGCCCACCCCCCAACCCACCCCCCCGCGTGTCCACGCCCCCCGCCGCGCGCGGCCAATGGCGGCCAGGCGCCGCCCCCCGCCCCGGACAAAGGAGACGGCGGCCAGCCGCAGCGCCCGCCCCCCCCCGCTCCCCCCCCCCGCCCGGGCAAAGGGCGTGGGGCGCGGCTCCCGCGGCTCCGGCCCTCGGGGGCGGGGGAGGGGGCGGCGGGCTCGCCAGCCCTCCTGGCGGGGAAGCGGCCAGCCCTGGCCGCGGGCCGCGGGGCGAGGGGAGGGGTCGCCGGCGAAGGAGGCCGGGGCCGTCTGTCCGCCCGTGTCGGGGGAGGCGGCGGGGGCTCCGAAAGGCTGCCGTCCCCTGCGGGCCTCTGCCAGGGAAGCTGGCCCGGTGGCGCTGGGCTGGGCGCGCCCAGAGGGGCTCCGAGGCCGCCCCCCCCCGCCCCGCCCCGCCGCTTATCGCACACGCTCGTGCGGCTGCCAGGCTCCCCGCGGCTCCGCGCGCCCGACGGCCTGCCTGGCTTGCAGGCACCCACCACACAGGCTGCCCCAGGGGGCTTCGGGCTTTTTTTTGGGGGGGGGAGAAGGGAGGGGTGGCCCTCTTGCCTTTGGCGCCTTCAGGCCACGGGCCCTGGGCCCATGGCCGAGGGCCTGGGGGGCGCGCGGCGGGGTCTCTGCTCCAGTCCCGGGCAGCATCGCCTGGTCCAAGGGTTCAAGGCCGAGAGAGCAAAGCGCCGAGCCCTGGGCCAAGGGGAGCCGGGGCTGGCTGGGTTGGGGGCAGGCTCCGGAGTCGGCCTCTCGGGGCCTTCTCCTTCAGACCCTCTGCTCCTCTCTGATGGGCGAGAAGGCAGCCCGCCTCTCGGGGCCGGGTGCGACAATCCCCCCCGAAGAGGAGAGAGAGGGAGGTGGGCGCACCCCCCGAGATGAGCATCCATGCAGCAACAGTTCCTTTCTCAGGCAGTTGCGAAAGGGTTAGTTTCTAGTTTGTCTGCTCTTGGCTGAAGGGGTCTCCCCACTTTATCCCACTGTGAAGATCCAGCTCCTGCCCAGGAGGCAACATCCCAGAGGTTTTACCCTTGTCTCACCAGCCAGTGCATTGAAGATGAGGAAGAATCGCAAGCCCCCATCCCCCCCCCCAGGTTCCAGGGGGCTCAGAAAAGCCCTGCGCCTGTCTCAGGCCCCCCACCCAGCAATGCCCTCCCCTTTCCCTTCCTGGGGGGGGGGGGATTCCAGCTTCTCTCTGGGTAGTAACCACTGCTACCAACACATCTGAGAGTACCTCCCTCCCGCTAGGCGGATTTGTACCTCTAGTGCTCTTTGTTCTGCCCTTAAAGGCTCTGCCTAGCGGCTGCACACCCCACGTGGCTCCTGCCAGCCAGCACGAGGATGAGCAATCGAACCTTCCAGCGTTTGCACTCCAGGGGTGCCTGCTGCCCCTCCCATTTACCGCTCTCTGAACAGGCATGGCATCTTTGTGCAAAAATCAGGCTTTGAGCATCCAAAGTGTATGAAAGTTTAATAAATAAAAAGAGTACACAGGGTCTGTGAAAGCATTAGGCTGAAAATGGGTTAATAAGAAGCAGTGCAAACAACCCTCCAAACCCCAAGTTCTTTGCCTATCCTAACAATGTAGCTGTTAGGATAGACTAGTCAAACTTGAAGTTGCCACTTTCAGAAGTCCGTCAGTCCCTTTGTTCACAGAACTGGGACTTCTTCCATTGCCCCTCAACACATGGACAAGACGGAGGAGTCCCCGGGTGAAGGCCAAGTCCTTCATGGCTCGGACCCATCTGAGGAACTAATAGAAGCAGCTTCCTGCTCCTGTCCAGAGAACTTATAACCTCCCCTTAAGAGGCCACGTCCCTATGGGGTCAGTCCTGATTACCTCAAAAGGAAGAAAATACATGCTAGTCTTTGGGCTTTCCCATTCTCTGTCCCTTTAGGCGTGGCATTCTAGTCGTGGTGTGAGATGGTAAGCCTTTTGTCTTGCTCTGGCCAGAGCCATTTGCTTTACTAAGCACTGGACAGTTCTGTGCCTGGAACTTGGTGACTCATCCCCTGGCACCTTTCCTATTCGGTCAGCTACAAAGCGGCAAGCCAGGTCCCGGCTCATGAAGGGAGGGCAGCCTCAATGGTTGAGTTATTGGGGTGGCTTCTAGGGAGGAGATTTCTCCACCAGCTCTCTATCAGTCGCTTGGCTGGTGATGCAATGCATTCTTCCCTGCTCTGTTTGGTTCAGTTGTATGTCCCGGCAGCCTCCAGTGACTATGACTAGGGCTGCTTGTGGGTTCTCTGGCTACAGAATCAGGGCCGAGGTGTTGCTCTAGTCAAAGGAGGAGCAATGAATTTGTTTTTCCAGAATCCCCCGCTGGGTCATTTTCCTCCCTCCCCCAGAAGCTGAGTACACTGAGGGCCTTCCATCAGGTGATGGATGCAGGAGAGCTTCAAAGTCTGTCTTCTGACACCAGGTCAGTCCAGGTGAGCTGGAAACAAGTGTTCCCTGTGTTGGATGGGTGAAGGTCCCAGCCCTTTCTGTCTGTCTCCAGGCCCGTTCATTCCTGTGTGGAGTGTCCGTCGGGCACCTGAGCGCCAGTCAGGGCCCATGGATGCCTGAAGGAGCCAGATGGGGAAAGGAAAGCAGCCAGACTGCCACTCTGAGTCAGGCAGGCCGGTTTGAGCCTCCAAAGTTTGAGAACGGAGGGGTTGGAGGGTTTCAGCGGTGGCAGAAGGCTGCTGCCAGGATGTTGACTGGAGAGGTTCACAACAAACAGTCTTGGCCTACTTAGAATCATAGAGTTGGAAGGGACCACCAGGGTCATCCAGTCCAACCCCCTGCACAATGCAGGAAAATCACAACTACCTCCCCCCTCCACACCCCTAGTGACCAGAAGATGGCCAAGATGCCCTCCCTCTCATCATCTGCCTAAGGTCACAGAATCAGCATTGCTGACAGATGGCCATCTAACCTCTTCTTAAATACCTCCAGGGAAGGAGAGCTTACCACCTCCTGAGGAAGCCTGTTCCACTGAGGAACCGCTCTAACGGTTAGAAAATTCTTCCTAATGTCTAGACCAGTGGTTCCCAACCTTTTTTTGACCAGGGACCACTAGGACTTTTTTGTTCGGTGCAGGGACCCCATGGTTCAAAATAAAAATTCCGAGAATTTGAAAATAAACTTTAATCATAACTGTTAGTTAAACATTAAACTTAGAATAATATTTGAATATATTTTTTATAATAGAGAACTTTTAATTGAAAATATTAATTTATTATGGGTTTATAACTTTCTTTTGTGGACCTTAATTTAATTCTCGCGGACTCCTGGGGGTCCACGGACCCCTGGTTGGGAACCAGTGGTCTAGACGGAAACTCTGGATTTAATTTCAACCCGTTGGTTCTGGTCCGACCTTCTGGGGCAACAGAAAACAACTCGGCACCCTCCTCCATATGACAGCCCTTCAAGTGCTTGAAGATGGTTATCCTATCCCCTCTCAGTCTTCTCCTCTTCAGGCTAAACATACCCCGCTCCTTCAACCTTTCCTCATCGGACTTGGTCTCCAGTCCGTTTCTGGGCACGATTCAAGGTGTTGGTGCTGACCTTTAAAGCCCTGTATGGTCTGGGACCACCCACTCCCTTATAAATGTACCCAACTGCTAGTTGTCATCTTCTGAGGCCCTGCTTTGGGTGCCCCCGCCTTCTGAGATTAGACAGGAGGAAGCCCAGGAAAGGGCCTTTTTGGTCATGGCACCGAAACTCTGGATCTCTCTCCCCAGGGAACTTCACCTGTCGCCCTCTGTTGCCACCTTCCAACAGCAGGTGACGACTTGTTTCGCCTGGCATTCCCTCAGGGATCCCTTCTTGCTGCCCAGGGTTTGTTGTTTTTGTGTCTTTTGTTTTTGGTGCTTTAATATTGTGTTGTTGTTCTTAATGGTTTTAAAATATGATTTTATGTATGTTTTGTTAGCTGATTTGGTCGTCCTTCAGATGGCAGAAAGGGGATATAAATTTTGTAAAATAAATAAACCCCTTTCTCAGGAGACCTGCACGGGTGTCAGGGCTGGACTTCTGGGAGAAGCAGGCACAGAACTGGATTTTCCCCGGAGGGAGCCCACATGTCTACTGTGGGAATTCCTAGGCTTGTGGAAAAGCCAAGGGTTTTACCTCAGACCCGGATGGCCCAGGCCAGCCTGATCTCGTCAGATCTCGGAAGCTAAGCAGGGTCAGCCCTGGTTAGTTTTGGGATGGGAGACCACCCAGGAAGTCCAGGGTTGCTATGCAGAGGCAGGCAAGGGCAAACCCCCTTGGAACTTGGGCGGCCCAGGCCCCGGGCCCCTCGGGTGTCAGAAACTCAGCAGGCTTCGCCCTGGTGAATGCTTGGGTGGGAGACTGCCAGGGAAGCCCAGGGGCTGCGACAGTGGGGGCAGGAAACGCCTCACAGAAGCAGTGTGTGTGTGTATGGGGGGGGGGTGTTGCCGTCTGGTCTGGGTGAGCCCCGTTGGCCTCCAGAGTTCAGCAGCTGACTTGTCTTTCCACAGCCCCCCCCAAAGCCCCCCAGAGACCCTCCCTCCTCAGAGCTGGATGTCCAGGCCTAGATCCTCAGGTTCTTGAGGGCCCTCTGACCCAGATGGCCCAGGCTAGCCCGATCTCATCAGATGTTGGAAGCTGAGCAGGGTGGGCCCCGGGGTTAGTATTTGGGTGGGAGACCCCCATGGAAGGCCAGGGTTGCACGGCAGAGGGAGTCGGCTGGGACTGGACGGCCCCTCCCCCCCTCCAAATAAATGACGCTAACCACGACAAAAGGCCCGCTCCTCAGGACCGCTCTGTGGTCTCTCCAAGGGCTGCAGCTATGGGTACAGGGGTTTCCAAGGCTTGTCCAAACGCCTTTTTGCCCACGGGCACCCCTCCCCTTTCCCTTTCCTTGCTCTTGCAGTCAATTCCCACACCCTGCCCTTTTATGTTTGCCCCCCCCCCATGAAAAAGCCCCCCAAAACTGGTTGGCCTCTGAAGTGCTCCTGGACTCGAACCTGGCTGCTATATAGTGGCAAGAGTGGCTGGACCAGGGCAACCCAGGACCGAATCCCCACGCACGCCATGGGAGCCTGCTGGGTGCCCTTGGGCCAGTCATTCTCTCTCAGCCTAACCTACCTCACAAGGTAGGTTGTGAGGATGAGCTCCTTGGAAGGAGGGCAGAATAAAAAGGAGACAGAGAGAAGTGGAAACGGCACACAGCGGAGGAGGAAGACAAATTTAGAAAAAGGGGGCCTCAGCCACAGGACAACAGTGGGGCCCCGGTTGTGCTGGGGAGAGTCTGGCCCTCTTTCCTCAACCTTCTCACATGGTGAAGAGTTCCTTTCATTTTGGAATGTGAGAGAACTTTCTATGCTGACCAGCAGCTTCCCTTGTTGGATGGTCATCTGAAGCATCATTTAGCATTTTTGTAATTATTTTAACTTCTGTTGTAATTATATTGTATTGCATTATATACTAACTCTTGGAAGCTGGCCCTGAACCCAGGGAAGGGCAGGGTATAAGTTGAACAATAAATAAATACAGGATCTTGCCCATGGAGCATTGCCTAAGAACTAGTGCGCCCTCCCTCTTACACATTTGGAGGCCACTGCCCACACCCCTCCCACCGTCTTCCCCCTGGGTCGCACCTGCGGGGCAAGGTCAGCGGGCCTGGGCAGAGCCCAGGCCCACTTGGACAAAGAGTTGCCCTCTGGTCTGCTTTGCCCCCAGGGGGGTAGATGAGGGCCAAGCAAGCCCCAGTGGGGAGGACCATGATATCTGCCTGGGGGGGTGGGGAGTTGGACAACATTTGTGCTTCATTTCATCATACCCACACACCCAAGGCTGTATCCATGGACCCCGCCCCAAAAAGATCCCACAAAGTACCAGGGGTCTGTGTGCAGCATTAAAGCCTTTTGGAGGCTGCACCCCCTCCCCTTTTCAGCCACACTTTAACAAAGGAAACGTTAACTACAATTTAATGTGTTAATGTGTTAAGGAGAGGTAGCCCCCCAATACAGTTTGGCAGGACCCCCCCCCAACATTGGCACAAATCCCTGAACCTCAGGATGAAAGCGGGGGGGGGGGGCAATATCCCAATACCAAGCTACGCTCCCCGCCAGTCCTGGAGAAGGCCCACCTTCCGCCACGGGGAAGCCATCTGCCCCCCACGGCAAGAGGCTCCCGTTCCCCAGGCTGAAGCGCTCCAGTTTCTCCCCCAAAAGTCCTTTGCTCCTGGCCTGGCACCCTGAGAAGTTTTGCAGCCAAGACAACTGCCCAGTCCCCTGTCGCAAACTGGCTTCCGTGGGAGCCCAGGGCCCAGCTGGAGGGAGCTGGAGGGTTGTTAGCCGGTGGCCCAAGCTAAGGCAGGCAGGCAGGCCCCCAAGGCAGCCCGGATGCCCCAGCTCTCAGGCAGAGGGCCAGGCAGCTGCTCCCTGAAGCTGCCAGCAACCACCGCCAGGCACCCCCGATCCAGTGCCCCATCCCGTCTCCTCCAACGGACCTTGCTTCCTTGCCCCAGGCAGCCGTCCTCTCAGACCTGGGACTGCAGCCACAGACAAGGGTCAAAGGTCGGGTGGGCCTGGGGGCGCGGCGGCCGCGTTGGCTCCGGGGTGGGGCTGCCACTGCTGGAGGAGCTGGAGCTGGACTGCGAGGGGTCGTGGGACCGAGGAGGGGGCAGGCGGTCCGAGCGTCCGTTCAGCATGCTGAGCTTGGCGTCCAGAGAGAGGGTGCGAGGCCGCCCCCAGGGAGGATGCCACGGGCGTGGGCTGGCACTGGAGTTGCTGTCGCTGTCTGAAGCCACGGCAGGAGGGGACCCTGGCCCCTCAAAGAGGGACAGCCACACGGGGCTTCCCAGGCCCGACACCCCCCGCCGCACCAGGATCTCTGTCACAGCCTCGATGTCATCCGCTGGTTCAATAGCTGGTGGGGAGAGAGGTTGGGGAGGGGGGTTACCACCCTGTGCCTTGGAGGGGCTGCACAGGAGGAGGCAGGAAGCCCTGCAGGGCATGGCCCCAACATGGCCTCCAACGACCACCACACTTGGAGCCTGCTGGCTGCCCCACCCTCAACGCCCCCTTCCCACAGACAGCTGCCAGAGTGCAAGAACCTTCCCAAAGCCCTCCCCGTCTCATTTATGAAGGCTGGTGTGGGGCTATAAGAGCTCAAACACACCCCACTGCAGCCACAGGAAAGCAGCCCCTGTGTGGCTGCAGCCCCCCCCCCCCCTGCGGTCAGTCACATCACACAGGCAGCTCATACTGAAACCCCCCCCCATAACGGGACAGTCTGGAAGTTCTGAAACGAGTGCCTCCCTCCCCCTGCCCACAGGCCAAATGGAACCGGCTCTCCTGCCCTCTCAGCTGGAGTGTCCCCCAATCCAAGCAACTCCCTACACCCCCCTCCCCAGTGGAGTCCCGGCCTCCCGTCCAGCTGAGTTACATCACCTGTCACTGTAATAGGAGGAGAGCAGAGCGCGAATCTCCGCAGAGACAGCGGTGTCCTGCAATAGAAGCCCTTCGCAGGCGGAGGGCAGCCCCACGGGGCCAGGGAGAGCTGGGGGGCACGGGACAGGACAGAGAGAAAGAGACACAGAGGGAAACATGCAGAGAGAAAGCAGGAGGAAAGTACAGAGTTACAGACACGTAGATCTGGGCGGCAGGTGCCAGAGGTGTGAAGCAGGGCCCGTGGAGACTCAAGAGCGAGACAGAGCCCCAGAAGAGGGGGGGGGCAGAAAACAGAGAGACCTTCCGGCCCCCACCCTAGGCAGGCAGGAAGCCTCGCCCCAGAACAGTCCTCCGAGAAATGCTGGATGTCCGGGTGTCCCTGGAGCAGCATGGGGTGGGGGGAGGGTTGCTTCCTCCGTTGCCCGGGCAAGATGGGGGCGTTTTTGCCACGGAGAGCTGATTTCTGATCTCAGCGACTGCCTGCCGTGTAAAAGGCCTGGCTGTCCTCACTAAGGACAGCAGAGAGTGGGAGCTGGGATGGAGCACCAAGAGTCCCCCCCCCCCAAAAAAAGAGGCTAGGAGGGATCTTAAGATACACACTTAATGAGGGCGCTGATGGGATCCCAGAGTCAGAAGCGGCCACCGTTAATTTCTGTACCGGGAAGGAGTCCCGCGTGGGCAATTCTTCTGTTCCATTTAAGAAGCGTCTGAATGCTGCCACCCACCAAGGTCTCCACTCCGCACGGCAAGGCAGAGAACGGCTGTGCCGGATCAGGCCCCCTGCCACCCACCCCCTCCTGCCAGGCTCCACATCTCCCCTCTCCTTTCCAAGAGGACGGGCATTTTCCTGGCTGGGTCCTTGGGAGGCAACCCTGCCCCCGCTCCTTCCCCCTCGGGCATCGAGCCCCTCCCCACACCTGCTCACCTGTCTCGTGGTACAAAGAGCCCTGCTTGGGCAGCTGGGCAGTGGGCCGGCGTGGGGAGGGCGTCTCCACCTTCATCAGTTCATCGCAGCAGTGCTTCCACTGGCCTGGGGGAAGGGGGAGGGAGTTAGCGAGACCCCACCCCGACAATCCAAGGACCACATGTCTGCTGGGGGGGGCTGTCAAGTGGGACCAGTGGTGCTTGACTACCATCTTGTGGCCCCCCCAAGACCCACAACAGCCCTTCCACCCCCACCCCATGCATTTGGCTTCCAGGGACTCTCTGCTGGCTGCCTCGGCCCGAACCGCAGCAGGGGGGTCACGACAGCAGTGAGTCCAACCCCTCGCTTCAAGGTGAGACGCGTGGAAGGCCAGGCCCTCCCAGTCCATACCACCTCAGCCAGTGGGGACGCAGGACCCAAGAGCTCCTGGTGGGTAAGAGGGTCAAGTGTGCGAAGCCAGCCCCCAACTCCTCCCAAATGGCAGTCGCGGCGTCCCCGGGGGCGCTCCCGCCCACTCACTCAGGTCGTAGAAGTGCTGCCAGAAGGCCTCCATCCAGCGCTGCGTCTCAGCCCGGTTCTCAGCCAGCAGCGTGTGGGTTACCCCCTCGCCCCCGTAGCGGTTGGTGACCAACATGCTCGGCAGTCGGTCTTTGGGGTCCCTCTCCATCGCCCTGATGCGCGTCTCCTGAGGGAGCAAAGAGGCCTTAGGGGTAGAAATGACCCACAGCTGCCAAGGTGGGGAAGACCAGCCGCAGACTGGGCTGGCCCCCCTTCCGCACGTTCAGTTTTGGAACGGGCCCGGTGGTGGTGGGGCTTGCCGGCACTGCCACGCTGCTGATAGCCCGTGGTTCTCCATGGCCATGAGCAGCAATGCGCATCACCTCTCCCCCACACACACCCGTATGGCACACGGAGGCCGCTCCACTCCAAACCATGGAGCTTCACACTGAGTCGGGGAGCAATTTGCCTGCTTAAAAGTTGAGCCAAATCTGGGCAGAGCCACATGCGTACTCTCGCTGGCACTAAGTCAGATGCGTGGGTGTGAGGGAGTGTGCCCTCTCTGAAAAGAGAAGCCAAATGCGCCCAAAAAAAGGTCCAGTGAGGACAATGACCAGACCCCTGGAAGATGAGGAGCTGGGGGGGGCAGGGCTGTCCCGTGCAGTCGGAGGGTCCAAGGGCTGACAGGCAGAGCCTCCCTCTCCTTGCTGCCTGCAGGGAAGGCCAGTCCAGGCGTGGGCCAGGAGCCCCAGCTCCTTGGCAAGAACCCAACAGCTCTTGGCCCAAGGCCTCCGGCCCCCTGCCCAGCAAATGAGGGCCTGCCCAGGATGTCTGCAACTTCCTTGTTATCTTATTTGGGGATTATATTAATTTGGAGATTTATCTACACCACTTTAGGTTCCATAGAAGAGGAAAGAGGCATAGAAATGATTAAACAAACACTTGCAGGAGCACAGCTGCTTCCAGCTGCCCTGTTTTCACACACTCTCCGCCACCCACAAGCAACACACCTCTGAGGCCACAAGTAAAGCTGGCTGGAGTAAGTGACGCGGCAACCAGCTGGCACGGGGACGTAGAGGGGCAGCCCCTCCGCCAGGCCAGCATTTGAGCACCCCCTGGGCCAGCAGATTGTCACATGACTCACTAGAGTGTCTGCCACGGGCCTGAGGCACGCTTGCCACATGGGAGGCCTCCACTTGGCTACCGAGTACTCTGAAAGCACACGGTGTGTAGGGGACACACAGCTCACACACGCCGTGGAGAGCAAGACAGTCTGAAGGCTTGGGGAGGTGGGGCCCATTCTTTGCCTCACAATACAGCCTGCCCCTCCCAGCCCTGCTGGCCTCCAGACACTCTGCTTCAGGGGACTCCGCAGAAGGCTGCCTCCTTCGCCCACGCACCCGTCCACGCACCTTGCTGACAGTGATGGTGAACGCAGGCTCCACCTGGGTTTCAGCCTCTTGGGGGCGGTGGTAGCAGAGGAGTTTGGGGCCGTGCAGAACACAGAAGAGCCGGAGCCAGCCTGGCTGTTCACCTTGCTGCGGAGACAGCACGGGAGAGGTGGTGAGCCAGCGGCTCCTGCAAGGACCCTTCCTCCCACCAGCCCACCCCACATTTCTCACTTTCCTTCCAGAAAGTATCACTAGAAGAAGAAGAAGAGTTGGTTTTTATTTGCCAACTTTCTCTACCACTTAAGGGAGACTCAAACTGGCTTACAATCGCCTTCCCTTCCCCTCCCCACAACAGACACCCTGTGAGGTGGGTGGGGCTGAGAGAGTGTGACTAGCCCAGGGTCACCCAGCTGGTGTCATGTGAAGGAGTGGGGAAACAAACCCAGTTCACCAGATTAGCCTCCGCCACTCATGTGGAGGAGTGGGGAATCAAACCAGGTTCTCCAGATCAGAGTCCACCACTCCAAACCACTGCTCTTAACCACCACACCACGCTGGCTCTCAAGCCACCTATGGATGACCACAGCCCCTGCCAAAAATGGAAGGTGCGGGGGAGATGCTCAATTCAGGCTAGCCTGCCCCACTATCGCCCCCCAACCCTAGAGCAGAGCTGCATCCATGCATCGCCAAATATGGCGCTATCATTGCGATACAGCAATCCTTTGCCACTAGACTGTCTTGTCCTGTATCCTGGCTCTGTCTTCTACCATATTTGCTACCCCTCCCAATTTAGTATCATCTGCAAATTTAATAAGCATCCCCTCTATTCCTTCATCCAAATCATTTATAAAGATGTTGAACAACACAGGGCCCAGCACAGATCCCTGAGGAACTCCACTAGTCACTTCTCTCCAAGTGGATGAGGAACCATTAACTAGCACTCTTTGGGTGTGATCTGTCAACCAGTTACAGATCCACCTAACAGTAATAGGATCCAAACCACATTTTCCCAATTTGTCAACTAAAATACTATGTGGAACCTTATCAAAAGCCTTACTGAAATCAAGATAAACTATGTCTACAGCATTCCCCTGATGCAGCAAGGTAATAAGATGGAGGAATGGCTTTTCCTCCCTGTCCTGGGAATTTATTATCTCTTCTCTCTGCCCTTGAGTCAAGTCCAGGAGCACCTCAGAGACCAACAAGGTTTTCAGGGCACAGCCTGTCGAGAATCAAAACTCCCTTGGTCAGTTACGAGAGCTCCTACTACCCTGAAAGTCTGGTTGGTCTCTAAGATGCTCCTGGACTCACGTCCAGCTCTTCTGCCCCCTGAAACTCTCTCTCTGCTTTGCTATCAGACTTCTCTGGTGAAGAGCGAAGACGCTTCTTAGCCCCCGTATCTCCATCCAGTACTTCCCAGTAAAAACAGCCAGCTACTTAAAAAACAATAAAAGCACAATTGAAAGGTTAAAATAGACCCAGAAGTGGGTCTATCTCCGAAACTCTCTCTCACCCCTTGGGGTTGTTCTGATCTTCCTTCTCAAGTGGGAGAGAAATAATCTAGCCATTTGGCTTTCTCCAGCTCTATGGCTCTCTCCCTTGAGGGGTGAGATTCTAGCAAGGTGAGAGATGGCAAGCCTGTAGTTTTTTCCCTCCGGCTGCCATTTGCTCAGGGGCTGGAGTGCTCTGTGCTGGGGCTGGGGTGAGGGTGGGGGGGCAGAAGCGTCACTCCCCACCCTCGTCCTCTCTGCCAGCTACAGATTTGCAGAGGGGCTCCTATGAAATGGATACAGGGGAACCCAACGGTCTAATTCAGGGGTGTCGAGCTCATTTGTTTTGAGGGGTGGATGAGATAAATGTCACTTGGTCGGGCTGGGCCCATATAAATGTCACTTGGTCAGGCTGGGCCCATATGCCTCGCCAGCCCAGATCGGGACTGGTGGCTGCCTCGAGGGCTCAATCAGAGCTCTCAAGAGGCCGGATCCAGCCCACGGGCCTTACGTTTGACACCACCAGTCTAATTATTGGGGTGGATTCTAGGGAGGAGGGCATTTCTCCACAGCCACAACCAAGAAGCAAATGCAGGTGAGCAAGTGGGGGAGGGGGGAGGGGAAGACAGCTTGCTTTCTAGAGCCCAGACAGCCACTGAGGATGGAGCAGGCTGTGTGTGGGCGGCGGAGGGCATTGCTCTGTGTCTGGCACCCTCACCACACTTACCTGCACCCTGAGGAAGCCACTCATCATCTGTTGGACCATGCAGTGGGGTTGGGCAGCCAGCCGGCAACAGACGCTGCCATACAGGGGCAGCCAGAAGGAGCTCTCCTCTGGAAGACAAGGGGAAGGGGGGCTGGTGTCAACCCTCTAGATTGGACACAGAGCTGAGCAGTGGGGTGGGGAGGCAGGCAGGCCTGTGGGAGAAGGTGCATGCACAGACTCCAGAAGGCGACGGCACATGGGGCTTTCTTCTTAGAGAAGAAGAAGAGTTGTTTTTTATATGCCGACTTTCTCAACCACTTAAGGGAGAATCAAACCGGCTTACAATCACCTTCCCTTCCCCTCCCCACAACAGGCACCCTGTGAGGTAGGTGGGGCTGAGAGAGTGTGACTAGCCCAAGGTCACCCAGCTAGCTTCATGTGGAGGAGTGGGGAATCAAACCTGGATTCACCAGATTAGTTTCCATCGCTCATGTGGAGGATGGGGGAATCAAACCTGGTTCTCCAGATTAGAGTCCACCCCTCCTAACCACCGCTCTTAACCACTACACCACACTGGCTCTATTGGATTCTTCCTCTTTTCTACAGATAAATAATGTTCTCCTTCTCCCAAATATTAGAACTTGGGGGCATCCAATGAAGCTGATGGGCAACAGGTTCAGGACAGGCAAAACGAAATACTTATTTACTCAACAAGAAATTAAACTGTGGAATTCACTGCCAGTGGCCGTCGTAACACCCACGAGTGCCGGCAGTTTTGAAAGTGGGTTCAAGAAATTCATGGAGGAGAGCCTCCATCGATGGGCACTAGCCACGGCGACTAATGGGAACCTCCAAATTCAGAGGCAGTCAACCTCTGAATGCCCGTGCCGGAAGGAGGCCACAGCAGGGGTGGGGCCTGGACTTCTGTGCCCTGTTTGGCCCTCCAGGGCCCCTGTCTGGCCACTGTGTGAAGCAGGATGCAGGACCAGAGGGCTGGCTAGACTGATCCAGCAGGGCTCTTCGGATGCTCTTATGCGACTGAGCTCACTAGACCAAAGCAAGACAGCCATCGAGACGGATCAAGACTCTTTCAGAATCCACTGTAATCCACTTTGAGTCCCAGCAAAAAAGGTGGACAGTAAATGAAAACAAACAAAGTTTTATGTTTTCAGTGGATTTAGCTACTGGCCCTGGTATCTTTGATGCTCTTACTGGATATAACGTTATCTCTATCACTGTAATGTTTTAATTATAACTGCCCAGGAAGCCTTGAGCTGAGGGCATGCAGAACAGTCTCGAAGAAACAAATTAATCCCTACAATTACTTGTAGGGAAAGAAGCCAAAGGCAGTCAGGGACCATTCCCCGCTGTTCATTTCAGTGGGTCTCCCCGAGCCAATGAATAGCAGTGGGAGGCTTGGAGATCATACAGATCACATGTTTATCCCGCCCGCCTTCCTAGGAGCTCAGGGTGGTGTATATGGTTCTCCCCCCTCCATATTATCCTAACAAACCCTTGGAAAGTAGGTTAGGCTGAGAGAGAACTAGCTCTCCCAAGGGGAGGGGGCCATGTCTCAGTGGCAGAGCATCTGCTCAGGATGCAGAAGGTCCCAGGTTCAATCCCTGGCATCTCCAGTTAAAAAGGACCAGCAGGGAGGTGATTTCAAAGACCTTTCTTTGCCTGAGACGCGCTGGAGAGCCGCTGCCAGTCTGAGTAGACAAGACTGACCTTGATGGACCCGGGGGCGGGGGGTGGTCTGATTCAGCAGAAGGCAGCTTCAAGTGTGAGTTGTCCGATGGGCTTTGCAGCTGGATCTGGACATCAATCCCTCCTGTCCAGGCCTAACAGTGCAACCACTACTCCAGACTGGTCCTCTACTCACGGTCCACCCAGCATGTGGGGTCCGGCACCCTTCTCCAGACAGCAGTGGCCAACCAGTTGTCCTGGAGGGCCAAACAAACAGGGCATAGAGGCAACACCTGCCCTGATGCTACCTCCTGGCACTGGTGGTATTCAGAGGCTGACTGCCTCTAGATGTGGAGGCTCCACTTTGGCCACTGATGGGTCCCCTTTCCCCCTGCGGGCCTTGATGGCTTTCAGACACATCGTCACCTCTCGCTTGGGGCTACGGCAACTGCGACACAGGTTGGCCTCCCTCGCAGGGGGAAAAGGGTTTGTTTGCTTGTTCAAGGCTCCCCCCCCAATTCCCCCCCTGCCCTGCATACCGTGGCCAGTGATGACAAGGTCATGGGTCCGGAAGGCGTCCTGCACGTCAGCCAGGCGGAGGGTGGTGCATGCCAGCAGCTGGTACTTGGGGCCTCTGGAAACAGAACAGAGGCAGGGTCGGGTCGGGAAAGGGTCACGCATGCTGCGGAAGGAGGCAAACAGCAGGCCGGATACTCACGCCACACTGGGGGCCGGAAGCAGGACTGGGCTGCTGCCTCCATTGCTCACGGGGCTGCCGGGAACACCCCCGTCCAGGGCTGCTCGGACTCTCTTCCCGGATGAACGCCCCAAAGAGCTGCTCAGGCGGCTGGCGAGTTTCTTTGGGGTGTTGCCGAGGGCCGAGTCCTCCTCCAGGCCTGCGCTGTACAGCTCCACTTTTAGCTCAAAGTCCGGACCTGCCTCCGTGCTGTGGGGGTGGGGGGAGCAAAGACATGGAGGAAAGGTCAGTCTTCAGCATGAAAACCTGCCTTGCTCAGAACTGAACTGGAAGGGGTTGCCTTTGTTTTGGACTTGGGTGCCTCCAGAGGGACCGAGGGGGGTAAACAAGCCTCCAGACCAGTTGCAGCCCCCACCCACCCCCGGCAAGCATCAAGGTTTCCTGGGGGAAGTGAACCATCTGGATCCTTCCCAGCCTGACTGCAGGCCTGAGTTTGGGAGGGAAACAGCCTCGGGTGCCAGGAGACGGACAGAGGCCGTGCCACTCCATTGACCCTCTTGGACATCTCAGCGGCTTTTGATGCCACCAACCACAGTGTCCACCTGGATCACCTTTCAGAGCTGGGACTGGAAGGCATCAACCGGCAGCGCTTCCAGTCCTACCTGGTGAGGAGGTCTCAGCCGGTGGCGCTGGGTGAATGCTGCTGGTGGGCTCCGGGGCCTTTGTCCTAGGGAGCCCCCCAAGGTCCTGTCTGACCGCCAGGCTCTTCAAGAGCTACATGAAGCTGCTGCGTGAGGCTGTCCAGAGATTTGGGGCAGGCTGTGGGTGACACTCAGCTCTATCTTGCGCTTCCAGGGAGGCTGTGGGATCCCGTGGCTGGAGGCAGTTTTGGGGTGGATGTCAGCTCATAAACTGATGCTTAATCCCAGCAAGGAGGAAATGGCCACTGGTGAGCAGAAGGACTGATGGGGTTTTTTAGGCGTCGCCCATTCTGGTTGGGATGGGCCCCCCCTTGAAGGAACAGGTCTACAGGGGGATGTTCTGGGACCCCGGCCGATGGCTGGAGAAGCGAGAGGCAGCCGTGGCCAGGACTGCCTTTCAGCAGCTTCGACTGATTAGCCAGCTGCGGCCTTTCCTGGGCAGGAAAGATCTGACCAGCGGGTTGAAATTAAACCCAAATAGTTTTCCACTAAATATTAGGAAGAACTTCCTGACTGTTAGAGCGGTTCCTCAGTGGAACAGGCTTCCTCAGGAGGAGGTGGACTCTCCTTCCCTGGAGGTTTTTAAGCAGAGGCTAGATGGCCATCTGTCAGCAATGCTGAGTCTCTGACCTTAGGGAGATCATGAGAGGGAGGGCAGGAAAGGTTGCATCAGGGTTCGGCTCTTGTGGCCCTTTCTTGCATGTCCAGGGTAATGCCAATTGATTGCCACCTTAGGGTCAGGAGGTTTTTTGCCTTCTTCTGGGCACAGAGCAGGGGTCACTGGGGGGGAGGTAGGTGTGAATTTCTTGTGTTGTGCAGGGGGGTTGGACTAGATGACCCTTGAGGTCCCTTCCAGCTCTAAGTTTCTATGACCACTTTGATGCATTTCCTGCTGACACCTAGATTAGATTACTACAATGTGCTGTACATGGGGCTGCTCTTGAAAAGTGCTTGTAAACTTCACTGGGTACAGAATGCTGCAGCCAGGATGCTGACTGGAGTGGGCCGTAGGGACCATCTTGCTCCAGTCTTGGCCCACCTGCACTGGCTCCTGATTTGTTTCCAGGCACAATTCAAGGAGCTAGTCTTGGCCTTCAAAGCCTTTTATGGTCTGGGACCAACACACCTGAAGGACCCCTTTAGTGCCTTACGAAACCACCTGCCCGCCACCGTCATCCTCTGCATCCCTGCTTTGGGTGCCCTTGATTTCTGAGGCTGGGTGGGTGGCAGCCCAAGAGAAGCCCTTTGGTACTCTGGGCACCAAAGCTGTGGCCCTGCCTCTCGAGGAGACTTCCTGCACGGAGGGGCTGGGAGGGAGGGACTCACAAGAGGACGGCGCTCTCAAAACAGATGTCTGTCAGTGTCCGGTCGACCAGAACCATCTCGGTGTCATAGATTTCTGTGCCAATCTGCAGCAAGCAAAAGATGGCACAGCGGTGCAGATCTGCCGAGGAAAGAGGGACAGGTCACTGGGCATCTGCCCGCCAGCGCTTCAGCTCACAGGGGCCTTTGCCCCGGAGAGCCAGAAAGGTTACAGCCGCTTACATCGGTGGTGCAAAGGAGCTCTGGTGGGGGGAGGGAATCAGGGGACAAAGCAGACAGAAGGGACCGTGTTCCTGCCAGAAGGGCTCGGATCCTGTGTGCCGAGGGTGGGTGGAGGTGGGCACAGGCATTTGAAAGCAGGAGCCAGCCTGGATTTTCCTCTGGCAAAGGGAACCCACCACTCTCCCAGCTCTGCAACATCGACAAGAGCTGAACACCAGTTGACCCCCCCAAGCCTCACACTTCCCCCTCTTGAGGCTTCAGGTGGGATGTGGATATTTTATTCCTTTTAAATTGCCACATGCACATTTATATATTTAAATGTTATTGCTGTGATAATTTACACTAAATACTTTGAACAATGTAATTACAATATGAAGAACAATATAATTACAATTTTCCCACCTTTTTTTCCTGAGAGTTACAAAACTGCTTCATGGATGGGCAAGATGCATCCCCTGACACTGCCGGCACTAGCCAGTCAGCGCTGTGCAGAACTGCAGCTTCCACTGCAAACCTGTGCCCTGTTCCATCCCCCCTCTCCTCTCCCCTGAGTTTGTGCCAAACTCTGTCAATGACCCTGCAAAACAGTGCCCCCCCCCCGTGCTCAAAAGCCTACCCCAACACACACTCTGAATGTTGTACAGAAAACAAGTGGCATATGGGAAGAGGAGATCTACAGTGAAAAGACACCACGTCAGGGAGAACCACTGAGAAGCACTTACCACCCTTGTTTTTGAAATACTCTGTGTCCTTCCACATCAGAGGGATCCGGATATCTGAAGAGAGGGCGAGACTGAGAAACTGCCCCCCCCCCATGCACTTGGCCAACAACGCCCAACAAACAATGGAAGGTGAGGCCTTTGCCTTCCCCCCCCTTCCCCCCCCAAGCATGCGGGTTCCCTCTGATCACATTCCAAACACACCCACCCCAGACTGAACCCCCGGGGCTGGTTCAGATGTGTGAACTAGATCCACTCTACCATTCAGTGTTAACTCTAAAGATTTATTTTCTACAGAGACCCCTTGGGAGAACCCAAGCAAGAAGCCAAAGCCAGGATACATATTTTAAATATACTTCAAACCAGCTCGCTGGAGACAGGATCTCTCTCTCCCAACAACTTTCCATGGGGTCTGTCATTAATATAAATGATGTAATCTGCCAGGAACATAAAACTGACAGTGACCGTCTCTCTCTCTCAAGTGAGCCGCTAGGGAAGCCTCAGAAATCTCCTGACCAGTTCCTGGGGGCTCACCCAGCTCACCCTCGGGCATGCTGGTCTTGCTGCCAGTCTTTAGACAGTAAAATGTCTCAGAATTGTTCTCATTCTGCCTGCGTTGTTTGTGTTGTGTCACCAGGTCACTTCCGACTCATGAAAACCCCATGGATTAATGACCTCCAAAGCATCCTCTTGTGAACAGCCTTGCAGACTGAGGGCCGTGGCTCCCTTGATGGAGTCAGTCCGTCTCATTCTGCCCGTTAAAAAACACTAATACAGAGTAAGGGCTCTGCTCTCTGACGGCTTCTTCTGCATCCAAATTGCACCCAGATTTTGTTACAGCAGAATAAATTAGCATTTTCTATTATCTGCCCCTGTTTGAAAACCCTGATTTTCCTTGTTGTAACAAAATCTGGGTGCTAGAGCAGTTTGGATCCAGAAGAAGCCGCCAAAGAGCACAGCTCTTCCTTGGGGTCGGTTAGGCCTGCACAGATGCAGAGGCTGGGCCAGAGCTGTCTGGGATCCCAGCAACAACCCCTCCCTGGGCCACAACCTCAGGTTCAGCCCTTGGCCGCCTACAGAAGTGCCCGCAGCAACCTGGCTGTGAGGACACAGAGGCTGCTGCGGGAATCCTCTCTGCAAAACACCAACCCACGCTGTATGGGGGGAGCCATCCTGAATAACCACCAAACAAGCAATTAAAAGCAAACACCATTGCTGATGCAAGCAGGTTTTATTCTGAATTTGCAACCTTAGCGGTGTGTGTGTGTGGGGGGGGTGCGTGGGGGGGAGAATCCCACTCTGAGCTCACGGTTGTGGAGTCAATGTTACGCTACATTAATGCCGAGGGACTGAGGAACAATGGGGGGGAAGACTAATGGGGGGGGTCTCTAGCCTCGCTTCTGTGTTTATTGATAGGCAGCCCTCGGTACCCAACAGGGTTGATGCAGGTTCAAAGCCACACTTAGCTGCCAAGTTCAATGACCGAATGGGGCAAATCGCTCAACCAACCTCCCTGGTTCGCTCTGCACATCAATACATGGAATCCAAATTGACGAGCAGCAGAAAGCCCAACAGAAATAGTGGGAATTTGGGAGACCGAAATGTATCACCAGTATCAGATCCCTGATCTTTAGGCCAAGCGTGCGGATGCTGTCAAAGTACTCCCAAAAGGCCAGGGAGTAGGGGCCATCGGGCTGCTCATTGCTGTCTTCCCCACAAAACATGTACTGAGATTGCAATAAATACTTCAGTGCAGTCTGACTGGGAAGGGGAAAGCTGGGCTGAGTTTTAGGGGAAACGTTTGGCACTGGAGTTGCGAGAATGGGCCTGTTTGTCACAAGCCTCCCACAGCCCAGGTCTGAAAAGGGGGGCCTGAATGCAGCGTCTGGAGTGGGTCCCCAGCTCCTTACCCGAGATGCAGACTCTGCCCCGACAGGGCAAGCGGTCGTCTGTGGGACCAGCATCCGAAGGACTGGGAGACAGAAAGAGAGCCCCATCAGTTGCACTGGTGAAAAATGTCCTCTACCTGGAGACTCCTCCACCACCCAAGCACACCGCTTGCTGTGCCCCTCGCTGGCTGAGCTTTAGGAGTCAAAATGATCTTTTGCGGGCAAACTTTGACAGCAAAGGGTTAGGAGGGACAGAAGGGCCTTCTCTGCAGCATTTGGCAGCTAAAATCAGGGTGAAGTTTGTTCAGAGCCACGGTGGCCTGCTTCTGCACACTTTGGACTCAGAAGTTAAATCGTATTATGCTGGAATCTGCCTTTCCAATTATATCATGCACATTTGTCAAAATGGTTTCACTTAATTTTTTAGAGAGGACCCATCTGGTCACGTCAGCTTTTGATGCTGATACAGGATGTTCTCTTGTTTAAAGGGATTTCTACCACACTTTCCCACCCAAGGTAGCTTTCAAAATTTAAAAGAAAACAATGAACAACTGCACAAATCTAACACTGAAATCGCCCCGGCAGCTGCCTCTTGCCCATTGTTCTGCCAACCTTCGCGAAAGAGCTGTTGGCCAGGAGACTCAGGAGGCAGCTGGAGGGACCACGTGCAAAAGGGAAGAGGGGAGGGTGGCTAGGAGAACCGTCAGGAAGAGGCCACCGCTGCCTGATGGAATGTTCAGCGGGGGACCCCCACTCAAAGCCAGCCTCTTCGGCCTTTGGCATAAAAGGACAAGACCGGAGAGATGACCCGGAGTCAGGCACGGTCCGCTACATGGCAATTATTCCAAGACATCTCAGTACAGCCTAGCAGGAAGGGCCTCCAAGTGATTTCAACCTGTAACTAAAGGAGCCTATGCTCAAAGAGGCCTTTTCCTTTCGGGCTCTGGCTCTTCCCTTCTGCTCTGAAAGCCCCTCACTCCTCCTGCCCGCCTCAAGCCTTCGTCCTTCGTCCCCCACTCAAGCCAATCCCGTGGCTTACTTCTGGTACGCTGCCTCCCTCCAACCCCTCAGGAAACAAAGTTTTACCTCTATTATTCTCAGCCCCTACAAACCAAGCTGCCCCTTGGCCTTCTGGATTGTGTCTGCACCCCCTCCCTAATTTCACTAGCTTCTCCTAAGCCTCCCCCCACCTCCCACCCGCTCAGTGCTCTCTGGACCCCTCTGGGATTTATTGTCTGAACTGATGCCAGAGTTTCTGCTTGGCAGCCTTGCAAAGGACTCCCTCCTGACCAGAACCCTGAGGGGGGCCTCGAGATGGAGAGAGAAACAAGGGAGGTGGCTGAAGCACAAAACGTTGCAATCATGGGCAACTTCAACGACCCTGGCACTGAATTGTGGGCAAATCTGGGCTTCAGTCACGCTGTTTAAACTAGGGCTCTGGATACCGTCCAGGGGAACAGCTGGTCCCAGAGCCAGCCAGAGGGGCAGTGATCCTGGACTTGGTTCTGAGCAAGTCTTCAGACCCGGTGTGAGATGTTGCTGCTGCCACCCCCACCCCCACCCCCCAATTGGGAACAGCACCCTAAAGCTACTATTGAGCTTAGCCGCTCATATCAGCGGAAAGTGGCCCCTGAAGTGCAAAACAATCACGTCCATTGTCAAAGAGGGAACTTAACAGAATGAGGGGACTAGCCAGTAGGAAGTTAAAAAGGAGAATGAAGGGAGTCAGATCTGTCCAGGACGCTTGGCAGCTATTTAAAGCCATACCACCAGAGGCCAGGTAGAGCGGAAAGTAGCAAACCCCCGGTGTAAAAAGCCCCCCCCCCCCCGAGAACCAGGAAATTACAGGCCGGCCGGCCCAACCTCTGCCCCAGGGCAATTGGCAGAAGCTGTCCTCAAAGACAGGACGATCAGGCACGCGGAGGGACAAAGCCTGCTGAGGGAGGATCAGCCTGGCTTTCTCCCGGGGGAGTCCCGCCTCACTAACCTTAGGGAGTTCTTGGAGAAAGTGAACAAGCCTGTAGATGACAGTGATGTGCAACAACAGTGACCCAGTAGAGGACAGGCCCTCTTAACAGATGAAAAATTGGTACTTTAAGGAAAATGTTGGAATGTACTAAGGATATTGGTTTTTTCTCCTTTTTTTTTTTTATAAGAGGCGGACTTGTGATATGGATCTGGGATATGATTTACACTAAAATAAGATCAATTAAACAGGAAATATCCCTAAAATATTGGAGAGGATGTTGTTTAATATGATTACATTTATGTTATACTGGCTGCAATTTTATGCAGCCAAATGGAAAGGGACAAAGGTTTCAGAATAAAGGGATTAAATCATTTAAATGTTAGAACTGGTGGAGTTGGAGAAACTAGGGAAAAGGGGAGAATTGAAGGAATCATTGTGATAATGTATAAGATCTGGGAAAAATTGAAGTTTACTTTTTACTCTGATCCAGAATGTAAAATTTTATATAACATGAAACTTTAGAATGAGATTAATACTAGGATCAGAATATGTTAACGAAGGATAATAACACTTTATTAAGAGGTAGATGGAGGTGATGGGGAAGTCAATTTATTTTTTATGTTTAATGGTAATCAAGAACAATTAATGTAATTGTGATTGTGATATTATTTTTACATTGTTGTTAAAATTATGAAGAATTTATAGTTTTAAAAACAATAAAAATTTAACAGATGAAAAATTGGTTAAACGGCAGGAGGCAAAAAGTCGGAATGGAGGGAAAGTAAGCAGCGGGGTCCCACAAGGATGGGTATTGGGGCCGGTCCCACTGAATTTGTTCATAAATGATCTGGAACTGGGGGTGAGCAGCACAGCGCTTCGAGGGCCAGAAGTGTTTAACCAGCAGAGCCTGCTGTTTCTTCTGTCTAATGTGGCGGCTGTGAAATATATGCCTGTGTGACCACAGAAGCTTGAATCACACAAAAAGGAGTTGAGATTCTGGGTCACTGAAAATCTTTACGGAAAAAAGAAGCATTCTGGATTTTTATGCTGAATACTTTCGTGCCATACAGTTTGAATGAACAGATTGACTGGATTTGTATGGGTTAGAAAATGCGTCCGTCGGATACTGTAATCTCTGAGAGCGTTTGGTTGTCTGTCTCTTTGATATGCTTGCGCATGCGACTCGTGGAAAGCCCCAGTTGGTTGATCCAGCATTTGTTTTTCATAATGTAACTGTACCTTATGGACTGGTTTATACATAATTTCATATGAAACATAATTCCATGTTATTCTTTGGTTTTTCTGTATTTTTTTTTCTGTGAGCCAATTCCAGGAGATCTCCAGAGAAGCAGCATATACATTTTCTAAACAATTATATTGTGGAATTAACTTCCAGTGGATGTAGAGAGTCATGAACATCCACAACTTGGAAAGGGGCTTGGACAGATTCCGGGAGGAGAGGCCCATCAACGGCCACTAGCCGTGACTGAAGGGAACTTCCATTTCCAGAGGCAGTCCACCTTCGAATGCCCTTGCTGGGGGTAACCTAAAGGAAGCCCTTGGCCTTCCTGGGCTAACTGGTTGGCCGCTGGGAGAAAGCAGCCTGGCCAGACACAGCAAGGCTCTTCCGGCGTTCCCCCTTTCCCACGTCCCACTTGCCAGCAGCTACATGCCCCTCCCCCCCGCACACATGCACTCACCGCCGGGCCATGTGCTGCATGACCTGGGCTTCCTTCATGCGCTGCAGCTCGGCCATGTAGGCCAGGATGCGGCTGTTGCAGACCAGCAAGCTCTTGGTGACCTCCAGGGCCTGTTCGCGCTGGGTGCAAGCCGCCAGCAGCTTGCAGGCCCCCTCGCGCATGCGGATCTCATGGTCGATCTTCTTCTGGATGTCCGTGCCCTGTGGGGGAGCAGAAGCAGCCCGCTGGAGTCTCTGGGAGGCAGGGAGACCGGCAATGCGGTCGATTGACCTGGGGGGGGGTCTAAGAATGCAGCTGAGACAGGGCTCCACAGCTGCAGCCCCCCCCAAGCACATGAACCACATAAAGAAGCCAACAGCAACCAGGAAAGCCTTTTTCTGCAGCCCCCTGCCCTTTGGATGTATCTGCAAACACCAAGGCCGGCACAGAGCTGCAGGACATGGGGAAGGTGGATCAGGAGGACACAAGGCACCGGGGGGGGGGGAGTGAGGCACATTCCAGGGGGTTCGTTGACATAAAGGAGAAACCCCCATTCCGCCGCTGGCGAAGCTCCCCCACCCCACCCCAGAAGCCTGCTAGGGCTTACAAACCAGTCTGCTTTCAGGGCCAGGGCTCAGGTGCAAAGCAGCCATTAATTCAACCAACCAACTTGTGTCTGAGCATGTACAGAGTGCATTCCTCTCCCCTGTCCACCAAGTCACCACAAGTGACTTGCTCAGATGCTGGGATCTCTTCCATTTCCATCCCATTCCCCTGCCCCTTCCAAACAGCTGATCAATGCCCAAGAGACGTCACCAGGGGGCAGCAACAATTATTAATAAGAATTGGGGGGGAGAGAAAAAACCCTGAGCCCTATTTTGCTAGGCGATGGAGGGGATCATCGGAAATCCTTGGGGGAGACCCCCCTTCTTTAGCCACAGCTGCCAACGGAGCCAGAACCTCAGCTTCGCCCACCCACAGGCACTGATACTTGTGTGTGTGTGCGCGTGCAGATTGGGGGGGGCATATCCAGCATTTAAACTACAAATACCACAGGGCAGACTGTGCGTGAGAGGGCACAGTGAGCCAGAGCTAGGTTGGGGGGGGGAGACATAAAAGGCCAGTTATTGTCTGGCCCTCACAGACGCTGCCCAAGGCAGCTGTGCCCCCCTTCAAGCTTAGGCCTGCTCTCAAAATATGTGCCGTTGTAAGGCAAACAAACATGTGTAGAGTGCCTTTCCCTGTCCCTGACCACAGGCCAACCTGGGAGGCAGAGGCAGGGCAGAGGGGCCAGCTGTGACAGCCCCCCCCTCTTCGCACTGCAGTGCCGGGGCGGGGGGGAGGAGACCATGTTCTTCTCTGGGCTGGTCAGGGTCTCTCCAGTGCTTACTGGCCCATAAAGCTTTGCCCAGGCCAAGTTCCCCCTGCCCATTATTTGCCCCTGACACTTGGGGAGGGGGGGTGCTCTGCCATGGATACAGAAGAGAGCCCCTCCTTGGCATGAACATTGCCGTGCGCAGGATTCCTTCACTGCCTGGCATCAAAGAGGAGTGAAACGGGGGGGGGGGAGAGAGATGCCCGTCTCTGGGCAGGGGGGGTCCAGGCCCTGCAGCCTTTCAGCCCCCCATTTGGGCACAGGGGCCCCTTGGGGCGCTGGTCTGCTCTGCTCGGAGGCCCCACGGTGGGTGTCTGCTCCTACTGCCAGCCCCTCTTCCCTCCCCGCTGCCCCCGGCACTCACCTTGGCCAACCGTCCGTTCTCCATGCTGCTGGCGCTGCCCCCTAGGCCCTGGCCGAGGAGCAGAGAGGGGGAGGGGGCAGCAAAAACGGGCTGGCGGGGCCTAGGGGGCTGCTCGGGACCGCGGGAGGCGGCAGCTGAGGAAACACTGACATCACCCGCTGGCTAGAAATACAGCGGCGGTGGGCGGTGGGGGGGGTTGGGGGGGACGACAGCTGGCCAGCAGCTGCCACTTCTCTCTGGAGAGGGTGGGGGCACCTGGTGGCCCTTAACCCCAGCCGGGCGGGCAGGCTTCTTCCCCCTCCCGCCTTCTTGAGCCCCTCATTCGGAGGCACTCCGTGTGGGAGTGGGGGGGGGGGAAGACAACGACGGTGGTTCCCACCAATCTCTGTGTTGCTGAAGCTAAGGAGGCTGTGGCTGGACCCCGGGTCTGGGAGGCTGTGGCAGCTCGGGGCTGGGGGGCAGCCCTCTCCTGCCTCCCTCCCTCAGGAACCAGGCAGTGGGTGCTCAGCAGAGCTCAGCTTTTGGGGCTGGGGGGAGAAGAGTCCGAGAAGGCGGTGCATTTATCTCCCCTCCCATACACACACACACACACTAATCAGCTTGTGGCATTTGCCGTTGCCAGGAGATTACAGCCGAGATGCTGCCGCTGCCTCCGCCTTAATCGGGTTGGGAGGGTGGGGTGGGGGGTCCTGGCAGAGGCCGAGCAGCCCTCGGGCTCCCCCGGGTGGTCCCTTCCCACAGGCAGCAGCTCCGCAGGGTCTCAAGCTCTCCTGCAGCACCGGCTACCTGATCCGCTAAGCAGCTCGGCCCCTCCCAGGCCAAGCCCCCTCCTGCATAATTTCAGCCCAGTATTGAGGCTTCCTTTCAATATCCGTGCTAGAGTTCCTCTGAGCACGTGTGAAGTGCTAGTCCTTCACAGCCAAGTCACCCCCTGGGGTGCCAGTTGATTGGAGGAAGAAGACCCCTCCCCCAGACACGTCAAGGGACCACTGGCTGTCCCTCTTCCCCCACTGCCATGGGCCCCCTTGCTGCCCCAAAGCGAGCCTCACTGCCGCTCCCACAGCTGCCCCAGGCCTGCCCCCCAGGCCTGTCAGGGCAAAACATCCGGTGTGATCGTGGCAGGGGCAGGGAGGGGCGTATCCCAGCCTGCCTACCCACACCACAGCCCCAGTCAGTCTGGCCCCCAAGCCCTTTGGGGAAGGGAGACCTCCATTTGCCGTGGCACGGAACCCCCACACCAGCGCTGCATGCCAAACCCGGAGAGCATCTCTGGCACGGAGGCCCACGCCTCCAGCAGCGGCTGCCTTTCAGAACAGGCAAGGAAGCTGTGCCAAGAGCACCCTTCTGTATCCCCAGCCAGGGACTCATCCTGAATATTTGGAAAAAACCCCAAATGCCACCAGCCCAGTTCATGCAGAGAATCATAGAACCATAGAGTTGGAAGGGACCACCAGGGTCATCTAGTCCAACCCCCTGCACAATGCAGGAAATTCACAACGACCTCCTCCCACACACACCCAGTGACCCCTGCTCCCTGCCCAGAAGAAGATGCCCTCCCTCTCATCATCTGCCTAAGGTCATAGAATCAGCATTGCTGACAGATGGCCATCCAACCTCTGCTTAAAAACCTCCAGGGAAGGAGAGCTCACCACCTCCCGAGGAAGCCTGTTCCACTGAGGAACCACTCTTAACAGCTAGAAAATTCTTCCTAATCTCTAGATGGAAACTCTTTGGATTTAATTTCAACCCGCTGATTCTGGTCCAACCTTCTGGGGCAACAGAAAACAACTCGGCACCCTCCTCTATACGACTGCCCTTCAAGTACTTGAACATGGTTATCATATCCCCTCTCGGTCTTCTCTTCAGGCTAAACATACCCAGAGCTCCTTCGACCTTTCCTCATAGGACTTGGTCTCCAGACCCCTCGCCATCTTTGTTGCCCTCCTCTGGACACGTTCCAGCTTGTCTACATCCTTCTTAAATTGTGGAGCCCAAAACTGAACACAGTACTCTAGGCGAGGTCTTGGAGAGGTGTCCAAAGGCAGCACCATGGCTGTGGAGGTATCTACACCGAGGAGACCCAAAGCTCAGAACGCTAGACCCCTCGAACACCCAGCACAGAGAACAGCAGGAGAGGCAGAGGGAAGCGTCAAGGTGAAAATGCTGGAGACCCAGGTTCGAATCCCCGCTCTGCCACGGCTGCTTGCTGGGTGCCCTTGGGCCAGCCTAACCTGCCTCACAGGGTGGTCGTGAGGCTACATCCAGAAAGGGAGAACAGTCCATGACGAGGCTCGGAGGAAGGCGGGGTAAAACTGCAGGACAGATAGGAGGGGATTCAGAGGGACTCCGCGTGAACCACCCACGCCCCGCCCCTGGGGGCTGGAGGACCGGCCGGGCACCTCGCAGCTGCACAGTGTCAAGCCAAAAGGCAGGGGAGAGCAAGCAAAGGGAATTCCCGGCCGCACGAGGGGGTCTCCCCGAGCCCTCCGCTCTCAGGCGCAGGGGGACCTGTGCCACCCGGGCCCTGCGCGCAGCCCGCCAAGGCGATCCCATCCCAGAGACAACACCATTCCCCAGGCGCTTGGGATTTGGGGGCCAGCACCCAGGACACCGCAGCTGCTTCGGGGGGCGGGCGGGAGGGGGCCTCCTCTGAGTGCCCTCGCTGGACCCGCGGCGGCGGCGGCGTTACCTCCAGGCTGAGGGCGATCTGGCGGATGTACAGCATGTTCAGGTCTTCCAGGATGCGCAGTTTGTCCTGCATGTCGCCGGCGCGCTCCCTGGCCGAGGCCTCCATGGGGAAGGGTCTACCCGTGCAGCCCCATGCCAGCCACGGGCCGTGCCTGCAGCCAACGGGAGAAGAGGGCTCCGGCCCGCCAACACAGCAGGGAGGGAGGCAGGGAGGGAGGATGGGGGGGCGGCCCAGCTGCCTGCCTCGGCCCCTCCGTCAGCAGATTCCGCACCCCCGGGCCCGCTGTGGAGAGAAAAGGCCCTTTCTTTCCAGCCAGCCCAGGGAACAAGCAGCCACTGTGCGCCAAAGGGCAGGGCAGGGCTGGGCAGGGCAGGGCTGGCTGGCTGCTGGGGAGGGCAGAGCGCCCAGGCCCCCCTCTCCCCTCAGACTGGGGCCAGCCAAGAGGGAGGGAGCCCCCTGCCCCAGGCCCGGCCCCTGGCCTTTCCTGCAAGGGCCGTGGCCACCGGCCAGCCTCAGGGGCCAACGCCACGGTCCTGCCAGCCGCCCCCCACCACCACCATCCGGGTGCTGGGCCTGGCAGGTGCTGCCCCCTGCTGGATGCCAGCCGCCTCATGCACGGCTGCCTCGCCAAAGCCCAGGGCGGACCACCGGTCCTGCCCCCCTCAACACCCCCGGTGCCCGCCTCGGCCTTACCCTGCCTCTGCACCCTGCTGCTGCTGCTGCTGCTGACGGCCGCCTTGGTCCCCTGTGCCCCCCCCCGCCATACGCTTCCCCCTTCCCCTATAGACAGGAAATCCAGCCCCCCCCCCAGCATTCCAGCCCCGGCTCCTCTTACAAGGGCCGCCCCCTCCACGCCGGCAGAGGCCTCTGACCGCTCCCACTGGCAGGGCTGTGGAGAAAGCAGCGCTGCCAGCCCCCCAGGCCCCAAGGGCGGGCGGGCATGAGAAGCCAGCCCTGCCCCGGAGAAGATCCCAGAGGCAGCCCTGGGAACCCCAGGAGACGGCACCCACCGGCACTCCCAGACCCAGCCTGCCCGCCCTTTCTGGGCCTGCCCCCACTGTTCTCCAAGGAGCCCTGCAGGGCAAGTCGCTGGGCTCTATTCCTGACTAACGACAGTCCTGTGAGGGAGGTCTCAGCTTGCCCAGGAAGTTTCAAGGAGGAGTGAGGAATTGAACTGGCGTCACTCATGCCACAAACTGGCTTCCAGACCCACAGGTAGCAACCAGAATGTCTTGGGCCATAGGCTTTGCCAGCCTCCTTGCCCAGTGGCCAAGGCAAGCTGACAGCCAGCATGGTGCAGTGGTTAAGAGCGGAGGTTTGGAGCGGTGGACTGTAATCTGGAGAACCGGGTTCAATTCCCCACTCCTCCACATGAGCGGCAGACACTAATCTGGTGAACCGGGTTGGTTTCCCCATTCCTCTACAAGAAGCCAGCTGGATGACCTTGGGCTAGTCACAGCTCTCCTAGAGCTCTCTCAGCCCCACCTACCTCACAGGGTGTCTGTTGTGGGGAGAGGAAGGGAAGGTGATTGTAAACAGGTTTGTTTCTTCCTTAAGTGGTAGAGAAAGTCGGCATGTAAAAACCAACTTTTCTTCTCGGTGCCAATAAGGCCCTTGGCTGAATCATGTCCCAACCCACCAAACCCAGAACACATTCAAGGCTATGCAAAAGACTGGAAGACCAGGCTCTGTGCCCCATACTAACCAGCTGGCAGCTCCTGAGCTGCCTCGCCACAATGCACGTGCCAGCGTGGCCAAACCAGCAGAGCCAAGCAATCTAATGGACCTGTGCGAACTAGCCCCATCCACTGGGCCACTCTGGTGCTAGTCAGTGCCCCCAGTTGCCACCAGCACACACCGGCCTGCCACCCCCCCGTTTCACCTCCGATCCCAAGCTGAGCATGCACAAAACGCTCCCACTGCTAGCACCACGTATGATCGCTGCCACCTCTCCGCTCTGCCCACACAAGCAACCCACACGTCTGCCTGCCCCTCTGCACATGCTTAAAGGCATTTTGCTGTGTTGCAGTTTCATTTAAATGCTAGAGGGTTGGACAAAGGTAAGGGATAAATCTAGGGCTGGCTGTTAGCCATGACAGCCGTATGGGGCCGGCCTCCAGGCCCAGAGACAGAATGCATCTGAGAAGCAGACGCTTTGGGGAGCAGTCAGCAGGGAAGGCCTGTGGCCAGTGGGCCCCATGTGCTCAGTTCCCCCCCCCGTGGCATCTGCCTGGAAGCAGGAGGCTGAAGAGGCCGGCCCGCCTCCGTCTGCGCCAGCAGGACTGCTCAGAGGTCTTCCTTCCAAGGTGAGCCGGGGCCCCTCAAACAGGTTCGTGTGCTACAGCCCTACCGGAGCTGGCGGGGGCAGGGTTTACCGAGGCTCACGGCTGCCAGGTCAGGAGCAAGTAGAGAAGAGATCAGAACAAATCTCTGCGGGGGAAGGTGTTCACTCAGGTCCCCCCTCCTGACATAGATTAGTGGGGGGGGGGGAGGACAATCATGACTTGAATTCACAGTACATTTAGAATCATAGAATCATAGAGTTGGAAGGGGCCACCAGGGTCATCTAGTCCAACCCCCTGCACAATGCAAGAAATTCACAACTACCCCCCCACACACACACACCCAGTGACCCCTACTCCATGCCCAGAAGATGGCCAAGATGCCCTCCCTCTCATGAACTGCCTAAGGTCATAGACGCAGCATTGCTGACAGATGGCCATCTAACCTCTGCTTAAAAACCTCCAGGGAAGGAGAGCTCACCACCTTCCAAGGAAGCCTGTTCCACTGGGGAACCGCTCTGACTGTTAGAAAATTCTTCCTAATGTCTAGACAGAAACTCTTCTGATTTAATTTCAACCCCTTGTTTCTGGTATGACCTTCTGGGGCAACAGAAAACAACTCGGCACCATCCTCTATATGACAGCCCTTCAAGTACTTGAACATGGTTATCTATCCCCTCAGTCTTCTCCAGGCTAAACATACCCAGCTCCTTTGACCTTTCCTCATAGGACTTGGTCTCCAGACCCCTCGCCATCTTTGTTGCCCTCCTCTGGACACGTTCCAGCTTGTCTACATCTTTTTTAAATTGCGGAGCCCAAAACTGAACACCATCCTTTCAAGCGTCCAAAGGGATGGTCCCCACCACATCCCTTCAAGGCAGGCCAATATCATTCTCTGCAGACAGCGATGGAGCACCGCAGCCAAGAGAACACAGCCATCTCTCCTTAGCAGAGTTCCAAGAGGCTGGACCAGGCCGAAGGGCAGCCAAGAACCCTCTGAGAACTTCCTGCTCCCTGGCGAAGGCTCAGCCCTGCCTGCCCGGCATGGTGCTTCGGCTCCTCTGGCGGCCCAGGGGCCACCCAGCCTGATACATCCTATCCAGCCCCCGGTATGGTGCTCAAGGATCCGGTTAGCGTGTTCTGCAAGGTCTCTCTTTCCCAAGAAGCCGGAAGCTAATGCCTCCCTGCCTCCCCACCCACCAAGGGCTTGAGAAACAAACAGGCAGAGACGTGCCAGCGCAGGACCCCAACACGCCCAGCCGCACCGCCTCGCCTCTTCCCACAGACTTGGCCAGGGGGAGGGGTGGGCATCTGCACAGCAAACACACACAGCTGGCTTCCCCGAGCGGGTCTACTGAGCTCCACAATGCCCTGCCCTCCCCAGGAGTGGCTCCCCAGGGCCTCCCAAAGAGAAGGGCCTTTCTGGAGATTCCTGCCTGGGATCGAATGGGTCCTTCTTTCAGCAAGCCCCAGCACCTCCCTCAGGTGGCCCCCCATGTCTCTGTTGAAAAGGGGAGGGGGGCTGCCAGGACTTGGCAATGGCACCCCCCTTTCTTCCAAAGGACTGTCCTGAGAGGGCTCCCCCGCTCCAGTTCCCAAGGGTCAGACAGACAAGTGGAAGGTCAACAACGGCAACCCTTCTGGCCACTAGCAGCTGAGGGCTCAGGCAGACACCAGCAAACTGCCCCTTCAAGCGACCCTTCTGCAGCCCACCCCCCAACACTCCAATGTAGGGAGAGAGGTTGGGGGAGAGAGAATGCCCGGCTGCCAAGAAGTTGCCTTCACCGAAACAAGGCAGTTTGCTCCAAAGCGGGAGGACTGCCGACCTGGAAAAGCAGTACCGCCCCCCCTCCCACTCGGAGGTAAAGTTCAGCCGGGTGCTCGTGCTCCTCACATGCAAAGGCTGCTTCCCATCACCAAAGAAGAATGGGCTTGGCTTGGCACACACCCGATTGGCAGAGTCCGGCTGCCAAGGAATCAGGCCATTGGTAGGGGCTGAAAATAGTGCCCGGGGGGGGGGAGATAATTAATGGAGCCCAAAAGCAGAGACTGACAACAGGGCACCTCTGGGCAGAAGGCGGGGGTGGCAGCCGCCCCCTTCTTGGCACCTGTCTGGTTTTACAATGTGACAGGCAAAAGGTGAGCCCTCGGGCAAGTCCGTAGCTGAATCAGACCTCACTGGGCGGTGCCCGAGGCTGCCTGAAGCACCAGCCTGAGGAGAGAGGAAGGCCAGGATCCGTGCACCAGGCGGAGCACGAGGCCGCCTCCAGTGTCGTGTGTCAGAGCCGTGGCTGGGCCCTGATGCCAGGAGGCTGCAGTGTCGAAACCAGGCGTGGTATCCAGTGCAGGAGGTAGGCAGGTGCCAATCAGGTCCAAGAGCCCCATCGGCAGCCAGGATGGCACCCCCCCCCCGACGAGGGGGAGAGACGCCTTTTCACTGGAAGGCAGGGCCAGGAAGAAGAACACTCAGTGGGGCTGCCTGGAGGTCACCGAATTCTGTTCTCTTTCTGGACAACCAGCACTTCAAGCAAGCAAGCCAAGCACCCGGCTAGGTGGGATTGCCCCACGCGGGACCCGGAGGGTGAGGGTCCAGGGCGGGCTCACCCTCTGCCTCGTGCCCCACTTCTTCCCTTCTCTCCCAATGGCCACTATCGCCGCGGATGCAACAAACAGGAGGGTTCCTCTTTTGCTGTTAATGGGTCCTCCCCCTTTTCTGGTGGGCTAAAGACTGGCCAGTGAGGTCACTGGGCAGCTCGAGGCCTTCCTAGATCCTGGCCTGACTACCCTCCCGCACACACACACACAAAAAAAGAGGGACGTCTGCGACAGCATGAGTCTTGGTGCTACATCCGGTGAGGTAGATTTTTTTCCCGACCTTCAAGGCTGCATACACAGTTCTTCCGCTTCTCCATTTCATCCTCACAACAACCCTGCGAGGTAGGTTAGGCCAAGAGGAAGAGTGAGTCACCCAGTAAGTTTTCCAACAGAGTGAGGGTCTGAAGGCAGAGGTCTCCCCAAGCCCGTTGGTTCTGGTCCAACTTTCTGGGGCAATAGAAAACAACTCGGCACCATCCTCTATATGACAGCCCCTCAAGTACTTGAACATGGTTATCATATCCCCTCTCAGCCTTCTCCTCTTCAGGCTAAACATACCCAGCTCCTTCAACCTTTCCTCATAGGACTTGGTCTCCAGACCCCTCACCATCTTTGTTGCCCTCCTCTGGACACGTTCCAGCTTGTCTACATCCTTAAATTGCGGTGCCCAAAACTGAACACAGTACTCTAGGTGAGGTCTAACCAGAGCAGAGTAAAGTGATACCAGTACTTCGTGTGATCTGGACACTATACTTCTGTTGATGCAGCCCAAAATCACATTTGCCTTTTTAGCTACTGCATCACACTGCTGGCTCATATTCAGTGTTTGGTCTACTAAGACAGTCTCCCCCATCCTATAATTATGCATTTGATTTTTCCTACCTAAATGCAGAACTTTACATTTATCTTTGTAGAAATGCATTTTATTGGTTTTAGTCCTATTCTCCAGCCTGTCAAGATCACCCTGTATCCTGGCTCTGTCTTCTGCCGTATTTGCTACCCCTCCCAATTTAGTATCATCTGCAGATTTAATAAGCATCCCCTCTTTTCCTTCATCCAAATCATTTATAAAGATGTTGAGCAACACAGGGCCCTGCACAGATCCCTGAGGCACTCCACTACTCTCCTCTCCAAGTGGATGAGGAACCATTAACTAGCACTCTTTGGGTGCAATCTGTCAACCAATTACAGATCCACCTAACAGTAACAGGATCTAAATCACATTTTCCCAATTTGTTAACAGGAATATTATGGGGAACCTTATCAAAAGCCTTACTGAAATAAAGGGCTTTTGTCTGCGTGCCCACAGGGAGGGGTCATGGCTCAGTGGCAGAGCCTCTGCTTGGCACACACGAGGTCCCAGGTTCAATCCCCGGCAGCGTCTCTGGTTCCATGGATCAGGCAGGTCCTGAGCCCTCGGACAGCCATTGCCGGTCAGGACACGAGAGCTCCATTGTCACGGGATCCTGCCTACCCGTTTGGCGGCCGAGGGACTGCAAAGCCACCTCAAGGAGAATCCGAGGGGTAGCAGCAGCACCAGTGAAGACTAACAACATTTACTCCATTCCCCCTACTGGGCTTCTCTGCTCAGCTCCTCCCTCATTCATCCCCTTTCTCTTCTGCAACTTTCTGAATACGAGGTGAATGATTTTCTGTCTTGTATCTGAGGCAGTGAGCTCTGACTCCTGAAAGCTCATTCTGGAGCAAACGTTAGCCAGTCGTTAGTCTTCAACGCTGCTGCGAGCGAGCGAGCGAGCGGGCGCGCGCGGTGTCACGGGCTAGAGGGTCGGGCGAGTAGGTGGGAGAGGTGGGTTCCAACCCCCGCTTGTGCCACAGAAGCTGGCTGGGTGACCGCCCTCGCTCAGCCCAACCCACCGCACAGAGCCGTAGGGAGGAGGAGGAGGAGGAGGCTTGAAGCAGGAGGGCGGGAGGCGCTCGGCGACCCCGTTCGGGAAGAGGCGGCGGCGCGGGGGGAGCGACTATTGACAGGCTGCGCAGAGCCGGCTGCCGCTTGGCTTCGCCAGGCCGCCCTCGACCCCCGCCCGCCCGCCCGCCCGCCCGCCGCCTCCCCCCCTCCACGCGCCCGCCTGCCGGGGATGGCGGCCGCTCCTACCTGCCGGGGGTGGGCGAGGAGGCTGAGGCGGCCCCGGCCCCGTCGGATCTCCATCGCCAGGGGGGAGCCCCGCGCCACCGGCCCTCTGCAGCGCTGGGCTGCTGGCACAGGCTGCCTCGGGCTGCGGGGCGGCGCGCCCCACTCGCCCCGCCCGCCCCGCCGCCCGGGAAGGCAGGGGGCGGCCCCGCCCGGCCCCGGCGGCTGCAGCTCCGCGCGCTCCTGCCCGAAAGGCTGCCGCGGAAACCGCCCGGAGCCCCCTTGGGCGGACTGCCTCCTGCACACGCCGCTCCGTCCAGCGCCGGGCACGGGGGCGCAGGGGGTGCCCCGCAGAAAGAGGCCCTGCCCCGGAGGTGCCAGCCACTGACCCAGGCACCTCCTGGGTGCCCAGCAGAAGTTCCGGCCCTGGGCTCTGCCCCGGGCACCTTGGCTGCAGGAGCAGTCAGCCGGGTTCCTGCGGTGGGTCAGCAGGAGTTCCCTCCACCAGGGAGGGGGCCCTTCCCTGACTGCCAAGGGGCCAGGGGCGGCACAGTGAAAAGGGTGAGCCCCCCGGGGGAGGGCAGGCTAAGGCCCCTCGGCCTGAGAGACAGCCCCGGCATCTACTGTCCTTCGGCCAGGTTTCCTGGGGGCAGCCCCCCCCCCCAGCCTCTTGCAGGGGGCTTTGGTGCTCAGGCGCTCTCCAGCCCGTTGCCCCATGTGGTGCTCGTGGGCCATAGCCCTCACCTTTTGGGCCAGGGGATGCCAGGGGCTGCACTCTGCTCTTTGGGAATAGGGCAAGTGCCCCCAGAACATGAATGTTCGAGGGCCTCTGGCGGGGCGGGGGGAGGTTGGCTGGCTGCAGCAGCTGCCGTTTGAGGCCCACCGCCACACTGTCTCAGGAACAGCTGTGGCGGAGCTCAGCTGCAGCTGGTATGATGGGAGGGGGGCACGCAGCTGAGAGGCCAGGATGCCCATGCCCACCAGTGCCAAGCACTGAGGAGGCACAATACAGGGAGTGTGTCCACATGTGAAGCCCTCTGTGTTTTGTGTGAGGGGTCCAAGACTCCAGGCAAGTTCAGTGTGGCTGGCATAATGCCCTCCATTTTAATCATGGCCAGGCCAGGGGAGCCGGGCGACATCAAGGAGCAGCCCACCCTCCTTCCAGCCCGTCCCCCCCCCCCAGAGAAAGGCAGCTGCAAAGGAAGGTGGAGATCTGCCTTGCAGGAGAGATGGCCAGATCCCCGCTGAAAGCGCCAGCAACCCAAGAGAAACAAAGGGAGAGACTCCGCTTGATCTGGGATCTCCCGGGGCTGAGCAGAGACTTGCTTTTCTCAAGGGCTGGTCCTTGCGTCACAGAGCCCACGTCTGGGGGGCACCATTCCAGAAGGAGCAGCTGCGTCGGTCTGCTGGCACAGAATGGCACAGGAGTCCTGGAGCACCATAAAGACTCCCGAAAAGGACTGGTGACCCCTGTGCCTTGTCAACAGACACGTGTCCAGAGCTCCGTGTGGGGACCTCGATTAAGGTGGGGATTGGGAGGGGAAAGGCTTAAGGCTCCCCAATACAGTCTTAGGAGCCGCTCCTGACCCTGCTGGGGAGACTTAAGAGTAGCCACCTGGCTTGTGTCTTCAGTGGGCAAACAGGACCTCCCTGGGGTTGCCTGAGGTGGGGGAAATGGCTAGACATGAGGGCCATGCTGGAGGAGTGCCCCACCCACCCAAACATGGAACAACTCCCGAATGTCTTGAGGCTGGTAGGACATGACAGTTGCTTTGTGCCTCCTTTTGTGAGCCAGGCCAGCCCCCTCTCGGATGGCCGACAAAAGGATCAGTCCAACAGGCTTGCTGGATGCCCACCAGACTGGCCACCTTTGGCTCCCTGTGGTCAGCACTGTTGGGAGCCCCTCTTTGGAGCAGTCCTGCCCTGGCTGCACACAGGCGCCTCTGGCAGCGGCCTGGGGCCGGGAGCCGAACATTGCAGACTCGGGAGAAGTGGTGTGCCCTGGACAAAAAGGAGGCCTGGGCCATGTGGTGGGCTGTGGGGGCAACACCTGCAACACTCCCTTTGTCTGAGTTTCTGACTGTGCTCCCCCTTCCCCCGCTTTGGATGTCCCTCGTGAAGGATGTCCCTCCGAGCATGTATCCGGATGCGGCTTCCCCTGCTCCCAGTCAGGTTCACAAAGCAGCATTGCTGAGGCTCACAACACAGGAATGCAGACTTCACGCTCCACCTCTTTCAGACCCCCAGTCCACCCCAGGGTTTGTGTGTCTGGCCTCCTCCCTACTCCAGTGCCAGCCCTGGGCTCACTGCTCACCTGTTCTCCTTCCTGTGATGGCCTGGGGGCTGCGTGGTGGGCTCAGGCTGGCAGGCGGCCCGTCAGCAGCAGAAGTGGGGGGGGGGCTCCACTCACTCTAGTGGGTGAGCTGCGAGAATGTGGGGAGAGGTGCACATTGCAGCTGTGGCCAGGGAGCTCCTGGGGTTCTCACGAGGGCAGAGTGGACCTTGTGGGAGAACAGGATCACGGGGTTTGCACGGAGTCCTGCGCAGGACCAGTGCAGGGGGGGGCAAAAGGCTGGCCAGAGAGGAGTGTCCAAGACCTGCCTGGTGGCTGAGGGGGAGGAGCAGCCAGGTGGTCAACCCCCTCCACATGTGAGGCCTTGCTGGCCCCAAGGTACACCAGTCCACTCTGGAGGGGCCAGGGATGGAGCCCCAGGGCTTGGGATGCCCCAAGGCCCCTGAACCCTTTCTAATGGAACAGGAGTATTATTAGCATCATGTTTCATTATTATTGTAACTAGTATATATACATAGGCTGACCACGGTGAAAAACAATGCGTTTAATTGTAATATCAAATTTTAAACAAATAATCCTTAACAATTGCTCGTAATGAATGAGTACCATATAAACTCAGAAGTGAGTTCACAAATTCACAGGTAAGTATACAGCATTAAATAGCTATGGTTACATCAATTGGAAATAATGCAGATAATATGAAGTCCTTGAAAGTCCTCAAAGGATTCTCAAGATGAAAAACGGCCTTCTAGAAGAAATCTTCCGTCGTGTGACTTCATCAGTTTCCTTTCGTCTCCTAACATTCATATGCTGATGACAATAAACATACACACCATCACTATAGCCAACTACTGACCATAAATTATGTACCCCTGAACATGAATATTTTCTTACCAGCAGATTTCCATGTAGCTCTCAGCTTAGTCATTCCATGTTCTTAGCGTTGTTTCATAATAGGATTGACATCTATCACAAAGATACCTTAATTATAATACTACATTCAAATTATTTTCAGATGTGATCATGACAACTAAGTGCTCCATGCTACAAATGAAAAGCTGCGCCTCCAGTTACCATTTAAAGGAAACACGTTGTCTTCTTCAGCACTGAGCCCATGTGGCATTACAGAATCCAGTAAATGAATTAAAAACGCCTCCTTTTGTAACACTGTTTTTTCTACATTTACATTCTGATATTTGTGGGGCTGTAATTGCCACAATTCAAAAAAAATCTAAGGTCTACTTCCGAGTGCTTCAGCCTTAAGAAATGGTCCACCAGCGGAGCCTCCCTATTGCCAGCTCTAACACGGGAGCGTGGCTCTAGTGGATCCTGCGCGCCTGGCAGGGGGGGTGGGGCTGAGCCCCTCCCGGTCTGGTGGCTGCACCACCCGGCTGGCTGCCCCGCCGGCCCTTCCCCCATGTGCCAGCTGGAAAGCACGTGGGCCTCCCGCCCCCTCCTTCCCTGCGGCAAACTTTGACCTCCTGAAGGAGCGCCGCCCGTGCCACCCGCGGTCCCGAGGGCTGAACGGGAGTTAGCCCACCTGCAGCACAGGTGAGGCCCAGCAGGCGCTCCCTGGGCGGCCCCGGCCTGAGGCGCGTGGGCTCAGCTGAGGCCCAGGCGCTGATTGGTCTGTGTTGGTGGAACAAGGGACCGGGGCCCGTGGGTGAGGCTCCTCCGTCTGGCTTCCGCCCGTTCCCTTGGTGGCACCGGCGGCTTTGCAGCTGCACGGAATAGTGGGATGCCGTGCGGCAAGCCCATGAACAAAGGCACGTGATCAGCAGGGCGCTCAGACGGGCGGGGCTGCAGGGGTGCGACTGGGGAGGGGGGGCTGCCCCTGTCGCGCACAGCGCGTCTGGACGTCAGGAGTTTACCTGGTAGCAACTTCACACCACGCAGTTCTGCTATGTACAGTTTATTTACAATATCTACACAGAGTCCTTTGGCTGTTGTCATTCACAGCTCTGAGCCACAAAGTGCTCCGCCAGCACGTACATTTCAGGCAAGACAAACTTACATTCAATACACAGACTTATGTACACATTCATGACCAATGACAGTTCACCTGAGATGAGTCATTCTGGAAATCCCCATTCCTGGCTGTACAAACTGGATCAGACCAGCATACTGACATGACTTAGCTGTCACTCTGATCAGTATGATCTGTTTAGCAAACTGCAGACTGGCCAGAACCTGGACATGTGTTGACAGCCCCCCCCCCCTCCGCGTGGCTTCCTTCTCGGCTGGATTCGTGTCCCCCGGCAGCCTCCTGGGAAGACTTGGCAGCCTAACTGACGGTTACAGACGTGTGAGACAAATGCACTCTGCACATGTGCAGAGAAACGGCCTTGTTTATTTATTAGCGCTTCAGCTGCTCCTGCCGGGCGGAGGGGGGGGGCAACGGCGCTCCGCTCTCCCGCCCGCACGCCCACTTCCGCCGGGGGCTGCTCGGCGCGCCCCTGCTCGCCCGGAAGAGTTCCCGGAGGGAGGGAGGGGTGAGGCGCGCAGCCCAGCCCCTCCCCTCGGAGGCTGCCGCCAGTCACGGCCCAGTATTACTGCGCCCATGCCGCCTATTGGCCAGTTCCCACCTTCCCCGCCCACCGAGCCCTGCGGCGGCGCCCCATTGGCCGGCCGAGTCCTTGCGGGGCGGGGACGGGCCGTTGGCTGGCGGACTCGGCCTTAGCCCCGGCACTCCGCCCTGCCGCCGATTGGGCAGAGGTCCCGTCCGTCGTCGGAGGGGCGGGGCCGCCATCTCTTTGTCTCTTGTTGTTGGGGCAGAAGGCGGCCGCCGATTGGCTCTGGCGCGGAGAAGGCCGAGGCGCCGATTGGCGGCGGGCCTGCTCGCGGGGCCTGATTGGCCGCCTGCCGCGTCGCGGGGGGGGGGAGGGACGGAGGGCGTCGCTGCCCGAAGCGATGGCGGCGGCGCGGGCGGCCGGCCTTGAGGCGGGGCCGAGGCGGGCCGGCTGCGGGGGGATGAGGCGGGGGGCGGCGGCCCGGGGGCGGCGGCGGGGCCCGGGGGCGGCGGGGGCCCGGGGCGGGGGGCTGTAGGCGGCGCCATGGGGCGGGAGCCCCAGTCCGAGTGGGCCGCGCTGCTGGGCCGGGAGCGGCAGGTGAGCGGCGGGGGGGGTGGGGGAGCGGCGGGGGGGGGCGTTGGTGTGTCTTTGGGGGGGGGCCACGAGCAGCGACTGACCGGCTCCCCCTCCCTCCCCCCCCTCCCTCCCCCCCCCCCGCCCAGGCGCGCGAGTTCTGCCCCGGCGTCAACCGGCAGCCCTACGTGTGCGAGACGGGCCACTGCTGCGGCGAGAAGGGCTGCTGCATCTACTACTACGAGCTCTGGTGTGAGTGGCGGGCGAGGGGAGGGGAGGGGAGGCCCGGGCGCGCGGGCCTGCGTGCGTGCGCGCGCAATCGGCGGGGGCGGCCCGTCTGAGCACGCGCGCTGCTCTCTCTCTCTCTCTCTCCCCCCCCCTCCCCGTGCCCGGCTGCAGGGTTCTGGCTCCTGTGGACGGTCCTGATCCTGTTCAGCTGCTGCTGCGCCTACCGGCACCGCCGCGCCAAGCTGCGCCTGCAGCAGCAGCAGCGCCAGCGGGAGATCAACCTCATTGCCTACCACGGTGCCTGCCACTGCCCGCCCTCCATGGGGGACCTGAGTGAGTGACCCCGCCCCGTGCGGGCCGGCCCCCCTTCTCCCTGGGGCTAATTGTGGGGGGCATCTGTGGGAATGAAGCCGAGGAGAGCAGGCCCCAGCCACCTGCCAACAGCCCAGGAGCGTCTGCCGCCTGTGCCCCCCTGCCTGCCTGCAGCAGTGCGGCCAGTGAGGGCTGAGGAGCTTTAGCCTCTCCCCCCCCACCTTTGACCAGCGATGTGCTTGCAGGGGGTGGGGTTGCGGGGCCGCGTTTTCTCCTGCATTGTCGCCCTGCTCTCTGCCAGCATGCCCCTGCTCTTCCCCTCCTGCAGGGATGCTGGCTTCCTTCAAGCTGCCTGCCTACGAGGAGGTGGCAAACCGCCCAACCACCCCACCACCCCCGTACAGTGCCACCCTGGGGGGTTCCGCCGCCAGCCGCCTGGGCTCCAGCACGCTCACCCTGACAGGCAGCTCGGAGAACTACACCAGCTGCTCCTGCGAGTCCAGCTGCCTGACGTCCCCCAGCAGCACCTCCCTGTCGGCCACCGAGGCCAGCACACCCAGCGAGGCAGAGGGCGAGGGGGCAGGGGCCTGCAGCAGCCGCACAGGAGACAGCTGGGAGTCGGCCAGCCCCTCACTGCCGAGTCAGGCCCTGCCCCCTAAGCACACGCTCTTCTCCTCCAACGTGGAGCTCTACGAAGGTGATTCGCGGCGGGTCTCCGACAGCGACGACACCCAGGATGAGGCCGAGCACTTCCGGCACCGCCGCCTCACGGGGGACTCCGGCATCGAGGTGGGGCGGGGCCAGGATGAAGAGGCGGCCGAGGACAGTGAGGAGGAAGCGGCACACCTGCTTGGCAAAGGGGCTCCCCGCTCCTCCCCTGAGCCCCAGGGCCTTTGTGGGGGACAGACTGAAGGGGACCCCGAAGACCTGCCGTCGCCCGCGTTGCCTGTCTGATGACGGCCAGCCATGCTTGGCTGATTTTCCCCTTCCTGCTTCCGGGGGGGGGGGGTTTCCCTCCGGCCCACTCTGAGGCTGCAGGGACTGGGGAGCAAGTAGTTCACTGTGGAGAATCACGGCCTTAGCACTGACACTGCCCTGGGCCAGCCCTCACGTGTGTGCCGCCCTCCTTCCCCTGCCCAAGCAGTACCTGGTGTCCCTCCCCCTAGCTCTGTGACCAAAAGTCTGCTGTGCTGGCCCCCTCCCTGCCTGGGGGCGGGAAAGAGACACTGGCCGGGAGGGAGGAGTGTTGCCACTCACTCGCCTCTGTCTACTGTCGCGTCTGTGTGTGTGCGCGTGCGCTCATCCCGCTGACTCTGCAACCTCTGATCCAAGGTGTAGCTTTTCCCTGTGGAGGCAGACCCTTGCTCTGCGCCTTTTCCTCTTGAAATTTGCACTGGGTTTGTAGACGGCTTGGTGCACCCAGAGGATGGTTCTGGCTGGCATCTGCTCCCTCAACCAAACGGACGAGGCTGGAAGTGGGAAGCTGGCCTTCTCCCAACCCCCGCTGGAAGCAGCTCATTTGGCCCCTGCCATCCTGGTCCTGTTGGGAGTGCAGGGTCTACCCACATGTGCTGTCGAGGGCAGCCGCGTGTGCTTACTAGTAAAAGATGTGGTAATTCTTGGCTCAGAGCACCTTGTTTTGATTCTGCAATGCGAAGGGCTGTGGTGCATGCATGGCTGGCTGCTGTCCTTCTACGACAGCAGCAGCAGGTCCTCTGGAGAGAGTGTGAGTGGGTTCCTGCAGTGCTCGGGTGGAAGACCCCCGACAGAAGTCCAGGGCTGCTAAGCAGAGGACAATGGCAAACGCCTCTGCTCATCTCTTGCCTTGAATACCCCGTGAGGGGTCGCCATATGTTGGGTGGGAGGCCCTGTGCTTCCCCAAGAGCAGCTGATGGTGCCACATTCGCTCCCTTGCGACTTGACCGAAGGGGCCTCGTTTCTGCAGCTTCCCCTCCTCCAAGTCTCGGCCCTTCTCGGCCTAGAGGATGCATAACTCCCACCCGAATGGACGGACTCTTAAAGGTCCCAATCAAGATGCCCTTTCCTCAGAGGGAGAAGGGTACCCTGGCTACTCACTCTGAGGATAAGGTCATCTTGCCCACCCAAGTAGGGAGAGGTTAAAAAAAAAAAGGAGTGCATCTGCTCAGGAGACGTCCAGGACCTCCCCCCGCCATGAGATCCTGCTTTCTTGTGCTCACTGCATGGACAAAGGGGAGGGTGCCGAGGCAGGTAACCCTGGCAGCTAAGAAGAACGTGCCGGAAGTCATGAAGCGATGGGGGCTGGGCTAAAAAAAAACCAATTATGCAGGCAGGGCTACTCTTGGTGGTGACAAATTGGCCCAGAGGGCACCCCCACCTGGAGTGGGACTACCCCCTCTTAATTCTGTCTCAGTGCTACTGTTATTCACTCCCATTTAACTGGGACAAAACAGTTACCTCGGGCTGGAATTTGCAGGTGCAGCGTCTGCTGGCTAGGACTGGCAAGGGGCTATTGGCTGCCCCCTTGCCCTTGGCTGCACATTCTGGTTCTCTCCCACTGCTGTTCATGTATCCCTTGGCAGGACCACTAGAGCACTCCCAGCTGTCTCCATTTTATTTTGTAAGAAAATATTTCAATTTGATTTTAACAGTTCATGTCCTGGATCACAGATGGCTTGAAGAACCCCTGCCCGCCTGCCCAGCTCTAGTATTCCTCAGCCATCATGAGTACCACCAGGGCAGACCAGCCTGTGAAAGGGTAGCAGCCCTGGCCCTTGCCTGTGCCGTCATGGTACTGCTCCCAGAGGTAGCCGCTCTCCTGGTACTGCTGAAAGACGTTGCCGATGAGGTTGGCTCGCAGCTCCTGGTACAGGGTGGCGGCCTCCTTGCGGAAGGGGCCCTCCTGGCGGCTGTAGTGGTGCAGAGCCCGCACCACCAAGTAGTTGACGTTGATCCAGACGGCCCCCCTCCAATAAGGGGGGTCATGCTCAGTGTTGTGCTTGAGGTAGAAAGGGCTGCTGCGTGAGAGGGAACGCAGGCCAAAGGGGGTCCACAGCTTCTTCTCGCTGCGCATGTCTGCCAGAAGGGCGCCCAGGTGTGGCGAGTTGGGATGCAACAGCTGCAACAGCAACGGGAAAAGGCTCACATAGCCAAGGGCACCCCCCACAAACTGCAGCTTGGGGGGCTTGCGAACCACCCGCAGGAGCCTTGGGGTAGGGAGGGGCTGGCCTGGAGGAGGGGGCCGGGGCCTCTCCCTCTCCAACGCCACCGCCTGGGTGTGGTTGCCATAGTCGGCAAAGGTTCCCAGCGCCTCAGCCCAGTGCTGCTGCTCCAACAGCTGGTTGTCAGCTAGAACCTCTGCCATGTGCTGGTAGTCCCCTGCTGGCTCCCCCAGATGTGCAGCCACCTTCGCCATGACATCAGAAGCCAGCGCCATCCAGCAGCGCAGGTCCAGATGGCGCTCGTCTGGCGACGGGTGCGAGGCCCTTGGATAATCATCCAGCCCCGAGGTCAAAGTCTTTGGGTTGAGGAACGTCTGCGTGTCCTGGTCACGCCCACGCCACCGGAAGGTGTAGGGCAGTGGTCCGGCCTGGGTGCGGTTGTACCAGTCGTACCAGCTCTGTAAGCGAGGGTAGAGGCGTCGCAGGTAAGGCACGTCAGCTGCATCCTGGGCCAGGAGCTGCTGTAGCACCAAGAAGAATGTGGGGGGGTTCCCCGCACTGCTGTGCTGCACCACAAACTCTGCAGGCACCTTGGTGCGGGCCTCGTCACCCAGGATCTGCTCACGAGGTATCCAGCCTTCGGCGTTCATGAGGTCAAACCAATGTGCCAGCACCTCCTGGCTCAGGGCTGGATCCCAGCGGCTCAGCAGCAGCTGGTGGAAGCCTTCGTCCCACAGGAAGCCCCGCGGGAAGAAGGAGCGTGATGGCACCGCGGTGAAGAGGGGACCCTCCGGGTAGGGCTGCGGGAGCTCGCTGTGGGGAGACTGCACCAGCGAGTGCCCATAGAAGTAGCCCATCCCACCCAGCATGTTGCTAAAGGCGGCCTTGGCAAAGTCCTGCTCCTGCGCAGAGAAGCCCTTGCGGGCCAACCCAAAAGTCCTCTCGAAGCGCTGCTCAAAGGCCGCCACGTGGCCGGCCAGCTCTTGCGTCAGCACCTTCCCCGCCAGATGCCCGGCACGGTCAGCAACGCTGCCCGACTCAAAGACCACCTCCAGTTGGCAGGGCAGGGCCACAGTCACCTGGTGAACCAGTAGCTGGCTCCGAGGCTCTCTCCCCTCGGGAGACCCCCGGTAAGTGTCCACACCAGCATAGCGGCGCTTGGGGGCCCCTGGTGGCGCGTACACAAAGCGGGGACTGAGGCTGGCTTTCACCACATCAGTCAAGCGGTGTAGGCCCTCCGCCTTCGCCTGGAGGTAGTTGTAGCTAGAGACAGGGAGAGAAGAGCCACGGTGAGAGAAGTGGGCAGCCAGCTGACCCTCCTGCAGCCTTTGCGGCTGCCCAAGGACTGGACTCCTGACCAGCTTGGCAGGTGGCAAGAGTACCTGGCATAGAGAGGGGCTGTGCCAGCCTCCTTGGTGGGCTGCTGGAAAGTGATGGTGAAGTCCCCCAGCTCTTCCGTTGTGCCTGTGAGGGAGGCCATGCGGTTCTTCTCCACCACCACGGGCTGCAGCGTCCCTTGCCCATCTGTTGCCACATAGAAGAGCAGGGAAATGAAGGCGGGCGGGTTCCCAGCAGTTCTCTGTGGACAGGAAAGGGGTGTCAGATGTTCACCTCACTTAGACAAAGTTATTAAGAGCTCTCTTGTGACAGACAACATCTATGCAAGACCTTTGGGAAGAACTTCCAGTCCAACCTGGATTTGTTCGTATTTTGAGGGTAAGGATCATTCCAACAGTGGAATCCTTTCTAAATTCAAAAGCAGCAGTATATTTACTAATGGGCTCCCTGCCTCCTCAGGCCCTTTCCATGTCTTGGAGCTGGGGTTTTTGCTGCCCTGAGACATCAGAGGCAGAATGGCATCCCAGGGGAGCCGAAGCACCGGCCCCATCAGACACCCACCTGTATGTTTTGACAGGGCCGTAGTGTTCTGGAACAGGGAGCCAGAAGCAAAGAACCCTGGAAATAGGCAACGTGTGTCGGAGGCAATGTGGTGGAGTCACATTCACTCCAGGATCAGAGGAGCAGGCCTGTTATCTTAGGTGCTGGGGAACTCAGGCACGATGGTGCTGCTGCAGTCGTCTTGTTTGGGGGCTTCCTGCAGGCCCCTGGTTGGCCACTGTGTGAACAGACTGCTGGACTTGATGGGCCCGGGTCTGATCCAGCAGGGCTTTTCTTATGCACCCACCACAGCCACCCTATTGCCACGCCACTCGCCACCCACCTCTGGCCGCGCAGTGACCCTCCAGCTCCAGTCGCCCCCGTGCCCGCCTCCGGGCCGCTTCACGAACTCTGTGCGCAGGCTGAGGCCCCCGTCGCGGATCTCCTGCACCCCGAAGTGGACCCCGTCGTGAAGCAGCCAGCCGTAGCGGGCCAGGTGGTCGCTCTGCTCGCAGGTGTGCCGCAGCCGGACCTCCCCCTCCGACGGGAGCATCCACATCAGGCCTGCAGGGAGGGGGCGGGTGGGTGCGTGGGAGACACGAAGCCCCGCGGTGAGGGCTGGTCCCACTGGGCGGGGCAGGCGAGGATGGAGAGTGGGGAAGAAGGCCAAGCCCAAGCCCAAACGGGGGGGGGAGGAGGGGGGGGGAGGAGGAGGAGGGGGGCGCCCTGTGTGTGTCGGAGAGCAGGCGAGGCGAGGCCGGCCCGCTCCCCCCGAAGCCCTGAGAACCGGGAAGGGAGCCGCCCGCCCCGCCCGGCCTCCCTCCCTCCCTCCGTCCCCCCCCCCCGGGGTGCGGGCTGACCTGCGACCGGGGCTTGCGGGCTGCGCGTCTTCATGCCGAGGTAGACGTGGGGCCGGTAGGAGCCCCAGAAGAGGCCGGGCGCGGCGGCGGCGGCGCTGCTGTTGGCGGGCAGGAGGCGGCCGGCCGGGTGCGGCGTCAGGGCCAGGGCCGGCAGGCCCCAGCCGCCCCACCACAACAGCCAGCCCGCCGCCGCCGCCGCCGCCGCCAGCCCCAGCGCCACGGCCCGGCCCGCCGGGGGCTTCCGGCCCGCCGCCCGCCGCGGGACTCTCTCGTGCGGCCGGGGCCCCTCGGGCGCTCGCCGCCGCCGCTCGCGGGCCATGCTGCCCCTGCGGAAGGAAGGAAGGAAGGAAGGGCGGAAGGAGAGACCCGCCCCCGCCCCGGAAGGAGGGCCGCCATGGCAACCGCCGGGGTACCCGGAAGCAGAGCCCCTCTCTCCGCTCCACGTGTCCTTGGCTCCGGGCTGCTGCGCCACGGCCGCTCCCGGCAGCCTTCGCGGGCCCCGCTGCATGCTGGGAAGTGTAGTCCGTGAGCTGGGGCCGGGCACGGGGTTGCCAGCTCCCCGGGGGGGGGTGGAGCCTGAGGAGGGCGGGGGTCGGGGAGGGGTCTCGGCGGGCGTCATGGCACCGAGGCCCTCCTCCAGAGCCGCCATTTCCTCCAGGCAGGGGAACTGACTGCTGCACGCAGGGAACCCGCTGCCATTCCGGGGGATCTCCAGGCCCCACCTGGAGACCGGCAGCCCTGCAGTCCCCCCAGGATTGTTACGTGCTCTCCAGGCCGCAGAGACCCCCCCTCCCCTCCCCTCCCCTCCCCTGGGGGCTCTGTTAGGAATTGCCAAGCTCCGTCGGCAGCCGTGCCTGGGGGAAAGAAGGCGGGGCAGGAGGACGCCCCCCCACCCCCCCACCCCCACAGCTGGAAGGAGCTCCAGCCCCGGCCAGTGGAGGGTCGCCCCGCTGGTCACCTGTCCGGCCATCTCCTGACCCCCAAAGGTCACGTCATGAGACGACAAGAGTCACCGGAAAAGACCGTCATGCTAGGAAAAGTTGAGGGCAGCAGGGAAAGAGGAAGACCCAACGAGAAGGATGGACTCAATAAAGGAAGCCTCAGCCCTCAATCTGCAAGATCTGAGCAAGGCTGTCGAAGATAGGACATTTTGGAGGACTTTCATTCATAGGGTCGCCATGAATCGGAGGCGACTTGACCGCACTTAACACACACACACACAAAGGCTGCAAAGAAACAAGCCAGTTGCCCAAGCAGATGGGGGGTGGGGTGGGTTTTTTTTTTTTTGCATGGCACAGGAGGCAGCTGGCAGGCAGGCAGGCATCCGCCCGGTTGCTCTTCATCCCTTCGAGGCAGGAGAGGGGCGACTCGGGACCCCTTCGCCTTCCCGGGCGCGCCTTTCCAAACGCCGCCTCCCGAGGAGGAGGGGGGGGGCTCGGAGCGCCACTCCTACCAGGAAAGGCTGGCGAGTCTGGGACTTCTCCGTCTAGAAGAGACAAGTAGGAGGGGGCGTGACGGAGGCTTGTCTATTTTTCCAGCTGTGCAATATGCTTTGTGACATGAAAACAGCACACAGCGTTCAAATGAGGCCACACCAGGGCGTCCCGATGTCACTCTTTCATAGAGGAGAAAAAGAAGAGTTGGTTTTTATATGCCAACTTTCTCTACCACTTAAGGGAGAATCAAACCGGTTTACAATCACCTTCCCTTCCCCTCCCCACTACAGACACCCTGTGAGGCAGGTGGGGCTGAGAGAATGTGACTAGCCCAAGGTCCCCCAGCTGGCTTCACGTAGAGAAGCAGGGAAACAAATCCAGTTCACCGGATTAGCCTCCGCAGCTGGGGAATCAAACCCCGTTCTCCAGATCACACTCCACCACTCTTAACCTCTACACCAGGGGTGGGGAACATCAGGCCCGCGGGCCGTTTAAGGCCCGTGAAATCATTTGGTCTGGCCCTTCGTGGGTCCTGGCAGATCTCTAGCTCAGAAGGATTTAAGACTGGTGATCCCCCCCCTCCCACGGACTAGCCTCTGTTCAAGGCAGATGTGAGTTTTGCTGAGAAAAGAAACATTTCCCACCCTTGCAGAAGAGTCGTTTGCTATGAAGCTGCTAGGATTGCCCAAAAACTAATTTTTAAGTTGATAATTTTGTATGGCCCACTAACGATGTTATAAATATCCAAACGGCCCTTGGCGGGAAAAAAGTTCCCCACCCCTGCTCCACACCTCTCTGGCTCCCAGCCTTGGTGCAGCCTCAGTTGGAATCCTGTGCAGAGTTCTGGTCACTGTATCTCAGAGGGGGGAAAAGGAACCGGAACCTGTCCTGCTATGCTTGGCTCATCCCCATGAGTTAGTCCCAGGGGCACAACCTCTGTAGCCATGAGAGAAGTGCCAGGCCTTGCAGATGAGAAAAGGTCCCCTCGCACATGGCGCCCGAGGGCCGGGAGGGGCCTTGTGCATAGCATGCCCCAAAAGCGCTCTGCCAAGTCCCCCTTTTTGTACCACTCTGGGGGCGCACATAACCCCTCGCTACTTCTCCTTCCCACATCGCTGGAAAAAGGCTCTATAAGGGAGAGCTGTTATCCAAGCTCCCAATACCCTGGGAGAGAAGTCTGCCATTAGGGGCTTTCGCTGCTTTGAAAAATGGCAGGAACGTTTGCGTTTCGAATTCCATACTTCTCCAGGCCGTGGGCCCATTATGTAAACTGGCACGGCCGTCTCCACCTCCAGTGACCTAATCTGTGGCGACCAACAGTCATGTGACTTAAAGTGTTTGCAAGGCACAGAGGACAAAGATAACGATAAAACAGCCACGTCCTTTGGATATATCTTTTATTGCTGCTGGCGCCACACCTCCTTTGCCTGCAAGGACGTCAGGTAGCCGGGCCAGAACCCCTAGCTCACTTGCGTGAGCTGATTGCCCTATACCCTGAGATACTCCCACCCCACAAGGGAGCACATTCATGCACACACACCCTCTCCCCTCACAGCTTTTGGAAGCCAAAGGCCGGCCCCAGGACTCCCCCCTTCCCTTTACAGCCAGTTCTTGACCAGATGATCTCACGCCAGTTGCTCCCAAGGGAGGAGGGCAGAGAGGGGCCAGGCTCGAGGCCCCGCCTGGGGCACTCATCCGATAAAGCTCTGGAAGACACTCCAGCCTGGGAGCAAAGGGAGGCAAGCGGCTGGCCTGGGGATGGGATGTCCAGATACCACAAGGCTGGGACCAATTCCAGCTGTAGCCCCGGGCTGCTGAGGGACACAGGACTCATTTTCCTTCCTGAGATGTAGGGCAGGGGGACAAGACTGGTTAGGAAGCCCCTCGCTACCCCTTTTTAGGGCCGCATATGAGTGAGACGAGCCTGGCTCCCTCCCGCAGCCACCCAGCCGTGGGAGTTTTGGGGCAGGTGGCAGCTGCTGGCCTGGCGCTGAGCAGGGGGTGGCGCTGGGGGCGGGCAGAGGCCAGGGCTGCCAGCAACCAATCACTGCTTGATTTGTCCACCGTCTCCTTCGCTGACAAAGCGCTTCCGTCCCCTAAGGGAAGAAAGCAGGGGAGGAGGGAGGTTAGGTAGGCACAGGGGACCACAACACCAGAGCGCCTGGGCATTGCCCCACACCCACCCCACAGGCATGCAGCGCCCAGCTGAGCAGTGTGTATCGAAATAAGAGCAGAACAGGGAAGAGTTTTATTATTTCTAAACCTAAGAAGGAATCTAGCAGGTACTTCCAATCCATAGGGGGGAAAGACCATGTCCAGCCTGTCCCAAGCAGCCTGCAAAGAGCTGGGCCTGGCTCAGGGGCCAGGGGCCACCCTGGACAGAGCCCAGCATGCTCCGCTGCCCACCGTTCCCGCGGGAGATCGTACCGGGCAGGGCAGGCGTCTCTCAGCTGCTTGGTGATGACCCCCTCCTCGAAGCACAGGTCCACCAGTCGCTCCAGGATGCTGTGGGCCAGAGGGACGTCCAGGCTGATGTCCCCAAGCTCGTCATACACCCGCTGGAAGCCCTGGGCAAGGGAAGGGGGCGGGGGTCAACACCAGGGCCAGGCAGGGCTGCCCAAGACTGGGGCCCCCATCGGCTAGAAGGCATCCCCGTCCACACGCCACAGCAGTCCTCTGCTGCTACCCCCAGATCTGTCTTGTGGGGTGTCGCGACAGCTTGTGGGCGCCCTTGGCTGTAGCGTGCAGTCTGCCCCGGTGGCCTACAATGCCCCTACCCTGTTCATCTGGTCCAGGGTCACCAGCCCCGTCTCCCAGAGCACCTTCAAGAGCTTCATCATCATGGCCACCGCCGTTTCGCCCGAGGACTCCAGCACCATCACCACCGCCTGGCAAAGAAGCAGAGCTGGGGAGGGCTGTCAGCCGTGGAGGCCTACCTGCAGGGCTCCACTGCCGGGCACAGCCATGTCGGGCGAGGGGCTGGCCAGCAGGCTGGGCCACCCCCTAAGGGCTAGACCCCCGCCCCTCCCGTTGCCCAGCCGTGTGCCCTGTACCTCATAGACGAGCTCGTGGTGGAAGTGGGGGACCTCCAGCTGGCGCAGGCAGTGCTCGGCCTCAGATACTTCGCCCGAAAGGAGGTATTCCCGGAGCAGAAGGTTCATCTGCAGGTGGGAGAGGAGGAAAGCAGGGCTAAGTCAGTCACCTTGCAGAGATAATACGCAGAGAGGGGTGTGACAGAAATCCGAAAACCGGCCGAGGCTCAGGGGCGTGGGGCCACCTAGAGCGCCTGGGACCCTGGACTGCATCACAAGACAGGTATTCGGGTCCGTCCCACATTGGACCATCCTGGCAGACTTAATCCCTCTTGGACAAAGGACGAGCAGGTGTAGACCAGACCAGGTATTTGTCAGGGACGTTCGGAGCCGTCACCTGCTGCTTGACGGAGACAGGATTTGGCCCTGACTGGTAAAAGCAGCCTCTGACATCAGAGATGGGGGTTTGCGTGGGAATGGAGGAATCCGCTTGTCAGTCTTAGAAAGGAGCCTGGCTTAGGCCCAACTCCGTTTAGCATAAGTATCTGGACATTTGGGATTTCCCCTTGTTTTCAAGCTTCAAGTGGGTACTGGGTCCTCAGGAAGTTGGGTAGGGGTTAACGACTCCTTCAACTTCTTGTTACCACGGGAACTCTGCACAGGCTCTGAGGAACCAGCTACAGCATACATAGGTAACGTGTTTAGCTTAGTTAGTGCAACTGTATAGCTTTTCATTTGCATCTCGCTGCTGCTGTGTGCTTTTCCTGTATTTTTGTTTTGCCTTTTTCCCTATTTCATAGAATCGTAGAGTTGGGAGGGACCACCAGGGCCATCAAGTCCAACCCCCTGCACAATGCAGGAAATTCACAACTACCTCCCCCCTCCACACCCCTAGTGACCAGAAGATGGCCAAGATGCCCTCCCTCTCATCATCTGCCTAAGGTCACAGAATCAGCATTGCTGACAGATGGCCATCCAGCCTCTTCTTAAAAACCTCCAGGGAAGGAGAGCTCACCACCTCCCAAGGAAGCCTGTTCCACTGAAGAACCGCTCTAACTTTTAGAAAATTCTTCCTAATGTCTAGACGGAAACTCTTTTGATTTAATTTCAACCCATTGGTTCTGATCCGACCTTCTGGGGCAACAGAAAACAACTCAGCACCCTCCTCTATATGACAGCCCTTCAAGTACTTGAACATGGTTATCCTGACCTATCCCCTCTCAGTCTTCTCCTCTTCAGGCTAAACATACCCAGCTCCTTCAAACTTTCCTCATAGGACTTGGTCTCCAGACCCCTCACCATCTTCGTTGCCCTCCTCTGGACACGTTCCAGCTTGTCTACATCTTTCTTAAATTGTGGTGCCCAAAACTGAACACAGTACTCTAGTTGAGGTCTAACCAGAGCAGAGTAAAGCGATACCATCACTTTGCGTGATCTGGACACTATACTTCTGTTGATGCAGCCCAAGACTGCGTTTGCCTTTTTAGTTACAGCATCACACTGCTGACTCATGTTCAGTGTTTGGTCTACTAAGACCCCAAGATCCTTTTCGCACACACTACTGCTCAGACAAGTCTCCCCCATCCTATAATTATGCATTTGATTTTTCCTACCTAAATGCAGAACTTTACATTTGTCTTTGTTGAAGTGCGTTTTATTAGTTCTAGCCCATTTCTCCAGCCTAACATTTGAATCCAGCCCTGACCTGGATGGCCCAGGCTAGCCTGATCTCGTCAGATCTCAGAAGCTAAGCAGGGTCAGCCCTGGTTAGTATTTGGATGGGAGACCACCAAGGAAGTCCAGGGTTGCTGTGCAGAGGAAGGCACTGGCAAACCACCTCTGTTGAATACATGAACACATGAAGCTGCCTTATACTGAATCAGACCCTTGGTCCATCAAAGTCAGTATTGTCTACTCAGACCAGCAGCGGCTCTCCAGGGTCTCAGGCTGAGGTCTTTCACATCACCTACTTGCCACAGCCCCTCCCCTAACTAATGGTTATGGGGGGTTTCAAAACTCCACCTTTCAGCAGTTCTTTGGGCTCAAAGGGGGCATTCAGACCTCCCCACAACAGGATATTCTTCATTGCATCACAAGGGCTTGCAAACGGGGAATCTTCCCATGTGTGAGTGACTCTGTTAGTCTGTTGCCGTGAAAACCCCAAAAAGGGACGCCTTCTCAGCGGGTCAGTTTAGAGCAGCGGTATCGAACTCAACTGTTATGAGGGCTGGATATGACATAAATGTCACTTGATCAGGCCAGGCCAGATTGAGAGGGGGGGCTGCCTTGGCTGGCTTGCGGGCTGGATAAAAGCTCTCAAGGGGCTGGACCCAGCCCTTGGGCCTTATGTTTGACACCCCTGGTGTAGAGGTTCTCAGCAGGTCCTGAATGATGGTGACAGGTTGGTTACTTTCTAGGGGACCCTTGGGTCTAAGGGAGGGTTCCCAGCAAGGGAAGGGCACCCCTTCCTACTGTCACAGGTGGCACAGAAACATGCCCCCACTAAACCAGGGGCCCAGAGAGGATCCTGCTCATCTCCAGGATGAACTCCAAAAAGGTTCCTATAATGGGACCCCACTCAATTCATCAGACCCAAACCCAGCTCTGACTCATGTCTCCAAGTAACTTCAGCACAGTGAGTGGGTGTCATTTGGAAATACCAATGAGCCCTTTAACATGGGCACTGTAGGGGGCATTTTGCGCGCGCGCACACAATCTGGATTTGTAAGCTGGAAATAGCCACTCTCCCAACACACAATACTGCCCAAGGGGGCTGCCAAGCTCCAAGGGGTCAAGAGAGTCGCCCCCCTGCCCTGCAGTCTTGCCTGCGGCCTTGCTTGCTTGTTGTTCCAGCGACAGCCAACTGTCTTTCACGTACTTGGGGTCTGTCATTAAGTGGCAGAAGCGCAGCAGGCAGCCAGGCCAGATCCCCAGAGGGCAAGGCCCAGAGGCTGCAGTGGGGGAGATTAGGACCATCCCCCCACCCCCAAAAAGAGGCCACTTGAAAGGATGGATGCTCCTTTTCTCTGGCCAAGGCTTGTACCCACGGGCTCGGGGGAGGGGGGCTCCTCAAGGCCAGGGGCTGCTCAGTTTCCCCTGGGAGCAACACTGTGTGCCTCTGGATCCCTTTCTGGTCCAAAAATATGAGACTCTGCACATGCTCAGATGCACTCACTTTGTCACTCTGTCTCTTGCTGAGCTCTGGAATTTGCAGTGGGCTTCCGAGTGAACCCCTGCTGCATCCTGGCTCACTTTTAAGCTGCGGTCAGAGCGACAGCTGGCCAGCCACAGCCACGTTCCCTGGACAGGCAGTAGAACCACCTCAAGCATGCCCCGAAGTCGAAAGAGGACTTCTGCCCCATCTCACCTCCTTGATAAGGTGCTTGACAGGTCTTTGGCCGCCCCCCACGCCCCACACGTTGTCCAAGCGGTTGACGTCTCGCTTGATCCGCAAGAGGACGGCAGCGCGATCCAGAGCAGCCCTACAGGAAGGAGGGTGGGCCTTCAGGAGGCAGCAGAGGGCATAGGGGGGCAACTGGCCCACAAATGCTCCTCGGGGCCGGCTGGCCGGTGCGCCTGGGGGCTGCCGCCCCACCCGCCCGGTCCCCAGCACCGTCTCGCCCACAACGGTCAACGAGGCCGGAGCCCAGGCTGGTTCTCTCACCGAGCATGCTCACAGTCGACACGCCCCTTGTAGCGTTCAAGAAAGTCGAGCGGCAAGGCGTGGTCGGCCACAGCCCGGGCGATGAACTGGCCCAGCATCTGCACAGACAGACGGACAGAGTTCAACAGGTACGTGTCCACCCGGCCCAGCTCCCCGCCCCTGCCTCTCCCAGCCGCCAGGGCCGGATCCTGACCTGCGGGGCCTCCGGCGTGTCGAGAATCAGGTCAGGGAGATCGCCCAGCATCCCGTCAAAGGCAGCGGCCACGTCCTCAGGGCTCAGCACCTTCCCCACCAGGTCAGACAGTAAGCGTGACGTCAGCTCCCGGTGGCTGGCCTTGCCCTCCAGAGACAGCGCCACGGCCAGTGAGGGCACTGCTGCTTTGTGGCCCCCCAAGTTCAGGCCCCGAAGCAGCTCCTGCCAGACACATGGGATCGGTCAGAGGTGGGCACATGGCCCTGCCTGGACAACCTCTCTGCCACCCACGTCTGCCTCTTTCTAGCTGGTGGTCCCAGGGGAATGCCCCACTGGTAGGTCTGCTGGAGTTGTTTGTTGCCCACAAGCAAAGGACACCCAGCCCCTCCCGCAGCCCCTCCCCAAGGGCCAGCTGAGCCCCTGCGGCTGTGCTATGGACTCACAAGGGGACGCCAGCCCCCTCCCTGCCTTGTGGAGTGCTGTGAACCTGCCAAGCACTTGTGGGGTGGCAGCTCAATACCCTTGCACTGGAGAACAGGCTCTGCCAGCTGATGCCTACCAGGAGCAGGGCCAGGCTGTGGCGTAGGCACCCCTGTGGGCTTCTAGGAGCGGGATCCTGGCGTCCCTTATATTATGTGCAGGGGCTGTTATTTATGTTTTTCCAAGATTTCCAACCCCCCTCTCCCCCCCCCCCCGCTGAGACTCAAGGTGGCGGAGAAGGCAACCAGCAAGTTGGCAGCACCCAGCTGGTCCTTGTGCCACCCCCCCAACCCCGATCGCCTCAGGTCAAGCAAAATACTCTTTGGCCAACAAGGTCGAGATGTGTGACACGTCCCCCTTGATGGCTGCGTCGTTATCCTGTGCGAGTGTGCACAGCGCAGGTGGAGTTCCCTGTGCACCAAAGGAAGGAGCTGCCGTTAAGACGTCCCCAGCGAAGGAGAGGGACGGAGGGAGCCAGTCGAGCCAGGAAAAAAGACCTTTGTGGAAAGAAGCGGCCCTCGAGCCCCAGCGAGGCACACGGGGAGGCTCTCCGGGCCCCCAGGTGCGGGTCGCCCCCCTCAGGAGGCCACCGCGCCCATCGGAGCGGCCTCCCACGTCTTCCTGCGGCCAGGAGCCAGGCCGAGGGAGCTCTTTGCTGGGCGCCACCTGAGCCTCCGGGAGCACTGGAGGGGGCAGCCACGCTGGACAGGCCCAGAGGCAGCAGCGGCAGCAGCCCCGGCCCAAGAAGCCCACCGCCCCCGGAAGCAGCAACTCTCCCCCTTCTGCCAGCAGCTGCCTTTGTGCAGGAGGGGCCGCTGTCCTGGAGGGTCCTGCCCGCGCCCCGCGCCCCGTCCCCCCGCTCACCACCACCTCCAGGGGGTCTCCGTGCTCAAAGTACTCCAGCACCATGGGGTGCACGTTCTTGCGCAGCTCCTCCCCCTCCAGCTCGGGCACCACCGTGGCGTAGACCGTGTCGCCCTGGGGAGAGAGAGCGCGCAGGAGGCACTGGCGGGGCAGCCCCCCCCCAGCCCCGGCCCCCCCCCCCAATCCCTGCTGCCGGAGGCTGCTGTCCCCTCCTTGAAGCAGGTGGGGCGTCCTGGGGAGGGGCGCCCCCCCTGCAGCCCCCTGCCCGCCGCCCCTGGGCAGTGGGGCAGTACCTGGGCCGCCTCGTCGTAGTTGGGGTCCCGGGCGTCGGGCTCCTGGTAGGGGTAGACCACGCCGGGCGCTCCCCACACGCCCTTGCCGCCGGCGCCACCTGCGGGGAGGGGGCAGGCGGGGTGGGTTTGGGGCAGGAAGGGCGCGGCGTCCCCGTGGGGGGTGGGGGTGGGGGGGCGTGGGGGGTACCTTTCTTGGGCAGCCCGCGGCCCTTGCCCATGCGGGAGCGGCGGTCGTGGCCCTTGGCCGGGGCGGGGCTGCCGGGGCGGGGGGCGGGCGGGGCGCCGTCCGGGCGGGGGGGGTCGTCGGGGGTCCCGTCGCGGGCGGAGGAGGGGCGTCGCGGGCGGCGCTTGGCCCGGGCCCTGGCGCGCGCCGCGGGCAGGGTCTTCTCCGGGGCGCCCCCCTCGCCGCCGCCGCCGCCGTCCATCCGCTCTTCGCCCGGCTCGTCGCCCTCGGAGGCGTCCTGCGGGACGCAGCGGCGCTTAGTGCCCGCGGCCCGAGACCCCCCACCCGAGCCCACCCCCAGGGGCCGCGGCGGGCCGGCGGGCGCTCGGCACATGCTGCCCCGAGGCCCGGGCGGGAGGCCGGGCGGGGCGCGGGGGGGGGCCGCGCCAAAACACTTGCCGGCGGGCGGGGGGCGCAGCGGGGGTCCGGCGGCACTTCGGCCGCGGTGGACATGAGCGCGCGGGGCGGAGGGGCGGAGGGGCGGCGGGTCGGAGGCGGCAGCTGGGGCGCCCCGTGCGTCCGCGCTGCTGGGCTGGCCGAGGAAGTGAGCTCAGAGCCCGGGCGGGCCGGGGGAGGCGGAGGCCGGGGGGGGGGGGCGTGCCGGGACGCGTAGTCTCCGCCTGCCCGGAGAGCCCCACCGGCCGGGCGCCGCGGGATGTGGGGCGCGGAGGCAGCGGAAGCGTTCAGAAGCCCTCTCCCCCCACCCCGGCCACCGTTTCACCCTCAAAACCGCCCTGTGAGGTGGGCTAGCCTGGCACTCCACGGAGCCGTGCGGGGGGGGGTCGGGCCGTAGTACAGCGGGTGGGAGAAGGCCCCCCCCCTCCCTGCCCTCCGCGGCTTCGCCGGCGGCTCAGAACATCGGAAAGGCCCTGCTGGATCACACCAAGGAGGCCCATCGAGTCCAGCAGTCGGTCTACCCGGGGGCCTCCAGGAAGCCCCCAAGCAAGGCGGCTGCAGCAGCAGCAGCGTTTATCCTGCCTGTGCTCCACAGCACCTGATAGAATAGGCCTGCTCCTCTGATGCTAGAGAGAATAGGCATGCAGCATGGCTAGTAGCCATTTGGACGAGTAGCCATGGATAGCCCCATCCTCCATAAGAACATAAGGAAGGCCCTTTTGGATCAAACCAAGACCCATCAAGTCCAGCAGTCTGTTCAGTGGCCCACCAGGTGCCTCTAAGAAGCCCACAAGCAAGGCGTCTGCAGCAGCACCGTCCTGCTGTGAGGGTTCCCAGCCTCCCTGTGCAAACTCCATAAAATCACTTGCTCAGACGGTCATGCAGAAACAAGGAAGCTTTATTGGAAGCTTCAGGTTAGTATAGGCCTTACAATGGCAAAGTTGCAAGTGCTAGCAATTTCACAAAGACAGAATTATAACCCCTACAGGGAAGCAGATGTCAAAAGCATGTTATGGGAATCTACGAGATAATTGTGCATGGTACAGGAACATCAAAGACCTCAGGAAGCTCGTTATTACTATCTACACACCAAGGCCATAGCTGGTGGGAGGGAGTCGGAGAGAGCAAGGGAGGAGGATGGTGGGAAGAGACATTCCAACCTGGGGCCTGCTGGACGCAGCGCCTGAACCAAAAAAAGGCAAAAGGCCTGGACTGCTTTTATGAGTCCGGGGGAGGGGGGGAGCACACAAAGCAAAAGCTTACAGACCCTTACACCTGCCTGTGTTCCACCGCACCCAAAATAATAGGCCTGCTCCTCTGATACGAGAGAGAACTGGTATGCTGCATGACCAGTAGCCATTTTGACTAGTAGCCATAAATCGCCCTCTCCTCCATGAACATGTCCATTATTTGCATTATTTTATGGAGTGTAATCTGTTTTAACCATCCCTGTTTTTATGTATACTTGATATGCTGTTACCTGCCCCAAGCCCTGCAGTGGGGGGGGGGAACACAAAACTAAAATCTAAATAAATAAACACAGCACATGGCTGGAATGCATAAATAAACAAACACAACAGGTTGCCTGCATCCATCCCTACTGGCTAATGAAGTGTCTGTTGGCAGCGGGGGTGGCAGCAGGCGACCTGAGTCACCAGCCAAAGGATCCCCAGACGATGACCCTACCCCACCCCCAACAGGCCTCTTTCTGGTGACTCTGAGGCTGCTGTCTCATTCACACACACACCGCTTCTACGATGCGCCCCCCCCCCACCGCCAGCCTCTGCAGCTTTTGCTCTGCTTATACAATTCAGATAAAGGAGGAGGGTTGGTTTTTCTCTACCAAAACCCCCGTTTTTCTCTACCTTTAAGGAGTCTCGAAGCGGCTTGCAATCCCAATCCCTTCCTCTCCCCACAACAGGCACCTTGTGAGGTAAGTGGGGCTGAGAGACTTTGGAGAGAACTGTGACGGGCCCAAGGTCTCCCAGCAGGCTTCATGTGGAGGAGTGGGGAACTGAACTCAATTCACCAGATTAGAGTCCACCACTCCTCACCACTACCTCCTGCTGGCTGGGCTGGGGTCCGCAGCCAACTCACCGATCCCAGCTGGCACTCTGCTCGCATCCAGAGCCAAGGATCAGAGCCCTTGTTTCAAGAAGGCCAGCTTGTAGCCACGCCCTGACCTGGGTGGCCCAGGCAAGCCTGATCTCCTCAGATCTACGAAGACCAGCAGGGTCAGCACTGGCTCGTACTCAGATGGAAGACCGCCCAGGAAGCCCAGGGTCACTCCACAGAGGCAGGCAATGCCAAACCACCTCTGACCTTGAAAACCCTTTCAGGGGTCACCATAACTTGGCTGCAACTGGAGGGCCCTTCCCCCCTCCCGAAAAAGTCAGAACATGCATATTTTCCCACGTTTATTCAGAAATCCAAAAGAGATTTTGGTGGCTGCAGAAAGGTAGTTTTTTATTGCAGAAGAGTCAAGAGTGATGGAGAGACCCCTGCCAAATACAACAACTCCCCACACCCAGGATACTTCTGGGACAGGGTGCTCAGTGCTGCACTGTGGACCAAACACTGAGGCACACGTTTGCTTTTCGACCACTGATGCTCCCAGAGACAGCGTCTCACCTTCACCACTGCACCAGTGACCCTGTTGGCAACGTGGCCTCTGAAGGGACGGGGACCCCCCCCCCAAGCTGTGACAGAGGAAGGGGAGATCAAAGTCTCTTCCGTAGCAGCTGCGGTGCCCGGGGAAGGGGGAAGGAGAGCCCTAAATCAAGCAGAGCTTATCCCAGTTCCAGCCCACCCACTAGACCTGGAACTGGCATCAGCCCGTACTGTGGCGGCTCCGAGGGCAAGCGAGGCACACTGAAGGGAGGCGGGCCCCGCGGCTCCGAGGGCAAGCGAGGCACACTGAAGGGAGGCGGGCCCCCAGGCCCTAGTGCACGCCAGCTCCTCGCTCTGCAAAGGCACAGGAGGGGGCGTCCCAGCAGAGTCCTTTCGTCAGGGATCTGCAGCTCTGCACATGCAGGGCAGGGCAGGTACTTTCCAGCGGCGGCCCCCATGCAGCCGCAGCGCCAGCCACTCCTGCTGGGGGGGGCTGAGGTAGGTCTCAGGGCTGCAGCCGCCTCCTTGCCCGCGGCCAAGCAGGTCCCCCGGCTGGCTCTCCCCAGCAGCCCCGGCGAGGGCAGGCAGGCCCTCCAGGCCCTCCAGGCTGTTGAGGCTGCCTGGGCCACTGTCATGCGTGTGGATGCCATTGTAGGAGCCTGTGGGGAGAGGCAGAAGTCAGGAGAAGGCCCAAGCCCCTCGCCCAGCCCTGGCTGCAGGGAGCAAGCTGGAGCCACTGGCGCACAGGCCTTCCCTCCGAAGCTCCCCCTGTGGGGCTGGCTGCAGCTGGGGAAGGCCTCCCGCACCCTCCAGGACGGAGCCTCCGGTGGATTCCAGGCCCCCTTCCATCCCTGACCCCCTGGACCAGGAGTCCACGGGCACCTGCCTCCTGCGGGCGAAGCAGGGGAGCAGCACAGCCTTCCCCATCCTTTTGGGCTCTGTACGTTCCTTCAGCCACCGACGCCATCACTACACTGAGACCAGAACGGGGGTGTGTGTGTGGAGCTTCCTGGCCCCCTCCACACTCAGCCGCGCTCAGATGACTCTTCCATTGGCCTGAAAGGGGAGGTCCCTTTCCACATCTGCGCGGCTCCTCCCCAGAGAACATCTACCCCGCTGCGGACCCACGCATGACACTCACAGCACTGGTGGAGGGCAGCCCAGGTCTGGCAGGGCAGGGAGGCCCTGCTGGGCTGCTGCAGGAGGCAGGCGACGGCGTTGTCTGCCTGCTGGAAGACACGGAGGGAGAGCAGCCGCTGCCTGCTCGCCGGGGAGAGCCCGGCCTCTTCGGACCGCAGCTGCTCCCTAACCAGCTCAAAGTCCTGCTTCAGCTGAAGGGCGCCCTGCAGGCTGGGAGGGGGGAGAGGAAGAGAAGGCCAGCCCCTTCAGCATTGTCCCGGCCAGAGACGCCCCCCACCCTCCCATCTGGCTGCTGAGCAAAGCAGGTGAGCCTTACCTGAATTTGATCTTCTGGGCCAGGATGTGGTCCAGCCAGGCTTCCAAGAAGGCCGTGGTGACCTGGCTGAGCGCCGGCTCCTGGGCCCCCCACCCTCCCATCTGGCTGCTGAGCAAAGCAGGTGAGCCTTACCTGAATTTGATCTTCTGGGCCAGGATGTGGTCCAGCCAGGCTTCCAAGAAGGCCGTGGTGACCTGGCTGAGCGCCGGCTCCTGGGCCTCGCGGGGCAGCGGCTGGATGCCCCGCAGGACTTGGCCCAGGACAGCCTCGGTTGCAGCAGAGGCGTACTCGCTGGGGGAGGAAGGCACGTCTGCAGGGGCAAGTGGCGCAGCTGGCACTCAGGGCAGTGGGGAGAGGTACCCGCCAACCCCCCCTTCCCAGCCCCTGCAAGAATACCTGTTTGGCGGGAGAGGCGCCAGTACTTGTGCAGGGGCATGGTTTGCCCAAAAATCTCCGCTGACATGCGCTTGCACTCCGAGGAGAACAGCCGCAGGGAGTCCTTTGCAAAATCCTGGGGAAGCGAGAGGAACGTGAATCCAGTGCCACCCTGCAGCAATTGGGGGCGTGAGGCGGAAAATCCCGGAGGCGAGCCGCAATCCACCGGGCGCCCATTCTCCAGAAAGAAGAAGCTGCCCAGGCCAGCTTCCTGATGAACTGGGGACCCCATGTCGAACACATGCCTCTCTTCGCAAATGAGGGGCCGGGGCATCCTCCCCCCGCACCGCTCCAGGCCCAAGGGCCGGAGAGGAGCAAGGTCAGGACAGGAGGGGCCAAGTGAAGGCGGAAGCAGGGGCAGGCCCACCCCTGCCTACCTGAGCAGGCCCAGCCTGCAGCTGCTCAGGATAAAAGGCGCCCACGGGGGGCGGGGGCGGGGTGTCCCTCCGAGGGCCCAAGAGCTCACCTGGAGGCTGGCCGCCCCGGACTGGACCTGCTGGCTCAGCTCCTGCTCCTGCCAAGAGACAAGGGGACTGGGCTCCCATCCCTCGCTGGAAGCGGCTGCGCTGGCCACAGCTGCCATCCTGCTTGCCTCTGCCTTCAGCCGCTGGGAGGAAGAGTGAGGGTCTTCTTAGGGGGCTGGGGCACTGCAGCAAGGAGCCTGCCGGAGGGCTGCCCTCTCCCCTGGGCATGAGGAGGGCTCCCCGGCAGAGCAGCTGGGCTCATGCTTGGGGGCAGCGGCGGGGGGGGGGGTCCTGCATATCTGATGGGGTGAGGCTGCCTCTCCTCCAACCTTCATGGAGGGAGCAGTCTGGGGGCGATGGCCACGCCCCATGGTTCTACTTGCCTGCAGGTCTCCTTGGGTGACAAGCAAGAACTGGCCGAGGGAGCCAGAAGCCAAGTACTGGGAGGCTCTGTCCAGGACCCAGTAGGCTGAGGCCTGGCTGGCGGCCACGGAGAGGGACAGCAGGACCGAGCGGCAGCCTGCAGGCCCAAGGAGGCGGTCGGCTGCAAGGGAGAGAGAAGCTCCGGTCAGGGGCCACCCAGCAGAGGGGCCGGGGTCGAGTGAGCCAGGGCCAGGGGACACTCACCGGCGCTCCCAAGGGACCAGGAAGCCAGGCACCGCAAGGAGAAGGCCAGGGGCTGGAAGAGGCTCTGCAGGAGGTGAGCCGTGTGGCTGCAGGCAGCCTCCGTGGGCTGCTTGGGTTGCACGGCCACACATTTGTCGGTGAGGCTGGAGCCCAACGCACGGCAGAAATCTGGCCCGGAAGAGAAGGATGTCTGGTGAGTCCCCCCTCGACACCCCTACACAGGCCCCCTTCACATGCCAGGCCCACAGCTGCTGGCCCTCCCTCTGTATTGAGGCCAGCATTTAGTAGCTTCTTCCCCTGCTACTCAGAGCCCCTTCCTCTGCTGGGGACCCTGCTCCCAGCTGTCCCCACCGCCTCCCAGGCCACAACTGGCTCCCCCCAACAGGCCTCTCCCAGACCACCGTTGGTCCAGCTGGGATCTCCGCTGACCTTGGTCCCAGTGCTGCAGGACCCCACGTAGCAGCAGCCGTAGCCACAAGCCCCTCAGCTCTTCTTCGCTCTCTTGGGGAACGCAGGCTGGAAGCAGAGAGAGGGAGGCAGCGGGGTCAGCCAGGCTTCTTCAGTGGTGAGGAACAGCAAAGGCTGAGGCCTCCAGGGCAGGGCAGGTGTCACGGCCTCGGCTCGCGTTCCCTGGAGGGGATGGTCCTTTGGCAACCCCCCCTCATTCCCAGGGAGCCAGCTCTCCCACCTAAAGTCCACAGCAATGGCCAGGGGCCAGAGGGGTCTGTTGGCCACTCCACACAGTCTCTTGCCCCCAAAAGGCCTTCAGGCCCAATTATCACATGAACACATGAAGCTGCCTTCTCCTGAATCAGATCCTTGGGCCATCAAAGTAGGTATTGTCCACTCAGACCGGCAGCAGCTCTCCAGGGTCTCAGGCAGAGGTCTTTCCCATCACCTACTTGCCTGATTCCTTTTAACTGGAGATGCCGAGGATTGAACCTGGGACCTTCTGCATGCCAAGCAGATTCTCTACCACTGAGCCACAGCCCCTCCCCTAACCCAATAATTGCTCCTCTTCTTGGGCCTGCCTGCAACCAGTTGACACGACTGCCTCGCAGTTATTCATCAGCACTCTGAATCTCTGGACGGGGACTCTTGCAGAATGTGCATTGCTCTCCTAATTGTGCAGGGAGCAGGGTGGCCGTGGGTGCGGAAAGGCCTGGCACAGGGACGGGCAAAAGCGAGGCAGAAAGCCAGAAGCGCCACCACCTGAGGACGCTTGAAGCCAGCCTCTGCAGCCAAGAGGCCTCAACCGGGGTTGCCATGCAGGTCGGCTTGCTTGCCGTGAGAACTGGAAACCAAGATCCCCGAGAACCCACGCCGGCTGCCACACGCCCACATCAGCACAGAAGTCTGGCAAGCCTCTAGCTGTGCCTCAAAGGGCCTAAAGCCCGCCCCCAGCTCCCCTCGCACCTACCGTGGAATGGGGCGTGGCCGAGTTGCTGGCCCAGCGTGGCTGCCGTCCTTGCCTGGACCTGCGCCAGGGGTGAATGGAGCTCCAGCTGGTGAGCCAGGGCATCGGCAGTGGCGCTCCAAACGAGCGGGCGGCATTGCGCGTACAGCCCCCTGGCTGCCTCCGAGTAGGACGCGTCCAGCCAGCGCACGGCCTTCCAAGCAGGCAGGGGAGCGGAGCCGGACCCCTCGGGCCCACAGGAGGCCTCCAGGCCCTCGGGGGGCCTCTCCTGCTTGGGCCGACTGAGGAGGTGATGCCAGAGGCTGCCCGTGGAGGCCACCAGCTCCCCCAGGATCTGGAGCAAGTCCTCTTCTTCCGCGCGGCACAGGGCCTGCAACTCTGCAGACAGGCTGGGGGCTCCCTCGCCGGCCTGTGGGGCCGCCTCCAGGAGCCAGGGCTCAGCAGCCCCCTCCCACGGTGTTGCATCCCCACTTCTGGCCCGTGCCTGCAGCCTGAGGAGGAGTCGGCGGAGCTTGCAGGCCGCCTGCTGGCCTCTCCCTGCTGCCAAAATGCCCAGCACCCTCTCCACGGGAAAGGCGGAGGCTCCCCCTGGCTCTATTCGCAGATCTGAACTGGACCCTGGCTCCACCCACACAGCCACGGAGAACCGCTGCCACGGCTGGTCTCTCACCACCTGGTTGTAAATCTCCAGCCCCTGGAAGAAGTCGAAGAGGGGTGCCGGGGGGGGCAGGCGGGGAGCATGGGCCAGGCGGTGCAGCAGGGCCTCAAGGCAGCGCTCCAAGGAGCAGAGGGCCTGCAGAGCCAGCGAGGAGAAGGCTTGCTTCATGCGCAGCACCACCTCGTGCCTCTGGAGCAGCAGGGGCCACAGCCAAGGATCAGTGCGCATGTGCCGCTGCAGCGCGTCCCAGTGAGCGGTGTGGGTGCGCAGGTCCTCACACAGCCCCCGCACCAAACGCCCCCAGTCGGCTTCCTGCCCACCGCCGGGCAGCAGCAGAGAGGGCTCCGTGACCCCCAGGCGGTGCACAAAGTCCGAGGCAGCCTTGAGTCGCTGGCTGTAGTGGCGGGCCAGGCGCAAGTGGTGGCGCTGCTGCAGCAGGGCATGCAGGGTGGCACACTGGTGGGCGGCTCTGCTCCGCGTGGCGTGGTACGAGAAGGGGGCCTGGGCCGCCTCTGGCCGCACGTGGCCCTGGAAAGTCTCGGTGCACAGATCCTCTCGCACGCACAGGCTGCGGCTGAGCCCCAGGAAGCTGCGTTCCACCTGGGCCAGGTGGGCCAGGCCCCCCGCCTCGCCCCCCTCCTCCTCACTGTCCTCTGGACCTTCGCTGGGACGCAGCGGCAGCAGGCGCCTCCAGCTGGGGTGAATGCAGTAGCGCAGCAGGGCTTCTGCAGTTTCCAAGGATTTAGCCAAAGCCGTGCGAGAGCTGGAGCCTGCAGGGAGGCAGGAAGGAGGGCGGGTGGGGCCCTTTGCCAGGTTGCAGCTCCCCGACCTGTCTCTGCTCCACCTGTGGAATACGGGCACTGCCGCCCCAGCCCTCAGGCCCGTTTCCCTGAAGCCAAGGGAACAGGGAAGGCCCCTCCTGACAGCCCCTCCTCTCTGAGGGCATCTGGGTGGAAAAGCAGGAAAAATCCACTGGTGCCCCCCCTCCCAACGCCAGACGCCCCTTACCTGCATCCGCTTCCTCCCCCTGCTCCTCTTCAGCAGTTGGCGCCACTTTCCTGGGCCCGACCAGGGTGCTGAGGGGCGGCAGGACTGTGCCTGAGGCCTGCGGCTTGCGTGACATGGAGGAAGATGGCATTCACTCCCACGGCCTGGGCCTCGATCCCCTGTACGACACAAGAGTCAGCGCTGCGTCTGCCCCCTCCCTATTCACCCCCAAAAGTGCTGGCACAAACCCTCGGACCCCTCCACCTCAGTGAGCGCTCCCCACCTCTGCTTCTGGGGGGTGGTGGTGAAGACCCAGCCCTGCCCCATTTTTTGTCTTCACGCGAACCCCTCTGCTCTTTCGTGGGCACTTGCCTTGGTGCCTCTTGCCACAGGACTCGGCAAGCCAGTGTGCCCTAGGGGCCTCTGGATGCAGGAAGCCCAGGATCAAATCCTTACCCCCGGGGCAGGGGGGGCTTGCCCATCCCAGCTCAGAGATGCTAGGAATTTGGGCTGCTCAGCTGAGTCCCATGAAGGGGGGGCTACTTTTCCTCTTTGGGTGAGGGCCTCTTCTTCCTTCACCGTCCCCCCCTACTCTTGCACACTGGGTGCCAATTCCCAGCTCCCCCTTCCTTGAACAGCACCCAGCAAAGACTTTCCACTCATTGGTGGAGGGCAGGGGCAGGTGGCTGCTGGCTGATGGCACACCACACTGTCCCATTCAGCCCACAGGGCTGCCTCTCCGCCCCAGCAACCGAGGGCAGCCACGGTTGCTCCCCCTCATGGCATCATCACAGGGCTGCCTCCAGGGCCGAGGGGAGGTCCGGAGGCACCGGTGCTGCTGCTGCTGCTGTGGCTGAGCTTCCTTCTGGCAAAGCACAACCCTCATCCTCTCCCTCCCCCCCGCCTGTTGGCACACCATTTCTACGGGTAGACAAGTAAAGGGGACCTCCCAGCACCGTTTGTTTGGGGGTTGCTGCTGTTGAGCGGCTGCTGCTGGTTCTGAGTGTCTTTGTAAAGTTGGCTTTAACAGTTTTAGTTGATTAGTGCTTACTTTTACATGTCAGCATTGGGCCTCATTTATGGCTTGGTTTTACTCACAAAGTGTAAACTGTTCACTGCCTCAGGCACATGAAATATGGGGAGACGGGGTCAAAGGCCTCCCCATCTTTCTTCCTGCCTGATCACTTCAGGTCTCAGAAACTAAGCAAGGTGGGCTCTGACTAGTCATTGGATGGGAATACTGGGGTCGCCATGCAGAGGCAGGCATTGGCAGACCACCTCTGAAAGTCTCTTGCCTTGAAAACTCTACAGGGTCGCCATAATTCGGCTGCAACTTGACGGCAAAAAAAACAAAACCTTTCATCCTAAGAGCTACAGTGGCAGGCCCGATTTCAAGAGAAACCCCTCTCACAGGAAACCCATCCGCCCATCTAAAGGTGAGTCTGCCCCTCAACGGCAAAGAGGCCCCCAAGCAAAACAGTTGCCTCTGCCCATAGAAACACAGAGTTGGAAGGGGCCATACCAGCCACCTAGTCCAGCCCCCTGCTCAATGCAGGGTCAGCCTAGAGAGTCCCTGACAAGTGTTTGTCCAGCCTCTGCTTAAAAGACTGCCAGAGTGGGGGGGAGCTCACCACCTCCCTAGGCAGCCGATTCCAGTACTGAACCACTCTCACTGAAACAAAAATGTCCCCTAATATCCAGCCACTACCTTTCCACCTGCAATTTAAACCCACAATTGCAAGTCCTCTCCTCTGCTGCCAGCAGGAACAGCTCTCTGCCCTCCTCCAAGCGACAGCACTTGAGATACTTTGAGAGAGCAATCATGTCCCCCATGAGACCGTGAGCATAGCTAGGATGCTCCAGGCCCGTGCCACAGCGGTGTCACCAGTGCAGATCACAGCCCAGCGGTGCCTGTCCCCAGGCAGGCCCAGCCCACAGCTTGCAAGTGGGCACTGACAGAGGGAGGCAGCCATTCAGCCACGCAGGTCTCGACAGGTAAGAATGGGTTCCTTGTCCAGATAAAACAAAATCCAACAGCACCTTAAAGACTGACATCATTTAATTCAATATGAACTTTTGTGGGTCACAGCCCACTATCAAATGGGGTTACTCCCCCCCCATTGGGAAGGACATTCCTTAAACACACACATGGAAACCCAAAGTCTCTTTGCCCATTTTAAAGCAACCTGCCAACCTCTAAACCGCAAGCCTCTGGTTGCAAACTCTGTTCCCTTTGTTCAGTTGATGCACATGATATTTCTCCCAAGGCTGCAAACTGTAAGTTAGCTAGAACAAGGGGGAAATGCACGTTTGCAGATTCGCACAAGAACCTAAAAGCCAACTCTCAGGCATCCTGTGTTTAACCTGCAACAGGGCTGGGGGGGGGGGGCACAAAAGCTCCCAATGAAATAAAATATGCCCCCAGGTTTTTGTTTCATTAAGGAGACCTTCCCCGACCGAAGCCTGGAGGCGAGCAGGAGCTCCGCGGAGGGCGGCTTTAAAGGCTGCTGAATGGGACGAGGGTCAGCTTGGTGCTGTCTTCAAGGGCAGCCCCACACGGAGTTCGAGAGAGAGATCGAGAGATCGAGAGATCGAGAGAGAGAGATCGAGAGAGATAGAGAGAGAGAGAGAGAGAGAGAGAGAGAGAGAGAGAGAGAGAGAGAGAGATCGAGAGAGATCGAGAGAGATCGAGAGAGAGAGATCGAGAGAGAGAGATCGAGAGAGATCGAGAGAGAGAGATCGAGAGAGATCGAGAGAGATCGAGAGAGAGAGAGAGAGAGAGAGAGAGAGAGAGAGAGAGAGAGAGAGAGAGAGAGAGAGAGAGAGAGAGAGTCCCTCGCAAGCACTCGTTGCCCCTCTCCCCAGCAGCCGGGCAGGGCCTGGCAAGAGCCGGCTCCGCCCTCCAGCACCAAGGCCAGTGCAGGATTTAAGTAAGCTAAACAAGCTATAGTTTAGGGCCCCACTCTCTTGGGGCTCCCCCAAAAATTAAAGGAAAAAAAACCTGGATGTAAATTTCCAAAATATAAGATAAATAACAAATAAAACAAAACCTACATACAGCAACAGTGTTTGCATTATTAAGCTTGTTATGAATAAAAAATCATTTAAAGTTAGAGCTTAATAATTATTTCACTGTTAATATACTTCTTCTTAATTGTATTTCAGTTCAGCAATTACTTTGATAAAATACACATTTTGTTCTGTGCAAATGGCTCTAGATACCTATTGGGCCCATAAATTACCCTATAGCATATATTCAACACACAAAAAACAGCGACAATTTGTGGTTGACAAAGGACAGCTGGGCATCTCAAGGGCCCCCAATAGCTTCAATAGCTGAGGGCCTCCTCCGACCGAAACCCGTCCCTGACCGAGGCCCCCGCTGGGCGTGTGGCGGAGGGGGGGGCTCCCGGGGGCTCTGCCGCTGCCTGGATGCCCCCAGCGGGCCGCGGGCCGGCTCTCCCTCCCAGCGGGCAGCGCTCCTTCGGCCTCGGCAGGCCAGACCGGGGGCACACCAGAGGCCATCTAGTCGCACCCCGCTCCAGCGTCCCTTGCGGGCGGCTCCGGTCGAGGCCCGCCCCGCAGACACGTGACGGGGGCGACCCCGAGCCCGCCCCCGTCGCCCTCCGCCAATCAGGGCGCTCCCAGCGGGGCCGGGGGCACACGTGTCGCGCCTTCCCACGGGCGCGCGGGAGACGCGTGTGGGCCGGCCGCTTCGGCCCAGGCCTTCCTCTCGCGGGACTGCGGCGGAGAAAGCCGGGCGCCTCAGGGGAGCGGGACACGCCACACCGCGCAGCGTTCACACGCGCATCGCTCACCTTCTGCTGGAAAGCGAGACGAAGGGGCGGGACCCGGACGCCGGCCGTCGCCCTGGCAACGGGGGGAGGCCCCGCGCACACCCGCCGCCCCGGGCGTCACCACGCGCAGACGGGCCTCGGGCCCCGAAGGGCGAAGACGAGCGAGCGAGCCAATAGGAGTGAGGACAGGAGTCACGTGCGGGGGCCACGTGGGGCGAGAAGGCGGGCCCTCGCGCCGGGCTGGAGGCCTGCAGTTCCTGCAGAGACCGCCAGTCGGCGCCGCGGGAACAGGGTCCGCGCCGGCAGAAAGACCGGGGGGGGGGGCGTGGGGGGGGCAGGCAGGCGCTGCGGGGCCCCTCCCAGGCGAGACCCCCGTTTCGGGCCGGGCTCCACGACTGCCCACGACTCGGGGGCTGCACCAGGGAGCGCCTCCCACCGGGCAGGGGTCTTTCCCGCATGGGCTTTTGGAGCCGTCCAGCTTGGGCCAAGGGCCCTTGGAGGCAGGAGCCCCCCCCCCGCCGCTCCCGCGACAAGGGGCTGGGGCTGGGGGGGGTCTCCTTTCCCTGCGGGGACTGGTGCCCCCCATTTGCCTCGCTGGATTCTGGCATCCCTCTCAGAGCCGCCCAGCCTCTCGAGCAGGATTGGGGCCCTTGCAAAGCGATGAGCAAGGGGGTGAAGTCGACTCAGGGAGAAGAATCGCAAGTTAAAGCAACAGTGAGCTGACGATACAGGGCTACGGCCTGATAAAACAAAACAAGGAGCGCCCACTAACACTGGGCATCATAGAGCTGGGAGGGGCCAAAGAGGCCATCTAGTCCACCCCCCTGCCCAATGCAACTGAGTCCCCTACCTAGAGCTTTTCGAGATTGCTGTGAATAAGGCAGCCTAAGGCTCTGTTCAAGCCAGGGTGGCATGTCCTTCATTCCCTGGGGAGTTCTCATATGGCACCAACCCATCATCACAGAACATCTTCCAACGTTCTGGGACCAGCTTGCCTGGGAGGGGCAGAGTCCCCCACCACCACCCTCATGAGGAGCGCCTGCAAACGTCTCTGCTTGAGAGAGTTTCGGAGGGCCTTGAAGTGTCGGCTGGGGCTGCCGTGGCTCTTTCCGCCTTCTGGTGCTGACCGGCTTCAGGAACTGCATCGTTTTGCCCGCGTTCTGAAGATGAATGAAAGGAGCTGTCCTCCAGGACAGTCACGTTGACTCTCTCTATACTTCAACCAGAGAAGCCCCCACAGAAAGCCAAGGAGGGCCCTCTCCCACACAAGACCTCCAGTCCTGGGGCCAGGGGGGAATGCCCCACAGGACAGCATTTTTGCAAAGTGGAGAAGGCCCACAGACATCAGGACAGCAAGAAGGGACCACAAGGGAACACTGACCACAGGTGCTGCTCCAATCCTGCCAGGTGGGCACCAGGGAAGAGCCCCCCCCCCGGCTGATCCTGCATTGAGCAGGGGGTTGGACTAAATGGCCTGTATGGCCCCTTCCAACTCTATGATTCTAACAGGAGAAAGGGGGCAGAATCTCACCCAGCGCAAAGGTGGGACGAAGGCAAAGCTCTCCTGGCCTGTCCAGAGAAGGTTCAACCCCCACCAAGATCCCACCTGATTTCTGTTCTTTCTCTCCCTCAGATTCTTGGAGTTGGGTCTGGTTAAATATATTAAATGGGTCAGGAAGGGATTTTCCTCCAGGGAGCCTAGAGTGTTTGTGTGTGTGTGTGCCATCTTCTGGTCATGGAGGAGGGGTCACTGGAGGAGGAGGTAGTTGTGACTTTTTTTCTCCCTCTCCCATAATACTAGAACACGGGGTCATCTGCTGAAGCTGGAGGGTGAGAGATTCAAAACAGAAAAGTATTTTTTTCCACACATTGCATAGTTAAATGGTGGAACTCCCTGCCCCAGGATGTGGTGATGGCTGCCAGCTTGGAGGCTTTAAGAGGGGAGTGGACATGTTAATGGAGGAAAGGGGTATTCATGGCTACTAGTTAGAACGGATACTAGTCATGCCGCATACCAGTTCTCTCCAGTATCAGAGGAGCATGCCTATTATCTTGGGTGCGGTGGAACACAGGCAGGATGGTGCTTCTGCACTTGTCTTGTTTGTGGGCTTCCTAGGGGCCCTTGGTTGGCCACTGTGTGAACAGACCGCTGGACTTGATGGGCCGGGGTCTGATCCAGCAGGGCCTTTCCTATGTTCTTATGTGGCTTTCCTGCGTTGTGTGGGGGGGACGGGGGCGACGATGACTAGATGACCCCGGAAGGAGCAGCCAGGAAAGAGCACTAATAACACTGGGGGGGGGGGGAATGCAGAGCAAAACAAGCCAAGACACCCTCCCCTCTCTGCAGCTGGAAGAAGAGGAGGGAGGGAGACTAGGGTCGCCAGGTCCCTCTTCGCCACCGATGGGAGATTTTTGGGGAGGGGAGGGGAGGGACTTCAAGGCCATCGAGTCCAATGGCCCAAGCGGCCCTTTTCTCCAGGGGAACGGATCTCTATCGGCGGGAGATCAGTTGTAATAGCAGGGGATCACCAGCTAGTACCTGGAGGTTGGCAACCCTAAGGGAGACGAGCCTCCCTCCCGGGCCAAGGGGTCCCGGAGCCGCCCCCCCTCCCCTCCCCTCCAGCGCCCTCTCGCATCCTGTAGGGGGGCGGGCGCAGGGGGAGCCCCCGCAGCGCTTTGGCCGTGCCAGCCAGCCAGCCAGGGCCCTCCCTGCCACCCCCCCCACCCCCCCACCCGGGAAGGCCGGCGTCCTTCGGGGGCCGCAGCAGCCCTCCTCTGGGCCCCCCCCTGCGGGGCGTTGTTGACGCGGGGGGAGGGGCCCCTTCGTGGTCGCCGGAGTCGGGCGTGCCCGCGACCAAGATGGCGGGCGGGGTCCCCCGCGGCCGCGCTCACTTCCGGCAGGCGCGCAGGGAGTGCGTCACCGCGCTCGGCGCCCTGTGCGGAAGTCGGCGAGGAGAGCGGCGGGAGGCCCCCCCCTCACGCCCCCCCCCCTCCTTCACGCCCCCCCCCCGCCCCTCACGCCTCTCGCGCGCCCCGCGCTGCCTGCGCCGCCCGCCATGCTGGTGAGGCCGGCGAGGGGAGGGGAGAGGGGGGAAAGGGAGGGGGGAAAGGGAGGGGGGAAAGGGAGGGGGGCGGCGGCTGCGGGGGGGGGGCGCATCGGGGGCGTCCGGCCGGCCTGACCCTCCGCCCTCTCCCGCAGGGCCTGCAGCTCGTCATGCAGCAGCTGGCGGTGGAAGGCGGCGAGGAGGAGGAGGAGGAGGAGGACGACTACGGCGGCGGCGGCGACGAGGGCCCCGGTGAGCCGCGGCGTGCGTGCAGAGGCCGCCACGTGGCGGCAGGGCGCCTCGCCCAGCGGGGCCCGCGGGTGCCGCTCCAGCCGCTGGGCAGATGCTCGTGAGCCCACTGCCGGCTGCACGCACAACCCCCCCCCCCCGCTGCTGGCTTGGCTTGGCTTGGCTTGGCGGGGAGCCGGCCCCCCCGCCCCCTCTGCCTGGAGGAGCCTCTGCAACGAGCGAGGGGGCGGGGGCAGAGGACCTCGTTGCGCCCCCCCCCCCATGCAGCATCCCGCCAGATCTTTCACACCGGCGCTTCTTGTTTTCCTCCAGGCGGGCTGCGAGCCCCACCCCAGTCTCTGTGCCTCTTGTGCGGCCGCTTCTCCGTGGTGGGGGGAGTGGGCTGCTTGTACTGCGAAGGCGATGCAGACGACAGCTTCAGCTACGAGGACTGGGAGGCCTGCAGCGAGCCCGAGGAGGAGGAGGAGGAGGAGAGAGCCTCGAGGGCCAGTCCAGCGACCTTCTGCGGCTTCAAGAAGTCCTTCCTCTGCAACTCGTCTGTGCCTACCCGGCCGGCCGGCCATAGTCAGGACCGCTCACCGCTGAGCTTTGCTCTGCCCCGAAAGCAGCAGCTGACGGCTGAGGTGAGCCGAGGAGGGACGGGCCTCCCGCCCACCACAAGCTTTGCTCCCGTGCTGCCTTCCGTGGCAGCTCTTCCCTTCCTCTGCTCTGCTGTGCCGCTTGGCGCCGTCTCTCGCTTCAGGTTCCCCCCAGCTGATGGGAACCACGGAACGGCTTCTGTGTCCTGTACGTGGCCGCCGGTTCTACCTTCGCCACCTGCTTCCCTTTATGCCTGAAATTCTTGGGACCCAGCAGGCCACGTGGCCAGAACGCTGCCGCTAAGCCTGCCGCTGGATCCTGCCTCTTCCCTCTATCTTTTCCCTTGGCCCACCCCAGATGCTGGGGCAGGCAGGCAGGGCACCGGGAAGACAAGGGCACCTCTGCTCCTTCTGGCGTGCGCCCCTCCATGCAGTGCGTCTGCTTGGTGTGGTAAGGGGGGCCCCTCACTGCTCCACACTCCCTTAGGAAGCAGAAAGGAATGCAGAAGAGCTTGTGGCAGAGGAGGAGCGGGTCAAGAAGAAGGCCGAAAAGAAGAGGCTGAAGAAGAAGGTAGATCCCTGAGTCTGCATTTGGGGGTTTCTTGAGGATCCTGGCTGTGACTCAGCAGCACCTTTGTCTCTTTTCCAGCGGCAAAAGGACAGGAAGAGGCAGGAGAAACACAACCAGGAGTTAGAGGCAAGGAGCCAAGCTCAGCCAGTGAGTGGCTATTTAGTATGTGTGTGAATGCTCATGCATGTACAGGTAGGAAGCGACTCCATTCGTGAGCGGGCCTGGCCTTTTCACTGTGCTAGAGAATGACAACATCTTCCTTTGCTTTGTTCTGGGATTGGCCAGGTTTGGGCCCTGATAGGCCAAAGGCATCCGTGTTATGCTGTACTTTCTCTGAGGGATGGGGGAGAATTGTTTCCATCCAGCCCTGTGCCGAGACAGAGGCGGCGCCGGCGCCACTCCTTGAGTTTGTGGAGACGCCGATGGCAGGGCGTGGTCCACATACAACCTTTTTTCCCTTGCAGGCTGCATCCTCAGACAGAAAGGAGGGGGGGCCCTCAGCCGATGTTCCAAGTGTGCGGAGGCCTGGACCTTCTGAATCAGAAGGTGGTTCCTCCCAGGGCCCCAGTGAGAACCCGACCTCCCCAGGCTATAGTATGGAGGAGGAGCTGGAGGTGAGTGTGAGCCACGTGGAACTCCACTGGGAATCGTAGGCAGAGGGGGATGTGCTGGAGAGGGGTGCTGATGGGGGGAGGGAGCCAGCAGCCAGAGCCTCAGGAGGGCAGCGTGATTCATGTTCTCAGTGCCAACATGGCACGGGGTTGTTCTTCATCTGACCCAGAGACTTGGTGGGGGGGAGTATACAGCTCAATAGGCAGGTATCCTCATTGGTTGAGTTCCCCTTGATGATTTCCTGCAAGGGGCCCTTTCCCCTGCTGCTGCAGAGTAGCTGAAACACTGGATTTTGTCATGGTTCTTGCCCGGTTGCCACTTCCAGTGCCCTGAAATATGGCCACCGTTGCTCAGCCAGCCAGTTTCCAACCTGGTTCATGACTGGATCTGGGTCTTGTCAGTTTTTGGAGCTGGGAACTGCAGCTCTTTGTGGGCAGAGCTGTCTGGGAAGGCGTTGGGGACAGGAAGCCTGCTCTTTGCAGGAACGATGCTTCCCCCACCCCACATCCCTTATCTGCAGGAGGAGCTGGATCTGACCAGCACTTTCGTCTCGAAAGCTCGGCTCAAAGTGAGCACCAAGCCCCCCTTGCGCAGAGAGAAAGCAGAGAAAGAGAAGGCAGCCCGGCTGGAGAGGACAGAGCAGCAGGAGGTGAGTGAGGAGGGGGCTCAGGCTTCTCCCCTGCCACACCCCCAGTCTTCCCATGTCATGCAGTCTTGCAGCTCCAGTCTCTTTGAATCGGGGAAAAGGGGTCCAGCCATTTGTGCGGCCAGAGAGGCTGGCCCCTCCTGGCCCAGCAGCCCCCCTGCATCTTGTGACTAGCAATTGGCCCCCAGTTTCCAGTGGGCAGGCAGGCAGTTTTTCACTTCTTCTTTTCATATTAATACCAGTTTGAGGGTTTGGGGAGGGTAGAGAAGTGAACTGAGAACTGTGTTGCACCCTCAAAGTGTCCTTGTGCGCTTCAGGCTGAATTTCTGGCAGGCCCAGGAGCCCCGGCTGCACTGTGGAAGCAAGGGGGTCCCCACCTCTCCCTCTCTGTTTCAGATCCCAAGGTCTGGGCCCCAGAAGACTCCTGAAGAGCAAAGCATGGTCCTGGCAGGTGAGTGGGGGGGAGAGCCTTCCCTTCCCCAAGCTGCTTTTTCCTGTTGAACTGAGACAGGTGAAGAGCCTTCCTCCCTAGACTGCTGCCTCTTAAAAGCCAAGAGGTCTGGATGAGTGGGGGCGTTTCCGCTTGAGCCATTTGATGGGATTTTTTTCCTTTCTGTGTGATCCTCTCTGTCCCCACCCAACCCAGACTGTGGAAACGAGACCGCCAAGCGTGGCTACTACTGGGAGGCCGTGCTTCTCTTCACGGAGGCTGTCAAGCTGAACCCCCGGGAATACAGGTCAGGCTGGGTCGAGGGTAGAGATGGGGCAGCCCCCCTTCTGGTTCTTCCTGTGGACTGTCCTCTGCCCCACTCTCGCGCGTTCCCAGAGAATCAGGCAGGCGGCTTTCTTATTCCTGCTTGAGCCCCAACTCTACATCGTAAGCCGTTCGAGCCGAGTGTTGGAATATCTGGCGTGAAGATATTCCTGCATTTAGCAGAATGCCTTAAGCTTAGCGGCAGCAGAAGCTACACGTGCGTGTATGTGTGAAAACAAAGGAGCAGTCGTTTGCTCTAATCAAACTAAAGTACATTTATTGGTTGAAATACACTTCGGACAGGAAAGGACAAACGAGGGTTCTGTATCCTAATCTATCTTGCTATTTCTCTAGGTGTAAAAGGGCATCTGCCTTCCACTCCATCTTGGGGTGGGAAGGCCTGGGCGCAGAGAGCGCCCGGCTCCTAGGTCTTGCTTCGATGATGGGCCAAAAGGGAAGAGAGAGGGAAGAGGATATTGTCCCTGACAATATAGCTCTAAACATCAAAGGGCAGGAAATGAGGGTGAGGTGTGACTACAGATACCTCCTGAGTCCTTTCTATCTATCTGACTCTCTGTGGTCAACCCCCCCCTCTTAATGTGTAGGCAAGTGACACCGTTAGGAAGGGCAGATTTTCCAACACCCCCTCTCGGTGTAACTTGACTCACTCTATCAAGTTGGTTCGAATTCTTCTGCCATTCTGGCGAGGTAGGAGAATCTCAGCGGGGGCACACCTCTGTTCGTGCGTTCAGATCTCCTCATCACAGGCTCCGTGTTCTCCTCTTGTTCACCAAGCACCTCTGGTTCGGAAGCCCCCTCTGGATGGAGACCTGTGGCCTCTTCCCCTTCTGCGCTCACCACAGGCTTCTCAGTGTCCTCTGCTTCTTCTTCTTTGGGGCAGGTGCCACCAGGGTATTTGAGTTCGCCGCTCACTTCAACCTTTGCCCCCTCTGAAGCTGGTTGGGCTCGACTCTCGTCAAAGTAGACTGTTTTACTAACAGAAATTCTCTTAGTGGTCGGGTCTATTATTCTGTAGCCCTTGTTTTCAGCTGAATAGCCAACAAAAATTCCCTCATGAGTGGTGTTATCTAGTTTACTGTATTTCTCTCTTGGAATATAGGCATAGGCCTTGCTTCCAAAAACACGTAGATGCTGTATGGAGGGTTTGTGTCCGTGCCATAACTCGTAAGGAGTTCTCCCTGTTGCCCTTGCATGTAATCTATTTTTGGTGTATGCAGCTGCCATGATAGCCTCCCCCCAGTAGCTGTGTGGGAGACGTGAGTCTCTGAGCATGTACCTTACCATCTCAACTAGTGCCCGGTTGCACCTCTCTGCAGCACTGTTCTGAGATGAATTATATGGTGCTGTCATCTGATGCTGAATGCCTTCATCCTTCAGGAACTGTCGTATTGTCTTAGAGATGTATTCTCCATCTGAACCCGAGCGAAGAACTTGTAATTTCCGTCCAAACTTTTTCTGCACCATGGCTGCATACTCTCTCAGTTTCTCAAAGACCTGTGATTTCTCAGAAAGCAAATACACAACAATATAATGTGAATAATCATCCATCAGGGTGAGAAAACCTTTGAAATTACCCAGTGTTGGTGGCAGATCATTACATAGTTCGCAATGAATGAGTTGAAGCGGGGCTGTGGTCTTCCTTTCATCATCCTTTGGAACAGGCCTGTTCACTGCTTTGGACCTGATGCAACAAACACAGTTAGTTTCAGAATCACAGTCTGTAAAAACAAAATCTTGGGTTAGATTTCCCTTTGCCATTTCCTTGATCGTTTGAAGATCGGCATGGCCAAACCGCCTATGCCACAAGGTTGAACACTCTGTCTTCCCACAGCATTTTTCCAAATTAACTTCATCTTGGTGAATATCGTCGTACACTTCATGCGATTGACCCTCTTGGCTTTTGTCTGAAAATGCATCTTCTTCCTCTTGAACAATTGGCAACCCATTGCGTTGTTCAGTAATCATACAAGGTTTCCCACCCAATGAAATTGTACATCTGGTTCCCCTTCCATGAAATTCATAACCTTCTTTAGCAAGCTTACTCCAAGAAATTACATTACGTGAAAAATCAGGTATATATAAAACATCTTTCAGTGGAAATTCACATATCTCACCATCTTGCAGCTGACAAGTCAAAAAAATATCCCCTCTTTGCCGTGCAATGACCTTTTCTCCATTGCCTGTAATGACCTCTTGCGGGAAAACATATTCTAGTGTGGTAAAGAGACCTCTTCGGTTACAAATGTTCACAGTTGAACCAGAATCAAGGATAAAATGAGGGGTCTGAGACTGCGCTTCCCAAATCGAGTAGTTAAAATGTCTGGCCCTTCCATCATATTTTCGTTCATAAAAATCCTTGCGGTGGCCCTCTGACCCTGAATCACGTTTGTTGGGACAGTCTGACACCTTGTGGCCTTTCTCGGAACAGCCAAAACAAACAATAGTTGAACTTCTTGATCCCATCTGAGGGGAGGGGCTCCTTGCTCTCGCGCCAAAACGGCTCCTTTCAAACTGACCGTTTCCCGCTCTGCTCAGCCCCTCCCTTCGTCCCTCGTGACTCAAGTCTTTGTTCCGCAGTTTGGGGGAAGGGGGCCTTTGTGCAACATGGTGATCCCTCACTGTAAGTTTGTAAGCAACTTCTTCGGACAAAGACTGGTCGTTCCACATTCCTTTTCTCACAATTTCCATAGTAACTTCATGACATGCCTCCTTAAAAGTCAAATCAGGCCTGCGTTCTAGTTGCCCAACAAGTGGAATGCACCATTCTGGCAAGCTTATAAACAAGGTACATAATCTCTCTGTTTCGGTAATAGGCATCCCTGCTAACTCTATTTGCGCAAGAAGCTCCTTCAATTGGTAAATATGCTCTCTAATATTCTGTCCATCTCTGTACTTTAAAGAGCTCAATTTTCTTCTCATGGCTAGGAAGTAGGGCCAACCTTTCTTGGTAAACATCCCATCAATGATAGTCATCATTTCTTTAGCTGTCTGTGCATTACGCAATTCACAAAGAATGGAGTCGGTAATGTTCGTCAGAATAAGGTCTTGCGCTTTTCCATCCCCCCTCAGCCAATCGTTGCTAGGGTTATTGGGTGGATCTTCGCTGAGATATTTACTTAAACTCTCAGATTTCATGGCAACTTCTATCCTTTTTTTCCACGAATTATAATTCTCATCACTCAAAAGTTCAATTCTGTGGCGGTCATCTTTCTGCCGAGCCATCGTAGCAGGCTGCAGTAAACACGCACACACAAAAATCAATTCGAGCACCTCCTCCCCTCGGGGCCTTTTGAGCTCACCTTCCTTTTTCTTCAAAGAGACGCTCTCCTTCCTGCGGCTGTAGGGAAACGATTGGATTCCACCAGTCTTTCGTTGAGACGGCCGGAACGCGAATCTGTAACCCTTCGTAGTCAGGAAGATCTCTCAGCAGCAAATCTCTTTCGGAAAGGTGGCTGTCTGGGCTTTCAAAAATTCTGGGCCACCATAACCTGTTGGAATATCTGGCGTGAAGATATTCCTGCATTTAGCAGAATGCCTTAAGCTTAGCGGCAGCAGAAGCTACACGTGCGTGTATGTGTGAAAACAAAGGAGCAGTCGTTTGCTCTAATCAAACTAAAGTACATTTATTGGTTGAAATACACTTCGGACAGGAAAGGACAAACGAGGGTTCTGTATCCTAATCTATCTTGCTATTTCTCTAGGTGTAAAAGGGCATCTGCCTTCCACTCCATCTTGGGGTGGGAAGGCCTGGGCGCAGAGAGCGCCCGGCTCCTAGGTCTTGCTTCGATGATGGGCCAAAAGGGAAGAGAGAGGGAAGAGGATATTGTCCCTGACAATATAGCTCTAAACATCAAAGGGCAGGAAATGAGGGTGAGGTGTGACTACAGATACCTCCTGAGTCCTTTCTATCTATCTGACTCTCTGTGGTCAACCCCCCCCTCTTAATGTGTAGGCAAGTGACACCGTTAGGAAGGGCAGATTTTCCAACACCGAGTACCCCATCCGCTCTAGCGGGGAAATCCTGGCCTGTTCCGCTGGAAGTATGCAGCTCCATTTATTATTATTCCCCTTGTTTCTGCCCAAGGGCGCCCAGAAGGGTCCTTTGTTCTCCTGTCCTCCATTCTGCCTTCACAGCAACTACCCTGTGAGGTGCAGCTTAGGCTACATGCATGTGACTGGCCCTGTGTCACCCAGCAAGCTCCCATGGCGGGGGTGGGGGATTCCTACCTGGGTCTCCCAGATCAAGTCCCCCACAGGGGCTCTTTGCTGCCTGCCAGTTTGCAGTGTGTTGGGCCGCCGGTGCTCAGCAGCTTTTCGGAAGGGTTCGGAGAGAGGCTGGCCCTCAGGCCCAGGCAACAGCCTCTCTTTCTGTCTGCCTCTCTCTCCAGGCTCTTTGGCAATCGCTCCTTCTGCTACGAGAAGCTGCAGTGTTACTCAGAGGCCTTGCGTGATGCTCAACTGGCCCTCCGTCTGCAGCCAGGCTGGCCCAAGGGCCTCTTCCGCCAGGGCAAGGCTCTCATGGGTCTCAAGGTACTGATGGGGCCCGGGGGGTGGGCAGTGCAGCCCCACCCCAGGGCCAGCGATGCTAGTTGATTTCCTTGCTATGTATAACCAGGGTTGGGGAAAGTCAGGCCCGGGGGCCGTTTAAGGCCCACAAAGTCATTTGGTCTGGCCCTTCATGGGTCCTGGCAGATCTCTACCTCAGAAGGATCTAAGACTGGTGATCCGCCCCCTCCCGCGGACAGGAATAGCCTCTATTCAGGGCAGATGTGAGTTTGTTTTGCTGAGAAAAGGAACCTTTTCCCCCCTTGCAGAAGAGTTGTTAGCTATGGAGCTGCTAGGACAGACCAAGAAACTGTGTTAGCCCTTCCCCCCCCCATGGAGAAACGGAGGTGAAGGGAGGTGACTAGAACGTCCTTGGCCAGGCTCCAGCTGAGTTGCTCTGGCGCCAGAGTCTGTCTCCCCCTCCCCACATTGACACCCACCTGTCAGTGGTCGCTGTGCCTCCAGCACCCCTATAACTTGCCCCCTGACATCATGCTCCTCCCACCCACGTGCAGAGTGCTGGAAGACAGAGCAGGTGGTTCCTTTGCTCCTGAGGAGGCCGAGGTGTGAGGAGGAGGAGTTTGGGCAGCAATGCTGCACAGTACCTTTTTTGCCTGGGACAGACGATTCAGTCACTGTCTCGTATGTCATATTTGGACAGCCAGGACTAATAGCGCACGTTAGGTGTCAGAGTTTATAACACTGGAGGCCAAGAATAATAGTGTAGTATGTCCATTGTGGCAAGTTACTTGGGGGGAAAACATATTCCCATTTAGACTCATCCTTGAAATTACATTGTATACGGCTATAGCAGGGGTGGGGAACCTTTTTTCCGCCAAGGGCCATTTGGATATTTATAACATCATTCGCGGGCCATACAAAATTATCAACTTAAAAACTAGCTGACCATGCCCCAAGCAAGCAGCTGCCCTGGATGACAACCCCCCACGCAGGCAGGCATCCAACCAGTGGCGCACTCGCTCACCTGGTGGCACAGGATGGTCCGTTGCACCAGCTGAGCGTAGCCGTCCAGCCGCACGCTGAAGTTGCTCCTGCTCTGCATGGTCGGGGCCAGATTCTACAGTCGGCTCCTGCTACTTCCGCGGCTAAGAACTACCCCCCCACACGCATTCTGGCCCTGCCCCCTTTAACCCCTCCATTGTTGTCACTTCCACCCCCAGCCCTCTTGTAGTACAGAGGGAGTACGGTTCTCCATGGCTTAGGAGGGGGGAAGGGTTAACTCAGTTTCTTGGTCTGTCCTAGCAGCTCCATAGCTAACAACTCTTCTGCAAGGGGGAAAAAGGTTCCTTTTCTCAGCAAAACAAACTCACATCCGCCTTGAATAGAGGCTATTCCTGTCCGCGGGAGGGGGCGGATCACCAGTCTTAGATCCTTCTGAGGTAGAGATCTGCCAGGACCCATGAAGGGCTAGACCAAATGACTTTGTGGGCCTTAAACGGCCCCTGGGCCTGACTTTCCCCAACCCTGGTTATACATAGTAATACTATAGTATACATACTATAGTATAATATACATACTATAGTATACATAGTAATGAATATCCTCTAATGAACATGAAGCTCCTCAGTCCATCAAGGTCCGTATTGTCTACTCAGACTGGCAGCAACTCTCCAGGCTCACAGGCTGAGGTCTTTCATGTCACCTACTGCATAATCCTTATTTACTGGAGATGCCAGGGGTTGAACCTGGGACCTTCTGCATGCCAAGCAGAGGCTCTCACACTGAGCCATGGCCCCTCCCCAATGCTATAGGTTGTCTTAAATAAAAGCCTTCATATTACACATGTTGTCTGAGTAAAACTTTGTCTTAAAAAGAATTTCACTCATTTTTAGAGTGTCAGACTAGTGGGAGATGCTGGTTCAGGTCCCCGTTCTGCCACATAAGTTTGCTGGGTGGCTTTGGGCCGGGTGAGACACGCCCAGCCTAGCCTACCTCACAAGGCTGTTAGGAGGAGAGCAGACATTTTGCCTGACTGTTCTTCTGGGCCTCTGTCTCCCCCGGCTGGGGGGAAGTTGGTGCCTGGTGTCCCTGTGGCCCATCACCCCCTTCCTTCTCTCCCTCCGCCCAGCAATATGCAGATGCTGCCAGGACCTTTGAGGAGCTGCTGCGGACGGACGGTTTCCGGGACGATGCCGCCACTCAGCTGCGCCGGTGCCACGTCCAGCTTCTGCTGGTGAGCAGGCCCTCGGGGTTCCTTTGGGGGGTATTGGGAGGAGCCTGGTGGCAGCTGTGTGCCGAAGAGACCCACAGCTCTTGTTCAGATGGGGGGAGGAGAGGGGGGCAGACAGGCACACCCCCTCTCATGGAGAGCTGTCCCAAGGGAGCAGGGAAGCCTCTGGCCTACCCACTAGGAATCCTGGCACAGCGGTCTGAGCAGCTCCTCCAAAGTGCTGCCTTTGGCTGTGGGTTGAAGCGGGTCAGATTCATGCGTCTCAGGCCCTTCGGAGGAGGGTGTGGGGCAGTGGCCAAGGAGTGGGCTTCAGGCTGTTCTCTGCCCCCCCCATGACATCACGGCCCCCTTTCTTCTGCCAGCAGAACAGCTTCACTCCATGCGCCGCTCGCCCTGGGTTGAGTGGCCTGGCCCAGGGCACCCAGCTGCCTTTACCTGGTAAGCGCCAGCGTGCCCCGTATGGGGTGGCGGGGCCCAGGCTCAGGGCAGCCTGGCAGAACCTTGCGTAAGGCTGGTGTTGTGACGCCCAGCCTGCAGTGTGGGGGTTTGACTGGACAGCAGGATGTATCTGTGGGGCATAACTGGCTGCTCTCTTCTCCCTTCCGGTCACGGGGAAATGCAAGGAGGCAGCCCCCTGGCAAGCTGCAGCCCCCAGGAAGGGGGGCCTCTGGCCTCGTTCACCATTGCCAATTCGAAGTGCCCCACAATGCTACTGTCAGTTGCGCCAGCCCCAGCCAGGTAAGGGGGGTGATGCTGAAGGGCGGGGAGGGAGGGAGACTGTGTGAACCCGGGGCTCTCTGATTGCACAGGTGAGTCCCAGCACACTGGTGGGAAACTCTGATGCATAGCTTCACTACGGCAGCCGTGAGTGAGACTCCAGTCGTAGCGCCTCAATCGGGCTCCGCATCAGGGAGGCCCCTTCCTGCCTGTCCTTGCTCTCGAGTGCCGCTGCCAGTCTCTAACGGGGTATGATGGGTAAGCCCCGGATTGCCGGCGGGCCCTGCTTGTGGGTGATGCAGCCTCTCTTCTGCTGCAGGGAATGGTTTCCAGTCTGGGTGGGGAACCTCACGCCCAAGGTCACCCAAGACGTCCTGCTGCACCACTTCGAGCCGTGAGTCCCCCTTTGCCTTCCTGCTCTTCCCCGCCTCACTAAAGCAGCCCCTCCTCTCATGTCGCTGGGCAGCCCCAAAGCAGGTGGTGCCATTCCTGAAAGCACCAAAGTGTTGCACCGCCAAAAAGAAAAGTAGAATGGCCAATGTGGAGAGGGGCCGTGGTTCAGTGCACTAGCGTCTGCTTGGCACACAGAAGGTCCCAGGTTCAATCCACAGCATCTCCAGTTGAAAGGTACTACCAGGCAGTAGGAGGTGTGACAGAGCTCTGCCAGAGACCCCGGAGAGCCCCTTCCAGTCTGCGTAGATAGTAGTGCCTTTGATGGACCAGTGGTCTTGTGTTCGTGTGAGGGCCTCCCCCCATCTCCTCCATTATAATGATGAATGGAGCTGGCCAAGCCCTCATCCTGGAAGATGGGAGCAAAAACCACAAGACAGACCCCCCTCCAGACCCACCCAACGCCCTCATGTGCAGTTTTCCAACCAGGCCAAAGGGAAGCCTGCCTGGGAGGCCACTCCAAAGTAAAGGCCCAGCCCCTGCCAGGAAGGCGTGATCCTGTCACCTCTGGGACAAGTCAGAGGAGGCGTGGGCAGCCCCTCCCCAGTGCCAGGGTGGGGGTGGGGTGGCAGACCCGTGGCTCTGTGGTGCTGACCCTCCTCTGGGTACAGGTTTGGACCCATTGATTCTGTCCGCTGCCTCCCGCAGAAGTTCTGCGCCTTCATCAACTTCACGCGCCGGGAAGCGGCAGAGGCGGCTTATGCGGCCTTGCAGGTGAGTCGAAGCCCCCTTCCGCATCTGCCTTGTGAGGGGGGAGGCTCAGTGTCCCTTGCCAGGGCTGCCTTTCCAAGGAAGACAGCTGGCCCAGGGCCTCTGAGGCAGTCTGGGTGTTCTGTCCAGGGCAGGCTGCCCCCCCCCCCCCAGCGGTTTCCCAGTTGTGTTGCCCCCGAAGCTTTGCCTGCAAGGAAGCAGAAGCCCCTTCCCTCTGGGGATTACCACCAGAGACCTTCCAAGGGCTCGCCCAGCCTCATTGGCCCGGCTCCAGGCTCAGAGGCCTTCCTTCTCACAAGGGGCTTTAGAGCCCCGTGAGGCGTTTCACACTGGCCGTGTGCCGCTGGTCCAGGGTGTCTGGTGGGGATTTGAGCCTGGCTCGGCTGTGGTGCCACCTCAACCAGGCTGGCCTGTTTTGCAGTGAGGAGTCTGCAGGAGAGCGGTGGGGGCATGGAGGGAAATGGCTGGCTGGCTGGCTATCTTGGGGAGGGGGGGTTTGCGGTGGGGGAGTTGCATTGTCCAGCTCCAACCTCGCTCACAGGCAGCCTATCTTCTGTCTCCTGCCCAGGGTGTAGACGTGGAAGGCAGGAAGCTGCAGCTGCAGCTGAAGCACCCAGTGCATGCCACCCCACCTGCCACCAAGACCCACAGCAGCAGCCAGCAGCCTTTGAAGAGGTAGGCCTGGGCTGTGCATGCCCCTAGCGGGGCTGGGACCCCTGCCCAGATGGGGCTTTGGCTTGGCGTAGCGGCTGTGTACCTTTATATGGAGTCACAGTTGCAAGTGCCTTCCTCCCCACCCCCCATGACTGGGAGGGTGAGATGGGCATTTTGCATCTGCTGGGGGGAGGGGTGCTGGAGAGAAGGGGATGTGTCATGTAACTGTGTGCCCCTCTCTTCCAGGGAGCCAGCTCCCCCTCTCACAGCCTGGGGCTACCCCTGGCAGAATGCCGGTCGTGCCAAAGGGGAGGGCTGCTCTTTTGGACGCCTCTCTCAGAAAGGAGCTCCGGCAACAAAGCTGCAGCAGCTGTGAGCGGGGTGGGGAGAGAGGGGCCTTTGGCTTGGGCTTCCTGGGGACAAAGGACACTGGGTGCTGGGGTGGAGCCTTCTGTGGCGACCTGCACAGGGACGTGGGAGGCCCTTCTGGCTCAGCTGGGGCTGCAGGCGGCCTGTGGGGCTGGAGGCACTTGCCGAGGTCATAGCAGCCAAGACTGCCCTTTCTTTTCGTCTGATTCCCCCACATATACAGCCGGAATAGGATTAGCTGGATTCAGCTCACTGTAAGGAGCAGGTTCCTGGAAGGGCTGCCGGAGAGGACGGGGAGGGGTCTGTGTGGCTTTCTCTCCTTGCCAGAGGGGGCTGGGCTGGCTCACAGGTCCCACCCCATGTGAAGCTGCGTACCTGCAGCCATTGGCAAGGGGCTCCACCACCCCTACTTCCCTCTGCTCCATGGCGCCCTTTTGCAGACGAGCCTCCTGCCTTTCCCCCTCAAGCAGCACGCCCCCCTGCGGTGAGGGTGGGGGGCTGGGCCCCTGACCCTGCTGGGGTGGAGGGAGAGGGAAGCAGGTTGTGCGCACTGCGTGATGTCAGAGGAAAAAGCCCAATCCCGGCCCCCTCAGCAGGAGTCCATGTGGATGTCGGACTCCGTCGGAGCAGAATCCTCTTGCCTGCTCAGCCTGTTCAGGGATCGCTGCTTCTTGCGTCGTTTTACACTGTTCACAATAAAGTTATGAAAAACCAGCAGTGGCTCTGGCTTGGGCCCTTTTCTTCCCTGCCCCCACACGCGCTCTGAACTGCTGTCATTGTAAGAAGGAATGTCCTTACGTCCAGCCGGTGCCTCTCCACCCGTAATTTAAACCCATTGTTGCGAGTCCAGCAGGAACAGCTCCCTGCCCTCCTCCAAGTGACAGCCCTTCACATACTTCAAGAGAGCAATCCTGTTCCCCCCTCAACCTCTTCTCCAGACTGAACATTCCCAAGTCCCTCAGCCTTTCCTTGCATGGCTGGGTTTCTGGGCCCCTGATCATCCTCGTCACTCTCCTCTGCACCTGTTCCATTCTGTCCACCCCTCCCCAGAACTGCTCACAGTACTCCAGGTGTAGCCTGACCAATGCGGTGTACAGCAGGACTATGACATTTCACAATTTGGGTGTTAGGCCACTGTTGATACACCCCAAGATCTCATTAGCCTTTTTTTGCTGCAGCATCACACTGGCTGCTCCTATTTAACTTGCAGTCCACCCGTATCCCAAATACTTATGAACTCATTCTGAGACAGCAAGGCAGAAGGCCATAGCTGTCTCATCAAAAACATAGGATGACATAATTTAGCAGGTGTCTAGCCTCATACTGGGGATGAGATCATTACTACTGCAACAGTCTCACCTTGAAAGCCCCAGTGGATAGCCATAAATTGGTTATGGCTTGATGGCAAAAAAAGTCATAGCAGCTTGAGGGTAGAATAATAGAATAATGGAGTTAGAAGGGACCACCAGACTCACCCCCTGCTCAATGCAGGAAATTCACAACTACCTGCCTATGATCTTAGGTGCTGTGGGACACAGGCAGGATGGTGGTGCTGCAGTCATCTCATTTGGGGGCTTCTTAGAGGCACCTGGTTGGCCACTGTGAACAAACTATGTTCTCCCCCACCCCAAGCCCCCTACTCCATGCCCAGAAGGGGTGCTTCCCTTTGTGTATCAATAAAAGAATGGCCTCTGCTGGTGTGTGTGTGTGTGGGAGGGTGTCTCTAAGATTGATGTAACTTTTCTGAATAAGGAGTAATATCCTCTGAGCATATTTTGTAAATTAATCTCATCTGGGCTCGCCACTTTACAGTTCTTTGGATCTCTGATTATTTCTCTAATTTCTTGGTTAGTGATTGCAGTATTCTGCAGTTCTTTGTGCTCTAGAGAGAGTTTAGGAATAATATCTAGGAAACTAGTCTGCAGTAGGGTTTGCTGCAGCATACAATGTCTCAAAAAATGTCCTGAATTCCTCCATAACTTGCAGTGGAGATATTTAGGCTTGCCTATATCCCCTGCAAGTAAATGTCCCAAAACATGCTGTTTGGAGTAAAGAAGAGACTTGGTGACCCAGTAGGCGTATATATACTTGGACTTCCAGGAGCCTTTTGGCAGGGTTACCTCACCAAAGACTCCTGAGTAAGCTTAGCAGACACAGGATAAGAGAACGGGTCCTCTTGTGGATTTAAAATTGGTTGAACGACAGGAAGGAACAAGTGAGAATTAATGGACAGGTAAGTTATCAGTGGGTACTTGGACAGGGGCTCTTCAGTTTGATCCTTTGGAGTCTGGGGCAGTGGCGGTTCTACATTTTTGGGACCCTGAAGCTTGAACTGTTATGGGGGCCCCTTCGCAACCAGCAACAACAGGGCATCGTCCAACAAGGTCCAAAGGCCCTGGCTGCCCTTGCAAGGACCTCAAGGTCCAAATGGAGGAGAACAGGGTGGTGGGGGTGGAGTCCTTGAAAAAGGTCTGGGTAACCGCGGTTATCCTTTTCAAATGGGTTGTTCTATGGCAGATATAGAACAAGAAAACAACATAAAAGCCCTGCTGGATCAGACCAAGGCCCATCAAGTATTGGTTCATTCTCTAATAGAGAGGGAGAAGGTCATCAGAGGGGGCTCATTAGGATAAAGAGGTGAAAATCTGACTTTTGGTGTTAAAATGTTAAAAAGCACAAAGTGTTAAAATGCACAAGCAAGACAAGTGCAGCCTGAACTGAGAATTCAGATGTCTTTTTATGGTTCCGATTGGCTCTAGCCTAAGGGCTGAGCTATAGAACTATTAAGCCAAGCACCAATGAAGGATTCAAGGATCCAGCTGCCCAAATGTAGGCTATGGATAGATTCTTACGAGCTCAGTGAGCTCACACAGCTGGGGGTTTGGGCGCTGCAAGCCCTCAATTACAGGGACATTTTGAGGCCATATGAAATGGGTGTTAGAGCATATGCTAAGGTCAGTATTAAGTACTTCAACCCACTGGTTTACGATTGTATCACCAAAATAGCCTTCTTTTAATAACAAGCACTTTGAAAATCTCAATCGGTTTTGTTGGAAAATCCACTCATTAAAAAAAAGTTGCTCCAGGGCCCCTCTGCCAAAGATACCAAATTATTTGGGATGGTGCAAACCAAGGGTGACTGTGAAGAGCTCCCCCAGGATCTCCACAACTTGGGTGAGTGGGCAACGGTGGCAAATAAAGCTAAGCCTGAGTAAGTAAAATATTGCATGTCGGAGCAAAAAATCCTAATTGTAAACGTCTGCTGAGGAGGTCTGAAGGGGCTGAGCCTGAGCGAGATCTCGGGGCTGCCTGGCGTGGGAAGCTCGGCAAAACCGGCCATCCAGTGAAAAAGGCAAACTCCAGGCGAGGAAGTATTAGGAAAGGGGTCGAAAGGAAAGCGGCCCCCTTGGGCATGCCCTGGGGGGACGCTCTGGGGCGGCCGGGTGGGGGATGCCGCCGCCCCCCGCCCCCCGCGCGCACTCCTGGGCCCGCGGGGCGATCCGTGCGCAGAAGCGCCTTGGGGGGCGGGCCGCTCGAGGGCGCCCTGAGCCAGGGCGAGGCGAGTGTGGGGCGGAGAGAGGGGGCCGGCGCGCTGCCCCAGGGATGCGCCAGCTCACCTGTTGCCAGGCGCGGGGCCCCAGCTGCCGTGGCGCCGCTGGCCTCCCTCCCTCCCTCCGATTTCACGGGGCTCCGCGGACTTCCGTTCCCAGGGCCGGGACGACAGGCAGCTGGGCCCCGCCGCCCACTCCGGCCCGGCGGCGGCGCTTCCCCGGGGAGCCGCATTCCTGCCATTCCCGGGGGGGGGGGACGGGGCGGCGGCGGCGGCTGGCCCAGCTGGCCGAGCGGGGCGGCCTGCCTGCCTGCCTGCCTGCCTGCCTGCCCCTCCGCGGCGCCCCAGTGGCCGGCGGAGCTGCGCGGCGCCGTTGGCGAGAGGGAGGCGCTGGTGAGCCGGCCAGGCGAGGGCTGGGCAGAGCTGCGGGCCCAGCTAGGACGTCAGTTGGGCGTCTGAGGCCAGCCTACCTCGCAGGGCTGTTGTGAGGATGACATGGAGGCAGGGGCTGCTGGCTGAGTTCCCTGCCCCGAGCTCCCAGGACCAGGGAGGGGGGAGGGAAACGCGACGGGGCGCCCTCGGGCAGGGCGTGGCCGCCGCTCACCCCTCGCGGGCCTCCAAGGCTGGCATCTGGGGCGGGGCCTTTGGCGGGGGACGGGGCGGGGGTCTGCTGGGCCTTTGTGTCGCGCCCGCCGCCGCTCCAGCCCCGACAGGTAGGCTAGGCCCAGCGAGGGGGCGTCCTGGCTGAGCGGAGAGGCGCTCCCGGCTCCCCAAGGACCCCCCCCCCCCGGGCGGAGCCGGCCCAAACACCTCCCTCCTTCGGACAGCAGGGGGCGACTGCACCCCACACCAGGGGGAGGGCGGGGGCTCTGCGTCTGCCGGGCTGCCAACCCCCCGGGCAGGCCGAGTCGCCTCCCAGAAGGGCCCCGGGGGCGGGCGGCCCTTCCCTCCACGCCTCCCCACCCCCGCGCTGCGGCGTGTGTGCGCCTGCGCGGGGGAGGGGTCACCTTGCCGCCGCCGGGAGGGGCCGCCTGGCCTGTCAGGCCATCAAGGAGAATTTGATTAATATGCAAATAGCGGCGGGAGAGGAGGAGGAATTAATCACTCGTTAAAGGGAATGAATCCCAACCGCGGCGGGAAGCCAAGCGGGAAATTGGACAAGGGGAGGCAGGGCCGCGCGACCCCCCCCCCTCCCGCTCCACTCCTGTTGGTCTGGGAGGTGCTGCCCCCTCGGCTCGGCGGCCTCAGCTCCCCGGCTCGGGACCCGTCGGGACCCCGGCCGGGCAGCTCCCGCGCCTCCGACAGCCCGTCTGCGTGCGTACGGCGGGGGCGGGGGGGGCGGGGCGGCAATCCCGACGAGACTGGAGCTGCTTCCCGGGCCCGAGTGGCAGCTCCAGCCGCGAATGTTACTGAGGCTTAAGAAGCCCTGCCCCGCCCCGCCCCGGGAAGCTTTGGATGGCCACCGGTCGGACCCCACCCCAAACACACAAGACTGGGTCTTGCGCGATCCCCTGACGGTTTGCCCTGGCTGATAGTGCGGGGGGGGGGGGCTGAGCTGGGAGACCCCAAAGCTGATGTGGGGCGGGGCGGAGCTTTCCACCAGCCCCCAAAGTTGTGGCTGGAGTATCGAAAAGGAGCTAGGAAGGGCGCACGCCCAGGGGCACTCCTAGGTGTATGGGGGGGGGGGCGCTCGCTCCAGCCAGAGGGGGCCAGGCCTGGCCGCCTCCTTTTTCCTCTAGAGCAGGGGTGGGGAACCTTTTTTCAGCCAAGGGCCATTTGGATATTTCTAACATCATTTGCGGGCCATACAAAATTATCAACTTAAAAATTAGCCAACTAAGCCCCAAGCAGGCAGCTGCCCCAGATGACCCCCCCTGGCATGGGCAAGCAGGCAGGAGTCAAACCGGTGGTGCACTCGCCCACCTGGTGGCACAGGATGGTCTATTGCACCTGCCAGGCATAGCCGTCCAGCCGCACGCTGGAGTTGCTCCTGCTCTGCATGGTTGGGGCCTGATTCTTCAGCTGGCTCCTGCTACCTCTGCCTGCAGGGGTGAAATTAGGACACACGGGCTAAAAACTCACCCCATTCTGGCCTTCCTCCTTTAACCCCTCCATTGTCACCAATTCTGCCCCAGCCCTCTTGTAGTACAGAGGGAATACATTTCTCCATGGCCCAGGTGGGAAAGGGTTAGCAGTTTATTGGGCGGTCCTAGCAGCTCCATAGCGAACAACTCTTCTGCAAGGGGGGGGGGGAAAGGTTCCTTTTCTCGGCAAAACAAACTCACATCCGCCTTGAATAGAGGCTTTTCCTGTCAGCGGGAGGGGGCAGATCACCAGTCTTAGATCCTTCTGAGCTAGAGATCTGCCAGAACCCGCGAAGGGCCAGACCAAATGATTTCACGGGCCTTATCAGCCCCCCGGGCCTGACGTTCCCCACCCCTGCTCTAGAGGTTCCCTTCAGTCACCACGGATAAGCCCCCCCCACACACACAAATCTGATCCCCCTTTAAAGCAGTCTCTGCCTGTGGCCCACACCCTCTGGCAGTGAATTCCGCATTTTAATAACACTCTGTGTAAAGAAGTGTTTCGAGCATCAGAAAAGCCCTGCTGGGTCAGACCCCGGCCCATCAAGTCCAGCAGTCCGTTCACACAGCGGCCAACCAGGCGCCTCCAGGAAGCCCACAGACAAGACTTTGACTGCAGCAGCAACAGCAGCAGCATTGTCCTGCCTGTGTTCCACGGCAAAGAATATAATAGACCTGCTCCTCTGTTTCCTTTAGTCGGTCCTGAATCTACTGCCCATCAGCTTCACTGGATGCCTTTGAGTTCTAATGTTTTGGGAGAGGGATAGAATGTTATCTCTATCCACTCTATCCCAGGCATAATTTTAGAAAGCTCTAGCCATCCCTTTTCTAAATGGAAAATGGAGGCCAGAATTTAAGTACGAATATGCAAATTACATTGTTAATTCCAACAAAACGTCCCCGACTCTCTTCCCTTTCCTCACAGGAAAAGAGCCCCAACCCCCAACCCCCTACTCATCTGGATTGCCCCCTTCTGTGCTGTTTCCAGCTCTACCATGTCCTTTTTGAGGTATGGTGGCCAGAACTGCGCACAGTATTCCAAAATAGTCCGCACCATAGATCTATACAGGGGCATTATAATTATTGGCTGTTTTATTTTTCAATCCCTTTCCTGATAATCCCCAGCAGCATAGAGGCTGCTTTTTTTCACCACTGCAGCACACGACGGGGTTGACACTTTCCTTGCTTGACCTGTCTACTACCACAAGGAGATCTTTTCCCCAGTTCAGACCCCGGCCAGTAGCCTACCCTTGAAGGTGGGGAATTTTTGTTCCTGCGTGCAGCACTTTACACTGACCTGCCCTGAACTTCATCTGCCGCCTTGTCTCCCACTCACCCAAATTGTGAAGACCCTCCAGGAGCTCTTTTCAGGTGACCCATGGTTTTCACCATCCAGAATAATTTTGTGTCACCTGCGAACTCGGCCACTGTGCTGCTCAGCCCCAGTTCCAGATAATTTGTGGACAAATTAAATAACTCCGGCTCCAATACCAATCCTTGTGGGACCCCACTGCTTACTTCCCTCCATTGTGAGAACTGTCCATTTATTCCTACTCTTTGCCTCTTGCCATTTCACCAATTTTTAAACCCTAAGAGAACCCGTCCTCTTATCCCTCTTGTCTTTGGTTCGGGACCTTGTCGAAAGCCTTTTGAAAGTCCAAGTATGTAACCTCTACCGGGTCACCGAGGTCAACATGCTTTCTCACTCCCTAAGGTTGGTGAGGCAGGCCTTCCCTCTGCACAAGCCAGGCTGCTCCTCCCTCAGCAGGCCTTGTCCCTCCGTGTGCCTGATCGTCCTTCTGCCGATTGCCCCGGGGCAGAGGTTGGACCGGCCGGTCATGTCCTGGTTCTCCTCGGGGGCCCCTTTTAAACACCGGTGTGACGTTTGCTGCTCCCCCGCCTTCTGGCCCAGCGTCTGAATGCGGTGGTGGGAGAGCCGAGAGGGCTGAGCAGATCCAGGCCGGCCCTCCGGAGTTCCCGGAGACCTCTGGGGGCCCTCCGCCGGCGGCGGCCCCGGGAGACGGGCGGGGGTTTTAATGGCCCCGGGAGGACTAGACCCCCGTCTCTTCCCACCGCCATTTATTCCTCCAGTTGGGGGCGGGAGGGTCTTGCTCCCGTGGTGGAGGGAGGCAGCACCCGGTGAGCGGCCTGGCCTGCGGCACGAGAGGCTGACCGGGATGGCGCCCAGGGGTTTTGCGGGCTGGATGGGAGCGCAGAAGGGCGCCACCAGTCCGCTCTCTTGCCTGGGCAAAAGACTGTGCGGTCTGGGGGCTTCGGGTTCCCCCCGCCCGCCCGCCGCCTCTGGGGCTTGTGATGGGGCCGGTGGGTGGTCTGCCGGGCCAGTCCCGGAGCCCTTTCCCTCGGGCCCAGTAGCCCAGCCGTGGATCGGAGCGAGAGGCCCGCCGGCAGGCGGGAAGGGCTGAGCCGGGGGTGCGGAGCCCTCCGGCGGGGGTGCGGCTGGCCGCCCTCTGAGTCCCGCCCTTTCTGGGCCCCGGCTGTGCCGGCCGCCCGCTGAGGGGGGCGGCTGAGACGGTGCGGCCTGCGCTTGAAAGAAGCGCCCCCCCCCAAGGGTCTTTCCCCCAAGCAGAGGGGTGCCCCCCCTCCGGGGCAGCTCCCGGTCTGTCAGCAAGTCTGGCAGAGCCCCCCGCCCGCGCTCGCCCCCCTCTCCTTCCTTCCTTCTCCTTCCTTCCCCCCGCGCCTGCCAGAGAATGAGAATCTCGTAACTGTCAAGTGAAAAGCGGCTCCCCGCCGGGAGACTCAAAGGCGCACCGGGGGAGACCTCTCATTTCGGCGGCTGTCCTGGGAGGGAACCGGCCCGGCGGGCTTCTCGGGCAGGGGGCTCTGCGCCACTGCCTTCACTTCCGATGGGGGGGCTGAGATTAGCTCCCACGGTATCTCTGGGCGGGGCCGGCCAGGGAACCTGGGGGGGCACTACCAAGGGAGAATGAGGAGGCGGCTCGGGTGGTCCGGGCCAAGCGCTGCCCCTGGGCCGAGAGGGTTGAGGGGGGGGCATCCGCTCCTCCAGAGGCGCTGGTGTTGTGGCCGGGGAGGGTGCCCTCCTGCCGTTCGCTGTCCAGCCACGAGGACCTTCTCCCCACTGACCCAACCTTTCCCCCCTTCTTGCGCTCCCAGAGGAGCGCCGGTGGCTACTTTTGGGTCAGGAGGCGACTTTCCTGCAGGCCAGGCTGGCCAGGGATCTTGGGGTTTTTTTTGTTTTGTTTTGGCACCTTCTGGGCATGGAGCAGGGGTCACTGGGGATGGGGGGGGGTAGAGGGCTCCGCAGGCACAGGATGCCCCGACTGCCCCGTGTTGGTGACCGAGCCTTGGGGCCACCTACCTGCACGCAGAATCCCTCCCCCCCACCGCTCATCCATGGCTTGGCAGCCCGCCTCCTCCCTCCGACGGGCCCGGACACCGATCAATCACCCGCGGCAGGCAGGGCCGATCCCCAAACCAGATGGCAGCGCCGGCTCCAGCCGCCTAATTGAATCGTCCCGGGGGCGGGCAGGGAGGCGGCCAGCCCCCCTCCCCCCGCCTGCCCGCTGCTCCTCGGATCGGCCCCCAGGTTGGAACCGCGCCCCCGCCCCGTGCAGCAAAGCGCGTGCTCAGCCGGGGCTCCCAAGTGGCCGGAGCAGGCCCTCCGCGCAAGCCAGGGAGAGCCGACCCTGACCCGCGATGCCCGTGGTCCCGCGGCGTCTGCACCAGCTCAGCGCCCGGGGGGGAGGGGGAGGGCCCCGGCCGGCAGCCCAGCTAGGCCGGCGCCCGCGGAAGACTTTTGCCGAAGAACCGTGGCTGGAGCGGCCTCTGGCCCGGATGCTTCCGGATGCTTCTCTGCCACATTTCGCTGAAGAGACGTTTTTTGAGCCCCCCTTCCCCCCCCCCCGGCTGAAATGTCTCGAGGCAGAAGTCAAGGGCGTGCTCTGCAGACCGGGGTCGGGCCAAAGCGATTCCGGGGCCCAGAGGCTCCGGGCTTCAGCATCTGCCCGGGCCCAGATTCAGCGCCCGGCATCGCCAGCTGGGAGGTGATGGGGCGGCGCTTTGTGGACCTGAAGCCCTGCAGAACCGCTGCCGCTGGCAGCCCACAAGCCCGACGTAGGGAGACCGACGGCCTGACGCAGGAGAGAGGCGGCGGCCGCTGGCCTTCGCAGCCCCGGACTCGACCTCTTGGCTGTGGGTCCCCTAAGGCTGCTGGGCCCCTTACTTGGCAGCCGAAGCCCCTTCCCAAGCCCACTGGGGCGCGCCCAGCCCCCTCCCCAAGACAAGGCTCCCACAGCGGTATTCCGCCAGGAATCACGGCGCCCCACATCTCCCCCTCTGGCTGTTCTGCAGCTTCCTCCTGCAAATGTGTGTCACAAACGCCAGCCCCTCCGGAATGCTTAGAGCTCCCCCCCACCCCCGCCCCATGGCAGGCAGCAGAGAGCAGCGGCATCAGGTGTATCTCTTTATTCCAAATATTTACAGGCACACCGCACCGAGACAGGGTGGGGCGGGCGCCAAGGTGGGGCGTCCGCGGGGCAGAAGGGAAGGGAGGAGGGGGCGGCAGCCTCCAGCGCACCGGGCCAGCCAGAGCCCCCTTCCTTCCCCCGGGCCAAAGAGAGGGAGGAAGGGAGGCGCCGGCGGGCCCGAGCCTCGACTGCAGGGCTGGGCCGCCGGGGCCGCTCCGAAGGGCTTCTTGCGTGGCGCGTTTCCCCGGGCCGCGGGCTCGAGGCCGGGGGCTGCAGCCCGGGTCTGGAATGTGCGATTCGGACCCCTCCGGTATCCGAAAAGGAATCTGTGGCTATCTCTCCGCCAGGCCCCCAGCGCACCCTCCTCCCGCGAAGAAAGGCAAAACGAACGGGCAGAGACAAACAGCCAAGAGCACAGGACAAAACCATTAAAAACACAAACACCTCCCCCAAACCTTAGTTCTTCAAAAATTGCACCAAATCCTCCCCCTCCAGGGACCAAAGAGGGACCACCCAAGGATAGAAGGGGCTGGGAAGGAGAAAGGGGTCTCTCAGGAAAAAATGTAGGGGGGGAGAGAAGTGGAGAACATGGGTGTGTCGGAAAGGGCAGAGGCAGAGAAATCCAGGGAAGGGGCGCGCTGGGCCGGGGATCCGCGGGTGGCAGGACCTCCTTGGAGATCTTCAGCCCTGGGGTTGCGGGGGCTCTTTCTCCATCTCCCTGGGGCCGCGGGGGGCGAGGGGGTCCAGGCCCTCTCCCCTGGATTGGCCTGCCGGGGGGCGGAGGGGCACCCCCGGCCCTCAGTCCCCCACGTCTATCTCTTCCTCGTCGTCCTCCCCGTCCGAGAAGCCGTCCTTGGCGCGGAGGGAGGCGCCGGGGGAGGAGGGGGGTGAGCCCCGGGGCAGGCTTCCGGATCGAGCCCGCGCCGGCTGGGGGTCGGGTTCCAGCTCGGGCATGGTGGCCAGCTTCTCCAGGGCGGCCGGGGGCAGCTTCTTGAGGGACTCCACGTCGGCCTTCATCTCCTCCAGGTCCCGCTTCAGCTTGGCGCGCCGGTTCTGGAACCAGGTGATGACCTGCGCGTTGCTCAGGCCCAGCTGCGCCGCGATGTGGTCCCGGTCCGCCGGCGACAGGTACTTCTGGTAGAGGAAGCGCTTCTCCAGCTCGTAGATCTGGTGGTTGGTGAAGGCCGTGCGCGACTTCCGGCGCTTCTTGGCGGGCTGCCGGGGCCCGAAGGCGCCCAGCGGGTCTCGGCCTGCGGGAGGAGAAGACCACAAGGAGGCCGGTCAGCGCCCGCCTAGAGCCCAGGGGAACAGCCGGCAGATGGACGCCGCCCGCTCCGTCTTTCCGCGGGGGTCAGCAGCTCCCTGGCCATCGCTTGGCAGGAGCTCTGGGGTGGGGTGGGGGGCGAGAGAGGAGCTGCCTGGCCTGCCTCGTGTGAACGGGGTCAATGCGGGAGGTCAAGAAAGGGTTCTGAAGGGGGGCGCGCGCGAAGAAAACATTTACAACATTTCACAGCGGGGCTCCTGTCCCTATGCTCAACCGCCAGGAATACCCGCTGGAAATCTAAGCCAGGCGACACCCCCCCACTTCAGCACGCACCCCCGTCCCCTCTGCGCCGCCTTTCTCCCTCCGCCGGGCACTTCTGTCCCCCGGCATAAAGAAAAACCGCAATAAAACTGTAGTGTCGATAAGTGCGCGTGTATGTGCGGAGGGATGGCCTCTGGGCTATCTATCACCTGGGGACCACGAATTGTGAGCCACGATAGTAACAATAACCGTTTGCTTCTCCCCCACCCGGTTAGCCTGAGCATTGGGAAAGGGGCAGACCCCTTCCCTTCCCTCCCAGGTGCGAGGCAGGCTTGCATGCCGGGGGCCTGTGCAGCTCCTGCGGTGAGGACCAGAGAGCGAAAGAAGCCCGGAGGAGACGGAGGGCCCGATCCCTCCGGGGATTTGGCTGGCCTGTGGAAGGCGCTGGCCGGGGGACACGGCCGGGCTTAGTTTCCATTCTCGTGGTCATTATTATTATTGTTGTTGTTGTTATTACTATTACCATCATCATCATTACTATTGTTCTTTGGGGGCTCGAATCTGCTCGCGCGGCGCAGGGAGCTGGGGGGGGGGGCGCAAGCAGCCGCTGCGCTGGAATCTGCGATCTGCGCCTCGGCTGGTTTGTGGGTCAGACCGGAGCTGTCTTTGGCGTCGGATCCGCACCCCGTTTATTCCTCATTCAGACTATTCCTCCGTTCCCTCACCTACTTTCGGGCAGAAGCGAATGGGGTCCCCCCCCAGTGGGTTTGTGTGTGGGTGTGTGTAGATTTTTCTGTTCTGTTTCGTTTTTGCTGTGTACTTTTGAACGGGGGCTGCGAAGCAACCTCCGCCCTTTGAGCGTCTCCGACTCCTGTTTGTGCCGCCGAGTCAACGTCGTTGGAAGGGACAGAAATCGGAGGAAAAGCTTGGAAAATACACTTTGCAGCCAATCAATTTGTATTCCAATAGCGAATAAGAAGAAACCAAATAGCAGCCCAAACGGATTTAAGCTGTCCTTTGGAAAGCGCCCCAAGACAGCCGCCACAATTCGCGGCGGCCAGGATGTACTTGGGATCTGAAAAGGTCTCTTAATTCTGCCTTCGCACCTTTCCCCAACCCCGCGAGGCAGCCGGGCACTTCCGGGGGACCAGCTTGGTCAGAGCCAGCCCGGAGGGGGGAAGTCCCTCCTGAATCCGCGGGGGAAGCGCTCGGAGGGGTTCCTCCACCGCCTGCCGCGATCTTGCCTTTTGGCGTCCGCCCGGCGACTGAAGCCGGCGCTGGTCTCCTCTGCTCTGGGGCCTCGTCTCCTGGTGCCTTTTCCGCCCGGCCTTCGGATCCGCTTCGCCTCGGCGGCCGGCCTCCTTCTCTCTCCGGGCAGCCCTTTGGCCCCCGGCCTCCGGGACTGGGAGCTGCGCCGGGCGCGGATCTCTCCCCGCCGGCCAGTGCTTGGGACCTGCGGGCGCTGCCGGAGAGAAGCGCCGTCCGCCGGCGGAGTTGGGGCCTCGGGCACCACGGGATCTTGCGGGCGGCTCCCAGGAGCCGGAATCCGGCCTGCCGAAAACGGAGGCTGGCGCTGACCTTGCGGGGCCCCGAGGCTGGTGGCCCGCAGAAAGGCTCCAACGAATCCCGGCCCCACGACAGCGCTGGGCACCGGCCGGGCGTTCCTCGGGACCTGCTCCGGTCGCCTCTCTCGCCTCGGGCGCGGAGGGAAATCCCCGCAGGCTCCCGCGGCCTCTTCCAGAAAGACAAAAAGCCGCAGCCATGGCGGCTGCTGGGGAGGGGGCGGGCTCGGATCCGCGCTCCCGCTGCCTCCGGTCCTCCGGTCGAGAGACGAAAGCTTCCCTTCCGGCCCTCCCAGCAAGGCCGCGACGCTCTCTTGCTCCGATGCCCTAGCCCAGACCAAAAAGGCCAGCGGAAAGGCAGCGGCGAACTCCAGCGGGAGGAGGCGGGCGTCTGGGTCTGGCTCCCAAAGCGGCCTTGCCTACAAGCCGGTTCGGAAATTCGAATTCCTAAATACGGTTCTAGGGCAGATACGGATTGTGAAGGACCTGGGCTTCCCCAACACCGCTCTAGGTGGTGTAGATGCTCACTACTATCACAACTCACTTTCGTGAGCTGTGGCTCACGAAAGCTCATACCCTGCCAGAAAATATTTTTGTTAGTCTTTGAGGTGCTGCTGGACTCTTGCTCTTTTCTACTACTGCAGACAGACTAACACGGCTACCCACTGTGAATTACTATCACAACGATTATGATTATTATCATCATCATCATTATAATTGCCGCCTTCATCATGATCCAGCAAAAGCAAAGGCAAATCCTCGGTCTCTGTCCGGAAATGCCGCTGCCCTCCCAGCCTCTCCCCTTTCCGCCCTGGAGCCCGGAGGGCCGCGGAGGGAGGCCGGGGGTGCCGGCCTGGCTTTCCAGAAACCCCCTTCCTACCGGCCGGCCTGTTCCCGGCGGCAGGACTTTCTCCGCTCTCTCTCCTGTCCAAGGGAAAGCAAGATCCATGTCTTCCCCGTCGGGCCGCACTGCTCGTGGCTTTGGCAACCCGGTGAAGAAGCCGCTGTCCAGGAGCGCGGCGGGGGACTGCTTCCCGAGGAGCCGCGGCCGCCTCCCGCCGCCCCCCCCCCGCGGCCCGCCCCCTGCGGCCCTTACCTTCGGCGGCCTGCAGCACGTTGACCTCCAGGCCCTTGAACGTCTTGGTGGCCAGCTCTTGGAGAGCGCAGAGCGGCGAGGCCGGGGCGGGCGCGGCGTTGCGGGGGTTGCCGGAGGAGCCGTTCCGCTTGTCGAGCAGGCGGGCGGCGGGGGCTCTGCGGCCGGAGGGCCTGCTCAGGATGTCCTCGATGCTGAAGGGGGTCAGGGGCTTGTTGGAGTTGGCGGGCGGCGGCAGCTGGTCCAGCGGGTTTCGGCGCCTCTCCTCCGCGCCGGGCTGGGGTGAGGGGGGAGCGGCTTTCCCTTCTTTGGCGGAGGTCATTGCCGGGGGGGTGCCGAGGGTGGGGAAGCCCCCCAGCCTGCCCCCGGCTCCCGGAGCAGGGACAGGGGCTCAGCGCCGCCGGGGGCACATGCTGCCGCCGCGGCGGGGATTTCTGGGAGGGAGTCCCGCCGCTCCGAGAGGCCCCCTCCCGCGCCCAGCCCTGAACCCACCCACCCCGCCGCCGGCCCGGGAGCAGAGTGGGGCAGGCGCGCCCGCCCGCTGGCCCCGCCCCCTGCTCGGCTTGGCCCGGCCTGGCCCGGCCCGGCCTGGACTGGCCCGGGGGCTGCCCCTGCCGTCGGGTCTTCCCAGCTTCTGGCTGCTGACGAGCCAGTTCAATCGCAGCCAAGCCGGCCCGGCGCTCCAGCCTTAAAGGCGCACAGGCAGGGCCACCAATTGGGCACCCGAGGAGGAGGAGCCAGCGGGGAAGTGTTAGCAACGTTTGGGGGGGGGACGAGGGGGGGACGAGGGGGGATTCCCCCTCTCAGGCGGTGCCAGAGCTGGAGAAGGCGCCGCCGCCCAACGGCCTTTCTCTCCCGATCCCAGTGGAGGCGGCCCCGATCCCGGTGTGCCCTTGGAGGCTAGCCCTGCGGTGACCCCCTCAGCGGCCTGAGGCTCTGCAGGTGAGCCAGCGAGGAGCGCGGCTTCCCCGCCATCCCGAGGCGCGGGGGCTTTCTGGCTGCTCCCGGCAGGGTCGCTTTCCTCGGCTGCCGCTCCGGTGAGTTTCTCCTGCTTCCAGACGCTTCTCCACCGGGCCTGTTTTGTGCCCCCCCCCACAGGGCGGGGGAGGAAAGAAGCGATTACCCCTGCCCGTTTTTCCCTGCCCTCTCCGCGACCCCGCAGCCTGTGGACCCCCCCCCCCGTCGTTGCCCTGCCTCGGCGGGGTCTGCTGGGGGAAGGCCGCGGCTTCTTTCGAGCTCTCCGGGGGCGTCCTGGTCCTGGGCGCTTCCCACGGGCCGCCTCTGCCTCCCGGGTTTGCCTTCCGTCTGCCCAGCGGCAGGCTTTCTTCCCTCGGGGTCTGGGCTATGGAGGGGGGAGTGTTCTGGGGCCCTCTGCTTCAGATGGCCTCCCCGCTGGGCTAGTGAGCAGCGACCACCCCGTTGGGAAAGGGGGGCTTCGGCCAGGAGGGCGTCCCGGTCGTCTCTTCCGGCGGGGCAAGGCCCCCTTTCGGCGGGGCCCTCTCCTCCGAGCCGCTGCTTTGCCTCTTGCGAGCGGCGGCTGAGTCTCCTTCTTCTCGTGAGGACAACCAGGGCGACGCGCCCTCGGGAACCCGCAGCTCCAGGGCGGGGGGGGGGGGCTCCCTCGGGCTTCCTCCCGGCCGCTTTCTCGGTCTCCCTGACCGCGCCGGCCGGTCGGTTGCGGCCTTCCGAGGGACGCCAAGACGAGAGGCGGCGTGCCAGGGAGCGGCCGCATCTGCCCCGGACACAGCTGGCCCGCCAAGGCGGCTCTCTCCGTTCTTGGACCCGGGAAGACGCCAACTAGCCTGGGTGCTGGCGGGGTGAGGGAGGCGGGCGGATCGGGACCAGGCTTGCCTGCCTGGCCGCCTGCGGCCCAGCTGGGCGCTCCGCGCGGCCCCTCCTGGCCCCCAGCTGCTAATGCAAGGCAGACGGCGAGAGCCCGTAAAAGGGGGCCATAAAAGCGGCTCCCCCCTCCCCAAAAGCGCCTTTCAAAGTCGCCTGCGGGCTGCCTGCCCTGGAGGGCCCCGAGATGGGCGCTCCCGGTGCCCTGGAGCCCTCCCTGGAGGAGGCCTCTGGGATCCCCCCCCCAATCGTTCTTTGGGGCGCACCCCATGCTCCGCTCCCCCTCCCCGCGGGGGGGGGGCTTTGCCTGCCTGGAGTTTTATTGTCTCCCCGGGCCTAAATGGCCCATAAAAGCGCCGGGTCTGGATGTGATTAAGGCCCGCCGAGCTGAGCTTTGGGCAGGTTTTGGGTTTCACTGCCCGGACCGGCCGTAAAAGCCTCCTACAAATAGCTCCACGGTCCCGCAGGCTCGTAAACCTCCCTCCTCGCCCCCCCCCCACGCCCCGCTCTGCCCGTCCTCTCCACAGGCAGCTACAGCCCGGAGGCCAGCCGGGCCAGCACCCCCAGCGCCCCAGGGAAGGCGGGCAGGCAGGCGGGTGGACGTCCCCAGACACCCCCGCTAGCAGAAACAGCAGCACCCCCACCAAAAGGCTGAAAAGCATCCCCCCTTCCCACTTTAGATTGGCTGGGAGAGGGGTCTTCCCTCCCGGTGAGCCAAATGCGGCAAAACACATGAGCGACCCCCCCCTTCAGCAAACAATGGGGATGATCAGGGGGTCGAGCCAGTCCCTCTTCTGAAGTCAGGCGGGTTCTCTCCCCCCCCCCCAGCGATTTGCCCCTTGGCCCTCCTGGAGCACTGGGCGTTTGCCCACCCGCTCTGGGGAGGCCCGGGTGCTGGGGCTGTGCCGTTTGGGGGCTCTGGAAGACCGGTCCCGCTTGGACCGAAGGGCAGGGCCGCCTTCAAAGGCCGCGGAAAGGAGCCGGGCGGAGGACGGAGGCTAGACTTCATTCTGCCGGGTGAATCCCAGCCGGAGCTCGGGTGGAATAATCCCAGTGATCCTAGCCGCCTCTCCCGGTGCGCACCCCCCCATCCCCTGAGCTTCACCCTCCACGAACAAAAACCTGGTGATCCCCGACCCGAAGAACGTGCGGCTGTCCTCCAGGAGGGCCGGGGCTTTTTCGGCCCTGGCCCGGGCATGGTGGAATCGTCTCCCCAGTAACATCGGGACCCTGAGGGTCCTGCAAGAGTCCCTCAGGGCCTGCAAGATAGGGCTGTTCCGCCAGGCCTACCAGGGCAGCCGCCAGCGACCCTCCGCTCTCCCTTATCCTGGCCTCCCCATTCTTTCCCCCGCCCCCCACTTGTCATCTGTGGGGTTGCTGCTGCTGTCCGGTCCACAGCAATTACTACTGCCTCAGTGCCATCTTGTTTTAAATGGTTTTAACTTATCGTGTTTTAATTATTGATATTTTAATGTCTTATGGGTTTTGTTGATTTTAAAGGTTGTAACCTGCCCTGCACCTGGTTTGACTGCAGAAGAGGGTGGGCTATAAATGCGAATATAAATGTAACTATTATTATTATTATCATTATTATCATCATTATCATTAATAATAATATTAATAATATTATTAATATTATTATTTCCCCACGGAAGCAGGGCTCAGGGCTTTACAACAAAGAATAGAAACAGATCTTCAGCGATAAACAAATATCAAAAATATAAAATACAACTCTAAAATACAATTCAGTACTCTTCCCACACCGAAGCTATTTATTTACCTCAGCCCTCCTCTATTTTATCACCCCACCCCAATTTTATCACCCCTGCCAGGTGGGTGAGACTGAGATCGTGCGACTGGCCCGATTCATCCCGCCAGCTTCCCAGGCAGAGCCGGGGCTTGAAACGGGCTCTCCGGCATCCGACTCTGACACGCTCTGCTGGATTTGGCAGGCCGGCGATGGGCGGCGGAGGTGCCTTTCTTTCCCTCTCCCCTGCTCACAGCGCCCAGCGGGCCCGAGGCCGCCTCTTGGCTCTGCAGGGAGCACCTAGACTCTCCCCAGGCGGGCCAGGAAGCTCCCCGGTGCCTCTGCGCCCTTCCTCCTCCTTCGAGGGGCTGCCACGAGGAAGAGGCCCAGAGGCGCTGGAAGCCTCGCGGGCCCCGGCCGCCTGGACCCATTCCGACCACCCGCTCCAGCGACCATTGGAATCTGCTGTCCGGATGCCCGCGCCGAGAATGTGCCAGAGGGCGGCAGCCCCCCCCCCCCCAACAAGACCCCGGGCTTTCTGGCCTCACCTTCGGGCCAGAAGGAGGCAGACGCTTCTTTTCACTGCTGACAAGGAAAAGAAAAGGAAAAGGGGGAAAGGGAAAGAACCCAACCTCGAAGGATATGCAGGGATGAATGTTTCTGCGGAAGATCGAGGCGGAGGGACACTTCGCTGGACAATCGCTCCGGCCCCGAGAAAGGCAGGGCGGCGCTCCTAGAAACGGGAGCATCCGGGAGACCCGCCAGAGTTACTAGCGCCAAAGGATCTGAGGAAAGGAGCTGGGACCCTCCGAAGCTCAGACCCCGAATCTTGTGGGTCTCTGGGGTGAGAGAGATCTATTATTACGGCATTAGCCAGAAAAGAGACAAACAAACCTTATCAATAAAACCCATTACATGATAAAACAATCTCTTTGTAAAAAAAACACCGATCTGGGGGTGGGGGCTTCTGGGCTGGAGTCGGGCCCTTCCCAGCTTCTGCGTCCCAACGCAAGCGGCCCGGCGCTGCTTTCCAAGAGCTTCCGGGGCTGCCATCGGGCGCCGCTGCTTCTTCGGGGCCTCGGGGCTCTGAAGCACCTGGGGGGAGGTTTAGGGGGCCCCGGGGCGGGGAGGCCTGCCACCGGGCGGTTCCCCCAAGAAAGCGGTGGGCCCCGATCCTTCACACCCAGCCCCTCTCCTTTCAGGCTGGGGAGGGACGAGTGAGGGCGCGGGCCGTCCCGGTGCCGAGGCCTTCGGGTCAAGGTGGGGCCCAAGTGGCCAGAGCCGGAGGGGCTTTTTGGCCACGGTGCTTGGTGCCCCCGCAGCTGCCCCCTCTCCAAGCAGGGCTGCCTTCCTCAGAGGCCCCCCTCCCCCCGCCTCGCCCCCTCCTGGGGCGAAAGGGTGAAGCGCAGCTGTCACTCAGCGCCGCGGGCGCGCCCCCCTCCGCTCCGGGGCCTTTAATTCCCCTCGCCGTGATCGATGGGCCCTTTACACCAACGATTCGGGGGCGGCGGATTCCGCCGCTGCCGCGCGCACAGGGGACGGACCATATGGTGACTTTCATGTCGAGACAAACCCCAGGGCGCCGCCTCAGCGGTCTTCCGGAGCGGGGCGAGAAGGTCCCCGTCAGGACTGGGGCGGGGGCGGGGGGGGCAGCGCCCCGTTTTGACTCACGAAACTCCAAAGGAGGTCTTGTGGTCCTCGGGGAAGCTCCGGGCGGGCTCGTGGCTGAGTGAGGCAGAGGGAGAGGCGCCCGCTGAGTCGGGAAAAATGGGGGGGGGGCGGAGGCTCGGAGCTTGCCGGCAAAGAGGATTCGAGCCAGCCCTTCGGACCCTCCGAAGTCTGTCTTTCTTTCTGTCTTTCTTTCTTTTTCTTTCTTTTTCTTTCTTTTTCTTTCTTTTTCTTTCTTTTTCTTTCTTTTTCTTTCTTTTTCTTTCTTTTTCTTTCTTTTTCTTTCTTTCTTTCTTTCTTTCTTTCTTTCTTTCTTTCTTTCTTTCTTTCTTTCTTTCTTTCTTTCTTTCTTTCTTTCTTTCTTTCTTTCTTTCTTTCTTTCTTTCTTTCTTTCCCAGTGCAAAACCAGAGAGTCTGTTTTGCCGGGCCAGAGATTGCGGCGCAAATCTTGGTTTTGCTAGCTTGGTTTTGCTAGTCTTTCTTTCAGCTGGCGAAGCCGGCCCCTCCCAACGGTCTTGGGAGCGGCCAGCTTCTGCCCGGCGACACCCGGTACCCAGGCAGAGGATCGGGCCCGGGCATAGGAGCCCCGCTTTCCCGGCAGTTGTCCGCCTTGCCCGTGTTCGGGCAAGCGCCGGTCGGCGCCAAGCCTCTCTCCCGCGGCCGAAGCCGGATTCGGGCGGCAGCCAGAGGCGGCTTCGTTCCGGGGCGGCCGGCGGATCCTCTGGGAGAGGGCGCACGGGACCAGCGGGGAAGGGCGCCGGCGCTTGAAGGGGGGGGGGGCTCTGGTTGGGCGGCCTTTGGCTGGCCCTTCGCCCATCGGCAGCCTCACGCAGACAGCCCCCCCGCTGGGTCTTGGGGGCGGCGGGTTCTAATCCCGCAGGGAGGTGGGTGCCTACCGCCTGTAGCCCAGGAGTTGGCTGGGCAGCCCTGATGGCCCCCGCGGCAGCCCTCATCTCCGGGCGGCGAAATCTTCGATCCCCAGAAAAAACCCGTCAGTCCCTGAAGCATCGCGCGGCTTTGCATCGGTTCGACAGCAGCAGACTAGTAGGGCTTAATATTACTGGGGCTACCGCAAACGACTATAACCGTTCTTATTCTTATTATGACACCTCAACAGCAACAATAACCGGAGGAGAACGGCCCGGCCCTGCCGCAGCCCCGGCCGCCACAAGGGCTCCGTCCCTCCGGCCCAGCCCGGCGTCGCTGCGGCTCCAGGGCCCAGCGAACGGCCCGCGCGGCTCACTCTTCGGGGGTCGTCCCATGTTGGGGCTCTGCTTGGAAGCGAAGGGAAGCCACTGGCGGCGAGGCGAGGGAGGAGGGGAAGGCCGGCGCTCGTCCTCCCGCGCGGTCTCACTGGGGAGAAAGGGCCTCTGGCGCAGGAGCTCTTCCCGCGGCGCGAGCCGCGCACCTTCCCCGACAGGTACCGGCAAGAAGGCCCCGGCGGGCGGACCGCGGCGGGAGGCCTGCCAACCCATCCGCCTCGGCCAGCCCGCCCGCCCGCCCGCCCGCCTGGATCGGGACCCGCAGCAGCGAGCTGGGATGCTACGGCGGAGGGGGGAATCGCGCAGGTCTCGCAAAGCGCGGCCGCCTCCGGTGTGCGTGGAGATCCACCGCCCGCCCACCGGGCCCCGCGGCTTTCTGCCGGCCTTGTCTCCTGTCAACGCCGGCTGGTCTCCACCTGGAGCGGGGAGAAGGAGGCAGAAGCGGCCGGCCGGGGCAGCTGCCTGGGCTTGCCTGGCACGGGTACCCACCTCCGGAGCCGGCGGGAAAGGACAGTGGGGCCTGCGGAGGTGTCTCCGCACCGGCTCTGCTTAGCCCTCCTCCCGGTTCGTGCGTTTACGTGTTAATACACACACACACACACACACACACACACACATAATTTGTATATATAATTTGCATATTTGTATATACATATATAATTTATTTTAATTTTTTTTAACGTTTTGGGGTTTTAAACTTAAGCATCAACGAAGATGCAGCCCAGAAATGAAGGGCGATGCATCCTTCCTTGTCCTCCCTTGCCCACAATCCTCTCCACCGGCTGCCGGATGGCGGTGCCCCTGGAAAGACCCCGTGCCCTGCCACACCCCTCCCGGAGTGGGTGTGGGTCCTAATTTCAGTGGCCAGGGGCCCGGCTTGCAGGGCCACCTTGCGAACACTTTCCTAGGAGTAAACCCTGCTGAGTAGACTTCCGTCGGACTGGGAGGGCGGCTGCTGAAGGTTGCCTGGGGAGTCGTCAACGAGTTCCGGCTTTGCTTCCGCCTTCCAGGCGCCTGTGAGCCTCGGTTGCAAGGGTCGCGCCAAGCAGCTGGCAGAGGCTTCTTTCTTTTGGAGACCCAGGCCCGGGTCCAGATTCTTCTAGGCATTCGTTGGCTCAAGTCGTGAAAGGATTGCTTTGCAAATTAAAAGGGCTACAGGAATGCCAAGGAGAAGGGATGGCAAAGGTGTCCTGATACCCTGGCATCCCCCCCTCCCCTCCCACAGGCAGGGCTGAAGACCAAGCATCACCCGAGTCAGATTCACCCCCTGGCAGACATTTTCAGTGCTAGGGCCGAGGTCATGAAGAAGGACTTCTCTGGGCATGCACAGAGTGCATCTCCCTCCTCACAGCTCTGGCCTCTGGGACAATGGCGGCCCTCAGACAGAAGTCACCGGCTGCCCGGGGGTGGGGAGCAGCACACACACTTTTCCTAGCCCAGGTGTGACCTTGGCCTTTTTGGCTAGAAAGCTCAGAAGCAAGGAGGTGGCCCTCCTGAAGCCCCCCCCCCCAGACGCCCCACCAAGCTTCAGCCCCAGATCCAGGGCAAGGGGACCTTGCAGGGCTTTTGCAGCAGGGCTGCTCTGCCCAGCAGACCAGGTTACAGGCCTCAGGCCTTCCAGGTCAGAGGTCATTACACAGGCATCCCTCCTTTTGCAGGAAGAAATGTCAGGGTTGGCTGCGGGAGGTGGTGAGGGCCAGAGGGCTTTCAGGAGGGTCTAGGCCACTTCCTGGCCATGGTGACTGAAGAGACCCTCCACAGCCAGGGAGACCCACCTCTGAATCTCAGGGCTCAGAGCCAAGCCCAGGAGAAGGTCTTTGGCAGGATGCTGGACTGGCTGCTGGGCTGGCGGGAACGCTGATCGGACTGGTAGTGCTTTTCAGATGTGGCAAAAAGATGTGTGTTTGTGTTAAGTACCATCAAGTCACTTCCGACTCATGGCGACCCTATGAATGAAAGTCCTCCAAAATGTCCTCTCTTCGACAGCCTTGCTCAGGCCTTGCAAATTGAGGGCCTTGGCTTCCTTTATTGAGTCAATCCATCTCTTGTTGGGTCTTCCTCTTTTCCTGCTGCCCTCTTTTCCTAGCATGACCATCTTTTGTAGTGACTCTTGTCTTCTCATGTGTGTGTGTGTAATGTGCCTTCAAGTCGCAGCCGACTTATGGCGACCCCTTTTGGGGTTTTCATGGCAAGAGACTAACAGAGGTGGTTTGCCAGTGCCTCCCTCTGCACAGCAACCCTGGTATTCCTTGGTGGTTTCCCATCCAAATACTAACCAGGGCTGACCCTGCAAGATCAGGCTAGCCATGTGACCAAAATACAGTAGGTAAAAAGATGCCCCCTGATTTGGGTAGAGGATGCAGGAGCAGATTGACCCCTACCAATGGAGCCTTCGTGTCCCTCCGCCTCCCCCAGCAGTGTGAGAATTATTTCTCCACAATACTAGAAAAGTCTTGAACTCAGAATTCTTCCAAAAACTCTGCTTCTGGAACAATAGCAGCCACACATCTCTCTATGATTTATCATTTTCATTATTATTCTTATAACCCACTTTCCCTGGCAAAGCCAGAGATGTATCTACTCCCTTTTTTCTGACTCTTGGTAATATAAATAAGAGTATTTTTTGGACTGTGAGTCCTGTTTTCTACTTTTTAGCAACCAACAACAACTGAACCACACCACCTGCAGAATATTTTTTTATCTTTTATTAAATAAAATAAAGTAGGCAAGACATAAAAAATAAAGATATAAGATAATTAACCCCATAGAAAGAGTAGAAAGGCATGCTAATAAGATCAGAATTCCTAACATTATTAATACATATCAAAATGGGTTATAATATTTTAAACAAATCAGATCTTAACCTGTGCTTCTCTGAGACTCCAGCCAGGAAATCTGATTTGCTTATTACAGGAGTGCTTATTTATAGATAAAATTATCAGTTTTATCATTCTCTAAAGTTGCTTCTCACAATCATGTGACTTCTAAATACCTGATTGGTTACTCTGGAAAAAGATAAGAGCACAGATGCAATAACCAATCAGCAAGTACTTGTGAGATCATCTGAGATACCAAGATAGGAATGGCCAGTCATAACTCTTAAAAAGCCCTCTCTCAGGCCTTCCCCCCCCCCCCGTAACTCTTCCAACTAACTCTCTAAGACAAAAGATAACCTGAACAGCAAGTACACAGTTTCCTATTCAGCTTGCAAACTCAGCTAAGAAAGGGCTGCCGTCTTGGCTGCTGCCCCAGACCCCCCCCCCACCCCCTCCGTGAAACGTCTGGGGGGGTCTTGGCGGGGGCGTTCGCGTGGCCTCTTTGGGCCCCAGCATGTCAAAGGCGGTGTTTTGCACGGGAGTTTACGCACAGTTTGCGTCGATGCGCGCCGCCGTGTGGGGCTGCGCATGACTCCTGCTTTGGAGTTCCTCTCGCTCCCCGCCAGCTGCCTCCCCCGATGACTTGGGGCAATGAAACAATTTAGCTCAGATGCAATAAAAGCCGCCGGCCGGTGGGTCCGCGCTGCATCCTCGGGGGGCTCTCTGGATGATCGGCGTAGCGGCCGGCGCTTGTGGGGGCCGCAGCGCAGGGGAGCGCGGGGGGCGGGCATTCCTTTCCTTTCCTCGCATTTCCTCAGCTGTGGTTCCGAAGGCAGGCTGGTCGGTTTTCCGAGGGGGGGGGGCTAGGGCCAGTCCTTGGTGGGGTCAGCGGGCAGCCCCTCCCCCGCGCCGCCTCGGCTAGCTCTGCCGCTCTCGATGTCCTTGGCCAGGTTCTTTGGCCTCCGCCCCCGCTTAGCCCCCTCCCCCTATCAGCCGCCCTTGGGGCAGGAGCTCCACCTTTCCTGGCAGCTGCAAAGGCTGTGGCCACCTCCAGCGGCGCTCCGTCTGTGGGCTGGCCGGGGGCGACCTGGCCAGGACGGGTGCCCTCTCTGCCTGGGCGCACGAAGCCTGTAGGTTGGCGCTTTCCGTGGCTGGGCACAGACGCCGGAGGGGGGAGGGCGCTTGCTGGGCTTCTAGGGAGTGAGGAGGGGGCTTGGCCAGGGGCGCCCCGGGACCTTCCTTCTGGCCTGGCGCTGCCATCTGCGCAGGAGGGGGGTTGGAGGGGAGGGGGCGATGCCCTTCCGCCAGGATTTCGGGTCCCTTTCAATAGTGCAGATCTGCCGCGTGTAATTCAATTAGGTCCCCGAGGGGAGGGGGGCTTCGGAGCGCCGCGCCTCTTGCTCGGAGTGGAAATTGCTTCCAAATGAATTTTCCTTTAATAAGGGGAATCGCGCGCTGCAAAATTAAGCTGTCAATAAGGAGGGGAGGGGAGGGCTCAGACAAAGACAGCAGCTGACAGGCCTTCCGGGAACGAGGGGGGGGGGTTGTGTCCAGCGGAGAGGCTTCCATCGCCCTGCCGCCGGGTCACCCGGTCCGCCTATGTGTCTGGAGCCCCTCCCGCAAGACTTCTGGGGCCTTGGGCTTCTCTGTCCACCTGACCCGGCCGGCTCGACAGAGCAGGCGCTTTTCCTTGGGGGCTGGGACCTGCTTTCGACGCCTCTGAGCGTGCGCAGAGTGCAGTGTCGCCCAACCCAGCAGCCAGCCCTATGGCACTGGGCCCCGGCTCTCCTCTCCTCAGATGCCCACACTCCCCCGATCCGAAAGGGATCTTCTTCAGGAGGATCCTTCAAGTATGCCGAGGCCTTTGCCATCACAAATACCACCCCCCAAGAAAGGCACGGGGTCTTTCTGGTTTTACGGAAGAGGGGTCTAAGAGAGGAAGGAAGCGCTTGCCCGCAGCCTCCCGAGAAAACCCCAGCGATGTCTAGGGCTGCGGCAGCTGCCGTCGGAGGGGCCCTGCCGCGATTACCAGCCCGAGGCCACCCCGCCCGGGCGATTTGCAGCCCAGGCGCCCCTCGGGGGCTGGGGGGGGGGGCGCGGCGGCAGCGCTTCATCGCCGCTCCCCTGACCCCGCGCCGCGCTCCAGCCCGGGGGGAGGGAGGGAGGCAGGCTCCGGCTGAATGACTCGGCGGGCGGGGCCCCCTCCCGAGAGGCGGCGGGGGCGGGCGGCCTTGCTAGGCTGGCGGCGGGCGGAGGGGCCGCGCTCGTCTCTCCCGGAGGCCTCTCCAGGCGCCGCCGCCCAGTCCCCGGGTCGTGGGACGGAGCCACAAGAGCCTCCCCGTCGGAGGCAGCCGTTCCAGTCGAGGCCGGCAGAATCCGCGGCAGCCGGACAGTCTCCCGCCCGCCTGGTCCCGGCCGGACTGGCAGGCGAGGCGGAACCGGGCCCCTTCTGGGTGGCGCCTCTCGGCGGTTAGGGAGCGCTTTGGGCCGCCAGCCTGTTTTGCGGGCCACTGCCGCCCCCCCCCCTTATGACCCTGATCCGGAATCAAGACCATGACCCAGCAGACCACTTGGCCACCTGAGACCATGAACAACGTAGCGTAAGTAAAGTCAAAGAGGACAGGATTATTGAAGAACCTGTTCTACTTAAGAGTTGCACTGTGCAGGTTGCAGTGCAAAGGAGACAAAATGAGCCAGCAGAACCTGAAAGACCCCCAGCCCAGAGAAGGCGCCGGAACACTGAGGGGCACCCTGAGTTCAATACAGGTGAGGCACAGATTACCTGCCTCTCACAAAAAGTACCCTGCTGAAAAAATACTTTAAAACGTTTCTACTCCCTCAAAACAAAACAAAAACAAGCTCACAGCAACGCACAGATGATTAATGAGGAAGGGACACTGGGGAGGCCAGAAAAGTTGGCTGCAGCTCCCATGGGGAGGAGGCATGTCAGTGAAGTCCCTCAGATTGTCCCCCCCCCCCAGTGGCTATCCCCACCACCACAGGCTACTTTAAGCTTTTTATAACTTGGCACTAGATCCCCCCCCATATAACAAAAATGTGTACCATGTTCTCTCAATTCCCAGATTCCATTTTTAAAAGTCTCCAGTTCCTTTTCTTGTGGAGATATAAGGGGAAAGGCATATAGCTTCAATGGAGAGAGCTAGAGACTTGTTTTTTACTTTAAATGAAAGTTGGTTATTTAGAGAATCTAAAACACACAGGCTCCTAGAATTTTGTTGAAGGTCCGCCACTGTATTCAGGAGTAGGGCTGTTGAAAAAAAAATTCGTTAAAATTCAGATTCAGCAAAATTCAGCTGGTTTTTATTCGGAAAATGCCAAATTCTGAATTCCCCCTATTTGGTATAGGGGGAATTCGGCTTGAAATTTGGCATTCCAGAATAAATTCAGCCGAATTTTGCCAATCCGGGCTTTTCGCAGCTCGGGGGGGGGGCATTTTTTGGGTTGGAGGTCCCAAACTGCCAGGGTAGCTTGGAGGGACCCTCCTTGCAAGAACTCCCAGGTTTGGTTAGGATTGGGTCAGGGGGTCCAGAGTTATGGGGTCTGGAAGAGGGCAACCCCCATTCTCCATTAAAACCATTGCAAACTCCCTTCCAGACCCCATAACTCCGGACCCCCTAACCCAATCTTCACCAGACTTGGTGGTTCTTGCCAGGAGGGTCCCCTCAAGAGTTTTTGTGAACAGTGTAGAGTTGTCAGTGTGGTTGTCCTTTTTGGTTGTTCTGCTTCTAGGTAGCTGCCTTGTTTGTGATGGTGTCTAGTGGTGTTTAACTTTGTACTAGTTGTTAGGTAGGGTAGAAGGAAATGGGGTAGGAAAGATGGAAGCATTGTTTTTTCCCATGGCTTCTGGAGGGTATTTTTGGAGGTACAGGTCCCAAACTGTCAGGGTGGCTTGGAAGGACCCTCCTTGCAAGAACCTAAAAGTTTGGTGAGAATTGGGTCAGGGTCTGGGGTCTGGAAGGGGGCAACCCCCCTCCCCCATTAAAACCAATGCAAAAAGCTTGCATTGGTTTTAATGGAGAAGGGGGGTTGCCCCCTTCCAGACCCCATAACTCCGGACCCCCTGACCCATTACTCACCAAACTTCAGGGTTCTTGTAAGGAGGGTCCCTCCAAGCCACCCTGACAGTTTGGGACCACTACCTCCAAAAATGCCCCCCCCCAGGAGCCGTGGGAAAAAAACAATGCCTCCATCTTTCCTACCCCATTTCCTTCTAGGGAGAGCACGAGGCGAGGGCGGTAGTTGCCTCTCCCCTGGGCTGGCTCCTGGCCCCTTGGCCAATGGAGAACCAGTCTCTCCCCCCCCCCCGAAGAAGCACTGTGCTGGGGTGTTTCCTCAGATGATTCCGGAGTGCTGAGGTCGAGAGTTGACGGACATCTCTCCCTCGACTGACCTGCGCCCTGCACAGCTCGCATTCGGCGAGCCGTGGATCATCCTCTGGCACCTGGAAGTACTTTCAGTCCAATCTCCTGCTAGTACCCAGAGGTTGAGGAACTCAGTACAGGAGCGAAGTGCAAAAAACTTTATAAGCTACCAAAATGACATAACAACACAGCTATACACACTATATACACTACTAAGCTGAAACATACAAGCTAAGACAAACAGCGTGACTGTACAAGGTGGAAAAAAAGTGTCAAAATGACACAGCTAATGTTCATAGAGTCTCTCTCAATTGTAGGAGAAGTGGTATCCAAAGGATTTTCAACGAGGTTCCCAACGAGGAGACGATCGTTTCGAGTTCACAATGAACAGATCTTCATCAGTCTTTCAAAGTCCTCTTGTACATTCATTCATTTAAATATTCTCCCATAACAGGTAAGATTTCAAAAAAATGCCAAATCATTATTATTTTCCACGAAGTGATGCCTCTTACCCTTCGTGGGAAATAATGATTTGGCATTTTTTGAAATCTTACCTGTTATGGGTGAACCTGGTCTAGAGACCTGTCTAAGTTTAACCTGTCACACTGCCCTGGAGATGGATTTCTAAACGTTTTTAAAAGGGGGAAGTAATGCCTGGGATAAGTTAAAGCCTATCTAAATCTGAGCTCCAACAATGGTTCCCTCAGGAACCAGGAGGAGTGTTCTCTGCAAGGATGGACACTCTTCCCTCACCATTGATAAAATCTACTGGCAGGAGCTGTCCCTGGCCACAAGAGGCCAGAGGCTACCCAACAACTGTTTGACCTTTTAATTTATTTAAAAATCATTATCCCTTGCCCTTTTAAAGACCTAGCTGAGCCTAGTTGGTGAGAAGCTGACCAGCCCTACACCTAAGGTTTAAATGTCAGGGCCCAATGTAGGCCAGACACTCCCTAACTGATCTTATTAATGCAGAACAGTCGGTGAAGTCACCTCCAGTCCTCACCCAACAATGCCTAAGCTTAAAGCAGTAAATCAAAGCAGAGTTGACAACAACAACTCCAGCCAAAGGAGGCAACCAGTGAAACCAGCAGAAATCACACTCCCATAGAGGGCAGCAAGACCACCCCAAGCAGAACAGGTAAAAATATGCCCCCCCAACAAGAAGAGGCAAACCCCAACCAAAGGAGAAGCAGGGGCCAGGCAGAGAGACTCACACTACTGTCCCACTTAACCCCAGCCAAAGGTGGCAACTGGTAGAAACAGCAAAAATCACACTCCCACAGAGGCAAGCAAGCCCACCCCCAGCAGAACAGGTAACCCCCCCCCTTTGGCTCCCCTCACACACACAGAATCTGCTTCCCCCCCCCCCCCAAACACCCACACCGGAAAACAGTTATAAAGCCCCAAAAATGGGTCAAACTGTGGATGTCTTCTCTTCCAGCAGGCAGAAGCAGGCAATCAGGGAGTCAGTGATTCAGTCCAATTCCAGCCAGGAGCAACCGGTCACCTCAGGAGCCCAAGGTTCAGCACAGCAGCAGCAAACACCAGCAAGATGGAAGGAGCAAAGTCATGGCAGCCAGGGAGTATTTATTCTTCTCCTGGCCAATTCAGAGAAGTTCAAATGGGAGAATCCCTTCTTTGATTGGTCAGAAGAAGACCTAGCTTGGCCACTGCTGGTTGGTTGTCTCTCCTGGAAGGCAAGTTTGCTTGCCTTCCAGGAGAGCTCTTTGTTGCTTTTTGAAAAAAGGTGGGAAATTCGGCCAAATTTGCCGAATTAATTTGGTGTTCCCCCGAATTCGTTGAATTCGAAATATTGTCGAAGGCTTTCATGGTCAGAGTTCATCAGTTCTCGTAGGTTATCCGGGCTGTGTGACCGTGGACTTGGTATTTTCTTTCCTGACGTTTCGCCAGCAGCTGTGGCCGGCATCTTCAGAGGAGTAACACCAAAGGTTAACCCCCTTCTGACTATATATTACTCTTCCTACACACTTGACACTGAGAGACACTGTCCTTCAGTGTTACTCCTCTGAAGATTAAGGTTAACCCCCTTCTGACTATATATTACTCTTCCTACACACTTGACACTGAGAGACACTGTCCTTCAGTGTTACTCCTCTGAAGATTAAGGTTAACCCCCTTCTGACTATATATTACTCTTCCTACACACTTGACACTGAGACACTGTCCTTCAGTGTTACTCCTCTGAAGATTAAGGTTAACCCCCTTCTGACTATATATTACTCTTCCTACACACTTGATACTGAGAGACACTGTCCTTCAGTGTTACTCCTCTGAAGATGCCTGCCACAGCTGCTGGCGAAACGCCAGGAAAGAAAATACCAAGACCATGGTCACACAGCCAGGATAACCTACAAAAACCAATCGCTGAATTTGGTTCGGCGTTTTTCAATTCAGATCTATCCGAGCTGAAAAAAGCCGAATCAGGGGAAATTCGGCTGTTTTCCAGTTTGGATAGAACTGAATTGACAGCCCTGTTCAGGAGGGCTTTTTAACACAGGTGATAGGGCTATATTATAATGAATGCTTCAGAGAGATGCTTTAATAAAGGGAAAGGGACTGTGGACTATACTATTGTGTATTGTACGTACTATTTGTTGCTGTATTATCCTTCTCTGTAATTTCTGCATTGTTTAACATGCCACTTAAAACTTATGCTTTGTGTCAATTTTGTTTCAGATTTCTGCTTGGTTTTAGATTTCGGACATCATAATCCTATTACACTGTTTATTGGACATCCTATCCTGTTGATTGCATTGACTTATATGGTTTAATCCATCTTGAGTCTCAGTGAGAAAAGCAAACTATAAAAATGTAAATAAAAGTAGAAAAACAAATCAGTTCCACCATGTTTCTTCCAAAGGCAAATTCTCCAAGTAAGGGGAACATGGAGGAGTTAAAGTAGAATTGTTAGGTGTGAATATCATAGTTAAATTGTGGAACTCCCTGCCTCAGGATGTGGTGATGGCTGCCAGCTTGGAAGGCTTTAAGACGGAAGTGGCCATGTTCATGGAGGACAGATAGGGCTATCCATGGCTACTAGTCAAAATGAATACTAGTCATGAATCATGCCTATTCTCTCCAGTATAAGAGGAGGTTTGAAAACATCAGAAAAGAGATGTAGGATAAATAGTTTAAGTGAAAATTAATTGATATTGGTACAAGGTTAAAGTCTAATGAAAAGTGTTAAGAACAGCCACTTAACATTTCTTAAATGTGGGCCCTATAGGGCTGTTAGAGGTTGTCATGAGTGAGGAAATCCAAGTCTCTGTTTAAGCAGGCTGACATATAGTGTTTAATTTCTTGATGAGTTCTAATTCGGCATGTTCAAGTTGTATATTCCCTTTGAAGGTATTTTGTGTGTGTGTGATAGAACAGAGACTTTCAGTTGTGTAATAGTCTGTCCTCCTGCTGGTTTCTGGATGTTGTGATTTCTTATGTCTGTTTTCCTTGCATTGATTCTCTCATGCAGACTGGCATGTCTCTCCAATGTAGCCAGTAGAAGGGTGCTGTTGGCACATGATGGCATCTGTTAAATTACATGATGTGGCAGCAGGTGAGCCAGGGGTGGTGTAGCTGATGTTATTTGTATGGGGGGGAGCAGTTGCAGATTATATTTGCAAGGTTGCTTTATCTGGGGGGAGGACTTTGTCTTGCTAAATGCCTCATTAAGGGGGAAGAGAGAGGCAGAGGGAGTCCAGTGCTAGATCTAGGATCCAGAAACCTAGCCTTCTGCACAAGAGGTCTGTTCAGGGATCTTCTAGAACTGATGCTATTTAAGGGTTTTCAAGGCAAGAGACGTTGGGAGGTAGTTTGCCATTGCCTACCTCTGCATGGGCTGAGAGAGTTCAGAGAGAACTGTGACTGGCCCAAGGTCACCCAGCAGGCTTCATGTGGAGGAGTGGGGAATTGAACTCCAGAGTAGAGTCCGTTGCTCTTAACCACTGCACCATGCTGGCTCTGAGCCAACTGATATAGCAAAGATTATTGGCTCAGATGGCTTTAAAGGGGGAGAGGAATTCAAGGTTTTTGGCCCACCAGCAGCAATCAGCCATGGAAGTTGGATGGATCCTCCGTGTTCGGAGGGAGCAGGACCCTGAACCCCAGTCGCTTGGGGAGCAAACTCTGGTGGGAAGTGGCTTCTGTCACACTTTCATGCTTGCTGGTTTCCTGGTGACAACTTTTTGGCTGCATGACTCAGTGGGGGCTGCTCTCAAAAGATAATTCTTCCATCCTCATCTTATTTACAGGTGTCAAATTGAGGTTCAGAAATGCAGAGTGCTCATGACACAGATGAGTGGGGATCTCCCCTCCTGTCTGGCCATCTGCAGGCCCTGCAAATCTCAAGCTGTCTTCCTTCATCAGATTCCCAGGTGTGGTTGATGGCACCTGGAAAGCACAATGTGAATGTTGCAATACGGGTGCTAATTGCTCCCCTCCTGGCCTCTTCCTTGGTGCTTCAGTGTGGATCAGCCTGGGTTTCGGGAATCTCATTATCTGCAAAAAAAGAAAACAGAAAAAGGAGTGCCCTGGAGCAGCTCTATGCCTCTCTTCCCTCCTCTCTTCCCTTCCACACAAAGAAGAGGTAGGGCTGACCTGCACGGGCCAGGCTGGCTTAATCTCATCAGATCTTGGAAGCTAAGCAGGATTGGCCCTGGTTAGGACTTAGATGGGAGTCCACTGGGGAAGTCCTGGGATGCTACACAGAGGCAGACAAAGGCCAGGCACCTCTGAATGTTTCTGGCATTGAAAACCCCATGAGGGGTTGCCATAAGTTGGCTGTGAGCACCACAAGTTGTGAAGTTTCACGTATGCTGTGCCTGGGCTATGCCGGAATCTGGCCTGGAGCATGTGAAGTAGCAAGAGAACACCCACAGGGCATCTTTCCCTCCCCTGCTTTGGGGTGTCCAGAAAGGGGCCCTGGGTCCCGGGCATGTGTGCGATAACTTCTTCCTGGTTGTAGAGGCGTCCCTGGCTCTGTGCCTGGGGATTTCCCCTCTGGCCTCAGAGTCTCCCTCGGAGGCGGTTCCACCCAGGTGCCCTTGAATGGCGGAGGCCCTGAGGTGTGGGGCAGCCCCTCCCCCATCGTTGGGCTGCTCCCAAGGTCAGGGCTTTTGTTCATCAGTGGTTGGGAGCCACTGCCTGTTCTGTCCTGTTCCCCGTTTAGCCTGGGAGGGTCTGCTCTGCTCGCTCAGGGCTCAGGTGACAAAGCAGGCACCTCCAGGTGTTGCGGTCTGAGCCTGACTTACTGGCAGGCCGGAGAGCTCCTGGCAGCAATGGCTGGGGAAACCCAGCTGGTCATTTGGTTCCTGGGGGGCGCCAGGAACAGCCCCATCCACTTGGTTGCTCCCTCAGATCCCAAGGGGTTGGTCGCAGGGCCTCAGCAGGAGCCAAGCAGTGGCTGCTGGCTTTGCTGTCACCCCCCCCCCCCATGATCCCTGTCACCCCCCATTGTGTAGATCCAATGGGCAACCAGTTGTCCCGAGATACAGGGCCACACCAACTGGACTAATGACCATGCCACAGAGAGCCCCTGATGCCCGGAGTGACCAGAGAGCTGCCCCTCCCCCTGGGATCTCTGCCACACATGGTGCCCCTCCCTCTCTTGGGCTCTTGTGGGGGGCTGGTGCCCAAGGTCTTGAGGGAGGGGCTCTAATTCCTCCAAGGAGACTTATGGGGGTGCTAGGTGAGGGACAGAAGTCCTGCAGTCCTTTGCCCAGAGGGGAAAATCATGGGCGGTTTCCCCTGTTGCCCCCCTGCCCCCCTGTTACAGCAGCAAGCGACAGGAGAGCTGGTGGGAACAGGGGCCCCCTCCCATTCCTTTGCCGCCTCCTCCTCCTCCCTTCCCTTCAAGTTGGGCCTGGGCAAGCCCCCCCCCTTCCGTTCTCCTGCATTCCCTTTCCCTTCTGTAACACTCCAGGGGGGCTCGGCTGGGCAAAGAGCCCTCTAGCAAGGGGGGGGGGATGGATGGGCAGCAGTGAACCCCCCCATGCAATTGGGGAATGGGAGCTTAGCACTGCCCCTCCCCATAGTGCTAATAGAGGGGGGTGTCCACATGGACTACCGGGGAGCCTGGGGGCTCAGGCAGTTTGCCCTGGAGGGGGCAGGGGGGACTGGGTAGTCAGTTCCTGTTTCCCCGACCTTCCTCAGCTCTCTAGTACCTTTTTATCCTGCCCACCCTTACAGGGTGGTACAGATTATCCCCCCCCCCCATCATTTTATCCTTGCAACAGCCCAGTGAAGTAGGCCAGATGGAGAGAGACTAGTTAGTCCAAGAGCCGTGGCAAGGGGGGTGCTCTGGGGCCTCTGGCATGCCAACCTCCCCACCCCCCACTACAGCTCTGGAGTTTGTACTTCTTGGGTTGGTATCCAAGTCTCTGCCCTCTCTTTATTTTCATGCCACAAACACTACAATGTTCGAAACCTTCATGTCAGTCTCCACATGCCACTGACAGGCCCAGTTCTGAAAAACGATAGACAGGTGAGATTCCTCTCCCTCCCCCCCCCCCTCTCTCTCACACACACACAAAACAGGTTCGGTTGAAATAGCAGCCCCTAGAATGAGTGTATCCTGACCTGGATGGGCCAGGCTAGCCCGATATCCTCAGAAGCTAAGCAGGGTCAACCCTGGTTAGTTCTTGGAAGGGAGACCACCCAGGACATCCAGGTTTTGCTGTGCAGAGGCAGGCAATGGCAAACCACCTCTTCTCCCCTCTTGCCTTGAAAACCACATGAGGGGTTAGGGTTAGGTAGAGAATGTAACTGTGGTGGCAGCTAATTGGTACAGGCTTCTCAACCGGATCACATTTCCTCATGAGGGCTGGTGCTGCTTCTTGGTGCAAAGCCCCGTTCTTGTGCTAATTGCCCCCAGGAGAAATACCAGCATGATGTCATAGTTAGAGTGTTGGGCTAGGAGCCGGAGACCCAGGTTCGAATCCCCACTCTGCCATGGAAGCTTGCTGGGCCACCTTGGGCCAGTCATTCTCAGCCTGACCTCCTTGGCAGGGTTGTTTTGGTGATAAAATAGAGGAGAACCACGTCAGCCACTCAGAGCCCCTGTTGGGGAGAAAGGTGGGGTATAAATAAAAAATACAATTGAAAAACTGGGGCTAGCGGCACCTCAAGATGAGGACCACCCCAAGCACACATCCCCACACGTTGGGGGCTGTGCACTGCAAAGGGACTTGTGCGGGATCCTGTTCAGATTCTGACATCAGCACCATAGGTCCACTTGCTTCCATATGTGGACTTTGTCCCGGAATCCAGCCCATGTTCAGTCCCGGGGCACGGCTGCCAGAGTCTGTGGGCATCTGGCGGAGGGTGGGTGGGTGGTCCAAAGGTTATTTGGGGGCTGAAGGGCATGCAACTGCTCCCATTCCCTGTTCAGAGCATCTTCCCAAAATAAGCACAGAGGCTTCCTGGGGGCATCAACATATGATAATCGCTTGGTCCCAGAACCAAGGTTTGGGCCGAGCACATTACAGGTCACCCAGCAGGGGCAGTCTCCAGTCCAGACTTTATTTGGAGGTGGAAAGTCTTTTTTAGTATCCTCAGTATTTGTGGTGGGATTCATGGCGGTCAGGAGGAAGTGTGAGTCAGGAGTCCGGCACCGCCTTCAGCTCCCCCCTTTGTGTCCCCCTCCTCCCCCAGTTTTGCCCAGCCCCTGTAGTTGGCCTTCTTTCCCTTCCGGGTGGTTCACTGAGCTTCCAGGAGACCCAGGACTTTTCCTGTGGTAGCCCCTCGCCCTCCGACCCACCCACCCTTTGGGGCCTTGTCTCACTGGGTCCTGGCTGTACTCCAGGCTGCTGAGTGCTGTGAGGCAGTGTGCCAGAGGGGCCAGTGAGAGGCTGGGGGCACCACCGCCTGAATGGCCCCTGCCATCCTGTGGGTTTTGGGGGGGGGCTATAGGAGAGTTTGAGGTGGGAGGCAGAGATCAGTGGTTTCATTTTTACATTTATGGAGGCTCTTGAAAGTGCAGAAGAAGAGGGGGCTTTCTAATAAAAGGAAAGTAAAGGTCTTCTTCCCCCCATGCATGCGTGCAGATTTTTTTCTGCTTTTACATCCCACCTTTCTGTGAACCATTCCATCCTCAACAACCTTGTGAGGTAAGTAAAGCTGAAAGCATGTGACTGGTCCAAGGTCACCAGGCAGGCTTTCATGGCAGAGCCACGACGGAGACCCCTGGGACCACCCCCATCCCCCCCCCGCAGCCACCACACCGGCGGCTCCCTTGTCCTGCGTCATAAAGACAGATTTGCCAGCCTGGGGGTGGGGGTGGAAGGCCAGCCGCAGAGGGCCCCCGCGCCCTGAGAGCCCCCCTTTACTCCCCTCCCCCAGCGAGGGTCAGGATCTGGGCCGGGCGCTGGCTCTGCTCCCCCTCCCCGCCAACTCAGCCCTGCCCTTGTCCTGGCCCTTCTGCTCGGGACCCCCCCCCCCCTTCACCAGCGATCCCCGCCTACTCGAAGCTGGATGGGCGGCTAGAGACTGGGGGGGGGGGCGGCGAGGCAGGCGAGGGAAGCCAAGGAGGCAGCAGGAGGCCCCAAAGCGCCCGGCTTCGCCCGCAACTGCCGCGACGGCAGGAGAGGCGGCGCAGGAGCGGGGCGCGCAGGGGCCGGGACGGCAGAGGGGGGGGGGGCTGCGGGGCTGCCCTTTGGGCCCGGCCTGGGAGCATCTCCAGCGCTGCCAGGTGGCGAGGGAGCCCCCGGCCCGGCCCCCCGGCTGCCCCCTCGCGGCTCCGGCCCACAGGCGGCTTCAATTAAGCCTCGACGTCACCCCGCCGGGACGCCGCGGCGAGGAAATGGCTTGTCTGAGCTGCCGACAGCCGCGCGCCGCGCCGGGAAGATGGATGAGCCGCCCGGGCCGGGCCCCGCGCCCTCCACCGCCCGCCCGCCCGCCCGTCGGGGCTCGCCGGAGCGGGGAGGGGACGCGAGGGCAGCTGCGCCCAGCCTGGCAAAGGGCGGGGGGCACTTCCGAGGACAGGGGAGGGGCCAGTGGGCCCCGATGGCCCGGCCAGCCAGGCTGCGCGCCCTGTCCCCGTCCGGGCCGCGTCCCGTCCGCTCACCGCAGACCCCCTGCCTCCCGGCCGGCCGGCCGGCCGGCCCCCAAAGGAAGACAGGCTGGCGAAAGCCGAGCTGCGGGCAGCCTCCGGGGAAAGGCCGCCTGGGGCCGGCCGCGTCTGGGCTGGGTCGCGAGGTGCGCCCCCCCCCCCAGCCGGCACGTGAGAGGCTTCAAAAGCATTACCGACGAAGGGAGGCAAATCTCTTCGGGGCGGGGGCGGGGGTGGACAGTGGTCCGCCTGGGAAGAGAGGGTTCCCTTTGGGGCTGGCACGTCGGGTGGGGGGGGAGGGGCGTTTCAGGGCAGTATCTGTTCTTGCCCCAAGCTCCACAACAGCCCTGCGAGAGCGACCTGCCCAAGGTCACGCTGCATATCCGAACCCCCTCCTCTCTCCTACCAGCCTGACTCGCCAAGTAGCCCAGGGGGCGTGGCCCGGAATCCCCCCCTCCCCAGTCCCCTCAGCCTTGCCTTTGGGTGCGATGTTTCCCACTGCATCCTCCTTTTAGGGCTTTATTGAGGGAGTGCCGCTCCATTGGCAAGCTCCCCAGGAACCCTTGGCTGAGGGATGGGCTAGAAAGCAGGAGGCAGAAATGGCCCAGCCCGCCTTGTCCCGCTGGTCTCCTCCGGGGCTCTCCTTGGCCGGCCGCACCCATGCAAGCCCCCTGCAAGCCCATCAGCAGAAGGAGAATAGAACCGCCTGGCCCGCACAACCAGCGGGGCCCCTTCAAGACTAACCCGCCTCAGATCCTCATCCCGTCAACACAGGAAAAGGGAAACCAGCACTGGGTGCTTGCAGCAGAACTGAAAAGGGGCCTTTTGGTTTGGGGCACCCAGAAGGTTCCCCCCTCCCATCTAGACCTATCACTGGAGGCCCAGAGGTCCTCTTCTCCCTGAAAAGGCTGCCCTCTAATCATTTAGCTGGTGATGCTGCCAGGATTGAACCCGGGACCTTCTGCATGCCAGGCACAGGCTGGTCTACTGAGCAACAGCCCCTCCCCCAGCTTCAGCCCCTGGCAGGACTGGGTGTGTGTGTGATTTTATGGAAGAAGAAGAAAGAGCTGGTTTTTATATGCCGACTTTCTCTACCACTTAAGGGAGAATCAAACCGGCTTACAATCTCCTTCCCCTCCCCACAACAGACACCCTGTGAGGTAGGTGGGGCTGAGAGAGCTGTGACTAGCCCAAGGTCACCCGGCTGGCTTCATGTGTAGGAGTGGGGAAACCAACCCAGTTCACCAGATTAGCCTCCGCCGCTCATGTGGAGGAGTGGGGAATCAAACCCGGTTCTCCAGATCAGAGTCCACCGCTCTTAACCACTACGCCACGCTGGCTCCCTTGATTTCCCCATCCACCCAGCTGGAAGATGAGTCACTAAGAGTGAACAGTGATGCCTTAGCCCCACCCCAAAGTGCAGGCCCTGGGAGGGGGGGCAGCACAGGCCCTGGGAGTGAGCCAGCTGAGAGGACTGTAGGCCTGGTCAGTGATGAACCACCTGGAAAGGCTGCCCATGTGGCCAGCGGAACTCAAGGGCAGCAAGTTCAGACCAGACCTGCTCTGAAAAGAGGCCTCTGAAGACACAGGCCTGCTGCAGACAGAAGTGGGAAGCGTTCTTGAGACAGAGGGGAGCCGGCTGCTCCTACCCTTGAAACTGGGCCTGGAGGGAAGTAGAAGAGAACCTGGGCTGAGCGGAAGGCGCGCTGTGTCTCTGGAGCGGTCCAGGGGCAGCATTGGTTCCAGAGGGGGCTTCTTCACCATGGCCAGTGCAGTGCTGAGAGAGGTCTGTGCATCTGTGAACTTGCCAAGGTGGCGGGGGAGGGGCCTGTGGGGCTGGCAGGGGAGCAGCCTGCCTCTTCTAGGGGTAGTGGAGGGGGCCTGGAGGACAGGTAGGGGAGGGCTGGAATCTCTGTTCACTGGCTAGATGTTCCTTGCCTTGCAGGGGGAGGGAGGGGGCTGCCCCACTGCCCAATAGGTACAACCCCGGCCTTTCCCAAAGGAGCCTCCACTCCCCCATTTCGCCTTCTCCCACCTCTTTGATCCTTCTTGATTTGGCCCAGAAACCTCCCTTCCCAGCTTTTCCATTTTCTTGAGAAGTAAACTTGAGAAAAGACTGCATGATTTTGTTTTATGTATTGTACCAAGCACACCACTGTTTAATTTAAATTATTAGTCTTCTCCCCCACCCCCACAAAAAAAATCTGGAAGCTGAAGACCAGCTTTGGATGTGATTTTGGCACAGAAGAAAAAGACAGCACATCTCTGATCCTAAGAAGAACCACGAGAAGCAGTGGGGAGGGCAAGATGGAGATGCGGGGGGGGGGAAGTGTGACACAGGTGCGCTTCCTGTCCACACAATCACGGCGAGCCACTGGCCCACGGTTGGAAGCATAAATCCAAGCAAGAAAGACCTCCTTTGGATCCCAGAGGACTGCTAGACCTCTTGCTAGTCAGATGCATTGAACGGTTGTGGGGATGGTGCAGAATAACCACTCTGGGAGGGAGGGAGGAGCGCAGGGCCCGTGGTCCCCCCTCCCCCTGCGGTGTCCTTTGGGCCCTCTGCTCCTCTGGTGCTGCTGGCAATGGGGTCTCACGGTGGTGCATCCCTCTGGACCATCCTGCCTGGCTCCCAGCTCCCAGGGGCCAGCCAGGAGCTGAGCCGCCAACTCCGGCTGCCTGGCCAAAGCGCAGGCGGATGGGGGGTGGGGAGGGGGCCGCTCCCTCCCAGCTGTTTCAGATCTGCTTGCAGGATGCTATCAAGGTGTTTCCTGTCTCCCCCTGGTTATTGATGGCCTGGTTCCGGTTGGGTCGCCAGTGAGGGAAGGCATTCCGCAGATAAGGGGGGGTTACCACTGAGGGGAGGCCAAACCTTCCCACCCAGAGACGGAACAAACTCCCCCCACCGCCTCCATTCTTTCAGCCCCCAATTTGTCTCCCCTCCCCTCCCCTCCCCTCCTGACAGGAAGGAGAGGAATTTTTGGTGGGGAATCTCACTCTGTGCAGAAGGGATCTGTGCTCTCCTGGGGTTGTCACCTGACCAGCTGCCGCTCTGCCTTTTGGTCTTCAGATGGGCTGCCCTGCCCTGCTCGCATCCCACCTCCTGGGCCTTTCTCCTCTGCTGAAGGTGACTTAAAATCAGCCTCCCCTCCTAGTACAGCCCCCCAGACTCCAGGCAGGGTGGGCCTGACTGCACGCAGAGTCCCCTTGAGCTGAAGCTTTGGTGAGCACGGTTCTTTCCCACCAGCAAAGACTTTGTCCAAGTTTCCATGCCAGCCAGGGCCCGCCTCAGCCAGGAAAGACACCCTTTGTCCCCCTGCAAGTTCCTTACCTCTGTTCCATTGGAGGGGACAGGAACCCCTCCCCAGGGATTGGAGCTGGTGGAGCTGACGGTGACCCGCTGACAGTGATCACCCACGCCATTCTGAGCGTGGTGGAAGGAGAGATGGGGCCAGGATGCTGGAGAAAAGGCTGCCCCAGCTCCTCAGGGGAGGGGGCTGCATGGCATCGCTGGCACGGTCACCACTCACCACGGCACTCACAGCCCACCCGGTCATCTTCACCAGCAGGAGCATCACAAGACAGTGAACATAAGAACATAAGGAAAGCCCTGCCACTGGATCAGACCCAGGCTCATCAAGTCCAGCAGTCTGTTCACACAGTGGCCAACCAGGTGCCTCTAGGATGGGTGGGGAACGTCAGGCGGGGGGCCCTTTAAGGCCTGCAAAATCATTTGGTCTGGCCCTTCGTGGGTCCTGGCAGATCTCTAACTCAGAAGGATCTAGGACTGGTGATCCACCCCCTCCTGGGGACAGGAATAGCCTCTATTCAAGGTGGATGTGAGTTTGTTTTGTCGAGAAAAGGAACCTTTTCCCCCCTTGCAGAAGAGTCATTAGCTAGGGAGCTGCTAGGACCGCCCAAGATACTGTGTTAACCCTTTCCCACCTGGGCGGTGGAGAAACATATTCCCTCTGTGCTACAAGAGGAGTGGGGGCGGAAGTGGTGACAATGGAGGGGTTAAAGGGGGCAGGGCCAGAATGAGCGGGGGGGGGGTTCTTAACCAGCGTGTCCTCATTTCATCCCTGCAGGCAGAGGTAGCAGGAGCCGGCTGTAGAATCCGGCCCGACCATGTGGAGCAGGAGTAACTCCGGCTTGCTGCTGGACGGCTACGCCCAGCTGGTGCAACAGACCATCCTGTGCCACCAGGTGGGTGAGTGCGTCACTGGTTGGATGCCTGCCTGCTTGCCCGTGCTGGGGGCGGGGTCATCTGGGGCAGCTGCCTGCTTGGGGCTCAGTTGGCTAATTTTTAAGTTGGTAATTTTGTATGGCCCACGAATGATGTTATAAATATCCAAATGGCCCTTGGCAGAAAAAAGGTTCTCCACTCTGCTCTAGGAGAAAGATGAGATTGCCTCTGAGCATGTGGGAAGTGCACTTCCCTCTGTAACTGCAGCCCCGGATGCACATTGGGCAGGCCCTACTTCGGCTGGGCCTGGCACCCCTCATGATGGACATTCTCCCCTGTGAGAACCCTTAGCAAGGAAAGGGACTTCCTCTGGGCTGCTCCATCGCTTCTCCCCCTCCCATGTTGCCCCCCCCCTGGCCTCGGCTCCACGGCTGCTGCTTGTTGCAGCCGTTCTCTGCCGGGGCTCATTTATCTCTGCCTTTTTTTCCCAGGGGCAAGAGGAGTTAATAAAATAAAAGTGGCCCCTCTGGCTGGCTGCAGATTTACTGTTATTTAATGGTGACCTTTGGCGGGGAGCTGCAGCCGGAAGGCCCCGCCAAGGGTTAAGTGTCCAGCACCAAAGGTCAGCCTTCCCTTTCATCCCTCAAGTCCCACCTGGGGAAGCAAAAGAAGGCGGAGGGAAGGGAAGGAATGCTGCCCCAGTGAGTCTGCCATGCCTTCTCCCGCGGTGGGGCAAACGCAGCCCTGGAGCTGAGGCAGGTGCCTGTGTAGGCGGGCAGAGCGGGCCTGGGGAGCTGTGGATGCCCAGCGTCAGGTGAGGACCGCAGCCCCGCTTCATCCAACCCAGGGGCCGTTTTCTCCAGCCAGCCTCCAAACCCCAGGCCTCACAACCAGCCATACCTGCGGGCTACAGGGCAAGCAGAGGCTGCCTGAAGGACCAGGGCCAATCCGGGCCCAGAACTCCCCTCCCCTGCCTACCTGCAGTTCAGTCTCTTTGAAGCCATCGGAACCTTTAAGCCGTGGCTGCTGCGTCTTGTAGCGGTGAGTCCCCCAGGACAGCCGCAGGCCCAGAATCCACTCCTCCTCGGTTTTGTGGACTACCCCAAGATCCGGTCCTCTGAGAGAGGAATGGTGCATTTCTACTTTCTCCTCTCTCACCTTCCCTCCAACAGTGACTAACTAGCTTTAACTTAAGAGAGCCTTCCTTAAAAGTACTTGGCCATGTTTTCAAAAGCTCAGTGCAAGTGTTCCAGGGGCTCAGTCCAGACTAGGCAGTGGGGGTGGTGGGGGTTGAATAACCCCGATCCCCACCATTTCCCCTACCTCAACCCCCAGCCCCACAGAGCAGTCGTTGGCTCTAAGAGGAGGACACATGGCTGCCTAGGTGGCTTCCATTTTTTCTCTGGGTGGTCTTTGGAGGTCTTTAAGCAGAGGCTGGATGGCCATCTGTCAGGAGTGCTTTGATTGTGGGATCCTGCATGGCGGGGGGAGGGTTGGGGTCACTGGGGATGTTGTGGGGGGAGGTAGTTGTTAATTTCCTGCATTGGGCAGGGGGTTGGACTAGATGACCCTGGTGGTCCCGATTCTATGATTCTGTGAAAGGGTCCTTGAGTCGCAGCTGATTTCTGGCCACCTTGTCATGTAGTGTTGCCAGCTCTAGGGTGGGGAATCCCTGGAGATTTGGGGGTGGAGCATGAGGAGGGGGGGCTCATCAGGGTATGATGCCATAGAGTCTGCCCTCCAAAGCCCATGTTCCTGTTAGAATATACAGCCTTTGCGGTGTCACTTGACTCCACCAGATCCAGAGGGGGTCTGTAGACAAGAGAGTCGTAGTTAGATAGAGAGGACAGAGAGGGACTGAAAGGGACACCCGATACCTTTATAACTCTCTTCCTCTGCCTTTGATGTTTTACAGTGATATTCTTAGGACTGCTTACACCCCTCGCTCTTTTCTCCCCTTCCCTAGAGGCAACAAGCTAGTGCCTGTGTGCTCTCAGCACACAGGGTCTCCCATCCCCCACTATGGGATGGAGAGCACCTAACACCTTCTTTCTATTTTGAAATTTAGCAGGTTAGTTTAGTTCAGGGGACTTGTATTGTCTCTTTACTATCAAAAGTGTATTTCCATAATAAATAAGTTTAGTTTGTAAGAACAAAATGGCTGACTCCTGTCTTTTGTTCTTACATACACGCAACACACGTGGGATGCTGCAAAGCTCCAATTCCACTGTTGGCTAAGCCTTAGAGCACTCTGCTAATTAATCAGAAATTATCAGAACCAAGATAATATTACAACAGCTCCCCCAGCAAGCTTACATGGCAAAGAAGAGATTCGAACCAGGATCTCCCAGATCCTAGTCCCAGACTCTCACCTCTAGTTTCCCAAAGGTTCAGCCTCACTCCCTCTTTGTGTCTGGTGCCTGGAATCATATTCTCCCCACACACACACACTAAGTTTCCTGCCTTGGACGTCCAAGCCCAAGAGGATTCTCCCGAGCAGAAAAGAATAGGGGATGGTTCCTCTCCTCATAAAACATAGAAACATAGAGTTGGAAGGGACCTCCAGGGTCATCTAGTCCAACCCCTTGCACAATGCAGGAAATTCACAACTACCTCCCCTCCACACCCCAGTGATCCCTACTCCATGCCCAGAAGATGGCAAAAAACCGTCCAGGATCCCTGGCCAATCTGGCCTGGAGGAAAATTGCTTCCTGACCCCAAAGTGTCAATCAGCACTACCCTGGGCATGCAAGAAAGGGCCATGAAAACCAAGCACTGACACAACCCTTCCTGCCCTCCTCCTCATGATCTGCCTAAATTCCCAGAATCAGACTTTCTGTCAGATATGAGAAGCCGATGCCGAGAAGGGCTTTGTGTGTGGTAGCCGGTGTGCCCTGAATTAAGACTGGTAACTGCTGGGCCGCCAATAGAGTGACTGCAGAATGGGTGTGATGTTCATGCTCCACATAGCTCCTGGTTATAACTGAGCCGTGGTATTTTGTACCAATGGAAGTCTCCCAGTTGACTTCGGGAGACTGATGTATGGTGCATAACAAGAGCCTACCCCTGATGTTACTGTGGCCTGGATCCAAGTGGCCACACTGGCTGAGTCAGGGTTGGGGGCATCTTCCAGCTTGATGGGAAGAAAGCCCCTTTACAGCTTCTCCAGCAGCCATGCTGGTCCCCAAGGCTCTGAAGTGACTCAGCAGGTGTCAGCCGGACCCCTTTGGAAGTGGGGAGCCCCGGGCCCTTCAAGGCCTCACCCTTCCCAGCCAGTGTGGTCAGTTCCAGTTTGTTCTCTCTTAGCCATTTGACCACAGTAGTCAGGCAGCAGCTGGCTCAAGAAGACCTCTCCTGCATCACCAGCAGCTATGGATAAAGAATGGTTGAGCTGGGCGTCATTGGCGCACTGATGGCCTCCAATTCCAAAATGATGACTGATTTCTCTTAAGGAATGTTCCCTGATGGAACACAGCCATTGAATAGCACGGGGGATAAGACCACACCCCACGGAACCCCACAGGACAGATCCCACACTGAAGATAACTGGGCTCCAAGGAGACCTTGGTGGAAGGACTTTGACCAAAGCCCTGTGAGGCAGAAGGCTGCGGTCGTTCTTCCCAGGCAGGCTCATCCTGCTGCGTAAGGCTTTTCATCTCCAAAAGAGATTCCACCCAAGGGACTGTCATGTCCTGGATGCCACCTGGATACCGTCTCAAAAAGTTGGGGTTGTGTTTCAGTAAAGAGGCCGACCGTCGTCACATTGCGCACTTTTGTTGAGCCTTGGGATACAAATGTTCAACTAAACAAATACCTAAAATAAAGGGCAAGTGCATGTTTGAGTCCTTGGGCCGATGCCATCAACTGTTCCTTTCTGATTTACTAATTAGTCCTGGAGCTTTACTTCCTGCTCTCTCTGGTGTTCTTAGTTCTCCAGATGATCTCCCGTGAGGGGTGGGGGGTGGGGGGGTTCAGACCAAGAATCAGAATTCTGTCAGAATTCTTCTGGCCTGGCAAAGCCCTCCGTTCTCTCTGGCCTGGCATACTCTGGTTTCTCTTCAGATCGCACACTCTGGCCTGGCACCCCCACCCACCCACCCCCGCCAGCCTGGGCCACTAAGCGAGCCCACAGCTCAGGGAGATTGCGCCCCCTGCAGGGCCACGTGGGAATGAGGCACAGCTGGTCACAATGTAAGTGGACCTCAGCTCCATGGACAGAGCAGGAAAGTGCACGCACGCACACACACAAGGATTTGTTTGGGCATTTCTGTTGGAAATATCTTGGACCTGATATTTCCGATTAATTAGCAAAGTGCGCTAGGCTAAGCAACAGCCGAAGATTCCACGTGTGCATGCGTGTAAGAACAAAAGAAAGCATCAGGCGTTTGCTCTAATCAAGCTAAAAACTCATTTATTGTTGAAATACACTTGTGATAGTAAAGAGACAAACAAGTTCCCTAAGCTAATCTAACTTTCTAGGTTTCTAAGTATGAAAAGTTATCTCTGCCTTCCATCCCATTGTGTGGGATGGAGGCCGGCACGCAGCCAGCGGGGGGCTCTAGCTTTCCAGCATCGAGGGATGCTGAGGAGAGAAGAGAGCAAAGAGAAGTGAATGTGTGAGTGAAATCGAAAGTCCCCTAAGATATATCAGTCTACACATCAAAGCACAGGAAGCAGGAAAGATAGGTATCAGATGTCCCTTCCGCCCCCTGTCCTGTCTATCTATCTTAACTAACACTGTGGTAAGACCACCTCTGGATCTGGAGTTAAGTGACACCACAAAGGCTGTATATTCCAACAATTTCTAGTTCACCTTTCTCTTCTTGCAACAGTTTAAGGCGATATTTTGAAAAATCAAATATATTAGAATTTCTCTTAAAGACTTGAAATTTCCCCCTGGCAAAATGTAAACAGTTGCAATCTGGGTAGAATAAATGTGTTTGCTTATTTTTCATTTATTCTGTTACTTTAGTTATGGTGCACTTTTCTCACTCAGATTCCAATCAGATCACAGGGTGTCAAGCAGTGCAGACAGACATAAGACAACCAGCCAACAATGGGGCAGGGTTCGGACTGCAGAATTAGAAAGCAAAGCGAGCAACTAGCTATGGAAGGCAGTTTCCGAGGGCCGCCGGGTTGGTTGAACAGCTAGAATTGCACCCGGGAGCACCTCAGAGACCACCAACAAGATGTTCAGGGTTGGAGCTTCCGGCAGCTTCGACTCCCAAAAGCTCATGACCCAAAAATCTTGTTGGTTTAACTGTGGTGAAAGCAGGTGATACCTACAATAATCATGGCAGTGGAATATTCCAGGGCGGGGCCACTTTTCAACCTTCGCCTGGCCCACGACTGGCTCCAGCACTGGTTCAAGGGCCACGATGGAGGCTCTTGGTGGGGCCTAGAGTGGAAAACGGGACCGGGGGCATACTGAACAGGAGGACCTTGTTCTCCAGGTTCCCAAGCAGTCCCAATAAGCCAGACACCACCCAAGGGGGATTCGGCATTGCTGCTTGTATCAGAGGGTGAGCTTGTTGATACCTCAGGCATCTGGCGGACTACAAGAGGTGGGCCAGACCCTCCTTGAGGGGATGCTCTTGGGAACAGTGTTCTGACCCCAGGGGCTGCCAAATTTGGGCATGTGGAACCATCCTATTTGCTATCACAATTGCACATGTGCCATGCTGGGTCTCTGCCTTTACAAAAGCCCTTTGCACCCAAAGATGGTGTCATGATTAAGAGATGTGGACTCTAATCTGGTGAACCGGGTTGGTTTTCCCACTCCTTCACATGACGCCTGCTGGGTGACCTTGGGCTAGTCACAGTTCTCTCCGAGCTCTCTCAGCCCCACCTACCTCACAGGGTGTCTGTTGTGGGGAGAGGAAGGGAAGGCAATTGTAAGCCATTTTGAGACTCTTTAAGGTAGAGAAAAGCCGGTTATAAAAACCAACTCTTCTTCTTCCTCCTCTGTTTCCCATAATTGGTGGTGGTGTGTGCATATATAGTGTACTCAAGCCTGTTTTGTGTTCCCAATGACCTCTAAAAATTGGGACATCTACCCATATGGTTCAATTTGTAAAGGCAGACTTGCATAAGAGCCCTGCTGGATCAGACCAGTGGTCCACCTAGTCCAGCATGCCGTCTCACACAGTGGCCAACCGGTTCCTCTGGAGTTCCAACAACAGGACATAGAGGACAAGACCTTCCCCTGATGTGGCCTCTTGGCACTGGAATTCAGAGGTTGACTGCCTCTGAACATGGAGGTTCCCTTTAGTCGCCATGGCTAGTAGCCACTGATAGACCTATCCTTCATGAATCTGTCTGATCCCCTTCTAAAGCTGTCTATGCGGCCATCACTACATCCTGTGGTAGCGAATCCCACATTTTAATCACTCTCTGTGTAAAGAGGTGTTTCCTTTTGGTTCATCCTGAACTGACTGCCCATCAGCCTCAATGGATGCCCTCAAGTTCTAGTATTTTGGGAGAGGGAGAAAAAAATCCTCTCTGTCCACTTTCTCCACCCCTTTTATAGTTTTGTAAACCTCTTATCATGTCCCCTCTTAGTCGTCTCTTTTCTAGGTGACCAGAAATGTACCCAGTACCACGGGCATTATAATATTGGCCATTTTGTTTTCAGTCCCTTTCCTAATAATCCCCAGCATAGTCTTTTTCACTGCTGTGGCACAGGGGGCTGACTCTTTCATTGAGCTAGCCCACTGCAGCTCTGAGATCTTTCCCCCTCTCTGTGTCAGCAAGTTCACGCACCGTTCGCATATACTTGAAGTTGGGGAGGTTTCTTCCAATGTGCATCACCTTACGCTTGCCAACATTAAACGTTGTCTGCCATGTTGCCCCTCCCCCGTCTCTGCCTTGCTTGGTCTTTGACTGACCTGGCAAACAGGCACTGCCCCTGGGGAAGGTGCAAAGAGAAACAGCTTTTGCCTCTTTATGTGGCAGCAGTTGGCCTGTCCAAGGCCAGGGCTCGTTTTGTGACGTCTTCATCAGTGTTCAGTCCCAGCCCTTTTTCTCAGGGCTCCCCGAAGTCCTGTGTGTGTCGTGTGCTGCCCTGTCCCACTGAGCTAGAGGAAGGGAGAGGGGACCTAAAGGGGTCTGCTGAGGGAGGGGCAGTTGGTGGGCATTGAAGCATCAGGACTGGCACCTTTTCAGAAACACAAAACAAAAGAGCACACCAAGAAGACTGAGCCAGTAGCAGCACGGCACAGGTTGCCTGGACTGGTGGTTGTGGCTCTGCACTTCTCCTGCAGGCGCACACCTCAGGGTCCCCTAGTAGACCTGGCCTCCATGGCTCCCCATTCTCTGCTGGGCTCGTTCATCAGGGGTGGAACCCCATGGAAGGAGGTGTGGGGTGGCCTTTGGGCTTGTGGAACAAAGGAGGGTGTGAAATCTGGCACATTTGACTCAGGATTCTGCTCTTTTTCAGGCATGAGGAAAGGAAGGCCGCGGCGGTGGTAGTGGGGTGGGGGCAGACATGGGCTTGATTTGAGGCTTGTCTCAGTGTGGGCTTCCCTGTTCCTGTTCCAGCTCTTTGCGAGTGGGGGGAGCACAAGGACCCCCCCTCGGCCTGCCTTTCATGGCCCATTCAGGGCACAGGGAGGGAACCGGCTGACCTGAGCCTGGACTGGAGGGCATGAGGGGTGTTCCCCACCCCTGGGACCCCCCATTCCGCCCTCACAGCCGCCTCCTGTGTCCCTTTGCTCCACTGCAAATCTACCCCCCCTTGAGCCAGCCCACTGGGGAGGGGTGGGGGGAGACGGCGCCCTTCCATCCCGGGACGCACGTCGCGTCTGGCAGGAGCAGGCAGCTCCATGAGGCAGCGGCACCTATCGATCGGGCGGTGCGGTGGGTCAGTGATATCATTAACCCCCAATGAGGCTGCTGGAGCGCAACACCTAGAGGTTAATTAAAACTAGAAGTTCAGCTAAATACTCCGGCCCAAATCCCACATGGAGCGTGGCGAGGAGAGGGCCCTCCTCTCCTACCCGGGCTGAGAACTATCCGCCCACCCGCTGCTTTCCTCTTGGCCACCTCATGGTTCAGACATTCTGTGGTGTTCAGTTTGTTCCTTGAGCAAAAGGACGGCCTGGAAGACTCCGGCACTCGGCAGGCCAGAAAAGTTGAAATTTGCTCAACCCAAAGCAGTATCAAGCAACCACCAGCGGCTTCACTGAAGCCGAAGACATTCTCCTCCCCAGCACATATCTGTGGTGCCAGCCCCCCCTTTCACCCCTCCCCCTCCCAGCCTGAATGGATATACTGCCAGAGTGACACAGTGAGTAAAGGTCCCACGAGGCACACAGAGGAACATGAGGAGCAACCGCCATGTTCTGGGTCTCACAGGGAACCGTTCAGCATCTTGTTTGTGGCTTCCTAGAGGCACCTGGTTGGCCACTGTTGGACTTGATGGGCCTTGGTCTGATCCAGTAGGGCCTTTCTTATGTTCTTATAGGGTTGCCAACCTCCAGGTACTAGCTGGAGATCTCCTGCTATTACAACTGATCTCCTGCCGATAGAGATCAGTTCACCTGGAGAAAATGGCTGCTTTGCCAATTGGATGGCATTGAAGTCCCTCCCCTCCCCAAACCCTGCCCTCCTCAGGCTTCACCCCAAAAGCCTCCCACTGGTCACGAAGAGGGACCTGGCAACCCTAGTGCAGAGGTGAACGCAGCAGAGGATCCTGGGACAAAGTCCAGAGCCCCAGCGTGGCAGAAAGAAACATCTCTTAGTGTTTGTAGATTTTTTATCTGGATGGCCAGAAGCGATCCCCGTTGCCAGTCAACAAGAGAAGGAAGTTGTCGCTGCCCTGGTGGACGTTATTGTGCTGAGTAGGGCTGTCAAAAAAAAAAAAACTCGGTACAGTTCAGATTCGGCCGAATTTGGCCCTTGTGGGTTCGGTACGTGCCGAAGTCCGAACTCCCCCACTTCGGATCCGTTCAATTCGGCGGAAATTCAAAGTTCGGGAAAAAAATTCGGCCGAATAAAGCCATTAAAAACACAATCGCGCCTTTCCGCGGCTCGGGGGGGGGGCATTTTTGGGCTTAGAGGTCCCAAACTTTCAGCAGAGCTTCAAAGGACGTATATTGAAAGACTCCCCAAGTTTTGTAAAGATTGGGTCAGGGGGGGCTGAGATATGAGCCCTGAAAGGGGTCCCCCCTACCCTTAATGTGCATCTCTCAGCAGAGCTTGCTGCCCACCCACAAAGCTCCCAGCCCCGACAAACAGCTGATGAGAGCAAGGGCGGGGCAGGTGCTAAGAACTTTGCAAAGCAACACAACTGAAAAGCAACACCTTTGCAAACATGCAAAGGGCGGGGCAGGTGTGAAGAATTTTGCAAAACAATACAACTGCAAAGCAACACAAGCACGCAATGCAACACCTTTGCAACAGTGCAAAGCAACACCTGACACCTGGGAGTTTGCATACCATGGAAAGGGACAGAGGCAGCTAGCTATGCATAATGAGCAGGAGGGGGTGGAATTTCTCCTTTTGCATTGGACTTGGGACCAGGCAGATGCATTCTTTAAGTTACCATTTGAAAACCAGTTTTGAGCAAGCATCAAAATAACCTAACTGATCTTATGAATGAGGAAAAACCTGAAGAATAAAAATGAAGCCCCCCCCCTCAAACCAGGGAGAGAGAGACTGGAGGGGGAACACACACCCCAGGCAGAACCGGCAAAAGCCCCCTTTGGCTTCCCCCACCCACCCACAGAAACTGCTCCCTCCCCACACACACACACAGACTCTGCTTTCCCCCCACACACACACACAGAAAAGAAAAATTATAGATTAAAGCCCCCAAAGGGGTCTTACTGTGGCTGTCTTCTGTTCCAGCAGGAGGGGCTGGGAGGCTGGGTAATCCAATATGATTCCATTTGTATCCAATATAAGATCCATATGTATGCATCTCTCGAGGGTGATCCATTCATCCCAATAGGGAAAAGGGGAAAGCCCATATCTCGGGGGGCCCTGACCCAATATTTACAAAACTTGGATGGTCTCTTAAAAAGCCTTGTCTGAAGCTCCGCTGAAAGTTTGGGGTCGGCACACCCAAAAATGCGCCCCCTGCAGCCACGGAAAGAGAAAAGGGGGGGAGCCGATATTTCAGCCCCCACTGAACCCATCTTTACAAAACTTGGGTGGTCTCTTAAGAGGGATTGTCTGAAGCTATGATAAAAGTTTGGGGGCTGCACCCCCAAAAAAGCACCCCCTGCAGCCACGAAAATGGAAAAGGGGGGAGAGGAAAAAGGGGTGGAGCCCATATCTCGGGACCCCCTGACCCAATGTTTACAAAACTTGGGGGGTATCTTAAGAAGCCTTGTCTGATGCTCCGCTGAAAGTTTGGGGTCGGCACACCCAAAAATGCGCCCTCTGCAGCCATGGAAAGAAAAAGGGGGGAGCCCATATCTCGGGACCCCCTGACCCAATGTTTACAAAACTTGGGTGGTCTCTTAAGAAAACTTGTCTGAATATCCCCTGAAAGTTTGGGGTCTGTACCCCAAAAAATGCGCCCCCTGCAGCCACAGAAAGGAGCGAATGTGCACAAGCACCCCCTCACACACACATGAGGATTTCCCTCTCTCTATCTCTTTCCCCGGCCGGCTGCACATCAGCTGATTCCTCCAGTACTCAATCCTGACTGATTGGCCAGAAGAAGACCCAGCTTGGCCACCGATTGGCCGGGGGAGGAGAATGCTGCTTACTGAAGGTTATGCTGCTTACTGACGGCCCCGAATTGGCCGAATTTATTCACGAACTCACGAACTCGCTGAATTCGGCCCCCCAGTTGCCCGCCAGTTTTGAGTTCGGTTCCTCCCGTACTAAAAACCGCCGAATCAAGGGAAATTCGGCTGATTTTCAGTTCGGGCTGAACCGAATTGACAGCCCTAGTGCTGAGATTCTCTCTCCCTAGGTATTTAGAAAGTGACAATGGCTGCCACTTCATATCAGCTGTTACTCAAGCGGTCAGCTCCTTTTTGGGCATTAAATGGTCTTTACATTCAGCCTATCACCCTCAGGCGTCAGGCAAGGTTGAACGCTTGAATGGCACTCTGAAAACACACATTTCTCACCTTTGCCAAGAAACTTCTCTCCCCTGGACTAAGGTCCTGTCTATTGCCCTGGCACGCATCCGAAGTGCCCCGGGGTCCAGATTAGGGTTGGCCCCTTTCGAAATTCTATATGGCAGACCCTTCGTTGCTTCTGTGTGTCAAGAAACATATGGGGGAGACCGTAATTTTGCTTTATATCTGCAAAAGCTGGCCCAGGTTTTGTCTTCTATTCATAAACAGGTTTCTGATGCCCTGCCTCTGCAACCTGATTGCTCTCCGTGTGCAGCTGTTGGATCGTGGGTGCTGAGCAAAGAACTTTGCCCAACTCCAGAACAGCCCAGGTGGTCAACCCCGAAGCAAGTCCTCTTGTCTACTCCAACTGCCGTTAAGGTGGAAGGAATCAAGTCTTGGATTCATTGTTCCCGAGTGAAATCTGTTCCTGATCCTGACAGCAGCTGGCAAGCCGAACAGCTCGGTCCCCTACGTTTGAAGATTGGCTGGATGCTCCAGGACTGTCTTAAATGAACTGGATTTATGGACTGGTGGGATTTTTGATTGGATGTTCTTTTGTTTTAATTTTTTGTTGTTTTCAGAAAAAGCACCTGTGTGGTGTCCGTTCTTTTACTGATCAGTGTCCTGAATGTTCTATAACTCACCATGAGAATTTTGAGTGCCCCGGGAGGTCAGCTATCTCCCCTCCTTATAATTCTTTATAGCCTCCCGGCTGTGAGGGCCTTTGTGTATGTGTCTCTGCTTCCCATCACCTGCTATCAGTGAACTCGTAAAAGCAGTTCACACCTTTTGGTCTCAGGCGCCAGGCCTGATCGCCCCATGTATCTTCCCCCCCGCTGTTCTTCCTGTCAGTACTCCCTCAGGCCGATGCGGCCTTGAAAGTGTGATAGCTTCACCAGACTTCCTGGGACTCATCTGATGTTTTGTATTATGCCAAGCTTGTAACTTCCCATAACAATAAGTGTGAACCCCAGTGCCCCAGCGCCCTGGAGTCAATATATTCTGTAATCCCGATTAGCCCCTCACTTGCAACTTGCTACCTGTGCCTGTCTCATCTCCTGATGTCTTCAATAAATCCTTTGTTTCTTTATCAACGTCTGAACATTTGATTTGGAGAAGTAAACTCAGAGAGAGGGGATCTCTCACATTAAGTTGCAAGTCCTGCCTCTCGAACTGCTGCTGTACCTTTTGGGACAGAATGTCAGGCGATGAGGAAAACACCCCTACTACCCCTGACGCACCGGACGGACCGGTGGTACCGGAGAAACCGGATCCCAAGGAGGAGGGTGCCAAGCCAAAGAAGCCTAGGGGTCCCATCCCCGACCAAGGCCGAGGACTTTTTAACAATTGGCTGGACTCCCCCAAGGGTTGGTCTCTCTCCCGAACCGCGGCGAAGGATCGCCGTTTGGCCTTTCCCAGCACGGGACTTGAAGGGGACCCGGCGCGCAAGGAGGCCCTGATGGAAGAGGAACGCAGGCAGTGGCTGGAGGATCGCCAAGCCATGCAGGAACAGATGGAGTCCATGCGGCGGGTGATGGGTGAGATGGCCGCGGCCCTGGACGCGTTGAAAGTGCAACCGCCTGCCGGCAACCCCCCGGACGGAACACCGGCAGCCCCCCCCGCGCCTCCCAGCCTCCCGTCCCGTCGGGACCTGAAAGTCACCTATGACGGTTCGGGAGACCAGTTGACTTTTTTCATGGTCCAAGTGGACATTTTTATGCGAGAACAAGGCCGCACCTTCACTTCCGAGGAGTCCCGGGTGCAGTACGTGGCTTCCCTGCTGCAAGGGGAGGCGGCCGCCTGGATGGTGTTGCAGTATGAACTCCGCTCGCCGGTGCTACGAACCCTGGATGAGTTTATGGTAGCACTCCGAAACCGCTTCGAGGACCCGACTCTGGGTGAGCGGGCTAAAGCCTCCCTGATGCAACTGCGCCAAGGGACCAAGTCGGTGGCGCAGTATGCAAGTGAGTTCCAATCACTGGCCAGCCGAATCCTGGACTGGAGTGAGGCCACTTTGGTACAGTGTTTCAGGGAGGGCCTCAACCCGGACCTCCAGCATTGGGCTTTTATGCAAGGGAACCCCCCAGATGTGGAAGGTTGGGTTCGCCACGCTGCCGACATCGAGAATCGCAAACAACTCCTGACTTTGTCCAAACAACGCGTTGGACGAGACCCGAGACCCCGGAGTGACCGGGGCCGAGACTTCCGACCGGGAGGGAGCGGGGGTCCCTCGGCCGCTGAACGCCGTAAGCGTTTTGAGACCGGCGTCTGCCTGACCTGTGGAGGAAAGGGGCACTTTGCGTCGCAATGCCCCTCTCGTGCGGGTCGTCCAAACCCCCCTCGCCAAGCCCCGACCGAACCGCAGAAGGCGGCCGCTGAGGACCAGCCCCGCCGCAGGAGCGGGCCACCGGGCCGGCGTTCCGGCGCACCCTCCGCTCTCCATGCGCGCCCCCAGGATGTGACCTCCACCTCTACAGGCCCAACGGGGTCCCGGATTACAAATACTACTTTTGATTCGGACGGATCCCCGAATGCCACCACTCCATCCCCCTCTTCCAGCGAGGAGGAAGAGTGGGAACAGCCGGCAAAAAACGCCGTCGGTCTGCTGTAGAAGGGGCTCCGCAGCAGACCGCCCCTGTCGTTGTGCAAGGAGCTCCACCGATGGTAAGCGCCCAAGAGGACAATGTGTATGTACGTGTTCACCTGTCCCTACCCAAAGGGGGTCCCAGTTTAGAATTCCCCGCTTTGGTTGACTCGGGGTGTGCCCGCACTATGATTAGTGAGGAAGCGGCCAAGAAACTGGGAGTCCGGCGCAAGCGGCTTCCGGGACCCCTCCGCTTTTCCCAAATGGACGGGAGCGATTTTAAACGGGGCCCAGTGACCCACCGAACCGCAGCTGTGATTATGTCGGTGGGAGAACATTGGGAACGCTTGTATTTTACCATCGCCCCTATTGTAACCCCAGTGGTGTTAGGGATGAACTGGCTACGGGGACATAACCCCTCCATCGACTGGGTTAAACGGGTGCTCTCGTTTCCCGAAAGCCCCTGTGGGTTGCATGACAAGGAACGGGTACTCAGGACTCCGGCCGCCGCATTGGTAGGGTCCCCCAACCCGATCTCCATTCCCCCTCAACTTCCCACAGAATACTCGCAGTTTGCGGATGTCTTCGATGTTAAAGAATGTGACGAACTACCTCCCCACAGAGAGACGGACTGTGCCATTGAAATCGTGGGGGAAGGCAAACTGTCTAAAGGGAAGGTCTATCCCATGAGCCCTAGTGAGAAGGCGGTGTTGCGGGACTATTTGGACGCCAACTTGGCGAGGGGTTTCATACGCCCTTCCAAAGCGCCTTATTCGGCCCCGGCCTTCTTTGTGAAGAAAAAGACGGGAGATCTAAGACTGTGTATTGACTTTCGTAGGCTAAACGCGGTCACCCAGTCTAACGCTTACCCTCTCCCTCTTATTCCCGACCTTTTAGCACAATTAAAGGAGGGCCGAATCTTCACCAAACTGGACTTAGTGGAAGCATACCACCGCATCCGCATTAAAGAAGGAGACGAACCCAAAACGGCCTTTTCCAGCTGTTTTGGGATGTTTGAATACCTAGTCATGCCGTTCGGACTTTCGGGGGCCCCCAGTGTGTTTATGCAATTGATTAATGAGGTTTTACATGATTTGCTGTTTCGGGGGGTGGTGGTATTTCTCGATGACATACTTATTTACTCTGAAACCATGGAAGAACATGTGCGCCTTGTGCGAGAAGTGCTCCAGCGGCTGCGGGAGCACAAACTGTATGCTAAGGTATCCAAATGTGAGTTCCACCAACCTTCCATTACATTTCTTGGGTACGTGATTTCCCACCAAGGTTTAGAAATGGACCCCGCTAAGGTCCAGGCGGTGCGAGATTGGGAACCCCCCACTACCCGCCGCCAGCTTCAGCAATTTTTGGGATTCGCTAATTTTTACCGAAACTTCATTCCCAACTTTGCCCAAGTTGCGCTTCCTCTCACCAATCTGTTGCGTACCAAGGACAAGGGGGCTAGCGCCGCGCTTCCCTCAGCCCGTTTGCAATGGTCCCCCCAGTGCCAGCAGGCTTTTGAGTGTTTAAAACTGCTTTTTTCATCCGAGCCCGTTTTGGCTCACCCAGATTGCACCAAGCCTTTCGTGGTGCAGGTGGATGCCTCGGATGTGGCCATGGGTGGGGCCCTATTGCAGAGGGATGAAGGGGGGCGGTTGAGACCATGCGCCTACTTCTCCAAAAAGTTTTCCCAGTCCGAAATCAACTGGGCTATTTGGGAGAAGGAGGCGGCGGCGGTCAAACATGCCCTCACCATATGGAGGCACTTTTTAGAAGGTGCCGAACTGCCGTTTGAAGTGTGTACCGATCACAAGAATCTCGAGGCTCTCAAGGGAGCTAGAAAGCTCAACGCCAAACAAATTCGGTGGGCCCAATTCTTCGCCAAATTCCGGTTCACTCTCAAACATGTCCCGGGTAAAGACAATGCCCTAGCCGACGCTCTGTCTCGACTTCCCCAGTATCGCAACGATTTCGATCGCCCTGTCGACTCCCTGTTCACGCCCGAGCAGCGTGGGGAGGTCCCCGGCTTAGCCGTCACCACCCGCTCCCAAGCCCATCGACCGGAGACCCCCCCTACGCTCAAGGGTATCCCGGAAGCCTTCCAACAGCGGCTCCGGGACGCTTCCTTACAGGAGGAGGAGCACCATCTCCTCCCTACGGGCCTGGAACGAACCAACACTTGGTGGATGCAGGGGGGGAAACTGTATGTCCCATCCTCCCTCCGCAAGGAGGTATTGGGACTTGTACATGGTGCCAGATTGGCGGGTCATTTTGGCTTCATTAAAACACTTCACCTGGTACGGAGGCAGTTCTGGTGGCCCGGTATGAGAGCCGATGTGGAGCTGTATGTGCGCAGCTGCCCCACTTGCGCCACAGCTAAGAAACGGATGGGAAAACCCCCCGGGCTTCTCAAACCGCTGGAGAACCCCTCCCGCCCCTGGGAGGTCATAGCCATGGATTTTATCACCGACCTACCTCCTAGTCGGGGAAAAACGGTTCTCTGGGTAATCACGGACCTTTTTTCCAAACAGGTCCATTTCGTTCCATGTGCAGGTCTTCCTTCAGCCCAGGGTTTGGCTAAACTATTTGTTACACATGTCCTCAGGCTACACTCGGTACCGAGGAAGGTCCTCTCCGACCGGGGGGTCCAGTTTGTTGCCAAATTCTGGCGAGCATTTCTAAAGCTCATGGGGGTGGAGGAACAGGGTTTGTCTTCCGCCTATCACCCCCAAACGGATGGTCAAACGGAACGAGTAAACGCGGTGGTAGAATGTTATTTGCGTTGCTATGTAAATTTCCACCAGGATGACTGGGTCGACCTGCTGCCATTCGCCGAATATGCGTACAACAATGCGCCTCATTCCTCTACCGGCTTTAGTCCCTTCCAAGTAATATACGGGACGGAATTCGGTCCTTTCGGTTCCGCTCCCGTCACGCCAGAGCTCCAATCCACCCCTGATCTTCAGGAGTGGATCCAGGCAGTTAAATCTACCTGGCCGTGGCTGCTCAAAAATCTTGAGAAGGCGAAAAGCAAGTACAAGGAACAAGCAGACAAACACCGATCTCCGGGATGGGAGCTAAAGGTGGGGGAGCAAGTGTATCTGTCCACCAAAAACCTCCGCTCTCTTCGTCCCTGCAAAAAACTGAGCGACCGTTATGTGGGACCTTTCCCCATTACCAGAGTGATCAATGAGGTTACCGTGGAACTGAAGCTCCCAAAGACTCTCAAGGGAGTCCACCCTGTTTTTCATATCAGTCTCCTCAAACCGTATGTGGCAGCTCCCCAGTTCCACCCCCCTCCCGACCATGAGATCCCTACTGTGGTAGGAGGGGATACCCATCTGGAAATATCCAAGGTCTTAGATTCCAAATGGAAGAAGGGGAAATTGTTCTACTTTGTTCGTTGGAAAAACCTTGGGTCCGCTCACGACGAGTGGGTGGCCGCGCCCCACATGGCGGCCCCTCGCTTGGTCCGAGAATTCCACCTCGCTTATCCCGATAAGCCTCGCCCTCTCGAGGACCCCGGAGGGGGCCTTAAGGGGGGCAGAATGTGAGGGCCTTTGTGTATGTGTCTCTGCTTCCCATCACCTGCTATCAGTGAACTCGTAAAAGCAGTTCACACCTTTTGGTCTCAGGCGCCAGGCCTGATCGCCCCATGTATCTTCCCCCCCGCTGTTCTTCCTGTCAGTACTCCCTCAGGCCGATGCGGCCTTGAAAGTGTGATAGCTTCACCAGACTTCCTGGGACTCATCTGATGTTTTGTATTATGCCAAGCTTGTAACTTCCCATAACAATAAGTGTGAACCCCAGTGCCCCAGCGCCCTGGAGTCAATATATTCTGTAATCCCGATTAGCCCCTCACTTGCAACTTGCTACCTGTGCCTGTCTCATCTCCTGATGTCTTCAATAAATCCTTTGTTTCTTTATCAACGTCTGAACATTTGATTTGGAGAAGTAAACTCAGAGAGAGGGGATCTCTCACACCGGCACTGTCTTTTGCTTGTATCCATTGCATACCTTCAACCTGTCATCAGTGCCATGAGTTTATAAAGCGGGATGGCCATTCATATAAAGCTTTTAGTTTTTCCCCCAGTGTTAACTCTGCTTACCTCCAAGTCCCCATTAAAAGTTGCACAGAGGTGGGCAAGAGTTATATCTTGGCTCCAAACCTTGGCCATTCTACTGGGCAGTGGGGTGGAGTTTCTTGCCCCTGGACTGCTTGGGTCTGTGCCTCCCGAATAATTCAGCAAGAGGTAATAAGGCAAATCTACCTCTCCCGACCCCTAAAGCATTTGCAAAAGTCCTGCTGCCCCCTCCCCCTCCTGAAGTCATTCCCACCCCAGAGGGTCCGCTGGTTTATCCCTCTTTATATCGGGAGCTCGAAAAGGCAGTCCGCCTCCCTGACCCTGCCCAGAATCTGTTTGTTGACTTGGGAGAAAGAATTGCCTCAGTTTTAAATGTGACTATTTGCTGGGTCTTTGTGGGGAAGGCACTTATGAGCGAACAGTGGCCATGGGATGCTACTGAAGTTTCCCCAACTTCGCGGGCCGAATGGAATCACTCCCTTTCTTTCAACCCAGCTGCTAGACCCCAGCTCTGGGTGCTTCGTGCTTCTGTCATTGGAAGTGTGCGTGGCCCCCAACGCAAATCTGTTAAATTTACTCGCCCCATGGGAGACACTTCTTGTACTTCCACCCTCATAGAAAATGACAGCCACTCTTTTTGGTGGCCCCAAAAGCCACCAACGAAGCTTCTTCTCAGCAACGAAGCTTGGTGAAAAATGTTTTCCTGTTAACGATTCTCTGGTATTTAATTGCTTAGGAAGCAATCCTTTTCAGACATTCCCTTCTCTATGGCCACTTTGGGAATGGCCCTTCAACCTCTCTCTCCCTTGGGTCACCCCCGATGGCTTCTTTTGGTTATGTGGTAATTTTGCCTATTCCCAACTACCACAAGATTGGGCTGGTACCTATGCCTTTGGCACTATCAGCCCTGGTTTCTTTTTATTGCCCCCTACCCATGGAAATTCACTGGAAGTCCCTGTATATGATTACGATGACCTCAAAAGGGATAAGAGGTCCATTAACATAGGTGGGTCTCAGTGGGGTGATGAATGGCCCCCTCAGCATATTATTGAATATTATGACCCCGCCTCCTGGGCAAATGATGGCACGTACGGTTATAGGACCCCTGTCTATATGCTCAACCGCATCATTCTGCTTCAAGCCGTTCTGGAAATCATCACCAACCAGACCGCTATTGACCTTGAGTTGCTCGCTCATCAGCAAAGAATTCAAAGGTATAAGAAAAAGGGGGGAAATGTAGTGCCCAAATATAAGGGGTAGTATAAAACTATACTATATGCACACACATATATATATGCATAGATAGATATTTTGGGGAAGTTGGCATCCAAAGATTATAAGCCAACAAAATATACTTGCTGCTTTGTACCGACTCTCACCATAATGAGAGAGCCATCCTTGATTTAGTGCACAAAGACCTCTTATCTATCCTTAGGAATTTAGTTTCTATTCCCTGCTTAGAGATCAGGCACTTTCCTGAGTTACGCCTTCGGGCTACACTAATAAGCTATGCTAATTAACTACTAGTAGACACCTACTAAGCAAAGGATTGACGCTTTATACCTTAGGATCTTATAAGGCAATGTACCTTCCCTCGATCCTAAGGTATAAAGGGTCAATCCTTTGCTTTTTTCTCTGGTGGGTATCCTTGTGCCTTATCTGCGGTTAGCCCACCCCAGCTCTGTGTTTAGCTAAATAAATAACTGCCATTTTTAAACTTGACCTCCTCCTCCTGTTCATTGGACTGGCTTAAGACAACCAGGCCCTTCAGGATGTTGCCTGGTCAGGGTGAATTAGGGCTGCCAGGTCCCTTTTCACAACCGGTGGGAGGTTTTTGGGGCGGTGCCTGAGGAGGGCAGGGTTTGAGGAGGGGAGGGACTTCAATGCCAAAGTCAATTGCTGAAGCAGCCATTTTCTCCAGGTGAACTGATCTCTATCGGCTGGAGATCAGTTGTAATAGCAGGAGATCTCCAGCTATTACCTGGTAGTTGGCAACCCTAGGGTGAATGGAGAGTCTAAGCTGAAATAAAGGAGGAAAGCAAAACATACATATTGCTTATCCTGACGAGAGGAGCCCCGGGGCTCCGACCTGGGACAGAAGAGAAGGGAAGCTGGCAGGGGACAAAGGGAAACACGCAAACCGAAACCAGCTAAGAATGGGTGGGGGGAATCCCAGATGAGGGATTTTCGGGTTTCAGCAGAAGGACCTGGGATCAAGTCCCCTGCAAGGCTGGGGGAGCAGGCTCAAGTGCAAAACCTGCCATGGAGTCGGAGGGCCCTTTTAAAGGGCTTTGGGATGGATGAGACTGGGATCCGCAGCAGGATTAGATCAAGAGGGGAGGACGCTGAGCTCAGAAGGCTGTGAGAGAGTTTTTAGCTGAGGTGACGGACGGACTGATCGGGCAGGACCGGGAAACGGCTCAGGCTGTTCTACCAAAGGTTGAGTAGTAGGGTTGCCAGGTCCCTTTTTGCCACTGGCGGGAGGTGTTTGGGGCGGAGCCTGAGGAGGGCGGGGTTTGGGAAGGGGCTTCAATGCCATAGAGTCCAATTGCCAAAGCAGCCATTTTCTCCAGAGGAACTGATCTTCGGAGATCAGTTGTAATAATAGAAGATCTCCAGCTAGTACCTGGAGGTTGGCAACCCTACTGAGTAGCATCTGGCTGCTGTTCCCCTTGGTCTGGCTGAGGCTGGGTGGGGAGGAGAGCTCCCTAGCCGGAGGGGCTCAGCCAGCAGACTCGCTTCTGGGGGTGGGGGAAAGGTGTGGAGGAAATTCTTGCTGGTTCAACCCCCCTCCCCCATTTTGATATCAGACTGGATTGTTATATCCAGGCCTCTGGCAGCTAAGGCAGAGGGCCTTTGGGGGTGTAAATATGGGGGTCCTTGAAGGTGGTGACCTTACTTGCAACAGTAGGGCATGCCTAGTTTTTACCTCTGGGGGATCAGCCACCACAGTGACAGGCGACAGGACTACTCTCTGGCATAAATGAGGGGGCACCCCTTGCCACCTGTCTAAAAGGGTTTGCTCCCAGGCAAGCTTCCAAGCACTGCCTATGAGCACTGAAGCCCTCCCCCCAGGGCCAGGGCACCTGAACGCTCCTCTGCCTGCTCTCAACCTGTCCAGAAAGGTGGGCTGTCTTCTGGAGCCCTGCTAGGCACGAGAAGAGACGAGACAGCTTTGGGGGTTGCTCCTTCCCCACAGGGATTTGCCTGGCACTGGAGAGGTGCCCAGTTTTAGGCACCATCTGAAGACGGACATATTGATTGACCCAACACCTGGGGGCCTTCTGTGCGGCTGAGCAGGCGGAGCTTCAACCTTTCCACTCTATGGCCTGCAGAGCCTAAATATCTTCTTGGCTTTCATGCTCTGGCATGTTTAGTTTCCCTGGACCTGGATAGCGCAGGCTGGCCCGATCTCGTCAGATCTCAGAGGCTAAGCAGGTTGCTGTGCAGAGGCCGGCCATGGCAAGCCCCTTCTGCTGTCTCTTGCCTTGAAAAGTCCATGAGGTGTCATCATAAGTCAGCTATAGCTTGACAGCAAAAAAATGTTTAGTTTGGCCAACTGGATTTCTATCAAAGATACTTATTTTACTGCTAGTTGGTTTTTGGTTCATTTGGGGGGGGGGTTTAACATCTGCTTTTAACTCGAGTTTTTATTGCTGCAGCTTTTATTGTCCCAACTTTCCTTTGTGTTGTCTAAGTCTGAGTTTTGCACGTGTGTGTGTGTGTCCACCAGCTGCCTCCTCCTGCACGGCCCTCAGTTTGTGGGAGGAAGCAGTGGGTGACCCCCGTGCCCGCAGCTGGCATTGCGGAGCCGAGGGGGCCCTGCATCCCAAGCGGGTAACCCCACAGGGCTAGCCCACAGGGGCACTCTGATTCCCAGGCTGAGCCTGCTACTCGTGCATGGTTGCAGGTGACCCCAGGAGCTGTGACTCATTGGCAGAGCCTCTGCTCGGCATGCAGGAGGTCTCAGGTTCAATACCCGGCATCAAATCCCCAGTTAAAGAAGATCAGGCAGTAAATGACATGAAAGTCCTCTGCCTGAGACCCTGGAGAGACGCTTCTGAGTAGACAATCCTGACCCTGATGGACCAAGGGGCCCCCAATTCAGTGTATGGCAGCTTCATGTGAGGTTTTGGGAGCAGTTTGGAAATTATATCCCCCCCCCATGTTTGGAAGGGGAGGCCAGTTGGCTGGAGGGTCCCACTGCTTTCTCTTTTGCCACCCCCTTCCGTTAACTAACCCAGGGCCCCCAATTTCCCCCCTCATCTGGTGGGAGGAGCTGGGGCTACAGCGGTTTTCTTTTAAGGCTGGTCATTCTGATTGCTTCCCTAATTGTCTGCCAGCCGCCCTTGGTGAAGAAGGTGGAGCTGAAAGGGCTGCAGGGGGTGAACAAATGGTTCTGCCGCCCCCTCTCTCTGCCTGATCTCCAAAGAGAGGCTGCGCAGAGGAGCCCCTTCCCTCCCTTTCAGCGGGCAAGGGTCCAAGGACAGGGCCACGCAGGGCAGAAGCCAGCCTGGAGCCTCTCCCTGGACCTCCAGAACCCAGTGCCTCTCTCCCGAAATCAATTTGCCTCTTTATTGTGATGTCTGTCAGCTCATCGCCTGTGAAGCCCCGGGAAGGCAGGAGGCAAGCGGAGGGAGCTGCTTGGCCAGCATGCATAATTCATGGATCTCCTGTCAGTCAGGCTGGGAGACGGGCAAGAGGGGCCCCGTGGACACCCTCTGAGTGGCGGGGTGTGTGAGAGAGAGCCAGGGGGCTGGGGGTGTCCTCAGGCGATGCCTGCACTCTACAGCCCACTTTCCTCTTCAGTTTGTCTCATCTCTGCCAAAAGGGCCAGAGAAGAGCCCTGTGACATCGTGGGGGGGGGAGGGGTTGCAGTTTAAACTTAGTGTGAAATCCCCCCTGCTGTCACCGTCTGGCCGCCTGATTTCCGTTTGTCAGCAAGGGAATTCCAGCTGCTCAAGTCGGATTAACCAACCCCCGAAGCAGGAGGGGTTGCCAGAAGTGACCATTCTGCCTCCTGAGGCCACCCCCACCCCAGGGCAACCAAAATGATCGCCAACTTTTGCAAGGGGAAGCCCTCCCGCCTCCTCAGCCATTTGGCCCTGCTGGCTTGATGGAGGCTGGGAAGGGAGGGGGCCGAGGCCCCAGAGAAGGGCTGCCCTGCCACCACTTCCTGTCCGGAGAGAGCCGGCCCTGGAGGGCTCTGCCCCCCTCTCCCCCCCCCCGTGCCAGTAGCTGGGCCTTCCCACCCCTTGCCCCAAGTGGGACCAGGGCGGAACGGATGCAGACAGAGTAGGAGCAAGACCCTCCTGCCCAGAATAGAGGCAGAGGAAGGATGGGGCTTCCCCGGGGGCTCTGCTTCCTCACCCTCCTCTGGCGCTGGCCCTGGCAGGCTGGGGAAGTGCTGAGCTTGACAAAAGCCTTCTGCCAGCAGCTCTGCCCAACCCTGGGGGGAGGGAAGAGGGGACAGAGACGCTGCCAACAGGGCTTATGAAATGCTGCCAAGCTGTAAATTGACACCTTACACCCAAATGGTAGGGTTGCCAGATCCCTCTTCACCAACAGTGGGAGGTTTTTGGGGTGGAGCCTGAGGAGGGCGGGGTTTCAGGAAGGGAGGGACTTCTTTTTTTATATAATAATTTTATTGGTTTTTATAATACAAATTTTCCATGATAGTAAACAACAATAAAGGCAATATGAAATTCAAAATTCTAACTCTATGTTGTTATGGTTTCTTAAATTCATAACAAAAAAAACAATTAAAGGAAAATTTATGACTTCCCCATCGCCTCTCTCCGCCTCTTAATAAAGTATTCATCCCATCGTAATTGGTCTGATCTTAACTATCATAAATTCATTTAACTTTCATAAAACATCTTCTATTAATATAAATGATTATAACTCTAAATATTAATTGTGTCCTCTAGATCAGATTAATAAGTATTCTTCCATTTTCCCCAGTTTTAATTCAAGGAAGGGAGGGACTTCGATGCCATAGAGTCCAATGGCCAAAGCAGCCATTTTCTCCAGGGGAACTGATCTCTATCGGCTGGAGATCAGTTGTAACAGCAGGAGATGTCCAGCTAGTACCTCGAGGTTGGCAACCCTAGCTGTGGGGGTGGGAGCTTTATTTCTTGCTTGGCTTTACTCCCTCTGAAGTGCCTAGCTGTCTCATAGAGTCCAATGAACAGACAGCAAGGAGGAGGTTACGGTCAAAAGCAAACAGTTCTTTATTTAGCTAAACACAGAGCTGGGTGAGAACCACAGATAAGGCACAGGGTACTCACAAAGGAAGGTCAGCATCATTTATGCATTAGGATGGGGCAGGCCCATAGCTGCTTACAAGCAGATTGATATTCAAAAGCCCCAATACTCATTAGGTGTCTACTCCACGTTAATTAGCACAGAAGTCACTGAGCAAGTGCTTGATCTTGTGAGCTAGGAAACAGAAACTACATTCCTAAGGTTAGAGGTAATTCAAAGACAGCTTTCTCTCTACTGGGTGAGAGGCAGTACCAGGCACAGTGTATGATTTGTTGGCTCAAAGCCTTTGGATGCCAACTTCCCTAAAGCTTCTATGTGTGTGCATATGAGTACATAGTGTTTTATACCAGCCCTTATATCTGGGCACTACATTTTCCCACTTCCGATTCTGTTGCTGCTGCTGCTGCCAGCTCAGCCCCTGTGTCTTGCCTGGCATGGGTGCCCCGTTGCCCCGCTTGCCCAACAGCACCAGGCCTCTGGCCCCTCCTGATGGGGGGGCACCACCCTCTTGCTGCAAAGAGGCAGAAGTGGAGCAACTGGCCATGCGGTGACTCCCAGGGCAGAGTGCCCATGCCAGCCACAGACATAGGGGGCAAGGGATGCTTGTGAGCCTGCTAAGGCTGGGCGGTCCAGAGGGCACAAACTGGGGCAGGAAAGGTTTAGGCAGCTTCCTAGTTCAAGAGTGCTGCCTGGGAGGGGCCATCAGAACCCCCCAAACAGGATCCGGAAAGGATCTCTCTTCAAGAGGAAACTGATTTAGATACTCTTAGCTGCGGGGTGGACTATTGCAGCACACTCTACCTGGGGCTCCCCTGGAAGACAATCTGGGCATTTCAATTGGTGCAGAATATGGCTGGAATGGGTAGGTAACACCTATTTTAAAGCCTTGTCGTTGGGTCAGCGATTGGTTTCCAGGTGCTTTTTGAAGCCCTTCATCACCTGAAAGGACCGCCGTTCCTGGTGCCACCTAGGGCGTCAGTTCAGATCTCCCCAGCAGGTCCTCTTGTCTGTACACATGAACACATGAAGCTGCTTTGTGCTGAATCAGACCACTGGCCCATCACAGTCAGTCTTGTCTACTCAGACTGGCAGCGGCTCTCCAGGGTCTCAGGCAGACACTTCACTTACCTGCCTAGTCCCTTTAACTGGAGATGCTGAGGATTGAACCTGGGACCTTCTGCATGCCAAGCAGATGCTCTACCACTGAGCCACGGCCCCTCCCCCTGAACCATCACCCAAGACTATGAGGCCTGCCTCAGTTGCTCATGGGCATTTTGGGCAACAGGATTTTCACTTTGGGACCCCTTTCCAGCAGACTCCAACCCTGGCAAGCTTGAGGTAGCAAAGAGAAACCGTCCTGCTATTGAGGAAGGCATTCATGGGCAGCTGCATTGTGCTGCTTTATGCTGTTTTAGGGAGGGGGTTGGTCATTGTGGGTTGTGTTGTTTGTAGAGAATGTCGTGTTGGTTTGGCTTTCATTGCAGTGTGTCCAATTTTTAGTGCAGACTTGCTTTGTAGGCTGTCTGAGCCTTCTTTGTCTTGGGGCGGGGGTGGGGAGGCAGGACAGAAATATCTAAATAGACAGGAGAGTAAAATCTGGATCCAGAAGACCCCAGGAGGAGAGAGGCAGGAGATTGACTGTCAGCCTGACCCAAGAGGAGGGGATCTGCACAGAAGTTGGTTGACGTGTTCCAATAATTACGTATTTCCTTTCTAGACAGCCTTGCTCACTGGGACGGCAGGCAGTTTACAACAAAAAGCACACACCTTGGAAACAGCCACCTTCATACAATACACCTGGATGACAAGAATGAGAAATCTGTGTGGCTTTCCATGGGTTGACCGGTACCCCTAGCCCAGGCTGCCTTCCCCCAGAGATGCTCTGCCCCCAGCCTTGGGGTCCTTGCCGTCGTTTGGGGTACACCTCCAAGGCAGGGGCTGCTGAAAACCTGGAGGAGCAGGGCCCCTTCTTGCTGCTGCCCTCTGCCCTGGTGAAATGTCAGGCCATGAGCCAGAGGAAGCGGTGCCAGCTGCCCCCCCCCCAGCATCCTCCTCCTCCTCACAGAAATGGGCGAGAAGCCTGACGCTTGGCTCTTCCTGTCCTGGTACTGCCCAGATCCCCTGGGAGGGCTGGGAAAGCAGGGAAGCACCAGGACCAGCCAGGGTTGGCAGAGTGAGTCACGGGAGAGGCGTTCCAGCCACTGCCCCTCTCCAGCAAGACAGAGCTGGCAGCACGTAGCCACAGCTGCAAGGGGCATCACCACAAGACTGAGTGGGATTTGTTTCTCACCCCACAGACTGGTCACCCAGTAAAAGGAAAGCACACCGGGGGGGGGGGGCACTCAGAGGCACAGAGCTCTTTCCTGCCCCTCCAGGTGTTTAGCCGTGCAAAATGGTTCCCTGTCAGGGCAAAGGAGTCTTTGCACCTAACATTAGGTATCAGCCTAAAAACCTGAGGAGGGACCTGAGTACTCAGGCCTGGTTCAATATCCCCAACCCCTGCTTGTGATGTTCTGCCCTGGGCCGAGTCAGGCCCACCCGCAGAACGGCAGGCCGGCTGACGGCTGCTCAGCAGGGGGTGGGTGGGGGTGGGTGGATCTGGCGGTGCGGTTGTTGCAGTCCACCTCTGAATCCCAGCGGTGGGAAGCCACCTCCGAAGGCCCCTGACTGCCTCCCGCGGGAGACGGGGGGCGGGACAAGGCCGGGGGCCCTTCGCTGCAGGGGCCCGGCGGAGCTGTCCGGCCCCGGAGATGCGAGGCGCGCCGCCAGGCTCTTGCCGCGGGGAGCGGAGCGGGGCGGAGAGGGGCGCACCGCCCGAGCGCTGCTGGCCCGCTGGGCTGGGCTGGGCTGGGCTGGGCTGGCTGCGGGGCCCAGGGCGCAGCTGGCGCTGAGCACCGTCGGAGCGCCCCTCCAAACCGAAGCGGGGGGGGACGGCACGGGGGGGGGAGAGCGTGTGAGCGCACAAGTGAGTGAAAATACGGCTTGCGGGTAGTTCTGGGGTGTGGGGGGGGGGCAGGCCTCAGGACTCCTCTCCCCCCCCCCCCACGCCAGGCCGGCCCTCTTTGCTGAAGCCCCGAGCAACTGGAACTGACAGGCTGCCCTCCCTTTCCCTCCTAAGGCCCCGGCGGCAGGAGGGGGGGCGAGGGGGCTCAGGTTACCCCCGTGCCTGCAGCTTGGAGGATCCAGCCATTAGCAGCCCCTGAGCATGACGGGGGGGGGAGGGCTTGATATCAAAGAGCTGCCTCTTCCTTCCTCCCCTCCCCTTCCTTCCACGCAGGCAGGCTCCACACGCCTCTCTTCACCATCCCCCTCCCACTATTTTTCATGTGTGGTGGTGGGGGGTAGGGATGGCGAGAGGGGGGAAAGCTCCCCCCCCCCGCTGTTCTCCCAAGGACAATGAGGGGCCCAGGGAAACCGATCCTCAGAACCTGCCCTCCCTGTTTGGGCTCATGGACCTGGTGACGCTGGAGGCAACCTCTGAGCATGTGTAGGGTGCAAGGACACAATGGTGGAGGCAGGGGAGGGGGGGCAACAAGAACTAGACGTGGCCCCTCTGTCAGCAGGCGGGAGGGGCTCCCAAGTGTCCTGGCATCAGCCTGCTCTGCCCCCTGCCCCCCATCTTCCCCTTTGCCAACATGATGCCAAGCAATGCCCCTGGGGGGGAGAAAGCTGAATGGGCACAGCCGGAGCCCCATCCTGAGAAGGACCTCAGAGCTGCCGAGCGCTGCTTGCTTTCCTTCCTGCAACCCAGTAGTGAGGTGGGCGGGGTTCCACCAGCGTCTGCACTGGGGGCTTTACAAGCAGCAGCACACAGGAAGCTGCCTTCTCCTGAATCAGACCCCCCTCCCTGTACACCAAAGTCAGTACTGTCCACCTAGACTGGCAGCGGCTCTCCGGCAGAGAAAGGTCTTTCACATCACCTATCTGCCTAGTCCCTTTAACTGGAGATGCTAGGGATTGAACCTGGGACCTTCTGCATGCCAAGCAGACGCTCTACCACTGAGCTATGGCCCCTCAGGGCTGGTGGGGGGGCATTGTGGGGCAGATACATGGTAGACACAGACATCCAAATCACCTCCAATGCGCTGAGAGGGTCCCAGACTTTTGCTTGGCCACATAGTTGGAAATCCTTCCACCCCACCCCCCCGCCCCCAAGCCTGCAAAAGGAGGTGCCATTCTGCAAAAGGACCCCTCGGCCCTCCCAGTACCTTTCCTGGCAGCCAGGTCCAAAGATGCCAGCTGGGCAAACCCATCTCCCACCTTGCAACTCTGCATGCGAGGGAAGGAAAGCCCTCTGCACTTGCTCAGAGGCCCCTCTACACCATGCTGACCACCTGCTGCCCCCAACTGATGGCAGGCCGAGAGATCACACCCTGCTCTTTGGGGCCTTGGCTGGGAGAGGGGGGATTGGGGAGGTCTGCAGCAGGGAGCTTGTCCTTTGCAAGCCACAGGTACGGGAGGGGGGAGGCGGGGGAGCGGCGAATTGCCTGGGCTGCCGGATTTTGCTCTCTGACCTTGAGGCCCACCCTTCACCACATCCTTAGCACTGCCCGGGTGGAGGCACCATGACCCCGCCGGCCCACAGCCCTGCTGCTGCCAACTATGCTGGCAGGGTGAGAAATCACCAACAGCTGGAAGTGGAGGGAAGGCCGAGCCAGCGTAACCAGATCTCCCCACGGCGGCACTTGGGGGGGGGTTGGGGTCAGTGGCAGCCGGCTTGCTCAGGGGTTAAGCACAGGCCATCGGGACAGTTAACTATCAGCCAATGCCCGGTAAATTTTCAGTTGGGGCAGCAGGGCCTGACATGCATGCACACACACGCATACAGAGGGCAAACAGCACATTGAGAGCAGCCCAGCCTGTTGGGGAAACCGAGCGCCTCACGGGGCGGGTACTGCAGCAGCCGAGACTCTTAGAAAGACAAGAGCCATAACCTAGGAATTTGGCTGGGGGGTGGAGAGAGAACATAAGAACATAAGAAAAGCCCTGCTGGATCTGACCCAGGCCCATCAAGTCCAGCAGTCTGTTCACACAGTGGCCAACCAGGTGCCTCTAGGAAGCCCACAAACAAGACAACTGCAGCAGGATTGTTCTGCCTGTGTTCCACCGCACCCAAAATAATAGGCATGCTCCTCTGATACTAGAGAGAATAGGTATGCAGCATGACCAGTATCCATTCTAACTAATAGCCATGAATACCCCTCTCCTCCATGAATATGTCCAATCCCCTCTTAAAGCCCTCCAAGCTGACAGCCATCACCACATCCTGGGGCAGGGAGTTCCACAACTTAACTATGCGTTGTGTGAAAAAATACCTTTTATCTGCTTTGAATCTCTCACCCTCCAACTTCAACTGCGTTCTAGTATTATGGGAGAGGGAGAAAAACTTCTCCCTGTCCACTCTCTCCAAACCATGCATTGCAAGTGTGGTCTCACCATAGATTTGTACAAGGGCAGCCCTTTGCAGATAAGGGGCTCAGTTGGGAGACGCCCCCCCCACACACACACACACAAAGGCTGGGAGGAGCACCGGAGGGGCAGCCTCTGAACTGAAGGCCAAGAGAAGTTCCAAGACATGGAAGGAAGGGTTCCTTGCACTTCCTCAAGTTTGGAACAAAAGCAGAAAAGGAAAATGGACAAGCCAACACCAAAGGTGGGAGCCAGAAGCCTCCGGGGTAGGAAAAGGAAGGCCAGGCCAGCGGCAGGGGGGGCAAGTGCCAGCAGACAGAAGGAAGGAACTCCATCCTGTGATGCCCTGTCGCAACGCCAGCAGAGGCAGAAAAGCCAGAGAACAGGAGAGGAAGATGCCATGCCCAGCTCCAGCAACTCCCCCTGGGGCAAAGGGCAGGGGTCCTCTTAGGGAAACTGGGTGGGTTCCCGGAGCCCAAAGGAGAGGGCTTGGCATTTGGGAGGAGGAGGATCCCGGGAACTGCAGGCAGGATCACTTGACCTTCTCTGGAAAGGTACTAGGGCAAGTGGAAAGCCCCCCCGCCCCTGCCCAGAGGTGCCCTGGAGGAGAGGTGGGAGGTCCCCCCTTCAGCCTCCAGCATCTCCAGGTGAGGGATCTCAGGAGGAAGGGGCTGGGAGATCCCCATGGAGACAGCCAGGAGCCACTGCCTACCGGGTAGGCGCCACCATGCCCTATGAGGAGAGACTTAGGGAGTTGGGTTTGTTTAGTTTGGAGAAGAGAAGGTTGAGGGGAGACATGATAGCCATGTTTAAATATCTGAAGGGATGTCATGTTGATGAGGGAACTAGCTCGGTCTCTGTGGCTCCAGAGACTAGGATACGGAGTAATGGCTTTAAACTAATAGAAAAGCAGTTCCACCTAAACATTAGGAAGAAGTTCCTGATGGTGAGGGCTGTTCGATGGTGGAACGTGCTGCCTCGGAGGGTGGTGGAGTCCCTGTCTTTGGAGGTCTTTAAGCAGAGGCTGGATGGCCATCTGTCGGGAGTGCTTTGATTGTGGGATCCTGCATGGCGGGGCGAGGGTTGGAGTCACTGGGGATGTGGGGGGGAGGTAGTTGTTAATTTCCTGCATTGTGCAGGGGGTTGGACTAAATGACCCTGGTGGTCCCTTGCAACTCTATGATTCTAGGCCAGACTGTTCAGAAAGCAGCTTGCTCCGGCCACAGAGCAAGGCTGGTGTTTCCAAACCTGCCTCCCGGGTCCAGTGGTGAGCCTTGATGGCCCAGGGGTGAGGTTACAACTAGCACAGTGGTAGATGGAGATGGTTCTCTGACAGGAAGCTTCGCAGCGGTGCCTGTGGGAAGACAGGCTCGGCACCTCCCCCCCCCCACAAAGCCGGAGGTGGTACACTCAGGACAGAATTATGGCCATTGATCCCTTCAGCCTGCCTGCATTACGTGCAGGTGGTCAAAGGGTGCCTACATGGAAAAGTGGGGGCAGAGAGCTGCATGAGCCGAGTCCAGGGACCAGGCCTTCTTCCGGGGGATGAAGCGGCAGTATGTTGAGACCAGGGCTGTGCGTCCAGGTGGCTGATCGCCAGCTTGGGTACCTTTATAGGTCTAAGAGGTGAATGGAGAGTGGAGTAGGTCAGCCAGAGTGGACTGTAGGATCAAGGCCAGGCCAGGCCTGCACTGATGTCTCCAAAGAAGAGCACTGATCCCCAGGGCAAAAGCATCTAGTGGGAACAGATTGGATGTGCTACAAAACAAGGAAGGAGATCGATGTGTTCATAGAATCATAAAGTTGGAAGGGACCACCAGGGTTATCTAGTCCAACCGCCTGCACCATGCAGGAAATTCACAACTACCTCCCCCCCCACACACACCCAGTGACCCCTATTCCATGCCCAGAAGATGGCCAAGATGCCCTCCCTCTCATCTGCCTAAGGTCATAGAATCAGCATTGCTGACAGATTGACATCTAACCTCTGCTTTAAAATCTCCGGGGAAGGAGCACTTACCACCTCCTGAGGAAGCCCGCTCCACTGAGGAACTGCTCTGTTAGAAAATTCTATACAGTGGACTGCGGCTCCTGTATGAACATCTTCCCACAACTGAGTCCGGCCTGCCCCCAGGCTCCAAGCGGCACCCTGACAGAGTGGCAGCAAGAGGCCAAGGGAGACAGGAACGTCCCAAGTCTCAGGCAGCCCCAGCCAACTGAGTGACTGAAGGTGAGCAGAGATGGCAGCTGCATGTCGAGCTCCTCCAACGTGCCTCTGAAAGAAGCCCCGGGCGCCGGCCAGCTTCAAGGCGACTTGTGTGGAAAGTGTGTCCCTGCAGCGACGGTGATGCAAATTCTGGACCCCAAAGGCCTCCTGTTGTGGCCCAGCTAGAAGACCAGGGCCTCCATGAGGGGGGCAGAGGAAGGCAGGGCACAGAAGTCCCCAGTCTGCGGGGGAGGGGGCTCACCAGGTTTCAAAAAGGCTGTCACCGAGCTGGGAAAAGCGCAGAAGAGAGCCAAGAGGGCCAAGGGCTTGGTGCGCCTTTCCTGCATGCACTCGCTCCTGCTCTCTGTGTGCGCGTGCGTGTGGCGGGACCTTGTGAGCCACTTGGAACCACCTGGCCGGCCACTGTGGGAAACAGGATGCTGCTGCGGCAGACGGACCCTCCCGCCGTGGGCTGGCCCAGGCAGGTTCTTCTGACGTCCAGCTTGAGCTTCCCAGAGGATGGGCAGCAACAGGTGGAGGGCGGCCGAAGAGGACAGGAGTGGGGAGGGGCTGGAACGGAGGAGAGAGGGCGTGGAGCCACAGGGACAGGGGGCTTCAGCTCTAGAACAGGAACCTGGCCTGCTCATGGCTTCATCTCTAGGGTGGCGAAGGCAGAATGCAGCCATCCACTTCTGAACACAACAAGAGGTGGGATGAGAGAGCCTGGGGGGGGGGCATCGCTGGGAGAAATGCCCCTGCTGGAATACCAGAGGGAAAGCAGTGCCTGGCCAAGATGCTCCAGCTGCCCTCTGCGAGGGGACACGGGACGGCCCGCTTGCTTTGCCCCCCAGCTGCAGCCCCTGGCTCCCAGCTGGAAGAGAGAGCGGTGCCTCGCCCGAGAGTCCAGAGGCTGCGTCAGGGTCCTCTCTGGTCCTCGCCCCCTGCCCCACCCCTGCTGTGGGAAACACCCGGCCTCCCCCTGGCCCCTTCACACAGCAGAATGAAGGGGAAGAGGCACACGCCTGTCACACCCGTTGCACGATTGCTCCCCTGGCAGTCGCCGGCTTCAGTCCAAGGTTCTGCCCGGCCCCTACAAAGCCCTTTGTGGCCTTGGACCGACCCACCAGCAGCAGGACCACGACTCCTTTTCTGCTCACCTGTGAGGTGCCTCCCTGCCGAGGGGTCTGCGTTAGCTGCCTGGCCTGATGTGAGCCTCAGCGAGGAAGGCCACGAACGTGGAAACGTCACGAACCAGATCGGCCCCCACCCATTCATCCCCACCCGTGGTTGTGGCACCCGGCTGAGAACCACCGGTCTCTTGCCGTGGTTGCTGGATGCGCCACCCTGGCCTTCAGTGCATCGTTTTCTACTTCTGCGTTTGTGTCAAGGGATCAGGCTGGCTGCGCAGTGTGTGTGTGGGGGGGCATCTCAGGAGGTCCCTTTTATAATAGACTGGCGTCTGCGGCCCAGCTTCCCCACCTCTTGCGTATCGCTCGCCCCCAACCGCTCTGTCAAAAAACCTGGGTCCCAGCATCACAGGAACAAAAAGCCAGCAACATTTATGTTTACTGGCATTTGGTGATTATACTTTGCATATATAAGTTACAAGAACATAAAAAAACTGCAGCAGCACAACATATAGTCCCTGGTGGGCAGGAAGAGGCACATCAAAGACACTAGTTGGTGGGCGGGTTATGAGGAACAATAAGAGCGCCCCTGGCCCTTTACCCAGCCGTAAAGAAGGGCACAGATGGATAACAGGCAGCAGATAGGGTTGGCAGGAGTTAGCATGCAACACAGGACTGGAGGAAGCACAAATTCTTTAGCAATGGTTACAAAAACCCTGCATCCCACCAGGATTATGCCTGCATCCCGCTGGCTGAGAACCACTGGTATATTGCAATTTTTATTGCACCACCCTTGCTTTAGCTGCATTATCATCTCCGTAACCCATGCAAAGACAGGGCTGGTGTGTGTGTTTCACAATATTTTCTAATTCTGGAGTTATAGTCGTATTGCATTGCTTATTGGATGTTTTGCACTTCCTGATTGACCTGCTTGCTGTATTTTTAATCCACCAGAAGCCTCAGTTAGAAAGGTGGGCTCCTAGAAGTCAACAAACAGGGGGAGCCAAGGAAAATAGCACCCCCCGTCTCAAGGTGGGGTGAGGAGCCAGAGCCCCCCTCCCATTTGTCAAGGAATCCCAAAATCACAGCCACCCTTTCCAGGAATCAGCTGTGCCAGAAGGTGAAGGTGGCTTCCCAGTCAGACTCTGCCCAGCTGTGCTGCAACACAGCCAGCCAGAGCAGGGGCTACAAGGTCCCCTTCAGAGCAGAGGGGGCTGCAGGCATCTCTCTCCTCCCCATGTTCTGACAGCTGCCCAGATGGCCACCCCATTGGCCACAACAAAAGCTCCTAATTGGCTGTGTGCCAGGGGCTCTCCCCCCCCACACACACACAAACAAAATCACAGGGCTCATGACTGAATTATCACTCATTATCTCTAGTGAGGGGAAAGTGGGGGGAGGGTGGGGGATGACAGCGATCATTATTTGCTCATTGGAATCCTGACATCCAAAGGGGAGGAGGGGGGCTGACGGAGATTAATCTGCCGAGCCAGCGCGGCAACTGCTGCTGCTGGGTAAACGTGACTGAGCTGCCAGGGCATTAAATCACTGCACAGGAATGGGGGGGGGGGGAGACGCCGCCAGCTTCCTCCAGGCAGAGCCCCCTCCCCAAACCAGACTGGGAAATGGGAGCGTGGCTGCCACCTGCTGGACAGTCTGGGGAACTGCAGCCCTCTCCTTCCCTGAGGGGGAACGGATGGGTCTTCTGCATGGGTGGGGAGGGTGTGTGTGTGTGTGGAGGGGGTGTTTCCATCCCCTGAGGCCATGCTGCAAGAAGTGGTGGTTTTCCATTATTTTATTCCAAAAATAAATTCATATTGAAGCAAAGGGAGGCTTAAATTAAAGGTCCAGTGCGGGGGGCGGGGCGGGGCGGCGGAGGGTGTCGCTCTGTCCCTGGGCCCCCCCTCTACCTCCTCTTCTCCTTCACGCTGTAGTGCAGCAGCAGTGGGGCGGGCTGCAAAGCAAGCAGAGGGGTCAGGGTCGGCCCCGCTCTGAAAACACCGCCAGCCCCCTACCCTCCTCCCCCTACCCCCTCCTTCCTCCCGGCTCACCTTGCCATACCAGCGGGAGAGCCAGAGCTGCTTCAGTGTCAGGTGGTCCGGGAGCACCTCATTGCCGAAGAGCACCAGCACCTGAGGAGGTGTGTGTGGGGGGGTCACCCTTGGCAGCACTGCTGGGGCACCACGGCGACCCCCTCCCATTACCCTCCCCAGCCCCTCCCAGACCGCGGTCTCACTCACGTGGGGCAGGGCCAGCTCCAAGCGGCCACACAGGACCCGGCGGAGGTGGCGGATCTGGGCCCGGACCGAACAGCGGACGTACTTGTGCTGTGGGGAGGGAAGGAAAAGCAGAGGCTGCTGGCCCACGGGTGCCCCTGAGCCACCCCCACCCCTCCGCTTCCTCCTGGGAAGGGCCAGGCCGGGGGGCCCTCTGCAGGGCCCCCGCTTCCCCACGCAGGCCCCCTCCCCTCCCCCCACCAGTCTGGGCTACCTGAAGGACGTGCCGGTTCTTCTCTTTCCCAGAGCTGCAAGAAGAGAGGGGGGAGGGTCAGCAGATGGGAGCAGGTAGGGAGTGGGCCCAGACCCCAAGAGACCCCTCCACCCAGCCCCCTGGGAAAAAGACGACCCCGGGAGCTTCCTCCCAGCCTCCCTCAGCACAATCCCAACAGTTGCCCCTCGCCTCCCCCTGCAGTAGCTCCCTCCACTTTCAGGGCTCACAGAACCTGACTAAGAAGAAGTGGGCTGGGGGGGGGGACACGGGGGCGGCTGCCCTCCCTGCCCCTGTCATACTGACCCCTGCTTCTCCAGGCACAGCGAGACATGTTCATCGAAGCGGTAGTAGTGAGCACGGGAGTGGTCAAAGTCAGTACATGGCAGCCCCAAGCGGTGGGAGATGGGGTCTGGGGGTGAGACGGAGCGTTAGGGGCGGGTCGGCCACCCTGCTCCGAGGCCAAGGGCCAGGGGGTGGGGCTCTCCAGCAGCATCTCCTCCCTCCCCCCCCCCACAAGCCCGTAATTCAGGCTCCATCCTTCCCGGGGGTGCGGGGACAGAGTCCAAATCACACCTTCGTTGCTGGGCTGGGTGACCCGCTCCAGGCCTCGGGACTGGCAGAACTCCCGGATCCGCCTCTCCTCACCTGCAGAAGGCAGACAGTCAGAGGCGCAGGGGGCGGGGCCAGCCCCATCCGGGAGGGCAGCCTCACCCCGCTCTGGGGGAGGGACTTGTAGCCTGGGCGGGTGGGCTCGTTCTTGCCCTTGGGCTCCCGGCGGCCCAAGAGAGCCTCTCCCAGTGGGGGGGAGCCTCCCCCCCACCTCCCCCGACACTTACTCTCCTGCAGCCCAGGCACCAACTTGTAGACGATGTCTTGCATCACGCGGTCCAGCTTGAGGTTGAGGAGGGGCTGCGTCTCGTGGATCTTGGTGCTGCACAAGGGGCAGTACTTGCTGGTCTGCAGGTACTTCACGATACAGCTCTTGCAAACTGCCAGGGAGAGGCCCCCGTCAGCCCCCGCACCTCTTGCCCAGACACCAGCCCCCCGCCTCCCACGAGGTCAGACCCAAAAGAGTGCTTCTCCACACGAGGCGTGTTACCAGAGGGCGTGGCGCTGGCTGCTGGCCAGCACAGCTCCCCCAGGGGATCAGAGTGGTTCACGAGGGGCAGGCCTTTCACGGCCTGTGCCCCAGAAGGGCTGGGGTAGGCGCTGGCCTCCTGCTTTGGGCCACCAAGCATCTGGCAAGCTACCCTGGGAAATGGGAGGGGGCCGCAGCTCAGGGACAGAGCCTCTGCTTGGCATGCAGAAGGCTCCGGGTTCAACCCCAATAGCATCTCCAGTTAATAGGGCCAGGTAATAGGGGGATGGGAAAGACGTCTCTGCCTCCGACCCAGAGAGCCACTGCTGCTCCGAACAGGCGGCCCCCTGACTCGCAGGGGCCCGGGGTCAGAGCCACTCGAAGGCAGCAGCCCGTGCTCAAGTGACTAGGCGGGTTCAGCCAGGCTCTACTGATACTCCTCTGAGAGGGGGGCCCAGAGCGCGACCCCCCAATGGCTGCGCTTCTCTGAGAGCCAGCCTTGCCTTTGGCAGCAGGCACAGAAGGGCACCGTGGCTGGCACCGTTGTGCTTTTAGGTCTCCATGGGGTTTGGGCACCCAGAACCTCTGCTCATTTCAGTCCCTGTTAAACACTTTGATCTGAGGACCTTTAGTTTTCAGGTGGATTTCATGACGTTACGCTTGCCAATTTCTCTAAGTAGCAAGATGCCAGCCAGCCAGGAGCCACCGCAGGGAGGTCAGACCTGGGAATCGACTCAGTCTTCCACACTGATTGGGGCACCTGGAGCCGGAGTGGAAAGGCTTTGGCTTTGGAGGGGCTCTGGTGGCTGCCTGCGGCCCTGGCTACTTCCCCAGCCTTTGTGTTTTCAGCACGGCCCCATAGTGCTAGGACGCAGAGGGCCACCCCCCCACGCCTCTGACCAATCATGGAGCCTCGCATAGGGTAGCTTCCCTCCCTCCCCCCACCCCCGCCGGCCGGCCGCGCCACTCACAAGTGTGCAGGCATTCCGTGATGGTGGTGGCATCGATGAAGTATCCGGCGCAGAGGAAGCAGACGATGTGCTCGTTCAGCTCCTTCATCTTCACTTTCACCTCCTCCTGCAGACAGAGACAGACTCCAGGGGGGTGCTCCCGAGGGGAAGCCTCCCCCCACCCCACCCCCGGGGCACCCAGAGGCCAGCAGGGAAGGGGGCCTCGGAGGGAAGCTGCCTCCGGCCTCTCTGATGAACACTTGCCTTCCTCCCTGCGTGCCTGAAACCCAGCCCAGAGAGCTGTGTTCGAATCCCACGGTCTCCATAGAGCCTGTCTGCGGGCAGCCCCTGGGACTAGAACGGCACAGAGTCGGCAGCATCTCTGTTCCTTTTGCAGGGCTGCCCCCCCCCCATATATACTTTGTTCCTGGGCCTGCCCCCTGAGCTGCGCTTGTGCCACAGTTTCCTTCGTTTTTCGCCTGCTTGAAAGATGAGCATGAGGTGAAACCCACCCACCCCCAGTGCGCCAGGAGGGGCTGCCGTTCAGTCCCCCAATTCCCCTGAGGTGATGCTCAGGGCTGGGCGGCAACATTCAGCTGCACCCACCGAGGCAGTTTGGGGCGAGGGGGGGGGGAATGTAGGCAACTTGGCCTCAAGGCAGGGGTGGGTCTGGACACCCCCCCCCCCGCCACTGAGGTTTGGTGGGGCCTGACCAGGCAGGAGCTGGACCAGTGGCCTCCCGCCTCTTTTCCCCTGTCTGTACAATGGGGACAGCAGCCATCCCTCTTCCCGAGCAGCAAGGAGGACAAAAACCGAAACACGTGCAGTCCATTTTGTGCCCAAAAAAGGGTGGAGGGGGGGGGGCCAAGTGCCCCACCCCAAGACTGGGCTGGAAAACACAGCCCCCCAGTGGCTGCCGGGGAGCCAGAGATGCCAGCAAGGCTTACTCCAGGGGAAGGACAGCGACTCGGCTCTGCTGCAGCCCGGGGCCCCCGCAGCCGCCGACCCGGCGCAGCCCCACGGGGGTTGGTGTGGGCCGGCTGCCCCCCAGCTCCCCTGCCTCCGGGGCTGTTCTTGCCCGAGGGGCAGCGCATAGGGCTTCATGGGCACGTGGCGGTGGATCTCTGGCCCCTTTCCTTGCGGAGGTAGAAGCGGAACGGCATCGCTCTGCCAGGCAAGGGACCGGAGCCCGGCTTTGAGACATGGGGATTCAGAGACCCCCGAAGGCACGCGCGACTCGGACGCCAATTTCCCCCCCCCCGCGCAAAAAAGGCTCCCCGGGGGGGGGAGAGGGCTGCTGCGTGACCGGAGGGGGGGGAACCCGACCTCCCCTTCCCGCCGGGGCCGGGGGCGGCCAGGCTCTCCCAGCCCACCCGGGGGGGGGGCCCGCCCCCGCCCAACTTCCAGCACGCCCCCCCCCCGGCAACACGGCCCCCGCCGGCCGGAGCAGGACCCCCCGCGCGCTCCTGTGCGGGCCTGGAGGGGCCCCTGGCGCGCATGCGTGGCCGCCCCCCCCGCCCCCCGCCCGGCCTCACCTCGTTGCGGAGCGGGTCCATCTTGTAGACGGCCTGGAGCTGGTTGCGGAGCCGCATGGCCAGCGCCATCGGGCCCCCCGCGGGAGGCGGAGACGCCATCTTGCTGCAGACCCCCCCCCCCGCTTCCGGGCGCGCAGGTGAGCGGCGCGGCGACTACAGCTCCCGTCGTGCCCCGGGGCTGGGGCGGCCGCGGGTCCGGCGGGGGGCCGCGCGGGGCAGCGCGGGAGTTGTAGTCCCCTTGGCCGGCGGAGGCTCCGGGGCGCTGGGGAAGGCGGGCCCACGCCGAGCCTGCCGGGGGGGGCAGGGGGGGCAGGGGGGCGGCAGAGGCGCAGCCCCGCCCCCTCCGCCACGGGCTGGGCTGCAGGGCCCCGGGGGGGCGGGGGCGGGGGCGATGCGCCCATGGCTGCCCGCCCCTTCGAGGCGCCCCGGAGCCCAGACGGGGCGCGCGCGCTGAGTTCCCAAGGACGGCGCTGCACCTGCGGACCCATCGGAAGCCTCCCAGCCCCCCACCCCCCCGCTGCGGCCCGCCCGGGGCTGGGAGAGGGGAGGGGGCGTCTTCGCGGAGGAGAGGGGGATTCGTGGCCATCCGTGTCGCGACTGAGTCACCTCATTCCGACACGCGGGCTGCACGCAGACCCACAGAAGCCGCTCGTCAGCAGCCCCCACCCCCCCTTCCTTCAGCAAGTACGCCCACGCCCCCCCCCCCCGCTTCCCCGTCCCGTCCCGTGCCTCCCTGCCCCGACGCCCCAGTGAGCGCCCAGGCGGGGCAGAAGCGCCGTCCCGCTGCAGCGCCCACAGCTGCCCCCAATGCGGCCGGGACGTGGGGGGCTCGGCCCCGCTCCCCCCCCCCCCCGACGGGAGCAGAAGGCAGAGCTCATCCGTCTGCTTCGGAGGTCGCCCGGGGCTCAATCCTCGGCCAAGAAAGCAGGCCGTGGCGCTCCACCCAGCCTCCGGGCCTCATGGACTCCGTTGGGCTCTATGATGATTTTATTATTGCGGCAATAGCCAGATAAATTGGGCTCTATGTGAACGGGGGGTGGGGTGGGCAGCACATCATTTGGCGCCCGTCACACGCGGGACGGTCCGGGGGCCGGCCTCGGAAAGTGCCCGTAGGGAGACTGGCTCGCCGGGTAGCGTCGCCAGCTTTGAGGCTGCAGGTCCCTGGAAAAACCGGGGTGGGTAATTGTGGCTCCCAGGGCACACCCAACCCTTTGTGTGGGAGGGAACCCACTCTTTCCCCGGAGATCATCCCCAGTGGGTCGCCGTGTTAGTCTGTCTGCAGTAGTCGAAAAGGGCCAGAGTCCAGGAGCACCTTCAAGACTCACACAAATACTTTCTGGTAGGGTAGGAGCTTTCGTATCTGAAGAAGTGAGCTGTGGCTCACGAAAGCTCACACCCTACCAGAAAATATTTGTGTGAGTCTTGAAGGTGCTCCTGGACTCTGGCCCTTTCCCCCCTGAGAGGCAGACCCAGGGAACAGCTGCTGAATGGCTGCACAAAGGAGGTTGGAGCCACCAAGCTCGGGGGAAGCATCTTCGTGGTCCCGGTGAATACGTGAAACTTGGGCACGGGAAGGGGGGGGGAGAGAAAGGCGGGTGGTAACCCTTCGCGTGGATGAGAGACGGTTGAATGTTATGCCCTGTTTTGTAGACGTGCTGCTTGTTGTGCAAAAAAACCCCTCTCCAAATTCCCTTTCCTATTGTGTCCTGTGTGTGACTGAAAAATGCTGTCTCGCTTGCTGACCCTCCCGGGGAGGGAAGCATGAAGGGAGGAGGAAGAGCACTTTCAACTGTGATAAGCATACCGTGCAGAGTACGGGGGTGTTTGAGTCCCCACCCTGTTTTTCGGAAGCCGCCGTACTCTCGCTGGAGTGAGGAAAACCTTTAGTTTTAAGCCACAATGGGAAGTAATCACAGCAAACAGACGAGCCCCAGGGGCTACTAGTCATGCAGCATACCTATTCTCTCTAGTATCGGAGGAGCATGCCTATTATTTTGGGTGCGGTGGAACACAGGCAGGTTGGTGCTGCTGCAGTCGTCTTGTTTGTGGCTTCCTAAAGGCACCTGGTTGGCCGCTGTGTGAACAGACTGCTGGACTGGATGGGCCTTGGTCTGATCCAGCAGGGCCTTTCTTGTGTTCTTATGATAGCAGCAAACAGGTTAAAACAACCCAAAAGCGCTACATGCTAGAAATTCAATTTTTTAAAAATTAAAACATATAAAGTATAATGGTGGCTTTAAGGTAAAGGTCCCCTGTGCAAGCACCGGGTCATTCCTGACCCATGGGGCGACGTCACATCCCGACATTTCCAAGGCACTTTGTTTTACGGGGTGGTTTGCCATTGACTTCCCCAGTCATCTTCCCTTTACCCCCAGCAAGCTGGGTACTCATTTCACCAACCTCGGAAGGATGGAAGGCTGAGTCAACCTTGAGCAGGCTACCTGAAACCAACATCCATTGGGATTGAACTCGGGTCGTGAGCAGAGCTTGGACTGCAGTACAGCAGCTTACCACTCTGTGCCACGGGGCTCATAATGGGGGCTTTAGCAACAGAGAAAAACAGCAATAAATCAACAGCACTTAAAAACAAATCAAAAAGACCAGTAATCAAACCACCGAAAAGCAGAGCAAAACAGCTGGACAGAACTTGGTTGCTTAAAAGCCTGAGAGAGGAGGAGACCGTCTGCATCTGGAACCAGGTTGGCCGGGGGGGGGGGCTTTCCGAAGCCGGAGCACTCCTCTACTGTTCTGCACCTCACCTTTGAAAAAAGAAAGTGTACAGTTCTGGTCACCTGTCAGGCTGCTATCTCGGTTTCAGTATTGTTTCTGTGTTAGTACTGTACTGTCTAGCCTCAAGGCCGACCACACATACCAAGGCCTGGGAACACTGCTCTTGGGAAAGTTGACTCGGTTTGTGTATGCTGATGGGGTATAATCTCCCGCCATTTACTGCCTTATATTATCGTTCGCTTAGTAAGACTCCCATAGCTGCCATAGTTCCCTGTATGCACTGTATTGCCTTTTTGACCAGTAAAAGCCATCTGATTGGATTCTGTACGACTCTGTGGTGATTTCTGGTTCGAAGGGTCAGGAGCTTACATTATGGCAGCTATCTCTCCTTCTTTATTGTACTACTAGTCAGGCTGGAGCCCAGGAGGGTTCGCCTGCCGCTTGGATGGGAGCTGAGAAGCTCTCCGAGTGACCTATTATCCTGGATTCCTCTCGGAAGGATCCCACCCTGTTACAGGACATAGTCGCTGAACTCTTCAGGACTACCCTAGAGGTTTGCTGCTTGAGGGGACTGGTACAGGAACAGTGGCAATCTCTTAAAGGGACTCTCTGGATGTTGACGTCGGAGGATACTGATACTCGTTTAGATCTTCAAGACTTGGATCAATTACTGGACGATGCCCGGTTGGCAACTGAGGATTTACAAATATTAACTGGACTTTTGGATAATCTTATTTCTCGAGAAACTTTTTCTACCATGGCGGGAGCCCCGCCGGAGGGTTTTTCCCTGATCCCGGATGCAGCCAGTTGTCAGGCTGAGGCCAAGCGAGTCGCTATTAGCACCGCTCTTCTCCTTGTGGAATGTACAAAGACACCCCGGTAGCCACCTTGGCTCAAGTTTTGACCTCGACTTTTGGAGCCGAGGCACCCGCACTGGCGGTTCGAGTACAACCTCTGCTGGGCGGGGAACCCGACCCCATACTCTCACTCCTGGAGACAGAACTTTTGCCGCGCATTACGGCAGAGGCTGCCCTAAGACTTGAGAACGCCAAAGTTCTTGCGGATCAGCAAGCCGCCGAAGCGGCTAAGGTTGCAAGAGAGAGAGAAGCTGCGGAAGCAGCCAGGGCGGCTGCAGCAAGGATTAGGGATCGGGTGAACGTAGACACGCGCCCCAAGGACAATGTACAAGGGCTATCAGGTCTGTCTTTTTCCCCGGCGTTTGTCCCGTCGCGCGCGACCCAACGCGCACGCCGTTTGGCTGACCGACGTCGAGACTCAGGAGAGTCTGAAGACGAGGATCTATATGGGGATAGCTCTCAATGGGCCTCAAGCTTCCGGACCAGTAAACCTCATCTTACTGGTGGCCCAAGTGAGGAGGTTCATCTCTTACGAGCCCAGAATCGGGAGCTCTCCGACCGTGTTGATCAACTCCAGGAACTAATGGAACGTATGCTTCAGGAGAACAGGCAATTACAACAAACCCTGATAGCTCAGAGACAGCCCGTTCCGATACCGGGTCAGGGGGTACCCGTACAGCCACCCCAACCACCCGCTAATGTGCCTGCTCCACCCTTGCCTCCTGGAGCTCCTGTTGTTCCTCCGCCCGGACCACCCGTGCAACCGGGCCAACCTGCGCCCGGCCCTTGGAAGCAACTCAAATTGAGGACTACGTACGACGGATCTCTCGAGACTTTGCCTTGTTTCTTGCATCAAGTGGACAGTTATATGCGAGAACAAGGACAACTTTTCCCCACGGAAGATAGCCGGGTGCGTTATGTAGCTTCCCTTCTGACAGGTAAAGCGGCTGACTGGATGGTCCTCCAGTTTGACACCCGCTCTCGTGCTATTCGTTCCCTCAACAACTTCATGACTGCCCTGAGAAGGAGGTTTGAGGACCCCTTCCTGGGGGAGAGAGCCAAAACGGAACTCTTACAATTAAAACAAGGCTCTGCTACAGTTCGAGAATTTGCCGATGAATTTCAACGACTGGCAAGTAAAATTGTAGGTTGGCCCGAGACTACCCTGATCCATCATTTCAGGGAAGCCCTGCATCCTGACATTCTGAACTGGTCTTACATGCGGGGCGATCCCGATACCCTCGAAGACTGGATCCTACTGGCCGAGGAAGTGGAAAGCCGCCGACGCTTTATTTCTCTCGTCCGTCAAAAGCACAAGGAAAAAGGCACCCAAAAGCCTCAACCCAGGGCACCACTGCTCGTCCCACGAAATCCTCCACGTCCGCCCCAGGAACGTGAAGCCCGATTTCAGAGGGGTGCCTGTCTTACTTGCGGAGAAATGGGCCACTTTGCAGCCGTTTGCCCGCGCCGCCAGGAATTATTTCGTCCCAGCACGACAACCCGCGCCCGAGGTCGTCCACCACGCAGAGGCACCGCGGCCACCCGCAGCGCAGCTCCGGGAAGACCCACACCCTCTGCACTCCATGCCGGGGACCCAGCCTCCCTGCCTACTACCAACGACCCCGCCGGGTCTCGGATTACAAGTGCCCCATTGGGGGACAACTTTCCCTCTTCGGATGAGGAAAATCCTTGGAATTCTCCAGCCTTAAACCTGGAATCTCCCCTCGACTTGTCAAAAAACGGCTCCGGTCTGTGGTGAATGGAGCGTCTCCACAGACCTCTCAAGATCCTCCTATCAAACCGAATGCTCCTACCAAAATCAAAGAAGTAGACTCCACCGTCTACGTGGATGCAGTTTTACAACACCTTAACGGTGGCCCACAACTACCCGTCAAAGCACTAATTGACTCCGGTTGCTGTCGCACTCTCATAAGCGAAGCCACTTTTGCTGCACTCAGAGCCGACTCTGAGGCTTTACCCGCCCCTGTCCAGTTTGCCCAAATGGACGGAAGCCATTTCCAGGGAGGTCCAGTTGATCACCGCACCATAGGAGTGGCAATGGGAATTGGCTCCCACTGGGAGCAAATAGACTTCACTATAGCCCCTATCCGTTTTGAAGTGGTCTTAGGTATTAACTGGATTAAAGGACACAGTCCCAGCATTAACTGGGAATCAAACACTATCTCCTTCGCCAGTCCTATGTGCGATCAGCACCGGCAGAACTTTGCACTGTTATATCCACCCGTCCCAGCATTGGCCTCCGATGTCCCAGCACTTCCAATCCTACCTAACGTCTATCGAGACTTCGTGGATGTCTTCGACCTTAAAGAATGTGACACCTTACCCCCCCACCGAGCCTCGGACTGTACAATTAAAGTGGTCAAGGACTGCACATTAACCAAAAGCAAAATTTACCCTATGAGCACTTCCGAGCGCACTGTTCTCCGAGACTTCCTTGACAAAAACCTCGCCAGAGGGTTCATTCGCCCATCGAATGCCCCGAACTCGGCCCCCGCGTTTTTTGTCCGAAAAAAGGAGGGCGACCTTCGTTTGTGCATTGACTTCCGAAAACTCAATGCGGTTACCCAAACCAACGCCTATCCTATCCCATTAATTTCTGATATTTTGGGACAATTACAGGAGGGCAGGGTATTCTCCAAACTAGACTTGGTGGAAGCCTACTACCGAGTTCGCATCCGTGAAGGAGATGAGCACCTCACTGCCTTTTCTAGCTGTTTCGGTATGTATGAATTCCTCGTGATGCCGTTCGGATTAAAAGGGGCCCCGGGGGTCTTTATGCAACTCATCAACGAAATCCTTCATGACTTGCTATATCGCGGGGTGGTGGTTTATTTAGACGACATTCTTATTTATTCAAAAACCATGGAAGAGCATGTAACTCTAGTCCGAGAAGTTCTGCAGCGCCTGCGCGACCACCAACTCTTTGCCAAACTGGCTAAATGCGAGTTTCATCAAAGCCAGCTCACATTCTTAGGATACATAATCTCCCACCAAGGTCTTCGCATGGACCCTGTCAAAGTCCAAGCCGTTCTCGATTGGACTCCCCCCACTAACCGCAAACAAGTGCAACAGTTTTTGGGGTTTGCAAACTTCTATCGAGGGTTCATTCCTAACTTCGCACAAGTGGCCCTACCCATTACTGATTTACTAAAAACCAAAGGGAAAGCAAACACGGCTACCTTACCTTCCGCAAAAATCCTGTGGACTGATCAATGCCAAGCTGCGTTTGTAGCTCTCAAACGCCTCTTCACATCCGAACCTGTATTACAGCACCCGGACCCAAACCAAATGTTCGTTGTACAAGTCGATGCCTCCGATGTAGCTATGGGAGGGGCCCTTCTCCAGAAAGGTCCGGATGGCCTTCTTCACCCCTGCGCTTACTTTTCGAGGAAGTTTGCGCACGCACAATTGAACTGGCCCATTTGGGAAAAAGAGGCAGCGGCCGTTCACCATGCCCTAACTCTGTGGAGGCAATTCTTAGAGGGGTCCAATATCCCCTTCGAGGTTTGGACCGATCACAAGAATCTAGCTGCCCTCACAGGGTCCCATAAACTATCAGCGAAACAACAACGTTGGGCTGAATTCTTTGCTCAGTTTCGTTTCGTCCTAAAGCATGTTCCTGGGAAGCAAAACGTTCTCGCAGATGCCCTCTCCCGGTTGCCACAATACCCAGTAAAACTCGAGAGACCGACTGACTCTCTGTTCACCCCTACGCAAAGGGGAGCCCTTCCTGTACTGGCCGTGCAAACTCGATCTCAGCGACAGCATCCCAGATCCAGTTCTCCAGCGCCTCCAACCCGAGTGGCTACCCAACCGCCCTCGCATCAGCAACAAACCGACGATCCCGATCCTCCATCCCCACCGGCTGCCCTACCGCCTACGACCTGCACACCACCGCACGTAAGCTCTACCCCCATCACTACTCCTAAAACTACTATAGCCGGGGGGGGGGGTCCCACCAAGATTCCCATCTCCGAATCCTTTTTAAATACCCTTCGGGACCACTGCCTTTCTGAACGCTCCACTCACACCCTACCCCCTGGGATAATGGAACAAGGGGGCTCATGGTACAAAGACTCTAAATTGTACGTACCCAAGGCACTTCGCAAAGACGTTTTACACTTAGCTCATGGAGTCAAAACAGCTGGACACTTTGGATTCCTAAAAACTCTCCACTTATTGCGCCGACAATTTTGGTGGGGGGGAATGCGTTCCGATGTTGACTCTTTTATTCGTAGCTGCCCTGTTTGCGCTACAATGAAACGCTCACAAGGCAAACCCCCGGGACTACTGCAACCTCTAGAAACACCCAACAGACCGTGGGAAGTGATTGCTATGGACTTTATGACTGATCTCCCTCTCAGCGGGGGAAAAACTGTATTATGGGTTGTTACCGACTTGTTTTCCAAACAAATCCATTTGGTTCCATGCGCAGGAATCCCCTCTGCTCAAAAACTGGCCCGCCTCTTCGTGACACATATCTTCAAATTACATTCGTTTCCGCGCAAAATAATCTGTGACCGCGGCAGTGGCTTTGTTTCCAAGTTTTGGAAAGCATTTCTCAAGTTGGTGGGGGTAGAACAAGGATTGTCTACTGCATACCATCCCCAAACCGATGGTCAAACTGAACGTGTAAATGCTGTCCTTGAATGTTATTTACGCTGTTATGTTAACTACCACCAAGATAACTGGGTAGAAATGTTGCCTTTTGCAGAATATGCCTACAATAATGCTGTACATCAATCTACAGGTTTTAGCCCATTTTATGCAGTGTATGGGCAAGATTTCGGTCCTGTTACTCCCACAAGCACTGTGGAGGGGGAGGGAGATCCTGACATTGCTTCCTGGGCACACACCCTCCGTACCACTTGGCCTTGGCTCATTAACAATCTCGACCGAGCCAAGCGCAAATACAAAGCACAAGCTGATAAACACCGTTCCCCCGGGGGGGAACTGCGAGTAGGTAAACTAGTCTATCTTTCCACCAAAAACCTACGTTCCACCCGTCCGTGCCTTAAACTCAATGCTAAATTCATTGGCCCATTCCCGATCACACGGGTCATAAATCCTGTCACGGTGGAATTAGCTCTCCCGAAAACCCTGAGGCGTGTGCATCCCGTTTTCCACATTAGCCTCCTGAAGCCCCATACGGCCTCTCCGCAATGGCATCCCGATCCGCCCCCCGAACAGCCCATTATGGTGGGGGGGGAAGAGCACTTCGAAGTCTCCAAAATTCTTGACTCCCGTGTTCACCATGGAAACCTACAGTATTTGGTCCGGTGGAAGCACTTCCCCCCTGCCTACGACGAATGGGTTCGTGCACGAGATGTCTCCGCCCCCAAACTAACCGATGCCTTTCACACTGCCTACCCGGACAGGCCATCCCCCTTACCGATTGGGAGGGGGCCTTAAGGGGAGCAGGATGTCAGGCTGCTATCTCGGTTTCAGTATTGTTTCTGTGTTAGTACTGTACTGTCTAGCCTCAAGGCCGACCACACATACCAAGGCCTGGGAACACTGCTCTTGGGAAAGTTGACTCTGTTTGTGTATGCTGATGGGGTATAATCTCCCGCCATTTACTGCCTTATATTATCGTTCGCTTAGTAAGACTCCCATAGCTGCCATAGTTCCCTGTATGCACTGTATTGCCTTTTTGACCAGTAAAAGCCATCTGATTGGATTCTGTACGACTCTGTGGTGATTTCTGGTTCGAAGGGTCAGGAGCTTACACACCTAAAAAAGGATATTACAGAGCTTGAGAAGGTGCAGAAAAGAGCAACCAAAAGGATTAGGGGACTTAGAGCAACTGCCCTATGAGGAGCGGTTAAAACGCTTAGGGCTGTTTAGCTTGGAAACAAGGCAGCTGAGGGGAGACATGATAGAGGTCTATAAAATTATGCATCGTTTGGAGAGAGTGGACAGGGAGAAGTTTTTCTCCCTCTTCCATAATAGTAGAACGCAGGGTCATCTGTTGAAGCTGGAGGGTGAGAGATTCAAAGCAGATAAAAGGAAGTATTTTTTCACACAACGCGTAGTTAAATTGCGGAACTCTCTGCCCCAAAATGTGGTGATGGCTGCCAACTTGGAAGGCTAGAAGAGAGGAGTGGACATATTCATGGAGGAAAGGGGTATTCATGGCTACTAGTTAAAATGAATACTGGTCATGCTGCATACCTATTCTCTCCAGGATCAGAGGAGCAGGCCTATTATATGGGGTGTTGTGGAACACAGGCAGGGTGGTGCTGCTGCACTCGTCTTGTTTGGGGGCTTCCTAGAGGCACCTGGTTGGCCACTGTGTGAACAGACTGCTGGACTTGTTGGGCCTTGGTCTGATCCAGCACGGCTTTTCTTATGTTCTTAAAGACTCGAAACAAGGTCTCCACTAAGGATCTCAGAGAAAGGGGGTGAGAGCAGATGGAAGATGTATGACGAGCCATTCAGCACACACCTGAGGTGACCACCAGCACTGTGAACCGAGCCCAACAGCAAGTTGTTTTAATCCCAGCAAGATACAATTTCTGTAGGTAGACCGAGTCAGGGTGACATGAAGTGTAGTCATCTAACTGAAATTCCAATAACCCTCAGCATGAAGCTGGCCTAGGCAGCTGCCGCCAGACGCCGAGTCAACCTTTTTATTGGGCTTTCCACTACAACCTCTAAGATCTTGGTCTCAGCCAGTTCAGACCCTATTAGCATATATTTAAAACTAGGGGCCCGCACCAGCTCGCTCCTCTGGCCAACTGTGTAATTGCAGGAATACCCAATGAAGCAACAATAAGATGCTGTGGCTCAATGGAAGAGCATCTGCTTGGCACACAGAAGGTCTCTGGTTCAATCCCCGGCATCTCCAGCTAAAAGGGTTGGGTAGCAGGTGATGTGAAAGACCTTTCTCTGCCCAAGACCCTGGAGAGCAGGTGCCAGTCTGAGCAGACAAGTCTGATCTTGATGGACCGAGGGGGGTCTGATTCAGTGTAAGGCAGATTCATCTGCATATGAAATAGCAATCCTTTATTTATTTATTTTTGCAAACTGTAGCCAACGTTAGATTTTTAACAAGTTTCATACCACTGCTTTCTCTCCAATGGTAATCCAAAATGGATTACAACGTTCTCCTGCCTTCAGTTTTATTCTTACAATAACCCTGTGAGGTGCCGTGCCACCAGATTGCTTGGCTTTTTTTTTTTTAAGGAATTGCTATCGTCCTATAGCACAGCAGTGTTATAATGATAAATTGCCATGTTCCTCCGACTTCCCAGCTTTCATTTCAAAAGTAAGCCTCTAGCCCTTTTCATTGCAGAGGTACAATGAGAAACTGGACGTTTTGTTTCTACGCAGCAGGCAGTTGTGCGGCCAGCAAAGAGTTCAGTCCAGAGATGGGCGCTTGGGGCAGCGGCCTGCTTTTGGTCTGCCTGCGCCTCAGATATGCAGCTAATCCCAGAAGGCGGAGGGATTCCCCATTCTTCTGTTGCAGCAGACAGAGGGAATCTTTCTGTGCTTTGAAGAGCTGCGTCTTTTGCTGAACTCGTGCAAGTGCTGCCCTCATGTGGCCACTTTGAGATACAACAGAAACCAAGCTCAAAGAGAAGCGGTGGACTAAAATTGCTCAGCATCCTAAGAAGGCTGCCTTGTTATCCCCTGTGGCCACTGTTGCCAGGTGTCATTGTGCTCTTCTGGTGTATTTGTTAGTGTTGCATAGAGCAGTCTGGGATTGGATGGCATTTTAATCCACTGTCCACCCCCCCCACCTCAGCACCTTCATTCATGTAACAAAGTGCAATCTGAACCCACAAAAACCTTTTAAAAATAGACTTAAGGTGCAGGAAGATTTCTCTTTGTTGGGGTATTTTCTGCATTTTCTTGGAACAGTTTGGCTTTTACACAAAGTGGTGCACTTTGACCCTTTCAGATGTGGCTGCTGGAGTTTGGTTGTTTGCCGTGCTGGACACACGGCCCCTTCTGTGCAAGTGCAGAGCAGAGAGTCCTCCAGAAATACACAACTCCTAAGAGGCAGAAAACAGCCCAGGCATTTCTGCAGTGCTGTGTTTTCTGTTGCCCCAGAAGGTCGGACCAGAACCAGTGGGTTGAAATTAAATCAAAAGGTTGTCGAAGGCTTTCACGGTCAGAGTTCATTGGTTCTCGTAGGTTATCCGGGCTGTGTGACCGTGGTCTTGGTATTTTCTTTCCTGACGTTTCGCCAGCAGCTGTGGCCGGCATCTTCAGAGGAGTAACACTGAAGGACAGTGTCTCTCAGTGTCAAGTGTGTAGGAAGAGTAATATATAGTCAGAAAGGGGTTGGGTTTGAGCTGAATCATTGTCCTGCAAAAAGTAACAAAGGTAATGTGCTAACCATTGTCCTGTAAGTATCAAGATAATGTGCTAATGAGGGTGTGGTATGTTAATATGGAACCACTGTTAATATGGAGTCACTGATAGGATGGAGAAACTTTTGAAAAAACATAACCTACAAACAGTGTTTAAACCCACCAAGAAAATACAACAAATGCTACGATCAGCAAAAGACAAAAGAGACCCCCTCACCTCTGCAGAAGTATATCGTATACCTTGCAGCTGTGGACAAGTTTACATCAGGACAACAAAACGCAGCATACAAACAAGGATAAAAGGACATGAAAGATACTGCAGACTTGGCCAACCTGAGAAATCAGCAGTGGCTGAACATGGACTGACACAAACAGGACACAGGGTCTTATTCCAAGACACTGAAAGACTGGACAATTCTACCAACTATTTTGTCAGATTGCACAGAGAAGCCATTGAAATTCATAAACATCAGCACAACTTTAACAGAAAAGAAGAGAGTTTAAGAATGAGTAAGGCTTGGCTTCCTGCCCTGAAAACCTCCAGACTAACAAAGACTACAGTCCACAATAGCCATGCAGATTAGCTTTGGATTTCACACATTAACAGATCACTTCAGGATACAATGGTTCCATATTAACATACCACACCCTCATTAGCACATTATCTTGATACTTACAGGACAATGGTTAGCACATTACCTTTGTTACTTTTTGCAGGACAATGATTCAGCTCAAACCCAACCCCTTTCTGTCGATATATTACTCTTCCTACACACTTGACACTGAGAGACACTGTCCTTCAGAATTACTCCTCTGAAGATGCCGGCCACAGCTGCTGGCGAAACGTCAGGAAAGAAAATACCAAGACCACGGTTACACAGCCCGGATAACCTACGAGAACCAATAAATCAAAAGAGTTTCCATCTAGACATTAGGAAGAATTTTCTAACTGTTAGAGCGGTTCCTAAGTGGAACAGGTTTCCTCGGGAGGTGGTAAGCTCTCCTTCCCTGGAGGTTTTTTAAGCAGATGCTGGATAGCTGTCTGTCAGCAATGCTGATTCTATGACCTTAGGCAGTTCATGAGAGGGAGGGCACCTTAGCCATCTTCTGGGCATGGAGTAGGGGGCCACTGGGGGTGTGTGGGGGAGTGAGTTGTGAATTTCCTGCATTGTGCAGGGGGTTGGACTAGATTTTTTTAAAATAAATTTTTTATTGCATTGGAGGTCATTTTACATCTCCATACCTTTATACTTACAATTTACACTTTCCTTCTTCCAATACAAATTTCCCCCTTTCCCCCCCTTTCCCTTCCCCCACTGACCAATCCATAATATCATATTTTCATATTTTCAGCCATGAGCATAGCCTTTTTAGTTTTACTAAAGTCTCTTCGTTGGCTTCTCCTCTTTTCACCCAATTAATGTATGGGTTCCACTTAGTCTTCAGTTCCATTTCTTCTGTTTCTCCCATCGTCTGTTGTTTTAAGTATCCCAATACATCTGTTTGCACATATTCAAACACATAATTATTCCACCTGTCCATAGTCCACTTTGTTTTATCTTTCCATCCAAAAGCTATAACTGCGTGAGCCGCTAATATCATAGCTTTAAACATCTCTTGTTCACTCTTTTCTACCTTCTCACAACCCATTATTCCCATAAACACCAGGTCTACAGTTACTTGAAGTCTAATCTTAAACAATTCTCTAATTTTACTAAGTATTTTGTTCCAAAATTCTATTACCCTTGGGCACTCCCACCACAAATGTGAGAACCACCCCTCTTTTGCGTTACAATGCCAACAATTCGGTCTCATTCCTTTGATCATATGTGCTATTTGGACCGGTGTTCTGTACCACTTCAGCATTATTTTCCTTTCCAACTCTTTATATCTATCCATCTTCAACATTTTAATATCCTTCATCATTTTATTCACCATTTGTGTTGATATTGTGGTTTCTTTTGCCCATTTTGCCTATATTATTCTAATCATAAATTCTTTATCTCTTATCATCATTCTGTATATTTTCCTTGCTAATCTTTTTCTAATATATGCTTCACTCTTTATTAACTCTTCCAATTCATCGTCCTCTCTTTTCATACATTCTCCCCATCTTCCTTGTTTTACTGCTTCATATAGTCCCCTCAGTCCCAGCCAATGTCTTTGGCCCACTTCATCTAATACTCTCTGAAAAGGTTTCAAATTTCCTTGCTGATCTAATATGTCCTTCACTCTATAATAACCCTTATTTTTCATTTTTAACCCTAAGTTACCATCTATGACACTTTCTTTCACACAGACTATGGGGGTCCATCTTGATTGTTTGTTCATCCACTTCATTTCCCATTTATTCCAAACACTCAATACTGCCCGTCTTGGGCCCTTGGTTAATTGTAAAGCTTTATTTAAATTTTCTGTAAATATCCCATATTTCCCCATACCTTGATTTAATTCATTCTCTACTCTTATCCATTTCATATTTTCAGCTCCCTCAATCTCCATCAATGCTTTTAAATGAAATGCTTCATAATACTGTTGTAATTGTGGAAGACCCCATCCCAATTCCTCCTGAGGCGCATAAATAATTTTCTTCATTACTCTTGCCTTCTTTCCTCCATATACCCATTTCCTAATAGCTTCATCCCACGCACCCACTTGTCGTGAATCATAATCTATTTGGGTAAATTTTTTATGCCTTTTAGAGAAGTATGTGGGCTGACAGTCTCCCCCAACCACTTTGAAAACATCCTGTATTTTCCCATTATTTAAATTTATTTTATTACATTCATGTAGGTCCAGATTAAAGTCTCCTGCTAAGATTAAGTGTCCTTCTTGAAATTTCTGTAGTTTTCTAAAAATTCCTTCAATAAATTTTCTCTGTCCTTTATTTGGTGCGTATATATTTACTATTGTAAACTTTTCTCTATTCATTTTAAATTTCAAGAATACATATCTACTTTCCCTATCAATTATCTGCTCCATTATCTCTATACTCATACTGTCATGAGTTAGTATTGCTACTCCTCTGGATTTCCTCGTTCCCCTTGCCTCCACTGTGGTCTGCCATCTGGGTATATTTAACAAAGGTTTTGCATCCTTTTTATCTTTATGTGTTTCCTGGATACATAATATGTTTATCCCTTGTTTCTGTAGTATATTTTTCAGTCTATACCTTTTTACATTTGAGGCCAAGCCATTTACATTCAAAGAAAGTAACTTAATTGACTCTACCATTCCTTATTAGTTTTAAAATTAAGGTGTGCCCATGGTCCCTCTTTTTTTTCCCTTTGTTGGTCCTCTCCCCTTCCCCCCTCCCTCCCTCCCTCCCTCCCTCCGACCCCTCCCCTCCCCCCCTCCCCACCCCCCTTCCCTCAGAAGATGTTGAAAATACCAGGGGTTTTCACCCCTTCCCATCTTCTTTCTCAATGGAGATCTGCGTTCCCCCCTTATGCCCCCCCTTAACAACATTTTTCCATTCTTGTTAAGCCCCATGTAATTACTTGTCAAAAGGTCAACAATTAGTTTCACTTAAACAGTTTAATATCTTCCTTCTTCTTCTTCTTTATTCTTCTTCGGCTTATCTCTGTTTGCACTCCATAGTTCCAATTTATCAATGTAGCTCTTTTTCCCCCCCAAACATACTTGTACTTCAATCCGTTGTTTTGCCTTGTCTGGGTCTCTTGGCTCTGCTTTGAGTCTGGCTGGGTCCTGGGTCCTTCTCCTCCTCCTCCTCTTCTTCATCTTCTTCCTCCTCACTCTGTAATTCCATTGATTCCCTGGACTCCTGTTCCAAGTTGCCTGCATTTATGCCAAACTTCTCCAGCATTTTTAAAGCCTCTGTTGGGTTCTTTGCTCGGTGCAGGACTCCATCTTTATACACCAGAATCACTGCTGGATAGGCCCAGGACAGCATTATTCCATTATCAAACAGCTTTTGGGCATATGGTTTCATTACTGCTCTCAGCTGCAATGTCTTCGTTGAAAAGTCCTGTCGAACTACAATTTTATTCTCGTTGAATTTCAGGTCTTTGATTTTTCTCAAGGCTTTATACACAGACTCCTGCATTTTTTCCCTGGCAAAGGCAACTATTACTTCACGTGGGTTTGCTCCCACTGGGGGGCCTGGCCTCAATGCCCTGTGAATTCTTTCCAAATCGTTAGGCTGAATTTGGACCCCCAGATCCTGGAGCCAAGTTACGAACGTTTGTTCCAATTCCTGTGCATTCACTTTTTCAGTAAAGTCCTGAAAACAAAGATTTCTTCGTTTCTGTCTGTCATTTAAAGCAGCCAGCCTACTTGTTAATTCTGCTATTTTCTTCTTGTTGGTTTTTGATCTTCTCTCATTCGCTTTGACTGTCTCTTTAAACTTTAGCAGTTCAGTGTTTGTTTTTTTAACTTCAGCGTATAAATCATTATAATCCTTTTTTAAGCTTTTCTCCAGGCCCGCAATAGCCGACATATCTTTAATGTCCTTTTTGGTGGCCATTTTTCTTACTCCTCCTCCACCTCTTCTGCTGATAAGCCGAAAAACAACAACTCACAGTCCGAGCAACAGTTCACTCACCATAAATTTTCTTCCCAGTGATGTTGAACTTTTCTTACAACAAATAGTTGTCTTTCCAATCAAACTTTCACCATTTAAGGGCTATTTAATTGCTTTCTCCTTGGAGGGGGTAGAGAAGGGCTGCTAAATTCCTTCCCGCATGCGCAGTTCTCCGGGGTTGGACTAGATGACCCTGATGGTCCCTTCCATGATTCTATAATGTCCTCCCCCGGACTCTTCCCTCCCACTAACACACTCTCACAATGGTAGAAAAGAGCAAGAGTCCAGTAGCACCTTAAAGAGTAACAACAATTCTGGCAAGGTGCACTACCCTCATGCCAATCCTAGGCTGCAACTCCCTTCGTTATCCCCCTTTCTGCCTTTGGGCTGTCAGCGCCTCAGCAACTGCGCCTCAGCATTCCTTGGCGGTGTTGTGGGGAGGCGACAGGGCAGTGACTGACAGGGCTGCCCCCACTCTGCTGGCCTCGGGGACTCCACAGCGCCCTGTGTCTGCACGACAGCTGGCCTGGCTGCCACAGCTTGCCTTGTGGGGGTCAGGGGGTGGAATCATAGAATCATACAGTTGGAAGGGACCACCAGGGCCATCAAGTCCAACCCCCTGCACAAGGCAGGAAATTCACAACTACCTCCCCCATCCACACCCCTAGTGTCCAGAAGATGGCCAAGATGCCCTCCCTCTCATCATCTGCCTAAGGTCACAGAATCAGCATTGCTGACAGATGGCCATCTAACCTCTTCTTAAAAACCTCCAGGGAAGGAGAGCCCACCACCTCCCGAGGAAGCCTGTTCCACTGAGGAACCGCTCTAACTATTAGAAAATTCTTCCTAATGTCTAGACGGAAACTCTTTTGATTTAATTACAACACATTGGTTGTGGTCCGACCTTCTTGAGCAACAGAAAACAACTCGGCACCCTCCTCTCTATGACAGCCCTTCAAGTACTTGAACATGGTTATCATATCCCCTCTCAGTCTTCTCCTCTTCAGGCTAAACACACCCAGCTCCTTCAACCTTTCCTCACAGGACTTGGTCTCCAGACCCCTCACCATCTTTGTTGCCCTCCTCTGGACACGTTCCAGCTTGTCTACATCTTTTTAAAATTGCGGTGCCGAAAACTGAACACAGTACTCTAGTTGAGGTCTAACCAGAGCAGAGTAAAGCGATACCATCACTTTGCGTGATCTGGACACTATACTTCTGTTGATGCAGCCCAAGACCGCATTTGCCTTTTTAGTTACAGCATCACACTGCTGACTGATGTTCATTGTTTGGTCTACTAAGACCCCAAGATCCTTTTACACACACTACTGCTCAAACAAGTCTCCCCCATCCTATAATTATGCATTTGATTTTTCCTACCTAAACGCAGAACTTTACATTTGTCTTTGTTGAAGTGGATTTTATTAGTTCTAGCCCACTTCTCCAGCCTGTCAGGATTATCCTGTATCCTGGCTCTGTCTTCTACCGTATTTACTACCCCTCCCAATTTAGTACCACCTGCAAATTTAATAAGCATCCCCTCTATTCCGTCATCCAAATCATTTATAAAGATGTTGAACAACACAGGGCCCAGCACAGATCCCTGAGGAACTCCAGTAGTCACTTCTCTCCAAGTGGATGAGGAACCATTAACTAGCACTCTTTGGGTACGATCTGTCAACCAGTTACAGATCCACCAACAGCAATAGGATCTAAAGCACATTTTCCCAATTTGTCAACTAGAATACTATGTGGAACCTTATCAAAAGCCTTACTGAAATCTAGATAAACTATGTCTACAGCATTCCCCTGATCCAGCAAGGTAGTAACTTTCTCAAAAAAGGAGAAAAGATTAGTCTGACATGACTTATTCTTGAGAAACCTGTGCTGGCTCTTAGTGATCAGAGCCATCCTTTCTAAATGCTCAAGGACGGACTGTTTGATGATTTGTTCGAACACTTTTCCTGGTATAGAAGTCGAGCTGATGGGTCGGTACGGTAGTTACTCGGATCCTCCTTTTTCCCCGTCTTGAAGATGGGGACAACATTTGCCCGTCTCCAATCTTCTGGCACCTCACTTGTTTGCCAAGACTTTTCAAAAATAATGGACAGAGGTTCAGAAATTACATCTGCAAGTTCTTTGAGTACCCTTGGGTGCAATTCATCTGGCCCAGAGGATTTTGTTTCATTTAAAGAAACCAGGTGTTTGTGCACTACCCCAATGCCAATTCTAGGCTGCAAATCCCTTCCCTCATCACTTGTTCTGTTTATGCCATGTCGAGCACCTCTTCCCTCACGAGAAAAGACTGAGGAAAAGTAGGAATTGAGGAGTTCTGCCCTCTCTTCATCTCCTGTTACAATTTCACTGTCCGGTCCACACAATGGGCTTATCTTGTCCTTGTTCTTACCCTGTACATAGGAAACGAACCCTTTTTTGTAGCGTTTAGCATCTCTCGCTAGCCTAACTTCATACTGAACTTTAGCTTTCCTAACACTCTCCCTACAAGCACTAGTAATTTGCTTATATTCCTCTTTGGTTATAAGGCCCTCCTTCCGCTTCCTAAATGAGTCTTTTTTATTTCTCAACTCTTTAAAAAGCTGTTTATGGAGCCACCCTGGCCTCTTTAGGCTCCTCCCATTTTTCTTTCTCATAGGGATGGTTTGGGATTGCCTTCAGTATTTCATTTTTAAGAAACTCCCACCCTTCTTGAACTCCCTTCTCCTTAAGTATTTCTGACCATGGGATTCTACCTAGCATAAGTTTAAGTTTGTTAAAATTTGCTCTTTTGAAGTCCAACCTACATGACTGACTACGTATAGGTTTTCCTCTCCCCAAGATTGTAAATTCCAAGAGTACGTGGTCACTGCTACCCAGGGTGCCTACTACTTTAACCTCATCGACCAGTTCTTCCCTGTTGGTGAGAATCAAGTCTAAGATAGCAGACCCCCTTGTTTCCGCGTCCACTTTCTGGAATAGGAAGTTGTCAGCAAGACAAGTCAGGAATTTATTGGATCTTGCATTTTTAGCAGCGTTGGACTTCCAACAGATATCCGGGTAATTACAATCTCCCATGACCACCATATCCCGTCTCTTTGAGAACTTTGTGATCTGGTCTAGGAGCATCCCATCCAAGTCCTCTGCCTGGTTTGGTGGTCGATAGCAGACCCCCACCATTATATCACTTTTATTTCTTATTCCTTTTATGTTTACCCATAGAGTCTTGACTGCACTACCATGCTCAGATTCATGTACTTCTTCACAAGTGTACACATCTTTGACATACAGTGCTACTCCTCCCCCCTTTCTTATCTGTCTATCCCTTTTAAACAAGTTGTACCCCTCAATCTTAATATTCCAATCATGAGTGACATCCCACCAAGTTTCAGAAATGCCTATTAGGTCAAAATTCCCTTCCTGTATTAGGGCTTCGAGTTCTTCCTGCTTGTTTCCCATACTCTGCGCATTAGTGTACAGACATTGGAATCCGTGGTTTATGTGCCCCGTGGTTTTCGTTTCTGTATTTACCTGTGAGTTTATGTTTCCTTGCATATATGCCACTCCCTGCAAATCTTTATTGTTCTCGTCTTCAGGTATTATCAGCATACAAGGCTTTAAATTGTTGTCTCGCTCCCCCATAGGATTTAGTTGAAAGCCCTCCTGATCAGGTTTGCAAGGCTCTCACCAAAACACTTTTTCCTACCCTCGTGAGGTGTAAACCATCCCCCGACAGAAGAGCTTCTTCTCGAAAGCATAAGCCATGGTCCAGAAATCCAAACCTTTCTTGACGACACCACCTACGCAGCCAGTCATTAATTTGGAGTATTCGTCTTTCTCTGTAAGCTCTAGCCCTGCTGCAAACCTATAAACAGATTCCAGCAGACGGCAAGTCCACGAAAGCAGTTTTATTGGTTAGAATCGACAGGTTTCAGAAGCCATATTCAGAAGGACACTAGTAAGGGGCAAAGGCAAGGTGCAGAGCATATATGGAAAAGCAACAGGAGATAACTGGTAACCTGGCAACCCCCCTCCCAGAGGCAGGAAGGAGTACTTGGTGATTCCCACAGTATGGGAATTTATGAAGACTAAACATGGGGCACAGATTGGCCTTGGACAGAATAGCACAACAGCACCTGGAAGCAGCACAACCACACTACCGCATACCATCCTCATGGCTTGCTCTTGACGGAATAGGCGATAAAGGAAAGAGGAGAAAAGGAGGAAATGTGAAGAGGTGAAAGAGGACAAAGAAGAAAGGCTTGTGAGAAGGGTGTGGCATGCCACCCCCCCCAGAGCACGGCTGGAGACTTCCCACAAACACCTAAAGCAGCCAGAGACCCTTTTGGGACCTTAAAGACATATGAGGCAAGCCTGAAGAGGCAAAGAACATTCAGATCATGCCCCTTTGTTCAGAGTAAAAGGAACAATTTGAAAGAAAAGCAGATAGAGAGACTCAGAGAGCACAAATTCAGAACTGAGCAGCTACTGAACCAATACACTGGTGTGGGTGTCCTAAGGGAGAATAAATGGAGAATGTACAAGCCACTTCCTGATGGGAAGAGAAGGGGGATTGATCCTAGAAGCATAGAGTTGGAAGGGGCCATACAGGCCATTTAGACCAACCTCCTGCTCAATGCAGGATCAGCCTAGAGCCGTGTTGGCGAACCTATGGCACGCGTGCCACTTCCGGCACACGTAGCCCTCTCTGCCGGCACGCGAGGGTGGGCTCCAAAAGGCCTCCCTGGTCGTCTGTGCCCCTCCCTCTCTCAGCTGAGATCCCCCCCACTGTGCGTGCGTGGGCGCATCAGCTTCCTGCCTCACACTCATGCAGGCTGGCTTCTTCCTCTTCCCCCTCTCTTGCCCTGCTACAGTTGACAGGCGGCTGGAGGCCAGCAGCAACGAGGCAGGGCCTCCTCCTCCAAGCTCCAGCAGCAGCTCCTCCTCGCTGCCTTCCTCCTCCTCGTCCCCCTCAGGCGGCTCCCAACAGTCCAGCTGCCGCCATCGTCCTCCTCCTCAGGTGCCTCTCCCCCGGCCATTTTTGCCCGCCGCCTCCTCCTTCTCAGGGCGCTCGCGGAGGGCCAGGCAGCCCCTCAACAGCCGTGCGTCCGCCAGAGAAAGGCCTGCCATCTCCTGCCGTCCTCCCCCTCTCCCCCGCTCGGGCTCGTCCCTGACTCCTGCGATAAGCTTGTGGGGTAGCCGGAGCCACCCTCAAGTCCTCTGGCTCGGGAGTGGCTGCGTGGCCTCTGCCTTCTCCCTCCCTGCCCCCTAAGGTCGCCCGCAGGCTGGCGGGGTCGCGAGTGTTGGCGCGCTCGCCCTCGCCGCCCCCTCCTCCCCTGCCCCCTCCCAGCTGGGAGGTGACCGATGCTGCCGCACTGGGCCCCAACATCTCCGCCGTCCCGCACCATCGCCTCCCCGCCTCCCCAGAGCAGCCGGTAAGGGGGGGAGAACTTCGGGTGTGCGCCCTGCAGCAAGTCCTGGGTTGGGCTTGAGGCCCGACCCAGGACACTTTCTTTCTTCCTTCCATCCTTCCTCCCTTTCATCCTTTCTTCCCCAGTTCCTTCCTTCTCTTTCCTTTCCCAGTTCCTTCCTTCCCCTTTCTTTCTCTCTCTCTCGCTTTCTTTCTTCATCCCTCCCCCTTTCTTCCTTCCTTCCCCAGCTCCTTCATTCTCTTTCCTTTCCCAGTTCCTTCCTTCCCTCCCCTCTTTCTTTCTTCCTTCCCCTCTTTCTTTCTTCCTTCCCCTCTTTCTTTCTTTCTTTCTTTCTCTTTTTCTTTTTCTTTCTTCCCCTTTCTTTCTTTCTTCCCCTATTTCTGTCTTTTTCTTTCTTTCTTTCTTTCTTTCTTTCTTTCTTTCTTTCTTTCTTTCTTTCTTTCTTTCTCCATCCCTCCCCCCTTTCTTCCTTCCTTCCCCAGTTCCTTCATTCTCTTTCCTTTCCCAGTTCCTTCCTTTCTCCATCCCTCCCCCTTCCCTTCTTCTACTAGGGCTGCCAACCTCCAGGTGGTGGCTGGAGACCTGGCAACCCTAGCAATAATGTCTGGTGGCTGAGCAGAGGACGAGTCCTGGAGAGATGCATGCCAAATACAAACAACTGTTTATTGAAAGGTAAAAGTTTGCATCATTGAAAGCTCTGTTGTTGTGTTTTTCTTTTAATGCAAAATATGTGAATGCATGAGTTGTTTTTTCTAAACTAAAACCTCAGTATTCAGGTTAAATTGCTGTATTGGCACTTGGCAATAAATAAGTGGGTTTTGGGTTGCAGTTTGGGCACTCGGTCTCTAAAAGGTTCGCCATCACTGGCCTAGAGCATCCCTGACAAGGTTTTGTCCAGCCTCTGCTTAAAGACTGCCAGTGAGAAGAAGCTCACCACCTCCCTAGGTAGCTGATTCCACTATCCAACAACTCTTACTGTAAAATTGTTTTTGCTAATATCCATCTGGTATCTTTCCACCCACAATTTAAACCCATTATTGCGAGTCCTATCCTCTGCTGCCAACCAGAACAGCTCCCTGCCCTCCACTGAGTGACAGCCCTTCAAATACTTCAAGAGAGCAATCCTGTCCCCCCTCAAGCTCCTCTTCTCCAGACTGAGCATTCCCAACACCCTCAGCCTTTCCTCACAGGGCTTGGTCTCCAGGCCCCTGATCATCCTCATAAGAACATAAGAAAAGCCCTGCTGGATCAGTCCAAGGTCCATCAAGTCCAGCATTCTGTTCTCTCTGAGGCCAACCAGGGGCCTCTAGTAAGCCCACAAGCAAGACAACTGCAGCAGCACTGTCCTGCCTGTGTTTCACAGCACCTAATATAACAGGCATGCTCCTCTTGTAGTGATCAAGGTTTTTGCTTGCAAGTTTAGAGAGCTGTAAACTGAAAATAACTCTTGGCTGAACTCTTTGCTCTTGGCTGCTATTTACAGTATCACAATTCTCCCCGTTTTATTAAATTAGAAAAGGCTTACACCTCATCCAATCTTTTTGATAATACAATATTTTTCTCAGAACATAGGTCCTTGGTTCTCTATTCAGGTAACCAAGCAAATGAATTGACACCTGTTTGAATCTTTCTAACTTTTATTTAAAAATGGAAAGGTTCTTTTTAATAAACAAGACAGTATAAAATATAGTACTAATATTATTGAACTTATACAGAATGTAATTAAGCAGGCAAATATAATCAATTCTACTAACATTATTTTAATGCATATTAAAACTAGTTGTCTGTTAGAATAAATCAGAATTCAGTCTCTTATTCATTGCTCTTAAGGAATGTCAAATAAGCCAAAAGGATCCTTATGTCTTACCAAGCAAGGGTCTTTCAATCTCTGAACTTCAGTCCAAGGAAAATCTGATTTGGCCTCAGACTCATGCATAGTTATAGAGAAAACTTATCTATCTGATCAGTCTCTGAAGTCACTTATCATGTGACTATTTCTAAGTACCTGGTTCGCTATTATAATAAGCAAAATCAGCACAAATACATCTGTTCACTTTATCACATGATGAATACATTTCTGAAATAGCTAGGTAGAAGACCAGAAGCTATCTCATCAAAATAACCTTTTCAAACTTTCCCAAAAGCTTTCCCCCATTACATCAACTAAGAACTAAAACTGAAAGCAAAGGATGACATAGCTAAAATGTGTCTCCTTGGACCTGGGATGAAATCATTGCTACTGCGACACTCTGATCCAGGAGAGAATAGGTATGCATCCTCGTCACTCTCCTCTGCACCTGCTCCACTCTGTCCACATCCTTTTTGAACTGAGGCCTCCAGAACTGCACACAGGACTCGAGGTGCAGCCAGACCAATGCAGTGTATAGAACTATGACATCTTGTGATTTGGATGTTATGCCTCTGTTGATACACTCTAAGACCGTAATAGCCTTTTTTGGCCGCTGCATCACACTGACTGCTCCTATTTACTTTACGGTGTACCCGTACCACAACCCCAAGAGTCAGTCTTTGGGAAGACCATCTGTTTTAGGCTCCCAAGGATGCCTGAGTCCCAATGGTTGGGTGAAAGAGCCATTTTAATATTCTTGGTTCACTGGATTGTTGGGGTTTGGGCTGGGAGAATCCAGGTTCCCCCAGGCCCCGTGCTGCCGTGTCTCTCCTGCCTACCTCACCTGCCAGGCATCTCCTGCCAGTGTCCGCCCCACTCCGGGCCTGCCACTGACATCTGCCTGCATCCATATGACAGGTAATAATGCTGCACTCCTCCTCCCCCAACCCCCGCCTGCCTTAATGAGCCAGCCGGCAGCATCCGCTGTCGCTTGCCCCTCCCAAGAAACTCATTAAACTGCTGCAGGTGGAAGCTCAGTGCTGGCAGAGAGGTTGTGGGTCTGGGGTGGGGGGTGGAGATTCCTCTGCTAGGTTGTGCCCCTCCCTCAGCCTTGGTGTGAGGCAGCCTGCCAGCCAGGAACTCCCTAAGTCACTTGGGGCAATCGGGTGTCAATGGATTTCGATGACTTATTCCTCTAGCCAGTTTCATTTGCAACATTTTGCCTCTCTCTCTCTCTCTTGATTGTTTTCTCCCTTACAACAGTCCTGCAAGGTGGGTTGCTTCCCATGAACAGCTTGAAGAACAGCTTGAAGAAAGGGGGCTGTATGAAGACCAGTTTCAACATCCACGCTGGGACCCATCCCAGCTGCCTCTGGGCAAAGGACTGCAGGCAGGCATGTGCTTCCTGAGCCAGCGGTGGGCAGGTGTGGCTTCCCCCATAATACCAGCAGAGTGCGCCTGTGTGGCCTTGTGGGCCCTGGGAGGGGGGAGAGGAGGGGACAGGCTCCTGGCGCTGGCCGGGTGGCTCTCTGCCTCTCCCCTGCCCCAGAGTCCTCACGAGACCACCGTCTCTCTCTGACTTGACCGGGGCCATTTCAGGCACACTTCTCCCCCTTGGCCCGTGGGCACTGCCGGCTAAACCAAGCCCCGCATCTCTCTGATGGTGCCTCTGGCACAGAGACCAGGCTCTCCTCCAGAGGCGGCGTCACACCCTGGGCCCTTCAGCCCTGGGCCACTCATCTCACTCCAAAGCTTGTGTTGTGGGAGGGGCTCCGGGGAGGACCCCCCTGCTCTCCTCAGGACCACACTGTGTGTGTGTGTGAGCACATGCACACATATAAGCTGGCTACTTCACATTATCAGAGCTATTAGATCATTACTGCAGCCCAAAGAAACAAGAAAGAAGAACAAGCAGGGTCTTTTTGAAGAAAGCACTGAGCTGAAGCGATGCAGACCCCTCTGAGGAGGCCTAGAGCATCCTCTTTGCACCCACAAGGCTGCAGGATCATTTGCTGGCATCTGCCTCCCAGGGGTGCCTGTCTGTGGATGGGAGAGCCCAGCCTGAGGCTGCCTGACTCCTCAGAGCCTTGGCCTCAGATTCACTCTGCTTCAGCTGGGAACTGAGTCCCCCCCCCCCCAGCCTCAGACAACAGCAGCCTCTAGCAGATGACTCACCTTGATCAGCAGAAGCTCCTCGCACCAAGGCCAGTGTCTGAGCTTCTGACGCACAGTTGAAGCTCCACACAGCTCAAGAGCCCAGGCAAGAGAAACACACCCCACCCCCACCCCCGGCTCCAGCTCCAGGCAATGCTCCCTTTTCACAGGGTCTCATTCCAGGCACTCACTCACACCAGAGATGCTGTCTGGTTTCTTAAAGCCTTGACTTCTGGTCGATGCCACGGAGAAGGGGGAAGAAGCCAGACCCATGTCCAAATAAGGGTAATGCCGAATAGAAGAGTGGATCATCTGAAGGGTGTTATTGGTGTTATGTGGAGCAAAATACCACTGGCAGACTCCACCATGGCCTGAGGGGGGCGGTGCTGGATCCAGCTCTGAGGATGGGGAAGAGGGCCTTTTTCTTTCACATCTGCAAGTTGATTCTTTATTTTGACTTAGCCACTCTGACCTACTCCACTGTAACTAAGCTGCTGCTGTGTGCTCCATCTTGGGCTGCTAGAGTTGCCAACTTCCAGGTTGGTGTCAGGCCTACACGTCGTGGCTACACTTCAAGTCCTTGGTTCTCATGCCTGTAAACTCTGTGTACAGTTTCGCTCATCCTGTTTTCCACAGCTGCGCTCTAATGTTTAGTCTTCCTTCCTGGGAATCGCTTATCTCGGGGCTGCTTGGCCATATTTACCTTCAGAGCCTGTATTGCTTTTAAACATGTAACCTGCCTATGTTTCGCCATTACCAGCCTCACCTGCCTGTAGGCAGTCAGTCCTTTGATCTGTCTTTTTGCTCCTAATACTGCTTCAGAGCTACCTGCCTGCATGAGTTTGCTTATGGAATGCTAGGGACAGACGCCTGATCCTGACAGTTGGGCCTGTTTAAGGCATAATAACATAGATCAATGAACAATTTAAAACAACTCCATAAACCCATCAAGGTTATTGAGGTTTTATTGTATCAATATGGATGGTGTGAGCCGCCTGAGCCTGGCCTTGGCCAGAGATTGAGGGCGGGATGAAAATCCAAAACAAACAAATAAATAAACGTGTCTGTATCACTTTCTACGCAGCGCTGGCGGGCCCCTTGGGTGGGCTCTGGCCAAGTAGCAGGTCTGCCCTGCAAGCAGAAGGGCCCACATTCAGCCCCAGGAGGAATCTCCAGCTAGGGGAGCTCAGGTGCCCGGGGAAGACCTCTCCCGGCCCAAGACCGCGGGCAGCCACTGCCAGCCAGAGCAGGCAAGGATGCCCCAGGCGGGCCACCACCTGACGCCGCCACCTAAGGCTGCTTCATCTGCCGCTCCTGACCGGGAGGAGAGGTCCGCTGCAGGGCACTGCACGGACAGCAGGCGGCGCTGCATCGCCGCCAGGCCTGGACGGGGCCGGCTCCTCTCGCCGGCTGCGCTGCGCTGCGCTGCGCGGGCGGGGCTACCCCGGGACCCTTGCTGGGGGGGGGGGGCGATAGCCCTCCGTGGCCGGGGAAGAGCCCTCCTGCCTCACCTGGGACAGGTGTCCTTGGGGCCGCAGGCGGCGTCCGCAGAAGGTGCCTCCTCCAGCGGCGCCGGGGCGGTTCCCGACCCAAGCGGGGCGGCGGGGCGGGGCCCTCCGTGCCTCCTCCTCCTCCTCCTCCTCCTCCTCCTCTTGGCAGCCGCCGCAGCCCCCCGCCTCTCCTCCCGGCCTTGGCTCGGGCGTCCCCTCGTCCCCCGTGCCTGCCCGGGTGGCCACCTGCTGAAGGCCGAAGGGCCTGGCAGGCAGGGGGGCGCCACGGGGGCTCCATCCTGCGGCCAACCAGTCGCCTCCAGGCACCCGCCAGCAACGCCTGGGGGCAACCCGCCCCGCCCCGCCGCGCCCCGAACTCTTGCTGGCCGCGAAGCTCCCTGGTCTCGTGTTTTCACCCGGCAGAGGCCCCGCGGTCCTTGGCCCGCTCGCTGCCCTCTGCCTTCCAAACGTTAACGGGCCGTCGAGTGTGGCCCTCTTTTATTTAGGGGTGCGTTTTTAAAAAGAGCCCGGGTGGAGGGGAAGAGGTTTATGCTGGCTGGTTTATTTCTTACAGATGTCGTATTTTCTGGTTCTGTTTGGGCGTTCCTCATGCTCGCCTATGTGCGAATTTGCTGCTTAATAAAACGAGTTACCTGGGTTGAATGGAGTTTCGAATACTTCAAAAGGTTTTAATCTGGCTTGCGCAGGTAAGCAGCATTAGCCGGCATCACCTCAGCACAGCGGCCCATGACCGTGTGGAATTATTTGGGGACACACACACACCGCTTACCTGTAGAATCATCACATGATACAATTAGGATTTTCTCCTAAGACAGGGGAGGTCCCTTCGCCTATCAAAAGCGTCACCCAGAAGAGACAGGCGGGAGTCTGCGCAGGGAGAACAGCGGGGAGGCTTCTGCGTGTTTGCCCCTGTTGGGCTTCCTAAGCATTTTAAATCATTGGTTCTTGTAGGTTATCCGGGCTGTGTGACCGTGGTCTTGGTATTTTCTTTCCTGACGTTTTGCCAGCAGCTGTGGCAGGCATCTTCAGAGGAGTAACACTGAAGACCACGGTCACACAGCCCGGATAACCTACAAGAACCAATGAACTCGTGAAAGCCTTCGACATTTTAAAGCATTTTAAGATACTTCTTTGAAATTTGGTTAGCTTCAGACTTCATTTCTTCCATTCTGTTTGTGGAATGTTAAAAGGGTTGGTTTACCTTGTATGTGACCTTTCAGTATTTTTTAAAAGTAGGCAAGAGCCAGAGACCGGGAGCACCTGAAAGGCTAAGGAAATTTCTGGCAGGGGGTGAGGAAGAAGGGAGCCCTATGGCTCACCAAAGCTCAGACCCTGCCAGAAATGTCGTTAATCTTTCAGGTGCTCCCGGACTCTGGCTCTTTTCTACTGTTACAGGCAGACGAATCCTGAAGTATCTTTAGGGTTAACTTGTTCTGGTCTCGTTTTTATTATCTTGTCTAATAAATACAGTTATTTGTTTTTCTCCCCAATAAAGGACCATTGACTCGCTGGAAGTTTCTGTCTGGTTTGCTGGCCGGAGATTAAACTCAGAACTCCCTTATAAATAAAGAATTAAAATATTGTCGAAGGCTTTCACGGTCAGAGTTCATTGGTTCTTGTAGGTTATCCGGGCTGTGTAACCGTGGTCTTGGAATTTTCTTTCCTGACGTTTCGCCAGCAACTGTGGCAGGCATCTTCAGAGTAGTAACACTGAAGGACTGTCCTTCAGTGTTACTCCTCTGAAGATGCCTGCCACAGTTGCTGGCGAAACGTCAGGAAAGAAAATTCCAAGACCACGGTTACACAGCCCGGATAACCTACAAGAACCAAAGAATTAAAAGTTGAGCTAAATATTATATAAAATGTTATTATAATTTTGTATAGAGTGTACACGCATTAAAAACACTAGGCCCAAAACATACAGGCTTCAAATTAAAATTACTAAATATCCAACAATGTTGATCTGTAATAAATGCAAAAGACCAATATAAAACCAGACATGTTTCGGCCTTTAAGGCCTTCCTCAGTGATCATATACACATTCATACATATGTTCACAAATATATGTTGACATTCATACATATTTTCACAAACACATCCAAAAATGCATAAAAGGTATGCTGAAAGGTAACCCACATTTAGGTGGTTACTTTTCAGCATACCTTTTATGTATTTTTGGATGTGTTTGTGAAAATATGTATGAATGTATATATGACCACTGAGGAAGGCCCAATCACCTCTGGTTTTATATTGTTTATTTGCATTTATTTCAGATCATCAGCATTGTTGGATATTTAGTAATTTTTAATTTGAAGCCTATATGTTTTGGGCCTAGTGTTTTTAATGCACGTACACTCTATAACAAAATATAATAACATTTTGTATAATATTTAGCTCAACTTTTAATTCTTTGTTTAGGTTGAGTTCCCCCCCCCTTTTTCCCCCGTTTATTCCTCCTTCATAAACACCCCTGTTGCGAATAAATTGTCTGCACTGGTCTTTCTGATCCTGCCTGAGGGGTTCAGCCCCTCCAGCTGGGCACTTGGGTATCCTGACCTCCCTGCAAGCCCGCTTTGCGCTTTGCTCCAAGGAGGGGGTGGGTGGGGGCTCACAGGCAAGGCGCCTGGGCTGGGAGCCGGGCGAGAGGCCCACGCAGATGCCAGTGACGCCCAGGCAAAGGTGACTCCTGGCACTGTCGTGAGGAGGAGAAGGGCACTTGGGGGAGGAGTAGGCGGGGGAGGGCCCCATGTGTCCTGCCACCACCCGCCACGACTTTGCCATACAGCTGCCTCCCTCTCTACAGTACGAGCCCTTGCTCCATCGCCCCACCTATCCAGGCCAGGACCTGGTTTGGGGGGTGGGGGCTGTGGGGTTTGTTGGTCTGATCAGCCGTCCTGGGACCCTTCCCACTCCGGGGGAACGGCCCCTGCCGTGGCCTTCGCCGGCCCACTGGACTTTGTCCTGCTAAAGGGGGAGGGGGAGGGCGCCCCGAAGGCCCCGGGCCAGCAGAGGGGCCGAGGAGGGCGGGACGGGGCGGGGGGGGGGCGGTGGCGTGCCAGAGGGGAAGGGGCCCCGGCCGCTGCTGCCAGCCCCCCGCCGGCGTGGGTGGCTGGCTGGGGGGCCGCGGAGCGCTTCATGCGGTTACGACGTGTCTGATTGAGGCAGGAGGCGCCAGCCGCTCCCCGGGGAGCGCAGGGACCCCGCGCAGGGCCGGCCTAATGCAATCTGCGGCCTCCGAAATCCGATTAGCCCGGAATTAACCCCGCAGAGAGAGAGGGAGGGAGGGAGAGAAGTGGGGAGAGGAGCGCCCTGTCCCGGCTCGGCCTGCGGGCGGGGAGCTGGGGGGGGGAGCTGCTGGCGCTTGGCAGCCAGCCCCGGAAAGCTCACCTGCCGCAGGTGGGCACCCCCGCGGCTAGGGCCTTGTGCCGACTCCGGGCTCCTGGCCAGGCCATCTTGGGAGGGGGCCTCCAGGGAGGGCGGGTGGCCTGGCAGCAGAAGGGGGAGAGGAAGGGAAGTACGTGCCCGGCTGCTTCAGAGGGTGGGGGGGCTCCGAGTCCCGCGGGATTTTCAGCCCCCGACAGGGTGCCGCTCTTGGCGGGAGGTCATCTGGTGGCCGCGGCCAGCTTCCGTGTCCTGCCCTGTGCAGGGGGGGGCGGAGGCTGGAGGGGCCTCGTCCACCCCGGTGCTCCGCGTGGGGGGCAGGGGTATCGAGAGGCGGCCTGCGTGACCAACTCGCCTCCGCCCCCACGGGGAGTTTTGGGGACGGGTCCTGGACTTGGGCGCCTTGAGCTGGGCAGCCAAGAAGGCAGCGGCGGGCCAAGGAAGCTTTCAAGTGGCGGAGGATGCCCGCCCTCCCCTCCTCTCGCTGGCCGCGGCCTGCTCTCCCGGGCGCCGAGAAATCCCTGGCTGTCCAGGAAGGGAGGCCCAGAGCTGGCCCCACCCGCTGACAGAGAAGGCCCCCCCCCCCAGTGCATTTGGGGAAAAGAAGGACCCCGTCCTTAAAGCCAGCGCTGACCGGCATGGCCCGGGCCAGCCAGATCCCCGAAGGGAAGCAGGGCCGGCCCCGGTTAGTACCTGGAGGGGAGACCACCGAGCAAGCGCAGGGTCGCTACGCAGAGGTAGGCAAGGGCAACCCCCCCCCCTCTGTTCCTCCCTTGCCTGGGAAACCCTGCGGGGTCGCCATAAATCGGCTGCCACTAGACAGAGCTTCCCACCACCAATTGAAAATAAAAGCCCCCCCCCCCCTCTATTTTACCTCAGCGGTAACTGAAATAGCCTTCCAGGTTTTGCACAGCAGAAGTGAAATACCGCGCAGCCGTCGGGGCTGGGAATGGGGTTTTTCATCTGTAACCGGCCTTTCTCCTTAATGAGGACCCAATGCGCTGACCGCATTCTCCTCGCTTCCGTTTTATCCTCACAACAACCCTGTGAGGTAGGTTAGGCTGAGAGTGCGTGAGGGGGCCAAGGTCAGCCAGCCAGCCAGCTTCCACTGCGGGGGGGGGGGTTTCGAACCCGGGTCTTCCAGATGCCTGTTCGACGCTCTTCACCACCACACTGCCCTGGCTGCCGTCTGCTGGGACGGTTGGGAAGGGAGCTGCTCCCCTCCCCCCCGCTGGTCGCCCCTTCCTCCCGCGCTCGCTGCAGGGGCTTCTGCTTTTGACTGGCCCCCTTTTCCACACTGCTCTTCTGGCGCGGTTTTTTGTTTTTTTAAACTGGCATCACCTTCTTTCTGGTGCATCCTTCGCTGGTCGTCTTGCGCGGTCTGTTTTTAGGCGGTTTTATATCACCTGACAATGTGTGGAGTGCAAAGCAACTGGGAAGAAGACCAAGCAGAAGGTGGGCAAGTGGTCCGCTAGACAGGGCTGTAAGGTTAGAGACCCTCCCATCCTTTTGTGTCACCCGCCTGTGTCTGTCCTTAGACTGATCATCTCAGGTCTCCTTCTGTCCTCCGCCGCCGAAGCCCCGCCTCTTCTTCCCTCCCCTTAGCCGGCTCGACAGCTAGAGGCTCCCCTGTCTCCGTTTTCCCGTCTCAAATGTAGTTCCCTCATCAACGGTTACCTTGATCTGGAATCAGTGCGCCTGCTGCTTTGCTGCGCAATTAGCACTATGCCCGCAGTGTGAAAGGAAACGGGTGTGCCGCAGCATCTGGCTGTTTTAATGCGCAATCGGTACTCTGGACAAGAGGCGACTGTTAGGACAGAATATGGAGAAATAGAATGGCTTCCAATTGGCAAAGGTTTATTTAAAATCTCCCTAGCTGTTCAAGCTATATGCAGAATGTATCGTAAAGAAAGATGGATTAGATTTAGACTAAAGCAGTGTGAAAATGGGGGGGGGGATCTAACAATTTGAGATACGCCGCTATACCACATTACTGGCAGAAAATAGCGAAGACGATTGAGACTGGGAAGGGCAGCCATGAAGCTAGAAAAGATCCTTAAGTATGTCACTGGCAACCAAGATCAGGGTAATTCATGCCATCGTATTCCCCATTACTATTTTTGGGTGTGAATGCTGGACAATGAAGAAGGCTGATAGGAAGAAAGCAGATTCCTTTGACATGTGGTGTTGGAAGAGAGTTGTACGAAACCGTGGACCGCCAAAAAGACAAATCAGTGGGTTATAGATCAAATCAAGCCTGAACTCTTCCTAGAAGCTGAAATGACCAAACTGAGGCTATGGTACTTTGGTCACACCGTGAGAAGACAATACTCACTGGAAAAGACAATAATGCTAGGAGAAGTCGAAGGCAGCAGGAAAAGAGGAAGAGCCAACCTGTGATGGAAGCCCCGGCCCTCCGTCTGCAAGACCTGAGCAAGGCGGTTAAGGAGAGTCCGTTCTGGAGGACGTGAATTCTGAGAGTCGCCGTGAGTCCGAAGCGACTTGATGGCACGTAACACACACACCCAACTCCAACGAGGGAAGGAGCTGGCTCTCTTCTTGGATGAAGACCCTTCCACCCCTCTAAGAGGCAGGGGCTGAGGTCCTGGGAGGACCCCCTTCCGAGCGCTCAGGGTGGACGGCGGGGCTCGGAGCCATCCTCGGGGCGGACTGGCGCCTTCCTTCCAAGGGACGCAGGGCTGGCGCCCGCTGGCAACTAAAACGGAAGGGGGCCTGCCCAGAAGGCCTGAGCACTCTGCCTGGGTTGCTGCTCCCCCCACCAAGCTCAGGGCTGGATAGTTTCGCGCTTTTGCTACCCAGGTGCTTTGAATTCTCCCCCTTCCCGTTAAAAGAAATCTCACCTTTAGCCTTGAAAATTATGGTATTCCTTTTATAATGAATCTGTTTCCCTATTCTGTCCGTGCCTGGAATTTTACGCTCATATTCTTCCCTCCAAAGATTAGGCTGTAATCACTGCACAAGGCAGCCTGTGCGAGAATACCCAAACTCTACACCAGTCAACAGTTTCCCCGCCAGGTTTTGGACCCTCCAGAGACTGCTCCAGACAGAACGCGGGTCAGAAATGTAACCCCCCCCCCCAGGCCAGATCCTGGTTTCCCAGGCACGACCAAGGGTGGCCCGCTAAGAGGGGAGCCCTCTGCCATCCCGGATGGGGGACACTTCACTGCTTAACTGGCTGGAGGATCGGGCCAGGAGAACCTCAGTCTTGTACGGGCGGCGTTTGAGCTTCTCACGTTGACTTCTGAAGGCAAACCAGTTTTTGTGAAGGGTTCGCCCCCCCCCCAAAGGATGACGCGCAACAGCAACAAACTGGATCACAACGTGTTTTGGAAACCCCGAATTAAGGCGACATTAATTGCAGCAGCACAGGTTTTTATCCTGGAGGTGCTAGAGACCTTTAAAAACAACAACCCGGGTTGCCTTCAGAATAACGGGACGGAGCCTCGGAGCCCCCTGATCTTCCATTAGGTGCAAATGCTGTTCTGCTTCTCACCCACAAAGAGGTCTGGGCCACCCCTCACCTTTCTGCCTCGTGCCCCACACAGATTTACACTTGGCAGGATTCCCTCCCTGCCTTAAGTAAGACCTCCACATATCCGAAGACCCGAGCTGTGAGTGGCTCAGGACATCTCCCCCAGAAAGGCAAAAAGAAACGTGGCGAGTTTTTTCGGGGCTGCCGGGCGGTTGTTTCCTTCGGCTCCCAGAGACCGACCGGCCGTCCCTTCGCAGGGGATTGCCCGATCCTGTCCCCTTAGAGAGGCGCCTGCAGGTCTGCGCCCGTCCCAACCCCTCCGGAAGAAAGGCTGCCTGCGCCGCTCTGTTTGGCACCTCCAGCAGAATGACAGAGGCTGGGATGGGGTCGGGCCGGCTCTTCCTGACCTCCTCCTTCCCTAAAGACCGTTCACGGGGGAGCCCCAGCAAGGGAAGGGAAGGGACGAAGCAAGCAAGGGGGCCCGGCCGGGAACGTGCTGGGATCCGCCCTGCGGGATCTGTGTAGAAACTATCTGGAATGGGCGTGGGGTGGGGGTGGGCAAGGTGTTGCCGCTGGCGCCGAGTTATTCGAGACAGTGAAAAGGGAGGCAGACCTTCAGGGGGATCCCTCCAGACTGGGTCGGAGCGAAGGAAGAGGAGGAGATGCGCAGGGGGCCCAAACCACCCCGGGGCTCGGGCTCTCTTCCGAGCCGGCTGGGTGCGATGGGAGCGAGCCGGGGCTGGTAGGGGAAGCTCCGGGGGAAAGGTCCGCTCGACCTGAGCGGGGGAGGGGGGTGCCAAAGGGAGTGAACTGCCGGCAGGCCCTTAGGTCCAGCTATGGCACACGCCCGCTCGCCCGCCCCGTTGGGCTTAGGGAGCGCGGTGCACCTCGGCCTGTCTCCGAAGGACCCGGGAGAGCCGGGCGAAGGGCCGGAAAGGCCAGCCGAGAAGAGGGAGGCTCCTGCCTGTGAGGAAAGGGGGTCGGCGGGTCCCGGGCCTTTTCGGGTTAGAAGAAAAGACGGGGGGGGGGGGCGTGATAGAGCCTCGTGCGATGGGTGGGGGAGGGCTCTGCTCGTCCTTCTCCGGTGAGGCTGGAAGACAGGCAGGGACACCGCCGGGCCGCAAAGGTTCAGGGCAGGAAGAACTCCTGCACGCGAGGAGGCCCATCCCGCTTGTCGGTTCTGTCGCCAGGGCGCGGTGAGGGGCACGGCCTCTCAGGGCTTTCCGGGTCCCTGGTGGAAAGAGCCCTCCGCCTGCAGGGCAAAGGCGCCCCCTGCCCCGGTCCCGCTGGCGCTCGGCTGAGGTTCGGGCCCTTTCCAGGGCGGGGGGAGCGGCCAACGGTCTCGGGCGGGCAAGCGGCGGCTGCCGCTCGACAGGAGGGAGGCCTTGGCCGCGCCTACCTGGCCCTATGGCCGCAGAACCCGGACGGACGGGGAAGCCGGCGCCGGCCCCGCCCCGCAAGGCAAAGCAAGGTCAGGGGGGAAGGAGGGAGGGAGGGAGACCCCCCCCCATGGGCGGCGAGCTCGCAGCTGCAGCCGCTTCCCCGCCCCCCCACCTCGGGGTGCTGAGGCTGCTGCCTGTCGGGGCCCGATCCTGCTGTGGTTCTCCCTACCAGGAGAGGCGCTATGCCCAGCCGCTGGGGCATGTCCTCCGTGCCGCCCAAGACGCCCTCGCCTGGCGCGGCTCTCTGCCCCTTGCCTGGCTCCTCTGGCGCAAGGGTGGGGCAGACCGGCGGGCTGGGGGGGGCGTGGGGGGGCGCCTGGCTCCGGTGGCTGGCCTTTCCCCGCCAGACTCCTCCGCTGGTATTCGCCCCCGCCGCCAGCTGCCCTCTGGAGCGGCCCCTTCACCCCTGGCTCTGGGTCGCCCGGTAGGAGCCAGCGGCATTTGGGGGCTCTTCACCGGATTCCCCGCAGTCCCCCCCGCAATCCACCGGCGCCCCCCCCCGCCCCGTTTCAGTCCTGGCTCCAAGGGCGCGGGTCCGAACCTGCGCCTCTGCCTTTCTGGCGACGTTTGGCTCTCCCTCTCCGCCGGGTTCCGGATGGATCTCCTGGCTGCCTTTTGTTTCTCCGCGGACCTCGCCTGGCAAAGCAGCCTCGGGGGGGGGAGTGCATCTCCCCCCCCGCCCCCACCTTCAACAGCGTGGCCCGGGGAGTTTGGGTTTTAGGGCACTTCAGCTCGCACGTGACATTATTCCCAACCCGGCGGTGCTGATGATTAATTACGGTATTAATTGTTGCTGTTGTTTCCCCAAAGACGCACGCCCTTCCCCGGGGGCGGCTTTCCGAGGCGGCGGTCCCTGGGGGCTCCCCATTTTCAAGGGACTCCGGTGGTCAGTTCTCTGGAGAACCGGAAAACTGCTCAGAGCTGGTCATGGTCGGGAGGAGGAACGTGATATTGTTTAAGGTTAGATAGACAGCAATAATAAAACGATTACTTTCAAATAATGAAAGTAATTGTGTGCGCGAAATAAAATCGAATTGTATCATGACTGTCATGGGGGGTAGGAGCGCTCTCCTGTTCCGTACTCGTTGCCTCCCCCCCCTACAAAAAAAGCCCCTCGAAACCGGCTCCCGGCCGCCTCCCCGCCGCTCCGGGCTGGCGCCTGTGCCTGGCGATCAGGAAAGCCCCGCGGCTCCCGTGGCGGAGGGGGGAGGGGAGGCTCCATTGCCCTTTAAAAAGGAATCGAGTCGGTCACAGGCCGAGACCGGGGACGGTCGCGGCTTAGGCGGCGGCATGGGTGGCGACCCGCGGCGGAAGGAGGCCTGGCTGGGAAGCGCAGCGGGGACCCAGCCTCAGTGGAGAGGAGCGCTCAGCCCCCACCCCTCGAGCAAGGGCCAATCCCTGGGGAAGGGGGCCTGCGGGCCGGAGCCCCTCCCTCCCCTGGGCGGCAGGGCTTGTCCAGGAGGGGAGGGGAGGGCGCCCCTGGGCGGGCGGGCCCGCCCCCTGGAGAGGAGGACGTGTCAATCAGGGCCCGAGGCTGCCAATGGGAAGGTGGGAGCCGGTGGCGCTTTGGGCAGGCGGAGATGGCGAGCGGGGGCAAAGCGCCTGCCGCCCGGGGGCCCAGTGCGCTGGCCGGGGGTGCCCGGCGGCGGAGCGGCTGCGCTTCGGCTCCTGCGCTGGCCCGCGCTCCTGCCCCCCATGGCGCCTCCCGGGGGCTCTGCCGCCCTGCCCTGAGGGTGGGGAGGCCGCGCTGGGGCGCGTCACCAGGAGGGCCCCGGAGCCTGCCCGCCGCCGGGCGCTGGCATGAGGGGAGAGCGCCGCCGCCGCCGCCGCTGTTGAGCCCCCGCCGCGGGGCAGGATGGAGCCCCTGGGGTTGGGGCCGGAGGGGGCCGTGCCCTCGCAGCCAGCCCCGCAGCCCATCCGCTTCGGGATCGACCAGATCCTGGGCGGTCAGCCGCCGCCCCAGCTCCACCCGGCCGCTTGCCTGGCTGCCGTCGGGGAGCAGCGGGGCGACGCGGACATGGCGCTTTTCGGCGGCGCCTACGGAGCGGACTACAGCCCGGCCTGTTCCCGGGGGGGCTACGGGCTCCCCGGGGGCCCCGCGGGCAGCGGCGGGGTGATCCGAGTCCCCGCTCATCGGCCCGTGGCCCAAGCAGCCCTCCAGCCGCCGCCGGGGGGAGCCGGCCTCGCCTTTCCCTGGATGGAGAGCGGCAGCCGGCTGGCCAAGGAGCGCCTGGCAGGTGAGGAGGGGCTCCCCCGCCCCCGAAGCGCGGTTCCCCAGCCCCCGCGCCTCACCCACGCCCACCGCCTCTTTCTGCAGGGGCCAGGCGGCCCGCGCCCTCCTCAGAAGGGGAACGGGGCTGCCGGCTGGGAGCCCTGCCTTCCCCTCCCCGCCCGGCCTGGAGTGGAGTCAGGGGCGCGCTCCACCATAGCCGGCCCGGAGCCCCTTCAGCCCAGCCCAGACCCCCAATGGGAGCCCTAACCCCCCTTCCTCTGCACCTTCCCTGCCGGGCCGCCGCCTGATGCGCCCGGAGAGCCGGCCTTCCTGTGAAAGGCCGCGGCCCGCTTCCCCTCGGGAAGTGAGGGACCCTGACCCCCCCCCAAAAAAAGTTGCGGGGCCTTTGGATTAATGGCACAGAGGAAAGCGCCGCTGCCCTGCTCCGCGGTGTGCAGCTGCCGAGCGGTGGGGGGCGGAGGCGAGGGGTGGGGGCCCGGGCACCCTTGGCCCGGGGAAGCGGTGGCGGAGCTTTTGCACGGACTATCAGCCGGGGTTGCTGCAGGAAGCTGCGGGGGCTCGCCCTCTCCCGCCGCCTTCGCCATGCTGCTGCTAGGGGGTGCAGGGGAGGAAGCCGTTGCCAGGCGGCGGGAGTCGTCCCCTCCCTCCGGCCGAACTCACGCGGAGCGGCCCCAGCCCCACCTCTCAAGGGACAGGAGGGGGTCTCAGCTCCGGGAGTCAGCCCGGGCGGTGGCCCGAAGCCGGCTGGGCGAAACTCCGGCCTGTCCGGCGAAAGGGACCGCGTGGGACGGTCACACAGAACCGAGGCCGGCGGAGAGCCGCGCCAGGTCGCCCAGGCCCCAGAACTCTTCCCGGTCAGCAGCTGTGAAGCTGGGAGGGGGGAGGGAGGAGGGAGGGGCTCCGGGAACTGGACGGAGGAGGGGGGAGGCGGCAGGTTTCTTCCCCTCCCCGGCGGGCCTGCCCAGGGTGCCGGCCCTGCGGAGGAAGAAGCCCACGGGCGCTGCCTGCGCCCCTCCCCGCCTCCTCTCTCCCTCTCTCGCTGTGCCCGCAGCCGCGCTGCCGTCCTTGGCGGGGGCCCGTCGGGTGGGCCACCCCTACCAGAACCGCACGCCGCCCAAGCGCAAGAAGCCGCGCACGTCCTTCTCGCGGGCGCAGATCTGCGAGCTGGAGCGGCGCTTCCACCGGCAGAAGTACCTGGCCTCGGCCGAGAGGGCGTCGCTGGCCAAGGCCCTACAGATGACCGACGCCCAAGTCAAGACCTGGTTCCAGAACCGCCGCACCAAGTGGCGGTAGGCAGGGGCCAGCAAGGGCCGGCGGGTGGGGCGCCCGCTCTGACTCGTTGAGCCTCCCTCACAGGACTGCTGTGATACTTGGTGGGGGGAAGAACCAGGCTCAGGGGGCGCGGCTCGCAGATCCCTCCCGGGAGCGTCGGGTAGACCACCGGGAAGGGCGGGGGGGGGGGGCAGCGCGCGGGTCTCCCCTGGGCCCTGCTGGGCTACCATCCCCGCACTGTGCGGGTGAGGGGGGCACCAGGGGTCTACGCGGAGGAGGCGTCCCGCCCCGTCCCGCCAGCCCCTCAGCTGGCAGCAGACGGGGCCAGCCGCATCTCCTCTGGCCTCCGAGCGCCCAGCACCAGGGCGGGACGGGACGGGACGGGGGGCGCCGCAGCGGGGGGGGGGTCGGTGCGTGGCTGACCTGCCGCCTCTTGGGTCTCTCTCCCGCAGGCGGCAGACGGCGGAGGAGCGCGAAGCGGAGCGCCAGCAGGCCGGCCGCCTGATGCTGCAGCTCCATCAGGGGGCCTTCCAGAAGCGGCTGGGGGCGCCGCCGCCGCCGCCGCCGCCACGCCAGCAGCACGACCCGCTCTGCCTGCACAACGCCTCGCTCTACGCCCTGCAGAACCTGCAGCCCTGGGCCGAGAACCACCAGGTCGCCTCCGTCTCCGGGGCCGCCGCCCTGGTGTGAGGAGACCCCGGCAGCCCCCCGGGGCGCCAGACTGGGGCCAGCCCTAATAAAGTGTCCAACTGTGCCGTCCTTGGCAGGTCTCCTCGGAATTGTGCTGGTCAGTGGGGCTTGCTCCCAGGGAAGCGTCTGCCCTGGACGCCCCCGCCCAAGGCCTTGGTTTCCGTGCTCTCTCCTGGGGGCGCACTCAACACCCCCGCCCCCCAGGAGCTCAGTCACGCGGCGGGAGGGGAGGAGGAGGGCCCACCCCCACCCCACCCCTCCAACAGACTCGGGTTCCTCCGGACGGCACCGCTGCCTGGGGTCGCTACGCCCGGTGGGGAGGCGGGGAGGGAAGAGAGACCGCGGCGAAGACGTCCAGGGCCCCGCAGCCTCGAGGAGGCGTCGCCCCCTCCCTCCCTCCCTCCCAGGGACAGAAAGGGGGTCTGCAGAGCGGTGTCCCGGGCCCACATTGCCACCATCGGCACAGACAGCTCAGAAGCCAGCCAGGACTCCACGGATTTCCCCAGAGACAGCCCCGGTGCCCTTGGACCAGCATTCCCGCCTTCCTCTTAGCCCCCCCCCCCCCCGCACATCCCTATTCCTCACAGCAGCCAGGAAGGGTGGGCGGGGAGCCCCCGCAAGGGCAGAAGGGGGGTTGGCGAGGGCTAGGGTGGGCCCTTGGACAAGAGGCATGTGTGCCTCCATGGTGGCTGCAACCGCCCCCGCCCCCTCCGGCTGGATCTCGACCCAGAGAGGCAACGCTCCCCGGGCCGGCGCTTGGGGGTCCCCGGGCGCCTCCCTCGGCCACCTGCCGCCGTCTTTGGGAAGGACCTGGAACGCGGAGCCCAGCGGAAGTCGCCCCCGCAGAGACGGGTGGATCTCCCGGCCTGGCGCCGTTTCCTGTGGCAATTGGGACCCCCCCCCCCCCCGACGGACACACTGGCTTGCAGGGCACGCCCCCAGAGCCTTCCTGCCAGGTGGCCGCCCACAGGAGGGGGGCCCCGAGCACGGACCTGGGGTGGACAAGGGCTGCCTTCGGACCAGGACGGAGCCCGCCCCGTGGATGGCCGGACCCAAAAGCGAGTGGCTGCCGCGGCCCTCCCCTCGTTCCCGGTTCCCTCTGCCAGGCCCCGGCAGAAACGCCCGCCCGGCACATCCTGCCGCCTGACCGAGGGAGCCGTCTCCGGCAGCACTGACCCGACCCCCCCCCCCGCCCCGGTTGTCCAGGTGATGGTTGGGGCGGCCTTAAGCAAGCAATGACGTCCCCAGCCAGCTGAGCAGCCCCCCCCCGGCAGAGTCACGTGGCAGCTTCCCACCAGCCCCTCCCTCCCCGGCTCCTTTGATCTGGCCAGCGGCGCCTTCGCGGGCGCGCTCTGATTGGCTGGCCGGGCCCTATATAGGGCGGCGCGCTGTGGCGCAGTGGGCCCCTGGCGAGCCGCAGAGGCGGGCAGAGGCCGCGTGGGCCCGGCGCGGCCGTGGGGCGGGATGGAGCGGGCGGGCGTGGGCTGGCGGCGGCCCTGGGCGGAGGCTTGCGTGGGGCCCCGGGGCGGCGGCCTGGGGCCGGTGGCCGCCCCGCTGGCGCGCCTGGAGCCGGCGAGCAGCCTCAGCAGCGAGCTGCTGGGCCTGCGCGCCCACGAGAAGGAGCAGCTGGCCGGCCTCAACGCCCGCTTCGCCCCCTACGCGGAGCGGGTGCGCCTGCTGGAGGGCCGCCGCCGGGCGCTGCTGCGGGAGCTGGAGGCTCTGCGGCGCCAGCAGCGGCCCCCGCCGCGCCTGCCCCAGCTCTACCGGCAGGAGGCGCGCGGCCTGCGGGCCCGCCTGGAGGGCCAGGAGACGCTGCGCCGCGCCCGCCGCCACGCCGCCCGCGCCACGCCGGCCGCCCGCCGCGCCGACGGGGCGGCCGCCTCGCTGGCCGCCCAGCTGGCCTTCCGGCAGCAGCTGCTGGCCCACGAGCGCGCCCAGCTGGCCGAGCAGGCCGAGGCGGCGCCGGCCCAGGGCGCCCCGCCCCACCTGGCGGCCGCCCTGCTCCACCTCGGCGCCCCGGACGCGCGCCTGGCGGCCCAGAACCACAGGCGGGCGGCCGAGGAGTGGCACCGCGCCAAGGGCGCCTCGGGGGCCCGGCTGGCCAGCCGCAGCCAGGAGGCGGCGCGCCCCGTCCGCCACGAGGCCGGCCAATACCGGCGCCTGCTCCGGTCGCGCGCCGCCCAGCTCGAGGCCCTGCGCGCCGCCGTCGACTCGCTGCGCCGGCAGCTGGACAGCCTGCAGGGGGAGCGGAGCGCCCAGGTGGCCCGCGGCCAGGTGAGGGGCGCGCGGGGCGGGGGGCAGGCGGGCAGCGCCCTCCAGAGCACGCGGCGCCGGCTCCTTCTGGGCGGCCCAGCACGTTGGCGGCAGGGGGCCCCAGCCCGGGCGGCTGGCTGGCCGGCCGGCCGGCGGGCCTTCCGTCTTGCTCTGGGCGAGGAGCCGGCAGGCGCTTCCTTCTCGGCTGCCCGGTCGGTGGGTGGGTGGCTGCCCCGGAGCTTCCTCGGCCTTCGAGACAGGGGCGCCCAGGACACCCCCCCCATTAGCTTCCTGGAACTCGCCCTTTCCCCGGGGACCCCTGTCCCTCTGGGGGAGGGCCTTTGGCCAATGGCCTGCGCCCCTCTGCCTACCTGAGGTCTTGGGGACATCTATTGCTGGACCCCCCCCAGCCTTGCCAGGGGCTGGGGGGCGGCAGCGGAAATGGCTGGCTAGAAAGCTTCTAAACCCAGTCCCTCCTGTGTGTGTTCTGAAGTGCAGAGGTGACCTTCATATTAAGAGCCAGAGCTACACTCTGATCTGGTGAACTGGGTTTGATTCCCCACTCCTCCTCATGAAGCCAGCCCGGTGACCTTGGGCCAGTCACCGTTCTCTTAGAGCTCTCTCCGCCCCACCTACCTCACAGGGTGTCTGTTGTGGGGAGGGGAAGGTGATTGTAAGCCAGTTTGAGTCTCCCTTAAGTGGTAGAGAAAGTCGGCATATAAAAGCCAACTCTTCTTTTTCCTCTTAAGTGTCCTGCAGGCTAGGAATTGGCTGAGGAAGCCTGTGGGTTCCCCCTGCCCCCCCCCCACTATTAACAGACCTGCAGTGAAGTCCTGGGGTTTCTGAGCAGCCACCTGTGGTTCAATGACAAATTTTATTTGAAACAATAAACAAGTATTTAAGGGAGTTAAAAACTGGGCAAAATCACAAGCTTCAAAGGCTGTATCTGATGGCCTGCAGCAAAGAGATAAATGATTATTCCAGTGGGACGGAGTTCCAAAGATCAAGGGGCAGTTGCAAAGAATGCCCTCATCCAGCCTACAGAAGAAGAAGTTATTCATGGTGGGAGGAATGCCCATCAAGGAGAGTACCTGCTTGGCATGCAGAAGGTCCCAAATTCAATCCCCAGCATCTCTGGCTAAAGGGACCATAGAATCATAGAACCATAGAGTTGAAAGGGTCCACCAGGGTCATCTAGTCTAGCCTCCTGCACAACTACCTCCCCCCACACACCCAGTGACCCCTTCTCCTTGCCCAGAAGATGGGGGGGGGGAGGGAACCCTCCAGGATAATCAATTATTGAATTTAGTTGAACTGCAGCACAATTTAGTATTATAGGTCTTTTGGCAGCAGAACAAAGCGAGAAATTGCATACCAGATATGCTCACCCACTATATGGCCTTTCTCAGCAGAAACCCTGATTAGACCCCAATATGACTTTTCATAGAGGCAGTGACAGGAACAGCAATAAATCTTCCTAACTTTAACACATACTTGTCCGCTAAATTACACAATAAAATAAAAACAAATCAATAAAATAAAACAAAAAATAAAACCATCCCTCAAAGGATTATGCAAATGACTAGAAAACATCTTGATAACTCCCATGAAATTCTCAAAGCAAAGTCTACAACTGGCCCTTGTTTACCACTGGAGAACCAGCTCCTGATCAGCTGCCCTCATAAAGGGGTCAGTCAAGGTGGGAGGTAGTCCTGGCTCTAAACACCTGGGAGCAATAGCTGTCCCCGTCTCAAAGGCTGCAGCTGCATCCAACAGGAGCGACCAAGAGGCAGGGCCTTTGTCTGAAGTGCAGGTGGAGAACATCCGCTAAGCCCCCCAGGGCTGTTTCCATTCCCATAGCCTGGCCTGAAGCTGGACAAAATGAGGCCCAGAGCAGTTGCTGCATCATCCCAGACCTGGAGCACTCTTCCATGTCAACCACAGCCTCAATTGGGATGCTCAGAAATGGCAGGTTAGAGGATGGGGCGGGGGGCGGGGAGTGTAAATCAGGTGTGAATAAGAAGAGGCAGTGAAGGTTGCTTAAACACCCGCCCCCTTCCTGGTCATGCATGCCGTAAAAGTGGATCTGAACTCAGGACTCCCCAGTCCTGACCAGGCACTCCAAGGCCTGCGCTGCCCTTATCCTCAGAGAGTGGGGAGGTCCTGCAGCTCTGCCTCGACTGGGAGAGGGGGTGAGGGTGCACGACTCAGGGCCCATGGAGGCTGGAGCTGGGTTCTTGCCTCTTCTCTCCTCGTCACACACCCCTCCCAAGCTTAGCTGGCTTCCTGCTGCGGGGCGGGTGGAGGGCAGGTCTGGGGGCAGGTGATTTCTCTTTGAGGAAGAGGACATTGCAAGTGTCTGTGGAGGGGAGGGATGCAGCTCACCCCCCAGGAATGCATGGCTCTCCTTCAATAAATAAAGCAGAAGCCCAGCGGGTTCCGAAAAAAACAAACCAGGCTCATGCCAACCCGGGCTTTTCGCTTCTTTGGGGGCTTGCTGTATGGAGGGGAAAGGGGCTGACCCTCGCTCAGGTGTGTGTTTGTGGGTGGGCAGGTGGTTGGCTGGTGGGCTCCAGAGCCCACTCTCTTCTGAACCCCCTCCCTCACAGGAAAGAGTGGTGGAGCTGGAGCAGGAGATCTCGGAAGCCAAGGAGGAGATGTCCCGCTACCTGTGCGAGTACCAGGAGCTGCTGAATGTCAAGATGGCCCTGGACATCGAGATCGTGGCCTACAGGTCAGCCCCCCCCCCCCCCGCACCAGGCTGCAGGGCCCCTCCCAGCCTTCCCCCTCTGTGCAGAAGGCCAGGTGTGGGCAATTCCTGACAGATGCCGCTGCTGAAAGACCAAATACTGAGGGAGGGAAGGGGGAGCGGCAGAGCCCAGAACACCAGGGGAGGGGGGCAGGGGAAGGACTGGCTGCGTGCACAGGAGGAGGAGGAAGGGGCTTGGCAAGACAGTGAAGAGGAGGGACAAGCCTAGAATCATACAATCACAGAGTTGGAAGGGGCCAACCCCCCTGCTCAATGCAGGATCAGCCTAGAGCATCCCTGACAAGTGCTTCTCCAGCCTCTGCTTAAAGACTGCCAGTGAGGGGGAGCTCAACACCTCCCTCGGTAGTCGCTTCCACTGTCGAACAACTCTTAGTGTAAAAAAAAAAACCTTCCCCCCATTATCCTGCTGGTATCTTTCCACCCATATTTTATGCCCATTATTGCAAGTCTTATCCTCTGCTGCCAAGAAGAACAGCTCCCTGCCCTCCTCTAAGTGTCAGCCCTTCAGATTCTTAAAGAGAGCACTCACATCCCCCCTCAACCTCCTCATTTCCAGCCTGAATGTTCCCAAGTCCCTCAGCCTTTCCTCGTAGGGCTGGGTCTCCAGGCCCCCAATCATCCTTGTTGCTCTCCTCTGCACCCACCCCATTCTGTCTATATCCTTTTTGAAATGAGGCCTCCAGAACTGCACATTGTATTCCATGTGCAGCCCGACAAATGTGGGACTATGACATTTTGCGATTTGGAGGTTATGCCCCTGTTGAAACACCCCAAGACCACATTAGCCTTTCCCCCCCACTGTATCCCACTGGCTGCTTATATTCAGCTAACAGTCCACCCTAACCCCAAGATCTTGTCCACACACACTGCTACGCAGAAGTGTATCCCTCATCCTGTATGGGTGTGTCTAATTTTTGTTACCCAGATGTAGAATCCTGCACTTGTCCTTGAATTGCATCTTGTTCAAAACTGCCCACTTTTCCAGTGTGTTCAGAATGCGTTGAATTCTATGTCTTCTGGGGTGTCACCGGCAAATTAAATGAGTCACCCCTCCACCCCCTCATCCAGATCATTTATACAAATATTGAAAGGAGCCTGGTGGAAAGGAGAAGGGTGAAGATGGCTTCATGACCCTTCGCTGAGTAGCAGGATTAGATCCTGCACCCCAGGCCTCTTGGGCTTCGTCGCTGGTCCTGGGGAAACTAAGTGGAGCTGATTGGAGAGTTTGGGGGAGTGCAGCTCACGGGTCCCCCGAGCTCCTGCTTGCAGGGGCAGATAGGGAAGCTAAAGATGGCTGTGGGGGGGGGGATGCATCCTAGCTGTCCCTTGCCTTTGCAGACTGTTTCTCAGCCCAACATGGTGAAGCGGGTCAGTGCCTTTCGAGTGACTGTGCTCTTAGAAATGACCCCTTCCTGAGAAGTGGTATATCTTATTCAGTTAGTCACCTACTAAGCAGGACTCAACTACGGTACTTTACTCACTTAAAAAGTAAGTCTTTTTATTGATGTGCTCCAATGTAATTGTGTATATATGTGTGTATATGCAAGTATTACAAAGTCTTAAAATTCAGTAATAATGTATACAGTAAAGCAAGCAAGTTCTACATACTATTCAGTTTTAAAATCCAACACTTAAAATATAACAGTTAAAGAAGTCTGATTTAGTTCAAAGTATCTAATTCACACTCTAGAATAATATATTTGTAAAGCCATACATACCGACACCATCTTCTGAGACCCTCTGAGAGAGGTCTGAATTCTAGCCCTTTTCCTGCCTGTATTTATACTGTTTCAATCACCTTGAAAAGGGGCTGTCTTAAGATTATCTCCATGCATTGGAGTAACAGCGCTGCTGCACTGTTTTAGGAATGTTACTGCACATGCTCAGTTGCTCTACTTTAGATGGCCATATATGGACATCCCCCTGACCTGGATGGCCCAGGCTAGCCTGATCTCATCAGATCTCAGAAGCTAAGCAGGGTCAGCCCTGGTTAGTATTTGGATGGGAGACCACCAAGGAATACCAGGGTTGCTGTGCAGAGGAAGGCACTGTCAAACCACCTCTGTTAGTCCCTTGCCATGAAAACCCAAAAGAGGTCGCCATAAGTCAGCTGCGACTTGACGGCACTTTACACACACACACACACATATATGGACATCCACTTCCTCTAGGCTAAGCATACTATTTCTTAAATAGTCAGTTTTGATTTTTGTTATACTCTATATAATCAATTTTATCATTCTCATCTCCAGAAAAATATGTTGAGATTGAACCCATTCATTACTTTCTAGAATCTTGTTTTCACGTTTAAATCATATAATACAATATATTGTTTACATTACATCATTAAATCTTAGTCAGCATTGAAAACCCTTGGACTGGAGAGCATTTCTGCACTTGACATTGGAAGGGCAGGAAGTACGGCAAACATGCTGCTCTGTAGCTTAAAAATATAAAAAGTGCTGCGAAGGCTTTGCTCTTCTCCATTGAAAAGGCTGGGGAAGGTCATGAAAAAAGGGGAAAAGTGCAGCGAGCAAATCTGCACTGACACTGAAATATTTGACAGAATAATTCAGAAACATAAGCCTTTGGCAAGAATATCCAGGCTTTCTTGTCCTTTTAAAAGGAAATTAAAACCTCTGCTGTATATTTTGCTTTTACATGTTATATTTCTGCATATGTACAACATTAATTCCATAGTTCATGTGCTCTAATACGTCAAAGCCTGTAACAATGGGTTTCAGAAGTGGCTTGCAACTCATGTTTGTGCATGTTTACTCAGAAGTAAATCCCAAGGTAGTCAATGTGGTTTACTTCCAGGTCTGTGTGTGCACAGGGTTGTACTGTGAGGCTCTGCACTCCTCCTATGGACATTTGTCTGTGAGAGAGAAAGCTCCCTTGAATAAAATGGGGATTACTTGTGGAGCTGAGGGGAAAGGGGGGTTGTGCCTGTCCCATGCCTGGGTAGTCAGAGCCAGGCTCCTAGTCTGCCAGCCCGCCCGCCCACCTCTGTGATACAGAGCTTGCCAAGGCCAAATTGGGGGAGTCAGAGGCAGAGGGGAAACTGGGGGAGCCAGCAGGAATGCAGCCCCTTCTGGAAAGTGTGGAGGCAGCACCAGCCACTCTGGGCAGCCTGCAAGTAGCAGGGGAAGGGGTGGGTGGGTGGGAGCGGCTCAGCAAACAGCCACTCTCCTCCCCAGAAGCTCTTAGCCTGCGGAGAAAGTGACTCAAGGTGGGGGGGGGAAGCTGGCCCAGGACTTTGCTCTCCCACATGAGCACCTGGACAGGCAGTTTTAAAGTGCTGCTGGGGGGTGGGATCCCTTCTCCGTCCACAAAGGGGAACTATAGGGAGAGAGAGGAAGGCAGGCTGGAGGAGGCTCTGGGTGAGGGCCCTCCAGGGGAAAGGGCTGCCAGGATTTCCCATGATATCTAAGGTGGCCAATTTGCCCGTCTGCTTGGCATAGGGTTGCCGTCATCCAGGTCAGGCCTAGAGTTCTAGAATCTCCAGCCTGCAGGTTCCCCTGGAGCAAATGTCAGCTTCAGAGGTTGGGCGGACTCTATGGCAATGCATTTCTGCTGAGGTCCCTCCCCAACTCCACCCTCCCCAGGCTCTGCCCCCAACTCTCCAGGAATTTCTCAACCTGGAGTCGGCAGCCCTAGTGCAGAAGGTCCTAGATTCACTCTGCAACGGCATCTCCAGCCAAAAGGCTCAGGTGGGAAGGGATAAGCGCGAGATCGCCACCTGAGCCCCTGCCCAGCCACTGCAGGTCAGAGGGAGCAGGGGAGGCCTGGGCTGAGGAAGGGCTTCAGGAGTTCCACCACGGGAGACCTCTGGTACCAGTTGCCGACATAAGGAGCGTCCCAGGCTCCTGTGACCCAGAATTTTAGTTCTTTATTGTACACTGTTTTTTAATAACAAGAATCTTTTCGTTGGTTCTTGTAGGTTATCCGGGCTGTGTGACCGTGGTCTTGGTATTTTCTTTCCTGACGTTTCGCGAGCAGCTGTGGCTGGCATCTTCAGAGGAGGAACACTTAACACTGAGAGACACTGTCCTTCAGTGTTACTCCTCTGAAGATGCCGGCCACAGCTGCGGGCGAAACGTCAAGAAAGAAAATACTAAGACCACAGTCACACAGCCCGGATAACCTAGAAGAACCAATGAAACTCTGACTGTGAAAGCCTTCGACAAGAATCTTTTCCTTTTTCAGTAAAAGAAAGATTCATACAGGTGTTGTTTCCTTTGCTGGTTACCTGAATGAGAGGAACAAAGGACCTGCGGTCCTGGAGATAACATTGTATTACCAAACATTGGAAGGAGTGACAGACAGCCTTTTCTGGCATGATAAAGCAAAGAGTGTTATGAAGCTGTGAATGACCCTCAAAGCAGAGCTCTGGGGAATTTTCAGTTCATAATCTAAGTGTTGCGATCGGAAAAGCTGAACGCTGCATTGGGAGGGCAGCTAGATTTGCATCCAGTAGCACCTTCGAGACCAACAAGATTTTGGGGGTATGAGCTTTTATATATAATTTTATATATATAATTTTCCTTGTAGATAACAAAACATTAAAAGGAACATATAACAACATAATATATCAAAATAAAATAAAAAATAAAATATGTTTTATATAAGAATTACAAAGGGAAATGCGGGAAATGTAGAGTTTGATGGTACTTATCATTTGTGGTGGATGTAAAAAAACAAAGGTATTGGAAAGAAATACTCAGTAAAATACAGGATATCTTTAAAAATAAAATTCGCTATGGAAGCTAAGAGTATGCTGCTGGGCATGTTGCCTAGAAATCTTCCAAAATTTTTGGAAAAATTATTTATATATGCCGGTGGCGGCCAGAGCGATATTTGTGATGAAATGGAAAGCAGATGATCATCTACGGCGGGAAGGCTGGGAAAGGAACAGAGTCTGCAGTAACGGCGAAATTAGTTATGTGAACAACAGACCAGTCACAGAATTTAAAGATAAATGGAAAGTATATTATTTTCATGAAATGAAACGCAGAGGATGGGGAAGCTAATTAGAGCTGGATACAAGACAAATAGATATATGTATTGGTTCTCGTAGGTTATCCGGGCTGTGTAACCGTGGTCTTGGTATTTTCTTTCCTGACATTTCCTGTGTAACCGTGGTCTTGGTATTTTCTTTCCTGAAGATATATGTATGTTATATTAGATTTTTTAAACAGGGAAAACTATCTGTATGGATATCTAGGTGATAACTATATATGAATTCATCCTCCAATATTTGGAAACAAGTAATGGAAATGTATGCTTAGATTTATTACTATTGCTATTATCATTTTCTGCGGTATAAGTTTTGGAGAGTTAAAGCTCTCTTCATTACATATGAGCTGGAATGGAGATCCTTGAGTCCTTCTATCCCAGTTAGAAGGTGGGCGGGGTGTTGCAAAGAAGGAACTCAGGATGCAAAGGTACAACATGCATAGTAATTAGCTTGATTAGAGCAGAAGAGGAATGCTCCAGGGCTGAAAATTAGCACCTGCAAGAATCCTGTGTCCCTATTCAGCCCTGGGAGGAGGTGACCATTATTTTGAACTTGTTAATGAGCTCAAATTCAGCAATCTCACATTGTAATCTCCCCTTGAAGCTTTTCTGTTTGAGGACTGCCACTCTTAGCAGTCAGCAGTGGAATGACCTGGAAGGATCAGGATGACAGGATCAGTGCGCTTCTGAGGTTCTGGGGAGATGACTAGTAACATCTCTCTCTCTCTCTTTTCAGGAAACTGCTGGAAGGGGAGGAGATGTGGTGGAGTTCTTCTTTGCAAAGACGCTGAAGTGATTTGGGGGGGGGGGCTGAACTTCTTGCCTTCACTGCCACCCCATCCATGCTCTTGTTCCGTCACATGCCGCTGCAAGACGCTCCTCCCACCCACCGTCCCCACTCCAAAACTGGGCTTTCTCCAAAGTTCATACAGGAAGAGACGCCTGGCCCCGCCCGTCTTTCAGGCTGCCTGTCCTACTGGCTGTGTTCTTATGGGTGGCGAAGGGATGTGGTGTGTTGGGGAAAGGTCGCCTTCATGGCACTGGATGCAGCCCTCTGCCCTGCCCTGCTTCCTCTTCACCCCTTCCGTGCTGGGAGGAGAGCGTGCCCAGGAAAGAGGCAGCTCCTGCGCTGGGGATCAGTCTGGCCAAGGGAACTCGCCTGTCCAGCTGTGAGTGGGAGCCGAAGCGCCATCTGCCTAAGTCCTGGGAGGCCAAAGGGGCTTCCAAGGGTGGCACTCTGAGTAGCAGCTTCGGCACAACTGGCTCAGGGCAAAGGAGGGAGGGGCTGGCAAAGGCCGACCGCCACAAAGAGCTCAGTTTTCAACAGCCTCTAAAAGTAACTTGTGGAAGTGCCTCCCCCTGCCACACACAGAGACTTTTCCACCAGGATCACAAAGTTTGCAAAATGGGTTGTCCCAGATTAGTTTGGAAGGATTATTCCATACCTTTTCACAGAGCCTTCCTGCCTGTATGGACCTCACATCCCTGAAAACAGGCTTAAGGGAGAAATCTATACGACCACGAATTAAGAAAACTTGGGGGGAGGGGCTCTGCCGCTGCCCCTCCCTTCCTGTCTGCTCAAGTACCAGGCCCTGGGAAACCAGAGCAGACCCTGCACACGAACCCCTGCCCCCTCCTGATTTAGGGGGGTGAAACTTCAAGCAATGACCCCCTGAGGCCCCCCCTCCAAGCACCTGTGGGGCTGAGGGAGAGCAGCAGTGTGCAGACCAGAGCATCTTAGAGGGGACTATAACCTTTGGAGCCCCCTTTAGCTACTGTGTCTATTCTGGGGCAGTTGGGAAGCTGCCCAGCCTCCCCCTGCAGAGTACAAAACTGCTCAGTACCCCCCCCCCAAAAAAAAACTGGCCCAGGAGCCGTTCGCCTCCACCACAAGGGCTAAACTTTGAAGGGGGGGCTTGTGTGGGGAACTTGAGAGGCCACGTAGAGGGCCAGGATAAGTAGAGGTCCTTCTCCCCCTCCACTCCCTCCCCACAGGGGACGGAATGTGCATGCACACACAAACACCCAGGTCCCTGGTAAAGCCATTCAGCGCCTGGATCAAATTTCTACACACCTTTTAACTGAAAATGTTTCCAACTATTCTTGTGAGGTACCATGAGCCACAAGGGGAGATGGGATATAAATGTCTCAGTAAATGAATGTGGAAGGGCAAGGAGCAACCCCCCCCCGCGTGCCATCTCCTGCCACCACAATTTCCATGCTGTGTGTGTAACAGAAGCAGATCAATAAACAATTGTGGAATTAATGTGTTTGGGACCTGCAAACATGGAGGCTTGTGTGTGCAGTGGGCTGGGGTTGATTTCTACAGCTGGCCAGGACTTAAGTTGCCAGACTGCTTGGTGGGGGCCTCATCCTGCGACTCCTGGGTCTGTCGCAAAAGTCCCGCCAGGCCATTTTTCTCATCTGTAGACCTTGCTCAAAGGAGAAAAGCAAACACAGAAGCTTCTCCGCCAGCCAGGCAGAAGGGGAGGCGCTCCGCCTGCCCTAAGGTCTGGAACTCTTTGCCACCAAGGTAGTTGCCCAAATAACAAAACACCCAGCCTTTCCCCATGATGCGCACATTTGATGACGGCATAATGGGATCTGCTTCGGGCAGGAGAAAGGGTGACTGTCCGGCAGCCAGCTCACGCAGGGCCCCATCTCCTCTCCCTGCCTCCCCCCTCCCCATGGGGAGACTGTGCACCGATTAGCAGAAAGGAGTTCTTGCGCAGAGGAACTCCATTGGGCAGGATCGTCATGTTAGAAGAATTCTGGCGGGAAAAGTGCTGTGGGTTGTGGCTGGCAGATGTGCCCAGACCCCCTCCCTCCAGCCAGGGATAATAAAGCAAGCCATGGGTTGCAGTCAGTCTGAGCCCAGCTCTCCCTACCCCCTTGTTTTGTGACACCCCCCATAGCTTCCTTGTCTCTGCAGGTTAGCCACACTGGCACCCTCACTTAGACTCCTATATCTTTTCTTCTGGTGATTTTATTGATCAGCTTTAAAAAAAAATCACAATTTGCAGATGACAATATTAATTTAAAACAGCAAAACATGTAAAATACAAACATTAAAGTAACCCACAATAAATTAACAGGATGCTTCCACTCAAATCATTTCCCCCTTGTTTTATTCACTTGCATTTATTGTATCAGAATTGGGGCTCCTTTTGGCTCCCAGTGATTGGTGAAAGACGCCTGCTTTTAAAATGTTGCTTCTTTTTAAACAACTTCCAAGCACCAGGGAGAGTTCTGCCCCCACCCTTCAAACCTCCTCCTGCGGAACAGACTATGTCTGACGCCAGACCTCCGTGGATGGTGCACACCCCTAAAACGTCATCGCTTTGGCCCCCAATATCAACTGTGGCCACCGTTTTAAAAAAGAGCTCCCCCCATAAGGAACACTTTAAGTCCTGCCTGTCTTTGTTGTTTCTAGGAGCCTGGATGAGGAATTACCACCCCACCCCCCGCCCAACACACACCGTGGCTCCAACCCACAACAGCCCCCCTTCTGCCGGCTGACTTCTGGGTCTGGGGTTGCGCTCATAGGCGACCAGCAGCCTGCACAAGTTTGGTCATTATTTACAACTCCCCTCCCTCAGGAGCCGTTTTCTCTTTCGCAACCCACTGTGACTGCATTGGGCTTCCTGAACAGTTGGCTGCGCCCAGGACTCTGCCCCACCCTGGTTTGAGACCCCTGCCCTCCTGGCCCCAGGCACAACTCACTATTCGGTCCAGAATCACACACACACCGCCAACTGGCTCCACGACCAATGGTTTCAAGGCACAGTTTCAGCTTCCTAGACATCGCCTCTCTCCACCAACACCCCGTGACATCCCACCTGCCCACCCACCCCCAGCCTCCACAGATGTACAAACAGCAGGAAGCAGCTCAAAGCTGTTCCCTGAAGGCAGTAGCTGGCTCTCCACCCTGTCATGCAAGGGCAGCTTGCCCCAGGGAACACCCCTGTCCCTACCTGCACCATGGACACAGGGAGCTCCCCAACTGAGCCACCTGTGGAAAGACACCTACGCATCCCTCTGTGGAGGGGAACCACGCAAAATTGCAAGAACCCTGCATAGAAGGGTGGCTGAAGAGCCTGGCACATCCGTGGAGCGAGAGGTCAGGCTTAGGTCACCCATGGTGGGACTGGCACAGCCGCCCTCCAGGTCTCAAAAGCCACAGGGGCATTTCTCTTGCACAAGCACCAGCAAAAGGAAGGATGCTCAGGGCATGAAGCCCCATGGGAAACATCAGCCGCTCACGACACCTCTGGCTCTAAAATGCACACTTGTCAAGCTGCTCCCCCCCTTTGTCCATTCTCTGCATCATCTGTTTTGGCCCTGGCCCAGCTGCTAGACCTGACCACAGAACAGCAGGCTGCTTTCGGCCTCTCCTTTCCCTCCTCTATACTGCTCTCTACCTCCACTCCTGCTTCTGAAAAACCTCATGCCTAATGGAGGGGGGGGGGAATTGTGAAGGGGGTGCAAACGCTGCACAGAGGGACTGAGTGGGAAGGCCGCATCCAAAGGTGCATCACTACAGCTGCTCTTACTATCCCCCCTCCCACCCCACCCCCATTTCTGGGCACACCATGGGGGCGACCAGCCTCTCTTTCTGGGCCAGGCTGCACGAACTGGTTGTGGCCCTCCCCCTCCGAGGGGGCTGCTCCAAGCGCCCTGCAAGCAAGCTCCTTGGCACTGCAACCACCTACAGCAGTGGTGTCCCCAGACCCCCAACCCCATCACGGGGCTGGAGGAACCCCACACCAGAGGGGGCTTTCCTCCCTGCACTGGCCACAGCTGGTCTGTAGCACCAGTGACTTCCCCTCCGGCCCTTCACAGCAGCACAAGCTCTGGCCCTGTTCCGCCTTGGTCCGCATCCCTCTCAGCAAAGCCCCAAATGAGCTTGCAAGCCCACAGGGGGGAGGGAGACGGTTATGCGGCTGGCCATGCTCCAGGGCAGGTCATTCCCTGCCTCTCATGCTGAGAAATAGAAGAAGGGGGCCCTTGCAGGTTGCAATCCAAGGGAGTTGGGGGCAACGGATGTCACTGCTGGGCAGAGGGGCCTTACGAGATGCCAGTTCAAATGCCCAGTGTACATGAGCACAACCAAAATGAGCCCAGAAGCTGCTCTCCCGTAGGCCAGGCTGCAGGGCTCGCCCCCCTTCCCTTCCAGCACAGCACCCAGCAAGATTTGCTTGGTCGTGATGCTGGGAAGGCCAACACCCACCCTCCCCTCAGAAGGGCAACACCCAAGCCAGAGAGACTCGCCAGCCAGAGGGGGCCTTCAAAAAGGCCCTCCGTCGCCCACAGGGGAGGCAGCCGATGGCGCCGGGCGGACAGCCCCGGACAGCCAAGCCAGAGCAAGCCCACGGCATACGGCCCCTGAGCATCTCCAAAGACTGCAATTCAGGCCCAGCCCCCCACCCCACCTGCACTCTCTGCGCCACTGGCTGTGCCCCATGTGGCAGCCGGGCAGCCCACCCAAGCTGTGCCCCATGCAGGCCCCACCTTCCCAACACAGAACACATTGATAACACCAAGATCACAGAAAGGATGTTTATGCACGAGAAAAGAAGCCGCTGCCCCGGCCAGGCCAAGTGCCTGGGACTCTGGCACCCGCACCACCACCTAGCTCCCACCTCCTAGCCCCCAGCTGTCAAGAGCAGCTGCCGTTGAGGAGGCGGCAGCGGGAGAGCCACAGTCAGCTCCTCCACCCGTTGCAGGACCCCCACTCCCCTGGCACCCTCTCTGCCAGTCAAGCACCTGGGGAACAGCGGCAGGGGTTGGACCCGAGAGATGCCGCCGACCCCTGCAGCAGCACACGGCCCTGCTCAGAATCAACCGGGCAGGGGTGGCTTCTTAGCCCTAGCCCCACGCCTACCCACCTTCCACTCCCCCTGGCTGCCACGCCAGAAGTCTTGGCTCTCTGCCCGCCAAGAGGGACAGCACGGCCCTGGGCCAGGGCTGATCGAGACCGGGGGGGGGGGCTCACTGCAGCACGCAGACGTCGTCGCTGTCGTCGGCAGCTTGGGCGGCTGGAGGCTCCTCGCCTTGGGGGGAAGGTGGTGCCTCCGCCCCTCCAGCCAACTTCTCCCGCAGCTCCATGAGCAAGTCCCGGCTCTCGCTGGCAGGCAGGTTGCTCAGGTAGTACTGGGGGGCCAATTCTGCTAGCCTGCAGGGGAAGAGGAGGGCAGAGATGAGGCGCCCACACACCACTCAGAAGAAGAGTTGGTTTTTATATGCCAACTTTCTCTACCACTTAAGGGAGACTCAAACCGGCTTACAATCACCTTCCCTTCCCCTCCCCACAACAGACACCCTGTGGGGTAGGTGGGGCTGAGAGAGCTGTGACTAGCCCAAAGCCACCCAGCTGGCTTCGTCTGTAGGAGTGGGGAAACCCACCCGGCTCACCAGATTAGCCTCCGTCACTCATGTGGAGGAGCGGGGAATCAAACCTGGTTCTCCAGATCAGAGTCCACCGCTCCAAACCACCGCTCTTAACCGCTACATAAGAACTGTACAAGTCGTGGCCATGTTCATTCTGCTGGCAAGGCCAGGGGTGGGTTTGGAGAAGGTTTGGAAATAGATTAAGAATAAAATAGCTTTATACAAGAGCATATTACAGTACGGCTATGACGTGGCCTAATTTGGAACACGGTGTGCAGTTCTGGTGGCTGCATCTCAGAAACGGTTTTGCAGCGCTGCAGAGAGTCCAGAAAAGGGCAATCGAGATGGTGCACCTTCCCGGTGAGGAGAGTATGAAGAGCCTGGGGCTTTTCAGTTTAGAAAAAAGATGACTAAGTGGAGGAGGGGGACATGACAGAGGTTTATGAAATTATCTATGGAGTAAAGAAAGCAGACAGAAGTGCTTTTTCTCCCTTTTCTCCAGGAGAACTCAAGGCCACCCAATGAAGTTGATTCACAATAGGCGCAGGACAGCAACAGGGAATACTTACTTAATCAACAACTAATTCAACTGTGACATTTGCTGTCAGTCAACATAGCAGTGGCCGCAGCCACAGACAGCTCTGAAAGCTGATTAGATGGATTTATGGAGGGTCAATCTATCATTGAGTAAAGGGAACCTCCACATCCAGAGACAGCCAACCTCTGAACCCCAGTGCCAGGAGGCAACACTGGGGTCAGGCCTTGGCCTCTCTGCCCCCCGTTGATCTCCCAGGGCACCAGGTTAGCCACTATGGGAAACACGAGGCTGACCGCAGCAGATGACAGGGGTGATCCAGCAGGGCTTTTCTTACGTTGCCCTGTTTTTCTCCCCAATTGGGACCCAAAGGGGCCTACAGTGCCCTCTCCTGTTTTATCCTCACAAAAACCCTGTGAGGTGGGTGAGGCTGAGTGTGCATGGCTGGCCAAACGTGCCGGCCTCCCAGATCCTAGTCCAACACTCTGACCAACACGCCACACCAGTTCTCAAGTCTTGCATGTCTTTCAATGTTCCTTAAAATTTCTTTTTTGCCAGAAAAAGGGGTTCATCGCAACTTCACAATGTTCACAATCTTTACATCTCTAGGGAAACTCACATAGTCAGAAAAAAGGCATGGAATCCCACACACACACACCCAAAGAAAAAAGCCTGAATCTAAGAAATGCAAGAACAACAATGACCGGCACGTGCCCAGCTGCGGGATGCTCACATTTCTGGCTCGATCTCCGAGACGACACTGAGGCAGTTGTCCAGCGAGATGGTGAACTCATGGTAGAGCAGCCAGGGAGGTGGGCGCACGGAGGGCTGGCGCAGCCGGTAGCCGCAGGAGGGGGGCAGCTGGGCCACGTGCTTGCTGGTCAGGAGCAGGTAGTTGCCAGAGCCATCAATGTCCCGAGCCACCTGCCTCGAGCGAGGGACAGGCAGAGGAGAGGCTCAGCCGGGCAGGAGCGGCCCCCCGCCCCTCCTGCCCCAGGCCAGCTGCTGGCCCCTTCCAAAGGCCAGGCCCAGAAAGAAGCCTGGCTGCCCACCATGGGGGGCAATGCGGGGAGAACAGCTGCTGAGGATGGGTGGGGAGAATCCACTTCTCTGGGTAAAACAGCCTCCCCTCAGCATGTCCCCAGCCTGCTGTGCCCTCCCCCACATACCCCCCTTGCCCTCCCACTCCCTCCCAGGGAAGCCCCAGCAACAGGGCTGCTCCAGAGCGCCAGCCCACCTTCAGGAAGAAGCCCGAGAGGAGGGCTTGCTTGATGCGGAGGACGTTGCCGTCCGCGCCAAAGGCGGGCGGGGAGATGGGCAGCTCGATGCGCTCCATAACTTCCCGGAGCTCTGCCCGCACAGCCCTGGCCAGCTGCAGGGCTGCCTCGCTCACGCTGTGCTTCCGGCACCAGCTTTCGGGCTCACTCTCTGAGGAAGATGGGAGGAAGAATGAACATGAGGATGGCAGGCCACCGGGAGTCCTGCCCTCCCAGAAGCCCCTCTCCACGGCACTCACGCTGCAGGAAGGCGTTGAAGATATTGATGAGGGTGAAGTGGTCTCCAGCTGGGTGCAGCAGGGCTCGCTGCCGGGCTGCCACTGCCTCCCCCCGGCGGGCGGGCGGGGTGACAAAACAGGGCCAGGCTGCAGGGAGAGAGCGAGCAAGCGGCTCAGGCCGGGGACTGAGCGACACAGACCCCACCCCCACGGAAGGGAACAGGCAAAGTGACAAGCAGGGGGTCCCACAGCCAGGAGCGGCACCTCCTGCTCTCTCCATGAAGAATGGGGCTGCCCTGAGAAGGGTGCCCGGAAAGAACCCTGGCACCGGTGGACAAGGGGCCAACCCACCCCCGAGCCCTGGGACAAGGTGGGGGAAGAAGAGCAGACCTGTCAGCATGGCCGCCAGCGTGAGCATCTCCTGGACGCAGTCGAATTCGCACGAGGCCAGCAGGGCCTTGGCCAACTGGGGGTCGACAGGGAACTCGGACATGATGATGCCCACCTCAGAGAGGTTTCCATCGTCATCCAGGGCTGCCAAGTAGTCCAGGTCCTCCAGGGCCTGCATGAGGGATTCCGGGGCTGGCGAGGGAAAAAGCGGCAAGGCTGAGGTGCGGCCGAGCGGGTCTCCTCGCAGAGGCCCACAGATCTCAGCCCAGCGGGCCCAGAGCATCTGTGCCCGGGAGGCCCCCGCAGCCCCTCACCTGGCCGGTCGAGGAAGTCGCACTGGCCCATGTCCGCAATGTCCAGCCTCTTCAGCAGCAGGACCAGGCGGCTCAGATTGGCCTCAGTGACACGTGCTGGAGGGAGGGCTGGGAAGCTCTGCTCGTAGAAGGATTCGGCATAGAGGCGCAGGCACGTCCCTGGCAGGCACAGGAGAGGAGCGGGGGTAAGCTGCCCTGGCTACAGCTTCCGCCAGCCGATGCCCGGCCCCACCAAGCCCCCGCCAGCTCACCGGAGGGACTCCCAGCTGCCCTCAGCCGTCGAGCTTCCGCTTGCTTCTTGCTGATTGGGCGCAGGACCTGCGATTCGGCACGGATCTGCGGGTTGTAAACCTGCACAGGAGAGGCACCCAAAAGCGGCTTGAGGAGCCTGACAAGCAGCTGAGCTAGAGAACAGACCCGCGGAGGGCGGGGCCCAGCCAACAGCTTCCCACGGCCCCCAGCAGGCCACAGGGGGATAAAACCTTAAGAAATCAGGCTGCTCCCCCCCCCCTCGCTCAAGGATGCCGACCAACCTGGCCAAAACTCTAAAGAAAATAGCAGGACAATTGCAGGGTGGGGGTGGGCTAAGTCATCTTTCTCTGGCTGAACGTTCAGTCGCACGCCGGGCTGACAGGACGGGCGGTGGGGGGGAGGTAGACAATCATTCTTGCAGGAGACAGGCATTGCAGCCCCCCCCCCCCACCAGCCTCAGCACTGAACCACAGGGCGCGCAACTGAGCGGGCTTCTGAGGCATAGGCAAGGGAAGTGGGCTCTGGACACGCGAGAAGCACTGATGAGCTCCCCCAACCCCCCAGAGGGACCCCCCCACTCACACTGCGCAGCTCCAGCCCCGTGTCAACAACGTGCCTGACGCTCCCCACAGAGAAGGCCGAATCTGCCAGCCAGTGGGTGACGATCACCCGGCGCGCCGGGCCTCCGGCCGGTGGCTCCAAGGTCTCATAGAGCTTCTGGACCTGCCGCCCCACACCGGGATGAAGGGGCAGCACCAGCAGGGAGCCGAGGCAGGGGTCCAGGGCTGCAGCTGCCAAGCGGAGAGCCTCGCAACCCTCCTGGATTTCCTGGGGCGGGAGGGGAAATCTCCCGTGACTGGGGTGTTCTAGCAGCCCCAAGCTCTGTCCACCTGCCTCCCAATGCGCTACAACCCTCCTCCCCGCCCCGGGCACAGCCTCTGCCGTGCCAGCCCCCAGAGCAGCGGCTGCCCGACTCCAAGAGCTCTCGCTCATCGCTTGAATGGGGGTAATAGAGTCAGCTGCCAACGGGGCCTGCATCCCTGACCAGCCTGCTCTGCACAGTCGGAAGGCCACTTCAGCTGGGGGGTGTTTGTCGAGCAATGGGGGAGGGTACTGGCCAGGAGTCTTTCTCCTGTACCCACAATGGCTCACTCAATCCTGCAGCCCTCCATCAGCGGCCGAAAATCACAAATCAGTCACAGCCCCCGCCCCCAGGCTTCCCCCACCTGCTCGCTGGCCAAGAAGACCATCACGTCTCCCGCCTCCTCCTGCCGATGCAGCTCCAGCACGGCCTGGCAGGCAGCAGTGACCCGGCCCTGAGGTGAGGTCTCCTGGTAGGTCAGGCGGGGGGGCGGGCTGACGGGTGGCACCCGCACCAGCGGGGCATCCTGGCAGAAGTGGCACAGCGGCTCCTCCAGCGAGGGCTCCGTCACCACCACGAGGCGCAGCTCAGGGCGCTGGCGCTGGGCATCCTTCAGCAGCCCCAGGAGCAGGTCCGCGGGCACCGTGCGCTCCTGGGCCTCATCCAGCACGACCACTCCATACTGTCGCAGCAGCGGGTCAGAGGTCATCTCTCGCAAGAGGACCTCATCCGAGCAGAACCTGCAACCCGCATAAGACGCCCGTCACCTGAGCCCGGCGAGGACGGGAAACGGAGGCGGCTGAGCTAACCGGCCCCTCAGTCAGCAGCACCTCCTGGAAAGACCCCACAACAAACGACACACCCAGGCCCCCCACAAGAGAGCGCAGGCCGGCCAACCAGCGAAGAGCCCTTTACCTGAGCAGGGTCTCCGAGACGCAGCAGTCTTCGTAAGGGATGCTGTACCCCACCTCGTGGCCCACGTTAAGGTCCATCTCATCTGCGACGCGTAAGGCCAGACTCAAGGCAGCCAGGCTGTGGGGCTGAGTGCAGACCACCTGGCCATGGGCGAACTGCAGCGAAAGGGCATACTCCGCACACCACTGAGGGACCTGCGGAAGGAAGACGGGAGACAAACCTGAGCTCTCCTCCTCCCCCCCACCCCGAGAGGCTGACCTTCAGAAGGCAAGCTGGAAAGAACCCCCAAAAGAAACGGAGGAAAGGGGGCCACAGAGAGCACTGCCGGGGGGGGGGGGAGGGGGCAGATCCCAGAGCCACGCTGCTGCCCATGTCCCTGCCTCTGCTTCTCCCACCTGGAAAAGGGAGTTCTGCCTCCGGAGTCCAGACTGCAGCTGCTTCACCCCCCTCACCCCTGCCTGTGAGAAGGTCCAGTGAGGAAGCAAGTTGTGTGTTTTTAAATTTCACAAATATACCAAAGAACATATTTGTTTATGCTGAACTATGTGATACGCTTTATGTTGTTAAAGCTATAAAATAAGCTTTGGTTTGATGAGAATATTATAAACGTTTCCTTCTCCCAAAACATGTGTCCGCCCCCCATTCCCCACGGCTTCACAATTTTTAGAAGTTTTCAACCCCTGTGCGTACCACTCTGCAAGAAAGCAGCCACGAAAACTACCGGCCCTGCAAGGATGGGGTTCAAGCGCCCCTCCCCCCTGGCGATCAAAGGGGGCCAGCGAGGACCCTGCAGAGGGCAAAGCCTGCCTGAGTCTGGGCAGGAGGCCAGCAGCAGCAGCAGCAAAGGCTCCACCTGCCTCCTGCCCACGCTGCCCCTGCTTCACGTTTCTTTATCCAGCTGCCTGGGGATGCAGCAGAAACTCTGATCCAGAGCCTGACGGCTGCCGTTAAACGGCTGCGGCTGAACAAGCTGAAACTGAATCCTGGCAAGACCCGGGCAATGTCGGCTGGGAAGGTAGGCGGAAAAGACATTCTGCCAGCTCCACGTACCCCAGAAAACGGCCCCCTACCTTGGTTCGGTTGATCTGGCCGTGTCAACCCAGGCTATGGTTGTCTCGGGGCCAGACGACTGTAGCGTACTCTACGCAGATCTGCCCCCAAAGACGACTGAGAAACTGCAGATGGTTCAGATGCTGGGGCCTGGCGGCTCCCAGGCGGCACCGAGCAGAACCTGCGGGATCACTCCCTCCCTGCACAGCCTCCCTTGGTCCTGACCAGGTCCCGGCTTCAATGCCAGGCGCCAGCGAGCGCCGACCCGGCCCTTCCAGGACCTCCCTCCCTCCCTCCCTCCCTCCCTCCCTCGACGCCCAGAGCACCTGCAGGGAGGCCTCCCCGGATGCTCGGCCGGGACCGCCCCGCCGACCCGCGCAAGGCCTCCGCAAGGGAAATGCGGCTCCTGCCCGCGGCCCGTGGCTGCGCCCTCCCTGGGGGAAGCCCCCCCTCTCCGGGCTTCTCGCACGGGCAGGCAGAGCGGTCCCGGGAGGGGCCGCCTCGCAGAAGGGGCCGAGCTGCAGGGCCAGCGGGGAGCCCAGGGAGGGAGGGAGGGCGGGCTTGGTGGGAGGGCTCCCTTTTTGGTCAGTCCCCGTGAGAGCGGTGTGTGTGGGTGGGGGGGGGAGCCGCCCCCTCCCCCCTCCTCCCCTCCCCCCCCCCCGGTTGGGCGGCGCCGGGGACTCGCCTGGGTGCTCTTGCCGGCGCCGGGCGCGCCCGAGAGCAGGAGGAGCGGGTGCCGCTGGAGGGGGCGCAGGAAGGCCTCCTTGGCGGCCCAGACGGGCAGGCGGCGCCGCCCCCGCAGCAGCTCGTAGTAGCGCGACGAGAAGGGCAGCCCGTCGAAGGGGTTCGCCTCCCACCACCACCCCCCCGCGCCGCCGCCGCCCTCCTCCTCCTCCTCCTCCTCCTCCTCCTCCTCCTCGCCGCCGCCGCCGCCGCCGTCCTGCGGCAGGGAGCTCCGCGCCGCCTCCATGGCCGGATCTGCCCCGGGGGGGAGACTATTGTCGCGGGGGGGGGCGAGCCCGGAGGGGAGCACGCGCACGCACGCTCGCGCCCGCCGGGAGGGAGCGCGCGCGCCCACCGGCCTCCTGGGGCGCCTCAGCCGCCGCGGGCAGGGGCACGTGACGCGAGGGCGGCCAATAGAGACCTGACTTCCTCCTCCCTCCCCTCCGACGGTGGGCGGGGCCGAGGAGCACTTCCGGCCACGCGCCCGCCCGACGCCAGGACCGCCGGCCACGCCCACTTTCGCCCCGCAGTCCCGCACGCGCTCGGAAGGGGGCGCTCCTCGGACGCGCCGTAGCCTGGCGGGAAACTCCGGGGGGGGGGGCGGCGGGTCCAAAGCGACACCCCTGCAAGGTGGGCCGACGGAGGGTGCCGGAGGCCAGCTGCTGAGGGGCCGCCCCCCGGAGGGCTCCTGCCTGAGGAAGCAGCACGAGGAACGCGAGGCCGCCTCGGCCCTTCGGTCCACTGCGGGGCAGCGCGAGACGAGCACCCCCGGCGGGAGGGGGCAGGCAGAGCAGACCTGTGCGGGTGATGCCGGTGGGGCAGCCGCAGTGCCCCCCCCCCACACACACACCGTGCCAGAAAGTGTGCCCCTTGAATGCCAGGCCGGTCGCTAGAAAGCCACAGCCATCCAGGAGTGCGACCCCCAAGTGAGGGGCTGGCCTGGATCCTGTTTGGGGAGAGGGGAGAGAGCCCCTCCGAACGGTGCCCCCCCCCACTAGGGCAGGACTGGCGCTCTGCTGGCGGACCCCCCTAAAGACACCTGCTCTGGGACCCAGGAGGTTTGAACAGACACCAGCTGGTCTCAAAGGTACCATTCTTGAGCAAGGTGACTGAACGAGCAGCGGCCGGACAACTGCAAAGACTCCTGGATGAAGCAGGTGCCCGGGGGAAATAGAATCAGAGTCGGAAGGGACCACCAGGGTCATCTAGTCCAGCCCCCTGCCCAATGCAGGAAATTCACAACTACCTCCCCCCCCCAATCCCCAGCAACCCCTACTCCATGCCCAGAAGATGGCCAAGATGCCCTCCCTCTCATGATCTGCCTAAGGTCACAGAATCAGCATTGCTGTCAGATGGCCATCTAGCCTCTTCTTAAAAACCTCCAGGGAAGGAGCGCTTACCACCTCCCGAGGAAGCCTGTTCCCTGAGGAACTGCTCTATCTAGGAGACCTGTGGCAGACATCACTCCCTCCCTCGAGGGTCCCTCTCACACTGAGCTGCCCCTACCCCCGCCACATCTACCGCAAAAAACAACAGAAATACGGTTAAGGGCCTCATAACACATTTTCCAGAAAGCAGCTTCCACAAATCCCACTTTGGCAACTTAGCCAGGCAAACCCCCCAAACACATCAATTATTCCACCTCATCACTTACAGCACCCACCTTGTGGGGAGACAGGCGGCCCTCAGCATCTTCCGTTTGAACAAAGCATTCAGGCAGCAAGTGTTAGGAAAGAACGCTCCCACCCCCACCCCAAGCTTTGGAGAGCTGCAACCCAAACAAGGCAGACAAATGTCCTCACTCCATAGAAGGTGGCTGTCTCTAGTTTCCCAACAGCCCTTGAAAATTGGGCAGGGCCCCTCCCACCTTGGGGCAGCTTGAGCAGATGTAGGGTTTTCCCCTAACATCAACTATCATCTGTGAAAAATAAAACTACATATATATAGAAATTGTATTAAAATTGGTATTCACATTCAGTATAATGGGTACCACATTATGTTATCTTTCATATGTTTGGCACCCATACCCTCCCCCCCCCCCCCGTTATTATATCAGAGAATCTTGCAGCAGGGAGCACAGAGGATTTTGCAACCAAGGAAGCCTTTTGGGGAGAAATCAGGGAGTGCCGACAGGACGACAGTAATTAAGCCACACCAGGCAAGAAGACAAAGATGCCTCTTCCTGTATTGTCTTTTACTTGATACGCAGTAACGGACCAGTAACATGATTTAGTCCCCTGTGACAGTCTGGAGCCTCCCATTCAAATCTTCCCATTGTCCCCAAAACTCCTGCCAAAGAAATGACTCATTTTAACATCTACAGGTTTGTAATCCTTAATTATAATCCAATCAAAAACTCCCCTTCCTGTTTCCCTTCCCCAGTGCCATTTAATCACTTCTATCTAAGATACCCAGCTCTCAAGTATTCCTTTATGCTCTCCTGTAATCTTCCCCATTTCCCCACATGCACACCTTTAAACTCAAAGAGGCACTCCTGCCCCAAATTGGAGGAGCTTTGCTGAGTGTTTGGCAGTTGTTGCTATATTAGGATGTGTCCATGCCTTGATTTAGTACCACCGGTGTTTGCTTAGGATAAGTCTCCTCTTCTTACTATTATACCAAATCTCTCAATAAACTATCCCTTTTAAATTAGGTCTCTGCCATCCTTTTCCTACTCAAAACTGGCTACTCACAGCCACCTAATTAGGTAAAAGATCCCCATTTTCTGCACCTATGCAAACACGCATGCTAATTCCCCATGTTCTTCTGACTGTACAGTTGCTTGTTTGTGGGGTGTATGATGTGAGATCCCAATCAACAGGCTGCGCGTCCTTCCAGATGGTCCCCGGCCACTCATCAGAGCTCCGCCTGTAGTGTAACAAGGAGCTGCTCCCACGCAGGTGGGTGAGAATTTGAGTCATGTTTATTTTGATAGCGAAAGCCTCCCTTGACCCTCCCCCCCAGATGCAGGCTGCGGGCCCCTCCAGTGCTGCGGTGGACCCAGGGCCTGGAGCGAAAGCACAGGTGCGCCGGGATCCAGCCTTGTTGCCCGGCCCAGGACACACAGAGTTGTCATTGCATGTTGCCGCCAACAGTACACAGCAGCCGTCCACGCCAGGAGCCACCACTATCCACTGCCAAGTATAGAAGGAGAAGAAACGCGGTCTGCTCAGTGGCTCCCCTGGCTCTGGGGGATCCCGTATTTCTCTGTGTATCTCCTGTGGAGGCAAGGAAAGCCCAAGGTAGCAGCCACCATTGCCCGCCCACCCACTGCTATGTCCTGCCCTGGCCAAAGGGCAGGCTGGCAGGGGGAGGGGCAGCACAGCCAGCCCTGCCTGCTCCCTCCTCCAAGGGCAGGGCCCTGCCTCACCTTCTGGCATAGTCCAAGAGCGCGTGCTTCCGGTCCTGCAGGGAGAGGTGCCTGGCCTCTGGGGACCTAGCAAAGACCTTCAGGGGCAGCTGCACACAACAGAGGGAGAAGAGGGTATCACCCAAGGCCCTCAGCCACGCACAACCATCTCCTGCGCACGCATGCTTGGTTGCTCCTCCCCCATCTCTAAAGGTGGCCTGCATTTACCATAGCCAGGGGGGGAGACGCCGGGGGCTGGGCACTGGAGACCGACGGACCAAGCAAGGAGAGCTCCTCTTCTGCCTCGATGGGGGTGAAGGAAACCCGGCCCTCCAGCAGGTTGGCGATGGTGGCATCCACGCAGTTAGTCTGGGCTGGGAGAGAAAAGCAGGCCCTATGTGAGCCCCAAGGGTGGGGGACTAGGGGAGACCCAATGGCCCCGGGCCAGGCTTGCTTAAAAAGCCATGGCTCTCAGGGATGGAATCCTCTCCCCTCATCCAGGGCTCTAAGAAACACCGAAGCCAGCCCCCCCACAGTCCTTTGCTGGACTGCCCCTCACGGCACGGGAGCTCTTCCTTCAGCCAGGCAACAGGAGTGCCCCAAGAGTCTTTGCTGAAGCGCAGCCTCAACTTCCACTCTGCACACGTAACTGGGGTGGGAGGAAAGGAGCGGAAGAGCCTTGTGGGAGAAGAGCAGAGTTGTGGCATCCAAGGAGTCGTCTAGTTCCCCTGCAGAAGACTGACGAGGTCTTATGTGGAACCATAAAAACTCCCACCTAAACTGTGGCAGACAAAGCGGGTAGAGGCGCTTGCGCCGGAATAAGCGGCCCTCGATGGCAGGAGCTCAAAGCGTTTGCAGAGTGACCCCTGCTCAGACGGACCAGCTCAGGTGTCCGAGACCACCACTCAGGGCATCACGGGGGAAGCCGCTCTTAGGTGGGCAGGATGGGTGAGCGGACCCAGCTCTCTGTAGAGGCCTCAGAGCTATTGTTCCAGATGATCTCTGATTGTGTTTAAGGCACCTTTCTCTCTCTCTCTCTCTCTGGGCTTATATTAACTGCAAATTCACCAACTATTTTGATGTTTATCCTCATTATGTGGTTTTACTGTATGCTATTTTGTGGGTTTCTAATGAAAACAGTCTTGCGCAAAAACTAAAGATGAAGTCCAACAGCCCCTCATCATGACAAACAAAATGTATTCCAGCACAAACTGTGCTGAGGAAGAGCTCACATTGTCTGGTGTTTAGATTACTTTAGAATAGAAATAGAATAGAATCATAAAGTTGGAAGGTACCACCAGGGTCATCTAGTCCAGCCCCCTGCCCAATGCAGGAATTTCAGAACTACCTCCCCACATCACACCGTGACCCCTACTCCATGCCCAGACGATGGGTAAGATACCCTCCCTCTCATGAACCGCCTAAGTTCATAGAATGAGCATTGCTGACTTTAGTGTCCACTTCCCCCTGACTCTGTCTTCCCTTCCTGACATTCTGCTTGCGCTGCAATGCCCAGAAGGGAACCCTGAGCTCCACCTGTCAGTCTCCAACCTGTGGAAACTCTACTCCTGTAACTTCAACCGGCTCCCTTCCTGGCATTTGCTCACTCACCCAAGTCCTTGCGAATGACTGCCAGGGGCACGTGGGGCAGGACTTCCTTGACACGCTGAGCCATGCCTGTCAAGCGCGTATCCTCCGTGGTGGGCGGGCTAGGGAGAGTTTGAGGTTGGACCGGCGAGGGTTGACTCGGGACTGAGAAAGTAAGGGAGAGGGATGAAGCACAAACGTTTGCTGAGAACTGTGCCTACTCTGTCCAGGGTCCACTTTGCGAGCAGTTCCCGGGCCCAGCCACGCACATCCCCTTTCCTGGGTGGTATTCCCCCCAGGGAGAGTCAAGTGCCACGTCACCAGCATACTCCCCAGGATAAAATGTTTCTGAACCCCAGCCGCTTGTATGAACCACAGCACAGAAAGGGCCACTGCTTGCCCAGGGTGCCAAGGGACGGTGTTGTTGTGGGCATGCTGCCCTTACTGGGATGGGGGCGGGGAGAGAGCTGCTCACCTGGGGCATAGGGAGCCGGAGGGCTGTGGCGCAGTCGCTTCAGGTGCTCTGCTTTATCAGCAGCAGTGACCCGTGTCGACACCACCCCGAGCTCCAAGGCCAGGAGCTGCAAGAGGGAGAGATCGAGAGGGAGCCCCTTTCTGAAAGGCCTGGCTGCCCAGGCGGGCCTCTCCTGCCCACATCTCTCATACCAAGCCTTGCAGCGGGGGTCCCCAGCCAGCAGGACCCTTTGGAATGCCAAGTGCTGCGGGCACCACAGCAACAGCACCCCCGCCCAGACCTGCACCTTTACCTCCTGGACCCGGAGAGCCAACTCCTCCCGTGTCTCCTCAGCTCGCCTGCAGACTGAAGGGAGCCACCTGTGTAAGGCAAAAAAAGCCCCAATCAGTGGACGGGCAACAAGCAGGCCCTCCTTTTCCAAGCACGTGTAAAGGCCCCCCCTTCCAGAGAGATTATTGCTCAAGGATGCAGGGACAGCGAAGCTGGCCCTCCTCGGCAAGGGCCTCTCAAAACTCCTCCTCCCACCCCCAAAGAATCAGAGAGAATTAGTACCTTACTTGATAAACGGTGAAGGGCACAAAGAAAGTCCAGAGCAGCTCAGTCACCCAGGAGGCATCAGCAGTGCTCTTTAGAGAGAAAGGGAGAGAAGGCTGTGAAAAGACCCCCAGAGATGGTGGCCAGCACACAGCCTACCCTAAGGCGAGGGGGGGGGGCTGGCCACCCCCCCCCTAGCGGACGCATCTCAGCGTAATGCTTTGCAAAGGTAAAGGAAGGGCCAGAGAATGTGCCAGCCGGGGTGGAGTGAAGGGCCAATGCCAGCCCCACTGCCCGCACCCCAGAAGCACTCACCACAGCAACAAAGGGCCTCTGTACTTGCAGGGCCACTGGCTGGACCATGTCCAAGATTGAGAAGGGCCACGTGCTGCAAAGGGAAGAGCCTGGTCAGCAAGGCCAGGAGCGGTGAGAGAGGCCAGCTTATGGACAGCACCCACCCCCTTCTGCTTGCTCCCCCCTGGCCCACCTGAAGCGCAGAAGGCCAACCCTCCCGTTGGTGGTGGTTTCTTCAGGGAAGAGCAGCAGAGGTGGGTTGCCTCCGTGGGAGGAGTAGGCCTTCAAGGACTCCAGGAGCTCCGCGCGGCCTCCCGTGCTCCCCACCTCCAGGAAGCCCCGGGACCAGCAAATGAAGCCGGAGGCCCCATTCAGCATGGGCTGTTGGAAGAGAGGCAGAAGGCAAGGTTTTAGAATCTTGAGTGCAGACGCGTTTGCAAAAGGAAAATTCCAAAGACAGAAAATAATTGTTGGCAGCCTGCAAGCAGCCCCAACATAACTGATGCCCCAGTTCCAACCACAAGAGTAATCCTGTAGGGGAGAGAAATTGCTGAAGATTTCCCAAATGTAACACAAAATGGTCAGCCCATATCCTTTTCTGTAGAAAAGACACGGACATGCCCATATGCTAAAATGAACACATGTGCAAGATGACCCTTCCTGGAGCTGCACTCCCCTCCTGGGGTCCCACTCACCGCATTGCAGGAGGTCAGCAAGTTAATGATGTTGTGGTCGAAGCGAGTGACGTGGTTGGCTATGTAGACGCGGGCCCGGAGGCTGTGCTGCCGTGGCTGGCTCTGCCGCACCAGGAGGCCCAGCACCGAGCACATCACCCGCACGACAAACCTAGAAGAGGGCCAACAAGCACCCATACGGGTTGCGTGTCACGTGCCGCCGAGTCAGTTCCGACTCATGGCGACCCTACGAATTAACGGCCTCCAAAACACGACCCATCGTTACCCGCCTTGCTTGAGTTTTGCAGACTGGGGGATGGAGTCCGTCCATTTCAGGTTGGTTCTTCCCCTTTTCCTGCTGCCGTTGACTTTTCTTAGCACTGTTGCCTTTTCCAGCAAGCCTGGTCTTTTCCTAACGATAGGATCTAGAACCCACCGGCTTGCCTTTTGGCACCACAAGCGTAGAGAGCTTCGAAAGGGTACGGCAGGCTCCAGGAGAAGAGACCCATCGGCGGCTGGTAGCCCCCTGGGGGCTGCAGAGGGCCTCCCCGCGCAGAGAGGGGAGGGGTGTGTGGGGAGGGGGTAGCCTCTGCCTCCCCCCCCCCTCTCTCTCTCTCTGCGGGCCCCTCGCTTGCGTGGCCAGCCGGGCTCCTGCCGCCTGAGCGAAGGGGGTGGGGGGAGCGTGGCCGAAGGGCGGCCCGGGCCCCTCCCCGCCCGCCCGCCTGCCCGCCTGCCCGCCTACCTGCGGAGGGCGCTGTCCGGGAGGGCGCAGCTGACCAGGAAGACGTGGAGGCCGAGGAAGAGGCGCAGCAGCAGCAGGCACAGCCCCACCGGCGCGTACAGCAGCAGCGACAGCAGCAGCAGCCCGTCGCTCGGCAGCCTGCGGGGGGGGGAGGGAGGGAGGGAGGAGGGGCACGCGCTCAGAGACGGTGCGGGGGGAGGGGGAGGGCCCCGGCAGGCCCCGGGGGGGAGGGGGGGCGGGGCCCTCCCGGGGGGGGGATCCTCACCGGTGCGAGTCGAAGAGGCGGTCGGGGCCGGGCGGGGGGGGCGCGGCGGGCGGGGCGGCCTCCATGTCTCCGCCGCTCCCTCCCTCCCTCCCTCCCTCCCTCCCTCCCTCGGTCAGGGCTCGGCCGAGGCCCGCGCAACCCCAGCCGCCATCTTGGTCGCGCCTGCGCAGACGAGGGCGCGCCGCCCGGAAGGCGGACTACCTTTCCCAACGAGCACCGCGCGCGGCGGCGCCGCTAGCAGCGCCACATCCGGCGCTGGACTTCCGGTCCCGGGGAAGGACCGCGATGGCGGCGGCGGCGGCGGCGGCTGCTCGGCAGGCTCTGCGCTCGGCGCTGGGGCGGGGGGCGGCGGCGGCGGCGCGGAGGGGGCGGCGGGGCGGCGTGCGGGGCTGGGGTTGGGGCTGGGGCTGGGCCCTGGCCGGCGCGGGAGGAGGCGGGGCGGCGGCGGCGGCGGCGGCGCTGCTGCTGGGCGGGGGGGCGGCGGCGGCGGCGACCGAGGGGGTTGGCCACGCCCCCCGCCCTCCCCCCGCCGGCCCCGCCGGCCCCGCCTCCCCCCGCGCCACCTTCAACTTCATCGCCGACGTGGCCGAGAAGACGGCGCCGGCCCTGGTCTACGTGGAGATCCTGGGCAGGTGAGGCCCTGGCCGCCCGCCCGCCCGGCCCCCTTCTCCCTGGCCGGCAGGCAGGCAGGCTGCGGCGGTTCGGGGCGCGGGCCTCCTGCCTGCGGCCCAGTCTGCCCGCTGCCCGGTCTCCCTCCGGGCTTTCGAGAGGGAGTCCGCTCCTTGCCCCGCCCTGCACGGGAAGGGCTGCAAAAGGCAGGCGGTGGGTTTATGAAGCCCCCCTCCCGTCTTCCTTAGAAGGCTTCGTTTTATCCAACAGAGAAACCGGCTCTCTTGTGGGGGTGGCCGGAAGGCAGCCCCTCCCCCCCCCCCAGGAATCTTTCTGGCTTCGGAAGGCTGCCTGGAGTCCCGGGGGGTGGGGAGCAGCATCCACACTCAACACTTTTTCAAAGGGAAAGCTGGCACACTTCGGGCAATCTTGTCAAAGGTTTTCATTTTGATGGAGAAAAACGTGTTTTACGAACATTTCTACACATTCCAATTGCTCATCATGAAAAAATGAGGTCGGGTACAGCATACTATAAGGAAAGCTGTGTTAATTTTAGATGAAGGTGGAGTGAAAATTGGAAGGACATTAAGTATTTAAGATACGCAGATGCTGCCATAACACTGTCAGAAAATAGTAACGGCTGCTGCCAAAGGTTAAAGCAGAAAGTGCCAAAGCAGGACTGCAGCTGAACATCCAGAAGACAAAAGTAACGACTGCTGGGGAATTTGCTCAACTTTAAGGCTGGCAATGAAGAAACTAAAATTGTTCAAGATTTTCTGTTCCTTGGCTACATTGTTAACAAAAAGGGAAGCTGCAGCCAAGAAATCAGCCATGAAGGACGTAGAAAACATTCTTAAGCTATGGGTGCTGGCGCAGCCTCGCCAGCAGCATATCTCCAGTGCAGGGACTCCTGACGGCTCCAAAGGGGGTGTTCCCGGGGGCAGAGCTGCCTTTAGGCATCTTCCACAGCCCTTTTGGCCTGGGAACACCCCTTTTTGCAGGTGGCTTGGAGGGGTTGTATTTTCTTTTATCCCCTGTGCAGCCGCAAGCCACACAGGCAGTGGCGCAGTTGCACTGTCCCCAGGTGCTTTGTAACTACCCCCCCCCCCCATTAAAAATTGGGCTGCCCGTGTAAGGATGAGTCAGTGGCAATTAAGATCAAGTTAATTCATGCCATGGTATTCCCTGTTACTATCTATTGGTGTGAAAGTTGGACAATGAAGAAAGGTAGAAAAGGGCAAGAGTCCAGTAGCTACTGGACTTGCCCTTTTCTATTACTGCAGACAGACTAACACGGCTACCCGCCGTGAATTATCTTCAATGAAGAAAGGTGACAGGAAGAAAGTTGATTCCTTTGAAATGTGGTGTTGGACCAGAGTTTTACGGATACCATGGACAGCCAAAAAGACAAATCAGTAGGTTCTAGATCAAATCAAGCCTGAACTCTCCCTAGAAGCTGAAATGATCAAACTGAGGCTATGATACTTTCACGTTGTGAGAAGACAAGAGTCACTGGAAAAGACAATCATGCTAGGAAAATTTGAAGGCATCAGGAAAAGAGGAAGACCCAATATTAGATGGATGGACTCTATAAAGGAAGCCACGGCCCTCAGTTAGCAAGACCTGAGCACAGCTGTTAAGGATAGGATGTTTTGGAGGACATTGATTCATAGGGTTGCCATGAGCCGGAAGCGACTTGACAGCACTTAACTCACATGAATCAGACAGAAACAGAAAGGGGGGGAGTATCCTTTTGGGAGGAGGTTCATTCTCTTGTGGGCAGTGAGGGGAGGACCAATCCCTGGAAATGGTTTTGGGGGGGCTCAGCAGTTCCCGCTGCCATCAGGTGAGCTCAAAGTCAAATGGGTAGCCAGAAACAGCCATGAGATGGTGGGCCAGTGTGGTAGGCAGCACTGAACTAATGTTCAAGTGGAGGCCAAGGAGGACAATGTGCCTGCCCTCTTGGTGGCCATACTCTGGACCCAGAGGGGCTGGGCTGAGGCTTGGCAGGGTCTCTTCTTGCCCTGAAAGGAAGGGTCTTCCTCCATGAGGTGCTGCTTCTCCGCAGTCCTCTTGCCTGCACGGCCTGGAAGAGAGCCACTTGCCGGGCTGCCAGCGCCAAGGCCAGCCAGGAGCTCACGCTTCTGGAGCAGTGCAGGCTTGCGTGTTTGGGTCTTGCTCAGGGCGTGTGATTGCCCGTTGTCTTCTCCTGTTGTCTCCAGGCATCCCTTCTCGGGACGAGAGCTGCCGATCTCCAACGGTTCTGGTTTTGTGGTGTCTGCAGATGGCTTGATTGTGACAAACGCCCACGTCGTGGCGAACCGCAGGCGGGTGAGGGTGCGGCTGGCCAGCGGGGAGCTCTACAATGCTGTTGTGCGGCAGGTGGATCAGGTCTCTGACATCGCCACCATCAAGATCGATCCCAAGGTGCTTTGCTCTAGCAAAACCAGGGGAGGGCAGGGGAGTGGGTCTCCCAGCTCCATGGGTGTCCTCGGGTGGAGTAGGAGGCATTCTTAACCCTGGAAGCTGGGGCATTGTAGAGCCACGCACACAGAATCTGGGCTGCAGGTGTGTTGGCAAGAAGCAGTGCCAGGGTCCTGAAGCTACAGGCAACACTGGAAGGGCTGGCTCTTCCAGCAATGAGCTAATCGGATTGGGGATTCCTGATCCCAGAGGGGGGGGCACCACCCAGTGTTGCTCCAAAGCGCGTCCCCCCCCAAACCCCTCTTTTGGCTTAGGTGGCTGCTGCAGTTGGGATGGGGAGAGTTAGCCAAGGCCAGGTGCCGCCACAGACGACTGCCTTTCCCCCTCTCCTCAGCACCCCCTGCCGACCTTGCCCTTGGGCCGCTCCTCAGAGGTGCGCCAGGGGGAGTTTGTGGTGGCCATGGGCAGCCCTTTTGCCCTCCAGAACACCGTCACATCCGGCATCGTCAGCTCAGTCCAGCGAGGAGGGCGAGAACTGGGCCTGGCTGCTTCGGACATGGAGTACATCCAGACAGACGCTGCCATAGACGTAAGGGCTCTGAGAATATTTTCCTGTCTGGATTTTCCCTCTTCTCTCCCTTGGCTGTGGGTGTTGCATCTGCAGAATGGGAGGGGCTCGAGCCTTCCTCTGCAAGTGCTTTGGACACAGCCCTTAATGCACTTAGAAACATAGAGCTGGAAGGGACCTCAAGGATCATCTAGTCCAATCTCTTGCACAATGCAGGGAATTCACAGCTACCCCCCCTCCTGGTGACCCCTGCTCTATGTCCAGAGGCAGGAAAACCTCCAGGATCCCTGGCCAATCTGATCTGGAGTACAATTCCTTCCTGACCCAAAAGGTTGATCGGCATTCCCCTGGGCATGTAAGAAAGGGCTCTGAGAACGAAACTCTGATGCAAACCTTCCTGTCTCCCTCTCATGATGTGCCTAAATTTATAGAATCAGCCTTTCTGACAGATGACCATCTAGCCTTTGCTTAAAAACCTCCAAAGAAGGAGAGCCCACCACCTCCCGAGGAAGCCTGTTCCACTGAGGAACTGGAAACCTTTTTTATTTAATTACAACCGATTGGTTCTGGTCTGCACCATCCTCTCTATGACAGCCCTGCAAGTACTTGAAGATGGTTCTCATATCACCTCTCAGTCATCTTCTCTCCAGGCTAAATTAGCTCCTTCAACCTCTCCTCATAAGACCCCTCACCATCTTTGTTGCCCTCCTTTGGACACGTTCTAGCTTGTCTACATCCTTCTTAAATTGTGTCCAAAACTGAACACAATGCTCTAGGTGAGGTCTAACCAGAGCAAAGTGATACCATCACTTCGCGTGATCTGGACACAATGCTTCTTCTGATGCAGCCCAAGATCACATTTGCCTTTTTACCTACCGCATCACTACTGACTCACCCGGGCTCTTTTGGAGCGTTTCCTCATCATACTTTTTTCTCTCTCTGCAGTTTGGGAATTCTGGTGGCCCCCTGGTCAACCTGGTAAGTTTTTAATGTTGTGCGTGTGACAGGCAGCTAGTGGTTTCTTCTGCACATGTGCGCACGGGAGGGTTCTGCCTCTTCCTTGTGGCTGGCTGGGGGATGGGGAAGAGGAGGGCTTCCCTCCAGAGGAGCTGGCGGCTTCTCCTTTTGCAGGCCGCAGGTCTCTTCCCAGCCCTCTTCCTACTCAAGGCCGGGCTGTTTGGTAAGGAGAGCCTGGAGACATGATGGGAGGATTGTGCTGCATGCAGTCCGGCCCGCTAGCTGTGGTGCTCTCTTCCCCCTCCCCTCCCCCCGATTTTGCTGGGTGCTGCTGGCCCTTTTGCAGCCAACGGCTGCTGCTCTTCAAGCAAAGGGGGCTTCAGGCGGTGGTGGCTGCTGTGGTGACTTTGTCCTCTCTTAGGACGGTGAGGTGATTGGTGTCAACACCATGAAGGTGACTTCAGGGATCTCCTTTGCCATCCCCTCCGACCGGCTGCGGGCCTTTCTTGAGGAGGAGGGGAAGCGTACGGGTGCGTGCGTGAGGGTGGGGGTGTGGCTTTCACCTGCCCTTCTGTTACACCTGCAGTCTAGTGGAAGAGGGCCTTGGGCTCAGTCCTGGAATGAGGTGGGGGAAGCACATGGCACCAAGATGGGCAGCCCCCTCCCGATCAACGTAGCTGCATATGTGGTCTCAGTGCTGCCCCCTGGCGGCCTCCACGTTCCCTGCGGGTGTTGGCATTCCAAACTGTATTCCCAGCTGGTGCCTCTCTGGGCTTCCTGTTTCTACTGGGTCTGGGCAGGAAGATGCAGGCCCGGCCTTGGCTCTCCAAGTCTTTGTGGTGGGGGTTGGGTGTGCCAGGTGGGAGGACCACAGCCCCCCCTTGTTGACAGCCCCCCCTTTCTCTGCAGACTCCTGGTTTGGCAGCACAGAGGGGAAACGCCGCTACATTGGAGTGATGATGCTGACCCTGACCCCCAGGTGAACAGGAGTCCTGCGGGCCTTGGAGGCGGTGCTAGCAGGCAGCTCCCTCCCCTCTCCGGTCCTGCTGCCTCGTTAGGTGGCAGCTCCTGAAATTGGTGTGGCTGAAAACCATTATTATCTCTAATTCTGAGCAGTATTCTCAGCGTGGATTGAAAGGTTTGCACCATAAGGCAGTGGACGCATAAGCGGTATTTTTCTACAAGCTGGGAGGAAGCTCCAAGGTGGGGTGGGGGTGGGTTTAAAAACAGGGAAGCCCTGCCTTACAAGCCCTGCCTGCCTTTTACAGGAAATAATGCCACTGGGGTCCCCTGAGGCTGTGCTGTAAGGTGTGGGTAGCTATCTGGGGGTGGGCTGAGCAGCCTCCAGCCAACATTGCCAAAGATTCCAAGTGTGAGGAGGGAGGGGAAAAAGATTACGAGGAGTCAAAGTTAGGATAAGGAGAGATAAAGTGAGAGGAGGGTGGGGAAATGGCTAAAAGAGAAGCTGAAGAGAGGGAAGGGGGGATAGGGTGGGGGGACTGAGGCTGCTGGCGTGAGAAAGAGGACAAGGCTGGTCGGTGGGTGTGAGGCAGGGGAGGGGCTTCAGGCATTGCTAGAGGGAGGCAAAGGGGAGAAGAGTGAGCAGGTGGGGAAGTGAGATTCTTATGGGTTTTTCTTAAAGTACTCCCTCGGTGCTCTGGCTGGTGGCGGAAGGGACATGCCGAGCCCCCCCCCCCATCTTGGTGTTAGAGCCTCAGTCCCATCGCCAGGCCTCAGCAGCATCTCCAGTGAAAAGGATCAGGCAGGAAGTAATGCGGGAGACCCTCAGCCCAAGACCCCGGAGAGCCACTGCCAGTCAGAGGAGGCCTTGGTGTGCCCCATGGGTCAGACTCAGAGAAAGGCGTTGCCTTTGTGTGTCCATCGGTCAAGCGGCTGCTGCCTTGTTCTCAGGCTGGGGCTGAAGCATCTCCAGGGCTGGCCCCTCATTCGCTTGCTTTGGAGCCTGGTTTCCTCGTTCTGCAAAATGGGCAGCTTGGTGGTCCTTTTAAGATGGGGAACGCCATGGAGAGGCTGGCAAATACCCAAAGGGATGAACAACCTTGAGAGGGCCCAGCCCTGAGTTGGCAGTCTTCCTCTGCCAGGAACAGAAGACCTCTGGGGAGATTAGCCTGGCACTGGCTATGCCAGGGCACCCCAAGAGCCACCTGTAATGCTGCCCTCCGAGGGGAGGGCTATCAATTGCTCTCTGGCATGGCTTTGACGTGAGCAGCACACAGCCCTGGAGGGAGGACCCTGGGAGTGCCCTCTGGCCATGCAACAGCTGCCTTTTTGGCTGATGACGTGCTGACCTGGTGGTTTCCTGCCTGCCCTCCACAGTATCCTGTCTGAGCTGAAGCGGAGAGATCCCACCTTCCCTGATGTGCCTCACGGGGTTCTCATCCACAAAGTGATCATTGGCTCTCCAGCTCATCAGTAAGTGTGCCCCCCCTTCGCCTGGCCTGTGGAGGGCCGTCCTGGGTGCCTATCCCTCCCATCCCACCTGGCCACGGTCCTCCTTCCCCTCTCCCTCTGCTGCTTTCCCCCCAGAGCAGGACTCAAGGCGGGGGACGTCCTGATGGAAATCAACGGGCAGCCGTCCCAGCGGGCAGAAGATGTCTACAAGGCTGTGCGGACCCAGCCCCACCTGGCACTGCTGATTCGGCGAGGCCCCGAGTCGCTGCGGCTGACAATCACCCCGGAGGCCACGGAGTAGGGCGGAAGGCCCTTGCCGCCAAGGCCTGGGAAATGGACTCTATCTGGCCCTCCTCTCTGCCCTCCCGCCCGGGAGACGAGATGGCTTGCACAGCCGTCTTTTATGTATGCATTGGGCGAGGGGGGGTGTCTGAGGGGGGGCCCTTGACACCTGGGCAGCCTCTTCTCGCCCTGCCCTAGCTGTTGGCCAGGTAGTGGTTTGAACCCCAAGGAGATTTCTGCCCCTCCCTCTGCAGGCACAGGCGGGGTGCTTTCCTCTCACCAGTTCTTAGTCCTCCGAGCTGGCGTCTTGGGGGTCCAACAGTCAGTCTCTGCAGAGCCAAAGCCAGAGGAGATGAATTGGGGGTGTATGTAGGGGGGGCCGTGTTTACCCGCTGTCTGCCTGCCTGCCCTGTGTTTACCCGCTGTCTGCCTGCCTGCCCTGTGTTGGCTTTAAGCCCTCTGGATGCCTAGAGGAGGAGGAGAGGCTGAGCCCGCAACCGTCTGGCTGGAGCAGCAGAACTGCTTAGCAAAGAGGAAGGCTGCAGTGGCCACTTTGGTGGGGGATCCTCTTTCTCCTCCAAGATCCATGATCTCATTTGGGTGGGAGCCGGACAGACACACACGCAGCTATGAGAATGTGTCAGATAAGGTTTTGTTGTTGCCTGTGTGAAAAAGCTGCTGTGCCAGGAGTGGTGGTTGGGGGGTTGCTGCAGCTGGTTATGGAGATGTCCTTCAGTCCCTACGGCTAGCAGCCATTGAAAGACCCACCTACGAATCTGTCCAGGCCCCTCTGAACGCTGTTTGTGGCTGTGGCATCCGCAGTTTAATTACCCAGTAACAGCCGAGCAGCCCTGATGGATCAGACCGGCCGTCCAGCCAGAACAGCATCTTGACTTGCCTGGAGGCGAACCGTGGCTTCCGGAGGGCCAGCAACTGTGTGGCGGCTCCCACCCTCCCTTGAAGTTGCCCCTGGCACTCGGAGCCTTCGTTGCCACAACTGGGAGCCACGGACAGACCTCGGGGCTCACAGCAAGTTGTTTTTTCCTTATATTGCCCGTCCACTTCACTGGGTGCCCCCAAGCTCTGGTTTTACTGGAGAGGAAGACAGAAGTCTGCTTCCCCCACTGCATAATTTTATAAACCCTTTTCATCTGTCTCCTTTGTTGTTTTTTTACTGAACAGCAAGAGGTCTAATCTTTAGTTGTAATTTTTATTTTTCTACCCACCCCCACCGCTTGAGTTTGCTGGCCTCTGCTTAAAGCCTGGCTCCTGCCCCTGGCACGCGCTTGCCCTTCTGTTTCATTGAACAGAGTGTGTGTGTGCGGGGGGATGTTGTAATATGATACAGCAAGCTAGGGAGCAGCCCCCTATGGCAGCGGCCTGGGTGTTTCCAGTGGGCATCTCCATCTCTCCCTCCGAGCCAGCCAGGCCTCCTTCCACTTTCTGCAGGGGAATTAGTTCCTCTGCTAAACCCAGCCTGGAAAGAAAACATTCCCAGGAACACAGAATGGTTTCCCGTGGACAAGGGCCAGGGTGCTCGGGAAAGCTGAGGGCCGCCCAGCTGCCGTCTTCCTCCTTGCTGTGCTTGAGAGCTCCTTGTCCAAGCTCCGGCTGCCCGGACACTGCTTGGCAGCAGGGCCGCAGAGGCCTAACCCGCTGGGGCGAGAGGCTCAGTCTGGCCTGCCCCCCTTCCTTGCTGCAGAAGACCAGGGACCACCCTGTGTCCTCGCCTGCCTGCCAAGGCCTTTCTGTGGGTGAGGGAGCCTCCCCTCCCCCTTGAAGAACCAGGCAGGAGGCGCAGGTTGGGGCAAAAAATTACACTTTATATAGAGAACAGCCGTGCCCTGGAGGCTAACCAGCTCCGTTGGCAACGAGGGCCCAGTGGGCAGTGGTGCTGCCCCAACAGCCCCCCTACTCCCCCCAGCCCCAGGGGTCGGCCCCACCCATTGGGCAGCAGGAAGGGGGGGGCAGGTTCGGGGTGCCAGTCCCGGGACCTCCTTGCAGTCTAGTGCCAGTCTGCTTACGGAATGGACACTTGGCCCTGCACTCCAGGCCGTGCCAGATCAGCTGCTGGTTGGTGGGTTTGGGAGATTGCAAGGGGCTAGTGCCAATGTGCCCCCCAGCCTTGCTGTATGCAGCTGGCAAAGAAGTGGGCTGTCTGGGCCCAGGAACAGGCGGCTGGCTGGCTGTCATATGGCCTAGACGACTTGGTTGTTCAGCTGTCCAGGATACTGCTCGAAGCGCCTGTTTGCCTCCTCACTGAGCGCATCCCCTGCAGGAGGGTCAAAGGGGGGTTAAACATAAGAACATAAGAAAGGCACTGCTGGATCAGACCAAGGCCCATCAAGTCCAGCAGTCTGCTCACACAGTGGCCAACTGGGTGCCTCTAGGAAGCCCCCAAACAAGACGACTGCAGCAGCACCATCCTGCCTGTGTTCCACAGCGCCTAAGATAATAGGCATGCTCCTCTAGATCACGCCCAGCACCAAAGGGGCTCGTTTTGCAAGCCATCATCCCACCGAGGGCTTTGGCCTCACTCTGTGCCCCAGAAGCCCTTCCTCCCCCCCTCCCCTGCAAGGGCCGGAGGGCTGCCCAGCGGCTGGGCCGTACCTATGTGGCAGCCGTGCACCCAGATGCGGTGCCCGTCATACTTGCAGTTGCACTTCATGGCGTTGTTGGTGAAGTCGCTCTCTGCCACCTCGTAGCGTGGGTTGATCACCACCTGGGCAGCAGTAATCAGCGGTCAGAGGTAGCCTGGCGACTGAAGCCCCCAGCCCTGCCTGCTGCCCATGGCTGGACTGCAGAGCCCCTGCTTTGCCTGCAGAAGTCCCGCTCCCCTGGGGGGGCATGCCCTGGCTTCTCCCCATCCTGGACTCTGGCGGCAGCTGATGAGAAAGGCTTCCTTAGCCTGGCGCTTGGGAGCAAGCCCCCGGTAGCAGCACCAGGGAAGCCAAGAGGCTGGTGGAGCACCCCCACCCCACCGCCTCTGCTGCCAGAGAGAAAGAGGGGAGTCAAAGGAGGCCAGTCTGAGAGAGGACAGCACCTCTTGGGCCCACGGGGAAAAACAGGCTGCTGAACTGGGGGGCCACTGGTCTGCTCCAGCAGGGATGCTGCCTGCTCTCTCATTGTGGGGGCTGGAAGTGCTGTCTGCTCTCAAGGCAGGCTGAGCGCCAGCAGGCAGGCCCTCAGACTGCAGCCCTCCCGTGAACGGCAAAGCCCAGGCACCTGGTGGGAAAACTCAGCCCACCCCACCCCCAACACCACCCAAAGGATGATCCTGCTGGGGACAGAGAAAGATGACCCTCTGCCTGCAAGGGCCTCTCGGGAGCAGCCGGCCGGGCCCCAGCGCCCCCAGCAGTCCACTTGGCACATCTCACCTGCAGAATGTAGTTCCCGGCCCGGATGTCGGTGATGTCGATCCACTGGCAGTCAATGTCATGCCGATAGAGGTCCCAGCAGCCCACGGTGATGCCCTGCTCCCCAAAGTTGGCACACTCATAGCGCTTGCCCACATCTGTCAGAGGAAAGGACCGGGGGGGGGGGATGGATATCAGAGTTCGCCTCTGGCTTCCCTCTTTCTCCAGTCATGCCATCACCCCATGCCCACTCAGGGGTGAAGAGGGTGGAACTCTGAAAAGAAGGCTGGAGCAAAGGCAAAGGGCACTGTGGCAGGGAGCACTTCAGAACATGTGCAGACTTCTTTCCACACCTGGTCTGAAAGGGCCCAGGGAAAGACCAGGAGGCTTTGCAAACTCAGCCCCTGCCTGAGCGCCCCCCGAGAGCACTGCCCACCTTCCTGGCACTCCGTATCTTCCAGGCAGAAGCTGGCCTTGTGTCCCTCTGCCACCTTGGTGCCGTTGGGGGTGAGGAGGTCGTAGTGGGTGAAGATGTCCATGCTGTGGTAGTGCCTGTGCAGGGGGAGGACACCGAACGTGAGGCCCGCAGAGGGGGAAGGAGCAGAAGGGGAGTCCAGGGTCAAAGTGGGGGGGGAGGAAGGGGCTCAAAGGCCCCTCTGTCTCCGGGGCAGGGCTTGCCTCCCGTCCTCCCCATGGGCACAAGTCCAGCTGTGCCCTGTTCAGCCTCCAGCGTGTCCAGAGGACCACCCTCCTCGCCATAGCAGCTCCTTACCCGTGGCATTCGTGCCACACCCAAGAGTGGCGCCCTGCCTTGGGGCGGAAGTCTGCCCGGCCGTTGTTGTGGATCTGGGAAGAGAAGCGCAGGAGGCGCCGGTGCCCGTAGGGCCAGTTTGCTTTGCTGGCACTGCTCGACAGGCAGTTCTCTTCCGCAGCACAGTAGAGCATGTGCAGAGGGCGGTCCTCTATGTATGCTGTCTCTTGCACTAGCGGGGCATGGAGCAGCAAGTCTGAGGCAGCTGCAGGAAGGGGAAGGAGCAATCGGTGGCTGCAGGATACCGAGAGGGTGTCCCCGCAGAGGTGCTCAGTCTGCACCTGGTGGGGGGAGAGCCCCTCTGAGGCAGAGACCTGGCCGGCAGGAGGACACCCCAAAGCCAGCCTCAGCCCGCTTCTGCCCCCATCGAGCCCCTCAGCGGGATAATGCTCAAAGCCCACGAGAAAGTCCCAGGCAGAGATGGGACAGGAACCCAGCTCTCCTACTGCCTGCCTCCAGGCCACCCTGGGGGAGCCCATGGCCATGCCCTGCCCCCCCCCCCACAAAAGCTCACTCTCAGAGCAGATGACCCCGGCAGCAAAGCGGGTGCCCGTCTTCCGGCAGTTGAGTTTGTCGTGGTGCTGGCAGTGGCTCAGCGTCATCTCGTGCCCGGCACACTTCACCCCGCTCAGTACCATCTCCGTCACATTGCTGGCATCCCAGTACCAGGTTTCCTTGGAGACAGAGCAGATACAGCCTGGGCAGGCAAGTCCCCCACACCCCTCCCACCCCGCTTCTCCCCACCCCAGCGAGCAGTGCTTTGGCATCAGCATGCAAGCATGCATTTCTCACTGCCAGGAGTTGGCAGGGTTCCCTGCCAAGCTCTCCTAGCCCTGTCCCTGACCCCACATCGCCTTCAGGCTAAAGACTACCCCCCCATGCATGCACACACACTGGCCCTCCACCTACCGTCACGGCATGCATGGCATAGCCCAGGCCGAGCTGGCGACATGCCACCATGGCTTCTGTGGTGCTCCAGCCCGAGCTGCAAACTGTGCCCCACCTACCGGCGTGCTTCACCTCCACGCGGCCCTCAAACACCGTGCGGCCACCGACTATCCGGATCTGTGGAGAAGCCCTGCAGGAAATGAGCATGCTGTCCCCCTCCCCCGGGGCAGTGTGGAGCTCAGCAGAGGGATGCCAGTGGTCCAGCCAGGAGGGCAGCCCCAGCAGCCAAGAGCAGTGGAAGCCATCCGCGGGCAAGCGGGCGAGCACCGGTACCTACTTGCAAGCCGCTGCTGGCGAACCCCAGGCCCAGCTGACGGCACACCACCGTGGCCTCAAGGATCCCCCAGCCCTCTCCACAAATCAAGCCCCACCAGCGGGTGCCGTTGCTCCCGGCCCCCAGGGCCACCTCCACCCGCCCCTCAAAGCGGTTGCGTCCCATGCTCAGGCGGATCTGTGGAGAAAGGGGGCGGCGGGGGGGGGGGGAAGAGAGGTCAGAGTCTCGGGGAAACCAAAGCCCAGCGTCTTCTACAGGGGAAGCCCTCTCTACCGCATGGGCTTCCTCAAACAACCCCCCTTCCTCCTGGTGCTCAATTGCTGCACCTCCCCTGCTTGGCTACCAGCATCTCCCCCACCCCACCCAAATTTGGCTTTCCCAGGCAGCTCCCTCACTCACTCCACACCAGCCTGAAGCCTACAAAGCCGCTGCCTCCTCACAGAATCATAGAGTTGGAAGGGACCACCAGGGTTATCTAGTCTAACCCCCTGTACAATGCAGGAAATTCATAACTACCTCCCCCACCCATGCCCCCAGTGACCCATACTTCATTCATAGAAGATGGCCAGAAAAAACCCTCCAGGATCCCTGCCCAATCGGGCATGGAGGAAAATTCCTTCCTGACTCCAAAGTGGTGATGGGCATTACCCTGGGAATGTAAAAAAGGGCCACAAGAGCCAAACACTGACACAACCCTTCCTACACTCCCTCTCAGGATCTGCCTACGTTCACAGAATCAGCATCGCTGTCAGATGGCCATCTAGCCTCTGCTTAAAAACCTCCAAAGAAGGAGGGCTTACCTCCTCCTGAGGAAGCCTGTTCTACTAAGGAACACTCTGTAATGAAGTTCTTCCTAATGTCTAGATGGAAACTCTTTTAATTTCAACCCGTTGGTTCTGGTCCGACCTCCTGGGGCAACAGAAAACAACTCTGTACCATCCTCTATACCATCCTCTACCATCCTCTGACAGCCCTTCAAGTACTTGAACATGGTTATCATATCCACTCTCAGACTTCTCTCCAGGCTAAACATACCCAGCTCCTTCAACTTTTCCTCATAGAGCTTGGTCTCCAGACCCCTCACCATCTTTGTTGCCCTCCTCTGGACCCGTTCCTGCTTGTCTACATCCTTCTTACATTGAAGTGCCCAAAACTGAACACAATACCCTAGGTGGGGTCTAACTAGAGCAGAGAAAAGTGATACCATCACTTCATGTGATCTGGACACGATGCTTCTGTTGATGCCCAAAAATGCATTGCCCTTTTAGCTACCGCATCACCCTGCAGACTCACGTTCAGCGTTTGGTCTACTAAGACCCTTAGATCCTTTTCACACACACTACTGCTAAGAGAAGTCTCCCCCATCCTACCATTATGCATTTGATTTTCCTACCTAAGTGCCCAGTTTTCTAGCCTGTCAAAATCACCCTGCATCCTGGCTCTGCCTTCTATCGTATTTGCGACCCCTCCCAATTTACTTTCATCAGTATCCCCTCTATTCCTTCAACCAAATCATTTATAAACATGGTGAACAAACAGGGCCCAGGACAGATTCCTGAGGAACTCTACTAGTCACTGCTCTCCAAGAGGATGAGGAACCATTAACAAGCACTCTTTGGGCGCGATCTGTCAACCAGTTACAGATCCACCTAATGGTAATAGGATCTAAATCACATTTTCACAATTTGTCAACAAGAATATTATGGGGAACCTTATCAAAAGCCTTACTGAAATCAAGATAAACTATGTCCACAGCATTCTCCTGATCTCAGAAAAAGCGATAAGATTAGTCTGACATGACTTGTTCTTGAGCAACCCATGCTGGCTCTTAGTAATCACAGCTGTGACGTCTCATCTGCACCTGGATGCTCCACCCACACAGTAGCCATTTCCACTGCCCACCCCTCCAGCAGCAGCTGCCCCCACAACTGGGGAGGGGGCTTTTTTCAGCCAGCAGTTTAAGATTGTTATACTATTTTAACAGAACACCTTGCAAAAGAGGTTCTCAGAATTCCCAGCCTTTGCTTTGTTTTGAAAGCAAGTCCCTTTGGTTGGAGAGATGTGCCTTTCCATTTATAACTCCATAACAAAAGAAGCTAGAGGGTTTCTTTTAATGACAACTGGGAATGCAGAGATCTTGATACACGAACAGTTCTGACAGTGTAACAATATAATGCTATTCAATTGCTGATTTAAAAAACTGGCAAAGCCCTGGTGGCACATTGGCGGGGTGGGGGCTGTTGGGGGCCTGGAGCAGGAAAACCCATCATGGGAAAGCCCCTTTCCTGGTGCATCGCATCTGCAGCCTGAGCAGGGCAGCAAAACCACAAAAGCAGGTCCTAACTCCTCCCTCCCAAGGGCCAGGCCGGTGTGGGAGCCACGTGTCTTGAAGGGCCGGTTTTGGAGGACATGCAGGCCCAGCCCAGAACCCCCGGGAAGCCAGTTTCTTCTTCTGCAAGCCAATGCACATGACCCTGGCCAGGACTCTTTGGCCCTCTTTGGCTGCTCCCAGCCTGTGTGCTTTTATCTTTGGTTGGAGGGGAGCGGAAACGGGGCTCCAACCAAGACCCGAAAGCAGCAGCTTTGCTTTGCGGGGTCACTGGGCCCTGCTGCCTCTCCTCCTCCTCTTGGCCAGCCCTCCACATTCCCCACTTAGTGTACACGAGGCAGGGTGGCCACTTGGTAGAGTTGCCAACCTGCAGGTGGTGGCTGGAGATCTCCTGGGGTTGCAACTGACCTCTACGCGACAGAGATCCATTCCCCTGGAGAAAATGGCCCATTTGGAGGGCAAACTCTATGGCATCACACTCCACTGAAGTCCTCCCCAAACTACACCCTCCTCAGGCTCCACCCCCCCCCAAATCTCCAGGTATTTCCCAACCTGGAGCTGGCAACCCTACCTCTTGGGGAAGGGGTGGTGGTGGCAGCAACTGCAGCAGGCCAGGGCCTCTTTGCAGGGTGGGGGGCGGGGGAGACTGCCTCTATTACCAACCTGCTGGAGGCCCAGCAAGGAGTGCAAGAGCCTGCCTGCCAGGGTCCTGGGCCTGTTTGTGTGCAGGGGGAGAGCCCCCCCAACTCATAGAGCTGCAGAACACCAGAGAGCAGGCAAGTGGGGGCTCTTTCCTGGGGGGGGCAGGAGGAGTTGTGCGTGGCACAGCTAACCGTGGTCTCGTAGCCCATGTAGGGGATGTTGCAGCGGACCCCGGCGTCCTCGGCATGTTTGCAGCCCTCCTGGGTGATGTTCTTGTGTGGGCAACTCCACAGCGACCTCTCGGAGCCTGCACACTGCACCTCATTCATGTGGATGGGACCCATTCCTGTCAGAGAGAGGGGAAGAAGGAGAGAGGGTCCCCAGAAGCCCACCACCCCTGGCTCCGTCACACCTGCACAGGTGCAGAGCAATGGGGAGGGGTTTGTCATACACCTGTTTAATTCCCTAGAACCATATGGTTTAAATCTGGAAAATGATTTAACATGCTTCATTTGAGTGTGTATCACTTTAAGGATCTACTGTGATGTTATGTTAATGTACTCTTAAGCTGCACTGATGTGGATCTTTTCCACAACTGCTTGTATCCCGGTTGGGAACAGAGGAAAGGTGAATCTGTTGGTGCAACCTATGAATAGATGTCCATTGTGGAAATATTGGAACTAAAAAATTGTATGTGGTTGCTGTTATACTTAATAAAAAGATTAATCATTATTGGAGACAGTATTGGAGCTACTGAGGCTAAAATTAAGGAATAAGTGTGCAAATATGATGACTAAGTAACAACTTGAAATAAGCATGATTTGATATTTCATAATATTGTTAATATAGAAGTTTAGATATTTATTGCACAATATTGTAAGATATGTTTATTGGTACAGGAACGGGACTGATGAAGAACTGTGAAACGATCGCCTCCCTAGGCATCGTCACTGTGCACCATCCTTCGGAGAAGATTGTATTTTTGGAATGAATGTGACTACTTTTTGCAGTAAGTGTAATTTTCATGTAACATTGGCCTTGTAGCCTTTGTGGATGATTCAAATACACTTATCATAGAGTTATATATAGCCATAGTCTGTGCTTAGTTATTAACCTTAGGTATTGGTACAGAGGTGTCCTTTTGCATTGCTGATTCTTTTAAGCGGCAATGTCGGTGATCAAACCTGGGACCTTCTGCACGCCAGGCAGATGCTCTGCCACTCGGGCAGCAGCCCCTCCCCTTGCCTCTAGTGAAGGGAAAGCTGCTGCCCTATTTTATAACTGGTGGGTTGGAGCTGACCTGGCAGGGATGTGGCCCCGTCCGCAGGAGAGCTGGGACAACTCCTTGAATCAGAAGCCAAAAATGGTTTGCGGGTGGCAGTTCGAGCTACCTTCAGCCCCTTGTGGTGCGTGCCAGCCAGACTCACCTTGGCCCATGCGTGCCCCCGTCAGGGCCTCCTTGGCGCTGCCAAAGCCCAGCTCCCGGCAAACCACACTGGCCGACATCAGGCTCCAGCGGTCGTCGCAGATGGACCCCCACTCGTTCTCCTTCAGCACCTCCACCCGCCCTTCACCCGGCCGGGCCCCTCCCTTCAGGCGGATGTGCTTCTGTGGGCAAGACCAGGGAGTTCAGGGCTGCAGGAGGGGGGCTGCAGCCCCTCCTCCCAGCCCTTGCCCCAAGGCCAGGAGGGGCTCACCTGCCCCTGTTGCCGCCGCTGCTGCTTCTTCTGGGCACTGCCCATGGCAAAGAGGGGCCCGGGCATGCAGCCCACCACAGCGGGCATCCCGCCCTTGCAGACCCCCCCAGTGCCATTGCTGCTGTAGAACTCGAAGGAGCACAGGGAGAGGTGGACCTCGCTCCCCAGGCAGGACACCGAGTGCAGACGGTAGTTGAGCGGGTGTCGCCGCGCAGACAGCCTGTAAGGGAGGGGATGGGTCAGCACCTCCCTCAGCCAGCGGAGCATAGAGGCGAGGGAGGACAGCGACGGGGGACGTCCTCTTAGCTGTACTTCGCGCTGAGGCATGGCGTTCCAGGGGGCCCCCGCCCCAAAATATGGCCATTGGTGTTGGAGAAATGGAGACATTTCCGGGATGGGAAGGCTCAGTGAGCCACCTCTCAGCCCAGAGACCAGCTCAGCACCCGCATCCTGCCTCCCCCAGGAGTTGCGAGTCCCAACGGGGTCGGATGATGTCCTGGGGCCCGCCCACTCTGCTCGAGTGCAGATCCGCCACGTCCCACAACACATTCTGCTCCAGAAAGATGGGGAGTGAGGGCTGCCTGGGGGCGGGCAGGGTGGGTGAGCTTTCTCTGCCAAACTGCCCCCGTCTGCCTTTGAATGCTGCCTCTGCAGAGCTGCCTCAGGATCTTCCTGGCTGCGCACCTCCCCGGGAGCAGCAGTGCCCACGTTACCTCTTGGTGCCCCTAAAGTCCTCCCTGCGCCTATGCTTGGGCCGAGCCCTGGAAGCTGGCCTGGAAAACAGAAGAGAACAGTGAAGGAGCCCACCAAGGGACCCCTTCCCTCCCTCCCTCCCTTGAGCGTCCCCCAAGAGCCCCACGCCACTGGGTGGGACCTGCCTTTGCAGCCCAGCCCAGCCCAGCTCCACCCGCTGGAAGCAAGCTTTTGCTCATGCCGGTGGCACCAAACGCCTCTTGTGGCCTTTGGGGAGGCAGGGAGGCCCCCTTACTGGATGAGACCCAATGCCTTTCGCCCCCAGCCTGCTGTTTCTTCCAGCATTGGCCAGCCAGACAATGAGCCGGGGGGGGGGGCTCCATGGAGGGCACGGAGGGCACGGAGGCCAGCCTGAGCTCAGTCACCTGCCCCACTGCCTGGGATGCCCCGGCAAGCCACTCTGCCCCTGCAGGGAGCATTTCCTGGCACTTAGGTCATTGGAATGCATTGTGCATCCCAAACAGTTCCCCTCTTTCTATCTCCAAGCACACCTCCTGGGGCAGAAGGCCTGACCCCAGGCTCCCTGTCCTGTTCCTTGGCTGAAGGACCCAGCCACCCAAAGTCCTAACTACGCAAGCAGATTCTGTTCCCACACCTGCAAAGGCATGGGGGGGGGGCACCATGCTGCGCACCTGATCTGGATCAGGGCCTCACAGCAATTTTAAAGCACAGCATCTGCTTCTGAAATGGCCTCAGCAGCTGAAGGATGGGCCCTGTTGCCTCTGTCGTGTGTATTTTGGCCCTCCCCGAGGCGCCAGCCCTTAAAGTAACCCAGTCTCCCGGTGCCTGGCTTTCGCAGTCCAGACAAGCACACGGAACTGGGCCACATTTATGTGAGGCTGCTGCCCACAAACCTGGCACGATGCCACTGCCGGGACATCACACGAGCACCCCCCCAGTGCAGCCCCCCAGGGAGGACAGGAGCCACCCAAACCCATCCCAAAGCCCTCCTTTTCAGTACTGACTGCAACTTTTGTACACGCCTTTGTGGGCTGCCTCGGGTGCAGGCGCTGGAGGAAAGCGGGGAATGAAACAAACTGGGCTCTCTGCCCTTGCCAACCTCCGCCCCTGGTGGCTGGACTGGCCCCCTCGGAAAGTCCTCCAGGCCAGTGGCGGTGGCCACATGTGCCGTGGCAGTCCACGTAGCACGGAGGACTTCCTCTGGCCTGTGTCTGGCACGACCTGCTCTGTGATTTCACCAAGTCTAGAAAATCCCTCTCCCCATTTTGGATGTTAAGAGCCCATAAGGCCTGAGACATCTGCGTATGCGTGTGTGTGTGTGCAATCAAAAAAGGCCCTGGTGCCTTTCCTCGGAAGGAAAAGAAGAAGAAGAGTTGGTTTTTATATGCTACCGCTTAAAGAATCAAACCGGCTTACAATCACCTTCTCTTCCCCACAACAGACACCCTGTGAGGGAGGTGGGGCTGAGAGAGTGTGACTAGCCCAAGGTCACCCAACTGGCTTCATGTGTAGCAGTGGGGAAACCAACAAGGTTCACCAGGTAAGCCTCTGCTACTCATGTGAAGGAGTGGTGAATCAAGCCTGTTTCTCCAGATTGGACTCCACAGCTCCAAACCACCGCTCTTAACCACTACACCACGCTGGCTGGAAGAAGAGGGCTGGAAGCCCGGGGGCCAGGTGACCCCTGGCGAGAAGCTCTCCCTCTCTGCCGGTCAGGCAAAGGCCGTGCCCATCTCCCCAGCCAGTCAGCAGGAGGCGCCTGGGGGTGAGTCATCCCCCCCTCCCTGCACTGCCCTGGAGAGGCCGAAGCACAGAGTGGCCTTTGTCGGGCATCTCTTTCCAGACTCCCATTCATGTCTGTCAGGCTCTTGCACTCGGACCCTCTGAAGCTGCCCAGCACGGCCCTGCTGTGGCCAGGGAGGGTGAGCCCCCCAGGCAACGCCCTGCCCCCTCTGCTCCCTGCTTGTTCCTCCCCATTCACACCCCCTGGCAGCTGGCCAGGTCTCGCCTCTGCCCCCAGACCCCCCTCCTTCCATTTGAGGTGAAAGGAGCTAGCTGGCTGGCAAAGTTCCGGTTTCCCCGCCGCTACAGCCTCTTTCCAAGGTGCTGCCCGAGGTCTGACTCCCTTTCTGCCCTGTTCCCCTCTGGCCTGGGCTGGGCTGGCATCCTCAGCGCCGGCCGGCCGGCCTGCCACCACCTCTCCAGAGAAGGAAGGCTGACCTGCTCACTGCTGGGCCGTCTGCTGCTGCGAAGAGAAGCATTGGATCCATCCTGCCACTGGGTGCCCCACCCAAGCAGTCCCTCTGCACAGCCACGGGTGGGGAACAGAAGCAGACCTTCCCCGCTCCCCAGAAAGCCACAGGCCTTGGCCCCTCCTGGGCACAGAGGTGCTGCCAGTGCCTGGACAGGAAGAAAGGTTGCCCAGAGCGTCCCTCTCAGCTTTGCAGGTGGAAGCCGCCGGGGGTTACGAGGCCCAAGAGGCAGAGAGGCAAGCTGCAGCCCCGATCCCAAGCAGGTCAGTGGCGCCCTTGACTTCCTGGATGAACCTGATTCCTTCCAAGGCTGGCCTGCCCATGAAGGTAGCGCGGCATGCAGAGCAGGCGGCTTGGGGCGGAGGTTCATTGCCTGTTCCCGGCTGGATTCCTAGCAGCTGAATCCAGCCTGGATGGTTCTGCCCTGCCGGGCAGCCTGGGCCCATCCCACAGAGAAGCCTCAAGGGCTCTGGTGTTGCCGGGGGAGGGGGCACCGGCCGCACAACACTGCAGGGCCCACCTGGCCCCGTTACCTCCTGCCGAGGCCCGCCTTCCTCCGGCCCTTCGCTGCCTTGGTCGCTCGCCTGAACCGCCTGGAGAGTCAAAGTCAGAAGCAGCCTCTTAACAGGCAGGGAGACGCCAGGCAGTCAGCCTGGACCCTCGGAGACCACAGCGGGAGCCCACAGACTGGCTTTGGCTCTCCCTGCCACGGCCACCAACTCCTGCCCCAAGTGACCTCCCCCCCTTCCACAGAACGTGGCTTCAGGGCTCCTGTGCATTGAGTATAATCCAGCCTGGCTTCTTCCTGTTGCCCGCAGACTCTGGGGATCCCAATGGGGAGACAAACGGCCAGCTCAGTGTATCATCAAGTACTATAGCCCTGCCACCTAGGCACAAGATGGCATGTATGGCTACCGTACCCCAGTCTATATGCTTAACCGTATAATCAGACTAAAGTCTATTTAAGAAGTAATTACTAACCAAACTGCATGTGCTTTTGAATTACTTGCTCACGAAGGCGGTGTCCGTGGAAAGTTCGATTTTTCCAATTGTTGTTTAAAGACAGATGACAATGGAGAGGCAGTTTTAAATATTGCCTCTGAGATCAGAAAGATTTCAAATATGCCAGTTCAGAACTGGAAGAGTGCGTGGAACCCGGAGTGACGGGACAATCTGCTTGGTGGGGGATGGTGGAAGAAAGCAATGTGATTGGTCGGATGTGCCTTGGCAAGTGTCATTTTTTCCCCTTCCTTGTTGTATCCCATTTAATGCCTTTAATAAGGTCCGTCATTGACAGTTCACGTCTAGTCGCGATGCCGGTTGGGAGCCACCCCTAAAGGGGCCCCTGATTTAGTCATGGTACTTCGCACCATCCCTAAGGAGTTTGCCAACCTTTTGGAGCCCTGATCCTGCATGCACCTCCCCCACTTTGAAAGCAATCAAAGCTACTAGAAAAGGGAGGAATGTTGTGCCCAGACAAATCATACTGGCACTGTTCACATGGACACGAGAGTAAAGCAGACTTGCAAGCACTAAAAAACCCCTTCACAGAATGTGCCTCAAAGCAGTACACACACACACACACACACTGTCTCCAAAACCGCTGACTCTTTGCAAGGCTGATTGCTCTGGCTATCGCCCTCCCCTCCCCTCCAGAATGCTGTGAACTGTCAAAGAGATAGCTTTCATTCATAAATGTATCAAAAGGCGCACAGGCGCAGTAGAAGATAATTAGGTAATGATGACTGGGGGATCTCATGTTCAGAATTGTATCTTTATGGAAAAGGAATGCGAAAAGTCTATAAAGCTGCTTGCCTGTACCCTGCCCTGTGTGGGCAGTTTCTTGACTCTTGTTTGGTCTTGATTCTGTTTCACCCAGCTGCAGTTCTTTGATCAAATAAACGAGCTGACTCCGATCCAACCTCCTTCCCTCATTGTCTTAACTGAATGCTCAAGAAATCAGGGTTCACAACAGAGTGGGGCTCAATTAAACGTTTTGTTGGCCTCCTGTTCCCCCCGCCACCCATATTCCCCCCCTCCTGTTGACCAGATGTGTGCAGGGAGGAGGATGCTCAGAACTGGAGTGAGGAGGCTGGAGAGGGGCTGCTTCAGATTGAGACAGGCTGAGCGAGGCCCCCACTGCCGGGCCATCTCCCCAGCATGCAAGGGCCCCAGGCGGCTGCTATCAGCCTTGTGGCACAAACGCCTCCCCCCAGCCCCCCCAGTACACATGAGTCTCCCCAAAGGGGGCTGTTTCAGGGGAGAGGGTGGGGGGCCCTTGCCCTGCCTGGGGCTGATCCAAACTGAGGCTGCAGTGCCGAAAGGACCCCCTCCTCTCCCCCGCCCTTCCTTCCCCACGACCCTTCCCTGCTGCTGACAGACAGCGGAGACATCGCTCTGGAGTCCGGGGGCTGCCCCTGCTCAGCACAAGGCTCCCTTGGGGGCCATGGGCCAGGCACACCCTTCCTCTCTGCACCTGGTCGACCTCGCTAAGTTGTTGCGAAGGCGAGATGGAGGGGGGCCACACGCACAGCCCTCAGGGGCGTGGAGGAGGGGGCTGTGCATGTGGCAACATCCAGGAGGGGCGTGGCAACATCCACCAGCTCAGGCCACTGGCCCTGCCCCCCTCCACGACCATGGTGCTGCCCCCACGGCTGGACTCACCTGTAGAAATTCCGGTTGACTTTCTTCTCGGCTGGGAAGCCCAGCATGCCACAGACCACCCGGCTGTTCTGGCTGCTCCAGCTCTCGTCACAAATCTGGGCCCAGCTGCCCTTGTGGCGGACTTCCACGATGCCCTCTGTCACCGGCAGCGGCCGCTTGGCATGGGACACGACTGGGCGCAGACGTAGCTCCTCCACCTGGTTCTGCTCTGTCTGGGGAGAGGGGGAAAGGATCAGCCCCCACCCACCCACCCAAGGTTGCCTGCCTCCAGTTGGGACCTGAGGATCCCCTGGAATTACAGCTCATCTCCAGACTACAGAGATCCCAGCCTGGATCTGGCCACCCTTCTCCCTCATTCCCCACTGGTGGCTGGGGGACGACGACGACCTGGCAACCCTGCCCCCAGCAGCTTCAGCTCTTGCTGCAAAGGCCCCCACAACCCACCTACCCATGAGCCCCCCCCTTTCCTCTTGACACCACATCTGTGTTGGGGCAGACAACTGTGGACTGTCCGCTTCACGGGCCCAGGCGGAAAGGAATTCTCTCCCCTCCAGCAAGCCAGATGGAGGCCCAGCTGCCGGTCTGCAGGCTGCAACCACACAACGCTGGGAGGGAATCACTCTCTCTCTCTCTCTCACACACACACACACACACACACACCATGTTTCCATGGCTTGGTGTGGGAAACTGGAAAGAACCTGCGCCAGAAGTCCAAGACAGACTGAAAGCTTCCTGGCACAGCAAGGCCCTGGTTTGGAATGCCCGGCACATTCCTGAGTGCAAAATAAAAGCGATCACTCAATCCGATCACTCAGTCCCTCAAACTGATAATTCCAAGATGGAAGAAAGGGCCGTGGAACTAGATTGCAACTTGACTGGGCATAGAGGAGAGGTTACTGGGGGGGGGGGATGGGGGAGGTAGCTATGAATTTCCTGCACTATGCAGAGGATTAGAGTTAGATGACCCTTGGGATTCCTTCCAGCTCTGGGTTTCTATGACTCCAAAGAGAAGGTGCCACCCGCCGGCCAAGTCTCCTTCAGCCCTCGGAAAGGCAGGTGGGGCAAGCCAGACTCAGAGCAGAGAGCAAAACAGAAGCGGTAATGGAAAAAAGGAGGGGGGGGAAAGGAGGTGGGCCTGGCCCGCAAGAACATCCCCGGGGATGGAGAGGGGGGCGGGGGGGGGCTGTTGTCAGAGAAACTGCCCAAGCTGCGGCCAGCCTGGCCCCTCCGAGACCAGCGAGGGGGCTTCCTTTTCCAAAAGGCGGGAGTGGGGGAAAGGCCCGTCTTGGCGTCAGCATTAAGCAGCACTTCAGGAAGGCCAAGAGCAGCTGGCAGGAGAGGCTCTGCAGACTAGGAAGCAGTGGGGAGGGGGGCTGGCCCAGCCCAAATGCCTCCCCCCCCACCCCCGCCTTCTCCTAGCATGACGAAGAGGCCAAGGAATGCTGTGCGGGGCGTCACTGGCGCTTGCCACCCGCTTCCAGAGGGGAGGCCCTTCGCAGCCAGCCGGAGCCCAGAGCTCTTCCCCAGCCAGCCAGGAGCTGCAGGGAGAAGAAGGGCTGGGGGGAGCAGGGGGGGGGCTCGGAATGTGCTCTTTGCATGTTTGCAGGGAAGCAAAACCATTGGGAGCCAGTGGGGCGCAGTGGTTAGACCAGTGATTCCTAATGGGGTCATACGACCTACCAGGGAGATAATCTACTAATCTTGGGGTGCATTCAGAACTTTGGGCGGGGGGCAAATGGGGCACTTCTGAGATTTTACACAGCCAGTTCTTCCCACTTTCAGAGGCTTCTGCTACTCTGCAAATGAGAGTCACGTTTACCCACGTGGATGAGGGACTCTCCCCTTAGCCGAGCGGCACATAGCAAAGAGGAATGCCACCTCACTTTACGGAACGGGCAGATGGCCACCAGGCCCAAGGCCAAGCTCTGTGTGTCATAGCCACAAAGACCACAAATATCCCTGTCCATGAAGCTGCCCTGTCTGGAGTGCCGTTTTTAAATCATAATCTTTTGACTTGTGACTTGGGGTTGTCGTGAGAGCAACTGAAGAGTGGGAATGGCTGAGTAAGCCCCCACAAGCTCCAGGGGAAAATGGCCCCAACGATGGTCCCTTTTCCCAGGCTAAGTTAGATACCAGGAGAAAACCGGTCTGACACTAAAAACAGCACACGTGACAGATCACAAACGATTTCACAAAGCAAAAGCCAAAAGGTCTCACGGAGGGGACCAATTTCCCTCTGGTGACCATACAGAATTCATCAAACCCCAAGCGGGACCTGATCCAGCGCACCATTTTTCTTCTCTCCGACAGGCAGATAGCAAATGTGGCGTCCAAATAAAGAGTGAGTGGCAGCTGTTGGAGCCAGAAGTTGTTGTTCTTCAGGAAAAGCCGCAGTGTAGTTGGACTCTACCATGGAGGAGACGGCTGGCCCACAGACACAAAGACCCCCCCTCCACACGAGGCAAATAGCCCCAGCTCACAAGACTCAACCCGCCGTACCTTTTTCTCTCATTTATGACTCACACGATATGAGAGTAACTAATGAAAGCCAGGGGGGTGGATTGGTCAGAGTGTTGGACTAGGATCTCGGAAGACCAGGTTTGAATCCCCACTGGGCAGTGGAAACTGGCTGAGTGACCCTGGGCCACTCACACATTCTCTGCGTAACCTACCTCACAGGGTTGTTGTGAGGAGAAAATGGAAGGAAGTGTAGCAGTATCTGGTTACTTTGCCTTTCTTGCTGGTCATGCGTGAGAGCTGTGAGTTTCAAGCACTCTCCAGCTGTCAGTGAACTCTGGCTGCTTAATGACGGGGAGCCGTTTTAGCCAGTCTGCAGCAGTTGAAAAGAGCCAGGGTTCCCGGAGCACCATAAAGACAAACAAAATTTCTGGCAGGGGGTGAGCTGGCAGGGGGTGAGCTTTCCTTTCATGAGCTACAGCTCGCTTCTTCAGATACTCACAAAAGCTCAGACCCTGCCAGAAATTTTGCTCGTCTTTAAGGGGCTACTAGACACTTGCTCTTTTCTGGTTGCTTTAAGATTATTTTAATCTTTGACAGTTAACTGAAACAGTTGGAGAAAAGTTACATTAATTATCTGTTAATAGAGGTTAAGGTTTAAGTTTGGCCTTCTTAGCTTGGTTTAGAAAAGATGAGGACATATCATATGTATCTCATCTGCATCTGTTTTGATTGTATTATACTTAGTTAAGAACCAAACACTTATCTAGATAATAACCACATGATTAAGATAGAAGCGATTTAGAGGAAGATAAGACTGATATTTTTCTATAAAAATGCACTACCGTGATAAGCAAATCAGATTTCCCCGATGGAAGCCTCAGGAGAAGGTTAGGTGAGATTTTTTTGGGCGGGGTGGACTTGGGCTTATTCGATATGCTGGCACTTCTTCAAGTCTTGCTTAATAAAGAGAAGGATGCTTTTTCCCCCCCAAGAGGATATCACCAGGAAAGCCAAGCCTTGGGGCCGCTCAGCAACACACACCCACGCCCCCGGCCACCTGTTTGCATGAGATGCCCTCTTCCAGAAGATCAGACTTTGCCTACGTGACAGAAGAGCAAGGAGTGCTGGGGGCAGGGGTGGAAGCAGAAAAGAGTAGAGGGAAGCACACACCCTGCCCAGCCTTTGGAGAGACGGGGGAGGGTGGGAGGCCTCTCTGGCCAGACTGCTGGGGTGTTGAGCAGCAGGAGTCTTCCTTCTCACACACACACACACACACACACACACACACACACACACACACACACACACACACACACAGCACTAGAGTCCGCACAGCACCGGCGCTGCCCCCCACCCCGCCCTGCAGCTGCTTGGCAGGGATCTGCAAGGCGAAAGTGTTTTGGTTGCGAAAGGTGGGGGGGGGCTCCTCCCGACCCAGACTTCCTTGGCTCATTGCAAAGGGAAAGCCCTGTTGGGACTGTCCAGCAAAATGAAACAGAAGTCCAGGGGCACCTTAAAGGAGGTTTCAGCCCCCCCCTGCTTTGGGTGCCCCCCACCTCCTGAGAATAGGCAAGTGGCCACCCAGGAGAGGAGCTCCTTGGTCACAGGAGATTTACCTGTCCCCTTCTGTTGCCATCTTCCGCCAGCAGGTGAAGACATTTCTGTTTCACTTTGCATTCCCTCAGTAATCCCTCCTCCTTGCCTGGTGTTTTAATTGTTTTTTTATTTTTTGTATGTAGTGTAGCTCTGGTTTTGTTTCAATTATGTATTTTTATTGGCTTAAATGCCTTTAAACTGTTAGCCAGCTTGGGAGCCCTTATGAGGGTAGAAAGGCAGGGTATAATAAAGACTAAGCATTTATTTCAATGTGTGGTGGTTAAGAGAGGCAGACTCCAACCTGGAGAACTGGGTTCGATTCCCCATTCCTCCTCCACGTGAAGCCTGCTGGGTGACCTTGGGCCGGTCACAGTTCTCTCTCCGAACTCTCTCAGCCTTCGCAGGGGCAGGCCACGGCAAACCTGAATGTCTCTTGCATGGAAAACCCCATGGGGTCACCCCGAGTCAGCTGTGCCTCGACACACAAGCTTCCGTGAGTCACTGCTCACTTCCTCAGAGAGGGGAAGGTGTGAAGGAAATCGGTACTTGGAAATCCCATAGTTTAGGTTGCGGGGGGCGGGGGAGGGTTGTAGCAGAAGCTATTACATCACCAACTTTTCTCTACTGATTTTGCATGAATATTGAGAGTTCCCAGCACTCTTCAACTGTCAGTGGACTGTTTGCTTAAAATTACTTTAATCTTTGACTGTGAATTGAAACAGTTGCAAAAAATGTTAGATTAACCCCTGATTTTTAATAGAGGTTAAGAGTTGAGGTTAACTTTGTATATCAGATGTAAACTCATCTGCACCTGCTGATTGGCTTATTAGTACTTTTGTTGATTATCTCATATTAAGTTAAGAACTAATAACTTATATAGATAGTAATCATGATCATGATATAATGGATATAACATGATTATGATAAAACATAATTATTAAAAAGATAAGATTGGTATTTTTCTATAAATACGCACTATCATGAAAAGCAAATCAGAGGAAGAGTAGGTAAGATTTTAGGGTGTGTGACCTGCATTTGTTTGATACTCCCTAAAAGCAGTGAGACAAAACCTGAAACCTGGTTTGCCTTTAAAATTATTAGTCACTATAATATAATTAAGGAATGTTAGGAACTATTATAATTTTAGCCCTTATTTTTACAGTAGTTGCAGGTTTAATTTTCACTTGCCTTTATTTCCTGCTGTACTGAGTAATAAAGAAAACTATATTTATATACTATATATTTTCTTTATATATTTATTTTCTGTTCTCTGACTATATATTGTCAAAGATAGGACATTTTGGAGGACTTTCATTCATAGGGTCACCATGAGTCGGAAGCGACTTGACGGCACTTAACACACACACACGCATATATTTTCTCAATAAAATAAAAATCCCTGCAGGTTTTTGGTCTTGTTTGCTGGTTTTAGTTCAAAGAAGAGAACTCACACTTAACTTGTTTGTATTCTCAGATTTAAATCCTGGAGATATCTGCTACTAAACAGTTTGAATAGGCAAAGCCTTTTGAAATTGTTTGGTCCTAAATGGACGCAGGAGAAAAGCCTCTCTTTGCCGGGGGAGGCGGGGTTTTGTGTGAATGGCACCACAAGCCTTTCGAGTGTAAATCTCCACACAAGGGGCAAGGTGTTGGAAGTGAAGGACTTTGCGCTGTCTCTTAACCTCAGACCCCAGAGGGGGACAAGACCAGTGAGTCAGAGAGAGAGGTTTGGATGAGCTTCTGTGCGCACCGTAGCCCTTGGGGCACTCTGCTAACTTAACAGGGATTTGGGCATAACGAAGCCCTCCGCTCAGAAATTGGCCCGCCTCTTCGTGTCACATGTCTTTAGACTACATTCGTTTCCGCGCAAAATAATCTGCGACCGCGGCAGTAGCTTCGTGCAAAGTTTTGGAAAGCTTTTCTCAAATTGGTGGGGGTGGAGCAGGGATTGTCTAGTGCATACCATCCCCAAACGGATGGCCAGACCGAACGTGTTAATGCTGTGCTTGAATGTTATTTGCGCTGTTATGTCAATTACCACCAAGATAACTGGGTAGAACTGTTACCTTTTGCAGAATATGCTTACAATAATGCTGTACATCAGTCCACTGGTTTCAGCCCATTTTATGCAATATATGGACAGGTCTTCGGTCCTATCCCCCCTGTGGAGGATGTGGAGGGGGAGGGGGATGCCGACATTGCCTCTTGGGCACACACCCTCCGCACCACATGGCCCTGGCTGATTAGCAATCTTGCCCGAGCCAAGCGCATATACAAAGCACAAGCCGATAAGCATCGGTCCCCCGGTGGGGACCTACAAGTAGGTAACCTGGTATACCTATCCACCAAAAACCTGCGTTCCACCCGCCCGTGCCATAAGCTCAACGCTAAGTACATTGGCCCATTTCCCATCACTCGCATCATAAATCCTGTCACGGTGGAACTATCTCTCCCCAAAACCTTAAGGCGTGTGCACCCCGTTTTCCACATCAGCCTCCTGAAACCCCATATTGCTTCTCCGCAATGGCATCCAGAACTGCCTCCCGAACAGCCCATAATGGTGGTGGGGGGGGGGGAGAACATGTCGAGGTCTCCAAAGTCCTAGACTCCCGTATTCACCATGGAGTTTTACAATACCTAGTTCGCTGGAAACACTTCCCCCCTGCCTATGACGAGTGGGTTCGCGCACGAGATGTCTCCGCCCCCAAGCTCGTCAACGCCTTTCACATTGCCTACCCAGACAGACCAGCCCCCTTGCAGGATGGGAGGGGGCCTTAAGGGGAGCAGGATGTCAGGCTGTTATCTCGGTTTCTCTGTTGCCTCTGTTCCTTTGCTGAACCGTCCAGACTTCAAGGACGACTCCACATACCAAAGCCTGGGAACGCTACCCCTGGGAAAGTGTGCTCTGTTTATGCTTTGTGTGCTCTGTAATCTCCCGCCGTTTTCAAGCTTTATATTGCCAACTAACGAGCAAGGCCCTCATAGCTGTCATCTTATCCTCAATGCACTGTATTGCCTATTTGACCAGTAAAAGCCATCTGCTTGGATTCTAACTGTCTCTGTGGTGATTTCTGGTTCTTTGGGTCAAGAGCTGACACTTGGGCACTCTGCTAACTTAACAGGGATTTGGGCATAACGAAGCCCTTCAAGGGAGGGTTGACATAGAAAGGGTCAATCCCGCCATAAACCAACAGAGCGGGCAGCGGGGCCAGGTGGATGGTGAGGGAGGCCAGAGAGTCAGAGAGAGAAGCAGAGATAGTTCGAGTGAAGGTTCAGGGATCCTCGTACGAGGTTATAGTCTGATCAAATATCTTCCGAACAGCCCCTTCAAATGTCTACATGAAGAGTCCTGTAACGTTCTTAGAGGACCCCCTCTGCAGGGCTCACTTGTTAAACATTTGAAGGGGCTGCTCTCAGTGTGCCCCCCCCCCTCTCCCTTACATGGAGATGTGCACTTGGAAGACCTCATGGTGTAATTCACACCAAGCCTTGACTCCCCCCCTCCTCAAATCTTCCCCATAGGATTTCCCAGTATGATCTCCCTGCAGGTGTCTGCCTGATGTTGTGGCCCAGAGGCTGCTGCGGAGGCCGCTCAGCACCCTGGAGGGGCCGGCCCCATCTCTCCCTGCCCCCCCCCAACCGTGGCCCGCCTTCCTGAGGAGACCCACCTCGATCACATTGGAGTCCACGAAGCCGGGGATGCGTTCGTCCTTGCAGATGACGCCGGCGTCCTCCTCGTGGGAGCAGTCGCTGTTGCCCCAGCCCCGCGAGCGGCACTCGGCCACGCTCTTCTCGCTCCCCCCACAGTTCAGGTTGTCCAGCCAGATGCGCCCTGGGAGAAATGAGGAGGGCGAGAGCTGGCTTCTAGCCAGGCCGGGGTGGGGGCCTGCCCCTGCCCGGAAGGCCGGTCACTGAGGCGGGCTGTGGTTACTCAGGGGTCAAGGCAAGGCACTCTGCCCATGCTTGAAGGGATTCCCCTCGGTTTGTGCCTCACGTGACCTTTGGGCTGCCCTTCCGCAGGCCCTGAGGCTGACCTACGGTGCTTCGAGGGCCCGGCCCCTTCCCCGCCCGCACTCACCCGTGCCTTTGCCGTATTTGGCACTGTGGGTCCAGCCGGTGGCCGCCACGAAGCCCAGGTGGCGGCAGAGGACGTGGGCGTTGGCCAGCGTGAAGTCGTCGTCGCAGAGGGTGCCCCACTCTCGGTTGTAGAAGACCTCCACGCGCCCCTCGTTGTGCTTGCGAGGGTAGCCCGCCAGCCGGAACTGCAGCGGGGGCCCCGTGGGGGCTGTGGGGCTCGCCTCGGCCACGCTCACCCACAGCCAGACGCCGCAGAAGAGGCCAAGCAGCCGCCGCGGCCCCCGAGCGCCACCCATCGCGCCCCCGCGGCCTGGACCTGGACGGCAGAGGAGGCGGCGTCAGGAGGCGGCCCGGGGCGCCGGCCCGGGCGCCTTCCCGCTGCCTTCCCCGGTGAGGCATCGCTGCTCCGGGGCCCGGCCGCCAGGAGGAGGCCTGCCCGGCTCTTCCCGTTCCTGCCGAGGGCGGAGGGCTCCACACACCTGGCTCAGCTGAACGCCATGGCCAGCCCACCACGCCGGCCTACCGGGGCCGCTTGGAAGTCCCTTTCTGTTCGCCAAGACGCTGGCTGCCCCGCCCGGCCGGCCGGCGTGTGGTCTGCAGAGCGGGTCAGGATTCCTCCCGTCCCAGACCGCCCGCAACGCCCCAAGCGGCCTTCTGCTCCGTCCAGGGCAGCAGCGTGGCCGGCTGGGCTGGGCGCGGGCGGGCAGGGGCGCTGCAGGCGCTCCGGCCCAGCGAGGTCTTTGGTGTCCCCTGCGGCTGCTGAGGAGGGGCCTGCAGAGGCCGAGGGGTCCTTCCCGAGTGGAGCAGCGGCCTGGGCTGGGGGAGGGGGCCCAGCAGCGGCGCCTGCAGGGGGGCGGGGGCCGGCTACCTGACCACTGACACGGCCGCAGGGGCCCCCGCGCCCGAGAGCGCAGGCTGGCCTGCAGGCAGCGGCGCCCCCCCCCCCCCGATCGCTTGCCGGGAAGAGCTGCCCAGCCTTTGCCCGCCTGGGAGCGGGGAGAGGCGGCGGCGGGGGGGGGGGCGATTCCCGGCCCCAGAAGAGACCGGAGCCTCCCCGCGCAGGTCCGGGTGCGCCGGCCAAGCAGGCTCCCTCCTCCTTCCCCCCGCCCCGCGAGGGAGGGGAGGCTGAGGGGTGGATGACGCAGGAAGCCTCCTGGCAGAGGGGCTATTGGAGGCCAGGTGGGGGGCCCCCAGCCCCCTGCCGTCCCCCTGCCCCGCCGGCCGCCTTTCTTCCCCAGGGGCCCCATCGCTGTCGCCTGGCCAGGCGCCCGCCAGTCCGCCAGAAGGCAGCGCGGGGCCCGATCCGGCCGCCTTCGGGCCCGGGACGAGGGCTTGGCCGCCGCCGCCGCCGCCGCCTGGGGTGGGGGGGAGGGGAGGCTTTGGCCTGTTGCCAAAGGGGGCGAGGGCGGGGCCGGCGGGCGAGCCCCGGCCACGTTGGCTGCGACCACCCCCCTGCCGCCCGGCCCCCTCGCCAGGCTCCGGCCGCGCGCTGCCTCCGCCGCCTCCCGCCCGCCCGCCCGCCCGGGAGCGCTCGCAGCGCTGCCAGACCTCCGGCGGGGGGCGGGGGGGCGGCCGCCGCTCTCCGCCGCCCTGGCGCAACCCCCGGCCGGCGCTGGGGACGTGGAAGGGCGTTTGGCGGCGCCCCCTCTCCGCAGCCGGAGCGCCGGCCCGCTGCCCACTCCAAGCCGCGGCCCCGGGAGCCGGGCCAGGCGCCCCCGGCCCCGCCCGCCCGCCCGCCTCCCTCCCGGCCCCGCCGGCGCCCCGGCCTCGGCCACTGACCTCCGCGGCGCTCCCGGGCCCCGTCTGCGGCGACCAACGCGGCGGCCTCGGCCTCCTCCTCCGGCTGCCCGAAGGAAGGCGGCGTCGCAGGCCCGCCCAGGCAGGCGCGCGCGCGCGGGGGGGGGGGGCTCGGTGTCGGCGCCGCCCCCCCCTCCCCGCGCCTCCTGGCCTCCAGCCCCTCGCAGCCGGCCGAAGGAGGCGCCACTCCGGCCCGGCGGGGGCGGGGGCGGGAGGAGGGTGTCGCGCAGAGCGATCCTCTCGCCGGGCCCAAGGGCGGAGGGGGGGGGTCCTGCTCCTCCCTGGCACGGACGGACGGACGGACGGGGCCCCCGCCCACCGAGGAGGCCACCTCCGCCCACCGCCCCTCCGAGGGGGGCCCCGGGGCTGGGCCAGCCTCCCTTGACCCACAGGTCGCCGGGGCCACTCACCGGGCTCCTGGCAGCGCCACAGGGCCCAGAAGCCACGAGGGACTGGGGGGCAGCGGCACAGCAGGGGCCCCCGGGGCCCTCTGGCTGCCCTGACCCCCTCCCCACGCAGGCCCTGGAGGCGTCCTAGGGCTCCTGCCCCCACTCCCAGCTGCAACGGGGGTTTGGGGGCCCCAGTGCGGGGCCAGGGGAAGGGGCTGCCCCTAGTCCCAGGGGCTTCCTCCTCCGGCCCTGTCCTTCCCCCGGCACCCTGCTGCAGGGCACAAGGCTGCGTTGCAATCTCTGTTCTAACCAAGACCCCGCTGTGCTCCCACACAGCTGAGCCGGCATTGTTCATTGTTCCCATGGATGGGGCGCACTGCTCCCCCCCCCCCCACTAGGTCCACTAGTGCAGTAGAACACGGGCAGGATGGTGCTGCTGCAGCCCTCTTGCTTGTGGCCTTCCCAGAGGCCCCTGGTTGGCCACTGTGGGAGCAGACGGCTGGACTTGAGGGGCCTCGGACTGATCCAGCAGCAGGGCTTTTCTTGTGTTCTTATGTCCCCCCCCCAGACCTAGTCAGGGTCTGCAGAGCTAATGAGGCATGCCTGGAGGGTCAGGACAACCCCCGCCACATTCCTCCCCAGGAGCGCCCCCCCCTTGGAGTCACAGCAGGTATGCCAGTGTGCTGGGGAGGGGGCCTGCTGCAGAGCACTATGCCCGGCTGGCTTCCTGAGCCCTTTCAGAGGTCCCCCCCCCCCCGTTGCCCTGTTAGCCCCCTGAGAACCACAGGGCATGTTTTCTTTGCAAATGGATCGGGTCTAGAAGGGGCTAACAGCATTTCAAGCGCCTTCTTGTCATAGAATCACAGAGGTGGAAGGGGCCGCCCGGGCCATCGTGTCCAACCGCCTGCTCAATGCAGGACCAGGCTGCCCTAGAGCATCCCTGGAGTTTGCTAAACATGCTAATGAGGGTGTGGTATGTTAATATGGAACCATTGTATATTAACATACCATACCCTCATTAGCACATTATCTTGATACTTACAGGACAATGATTAGCACATTACTTTTGCAGGACAGTACTCAGCTCAAACCCAACCCCTTTCTGACTCTATATTACTCTTCCTACACCCTTGACACTGAGAGACCCTGTCCTTCAGTGTTCCTTCTCTGAAGATGCCGGCCACAGCTGCGGGCGAAACGTCAGGAAAGAAAAGACCAAGACCACGGTCACCCAGCCCGGATAACCCACGAGAACCATGCCTAATCTCTTGGGTGTTTTGGAGCACAGGCAGGATGGTGCTGCTGCCTAGAGGCCCCTGGTTGGCCGCTGTGTGAACAGACTGCTGCCCTTGACGGGCCTTCTTGGTCTGATCCAGCAGGGCCTTTGTGATGGAGGACAGGACTAGCCATGGCTACTCGTCAAAATGGCTCCTCAATATGATGCCCCCCTATTCTCTCCAGTGCTGTGGCACACGGGCAAGGGGAGGGTGCTGCTGCAGCCCAAGTCTTGCCTGCGGGCTTCCGGGAGGCCGCTGGTTGGGCGCGGTGTGAACGGACTGCTGGGCTCGAGGGGCCGCCTCGGTGCGATCCAGAGCGGGGGGGGGGGGTGGGGCCCGGTGGGCTTTCCGATGTTCTTCTGGCCCGCCTGAGGCGCCTGGGTGCGAAAGGCGGGCCGCAAAGGAGCTCCTCGGGGCTGCCCGGCGCCTGCGGGTTTGGGGAGCCCCCGCTGCGGGGAAGGCAGCTCTGCGGCCGGGCGCTGTCCAGGCCCCTCCGGGAGGATGGCAACCCGATGGACGCCATTTTCGCCGCCCCCCTCCCTCCCTCCGGCCTCTCCAGCGCCGCGGCTTCCTCCCTGTGCCTCTGCCGGCGGGGGCGGCGCCGCGCCCAGGAGGGCCGGCCGGGCCTCTTCCGAAGGGGCGGCGTTGGCGGCGGCGTTGGGCGTCCCTGGGTGCCGCTTCCCGCCGCGCGCCCGGATGGACCCTCCGGTCAAGGCGGGGCCGCTCCTGCTCCAGCAGCCGTCGGGGCTGCGCCTGGGCGCCAAGGTAGGGCGCGGCGGGCGGGCGGGCAGCGGCGAGAGCGGCGCCCCCCCCCCGCCCGGAAGGCCTGCTCCCTCGCCCCCTCCGGGCGGCCGGGCGGGACTCGGCGCGGCCCCTTCGACGGGCTCGGAGCTTTCCGGCCGGCGGGGGAGCTTCGCGGCCTGCCCGGGGGGGGGGACCGCTCCTTGGAAGTCGCCCTCCGACGAGGGCGCCCTTCCGCCTGCCCCCCCCCCCCGCTGCCAAGGCAGGCAGGAAGGAGGGGGGGCGGGGCAGCGCCTGTGGGCGAGCGTGCGGCCCGAAGGCGGCCGGGGGGGGGGGAGGGAGGGAGGTGCGGCGGGGCGCTTTGGCGGCGGGTGGTGGGGCGCGGGGGGCCGGAGGTGTGCGGGCGGGGCTGTGCGCGCGTAGGCCGGCGGCTTCGGGCCCCCGCGCCCTGGCCCAGAGGCGCCGGTGCGGCGGAGGGAGGGAGGGCGCGGCGGGGCAGGGGGCTGGCGGCCGCGGGCCGGATCCCGGGAGGCGGAGCGGGGCGTGCGGGCCGAGCTGGCCGGCGGCCGGCCGGAGCCCAGGCCGCCGCCTCGACGCCGAACAGGGCTTCAGCTTCACCGTCGGGAAGAGGCCGAGTGACGGCACCGCCCCCGCGCCCCGCTTTCCCGGGGCGGCTGGGGAGGACCCAGCTCACACGGGCCGCTGGCCCCCGGCTGCGCTCCGCTTGTGGCGCTGGGAAGGGTCGTCCGGCTTAAGCCAGGAGCCGCGGGGGGGGGGGACACACCACCCGGCCGCCTGCCACTCCCGCCCCCCGCCCGGAGGCTCCCCGGCTTCCCCCTTGGCTCCAGCTGGAAGGGGAAGTGGGGGGGGGGTTGAGCCCAGCCTTCAGCCAGTCCAGCCAGGCAGCTGAGCAGAGCCCCCCCCCCCTCCGGAATGGCCGAGCGGAGGAGGAGGAAAGTCGTGTTTTATAGGCGGAGTGAGGTCCCCGCACTTTGTCTTCCCAGCGATGTATTAAGCGTTTGAAAATGTTGTAACAAACATCGCTTTAAAAGGGTTTTGGGATGCCACGGCTAACAAAGGGTTGGAAGACGCTTCACAGCTCAAGGGGCCAAACAAAGTGGGAACAGTATTTTTTAGAACGTTTTCAAACTCTTAATACATCGCTGGGAATACAAGTGCGGTAAACCCCCTCAGAGGCTTACAATCCCCTTCCCTTCCCCTCCCTACAACAGACACCCTGTGAGGTAGGTGGGTCTGAGAGAGCTCTAAGAGAACTGTGACTGGCCCAAGGTCATCCAGCTGGCTTCAAGCAGTGGAATGGGGAAACCAACCCGGTTCACCAGATTAGGTCCTCATGGAGGAGCGGGGAATCAAAGCCCGTTCTCCAGATCAGAGTCCACCGCTCCAATCCACCGCTGTTAACCACTACACCACACTGGCTCTCTTAAAGGTTTAAAACAAATTGAACAGCTGAGCTGTGGGTAAGCTGTGAGCTTGTGGGGGGGGAGGGAGATGGCTGGGGGGAGAGCAAGATTCTCAGGGCAGCCAAGGGGAAGGTGCGTGGCACCAGTAGCAGCAAGGGGGGAAGGTAAACATGGCCCCCACAAGCCCCTCCTGCTTCCACAGCAGGGGTGACTTTCCTGCTCTTGTGCCACTGCAGCCAGAGACTCACGCGTTTGCTGGCTGCAGGAAATGCTGTCAGTCTGAAGGGTGTCACAGGGCTCCTGTTTTACTAGGGCCGCTGCAGCCTGTGCTGGCTCAGCCTCTGGCATTTCCTTCAGCGCCGATGCTTTGCTGTTCTGCCTGGCCTCTCAGCCAGCTAAGCAAGAAGAGACGCTCTTGGAGGGCATGTGCAGGGCTCAGATTTTCCAGAATGGGCTCTGTCAGGCTGCACCCCCCCTGCTTTGGCAGTCTTCTCCTGTTGCTGATGTAAGCGTTGGTCAGCAAGAGCCCACACCTGTTAAGTGGCACGGGACCAGCTCAGGCAGGAGAATTTCCTTCCCTCGATCCCTCCCATTTGATAGACATCTGTTGCCCATCTGACACCTGTCTTGCCAGCAGGCTCCTTGGACAGGTTCCCTGGAAAGGCGGCAAAAGGGATTTCCACACCAGTACATCGCGTTCCCCTCTGGTAGTTCAGTCTCCTGATTGGAGGGCTTGGGAATTGTTCTTGCAGTTCTGAAGCTTTGGGTATTTATGGAAAAATCCAAACAAATGCTGCTTTCTGCTGATTTGTTGAGGTTTGGTATAAACAGAGAAATTCATCTCCTGTATCCCATAAGCCAGCCCTTACCTGGATGGCCCAGGCTAGCCTGCTCTCCTCAAATCTCAGAAGCTAAGAAGGGCGGGCCCTGGTTAGTAATTGGATGGGAGACCACCCAGGAATGCCAGGGTGTCAGACTTCAGTACCTCGTTGCATCTCAGCAATATTAAACTTCACTCCAGACGTCTCAGAGAGTTTAAAGTTTTATTAAGAAAGCAAACGGGTCAATAGGTCTATACAAACTTAAGGTCAGAATACCGATGGGGAAAATACACGCTATCTTTATAGGGGACACACACTAGAACTGATTACACGTAATCTTTGAAATGCAAAACATCAGGGTTCTTTCAAGCTTCTAGAGGTGCCAGGTTTCTGGCAGAATTGACACCTTGAGAACAGATAGTTGATTTACAATAGGAAGGCTTTGAAGTGGAAGTATTACTGCCTCTGGCCTTCGCCCCTTCCTCTCAAACTGAAGAGACTTTCCCACGAGACCGGGAGGGGGGGGGAGAACACGGAGCTTGCTTATCCGGGGCCCTACTGGGTGCCCTCGCTGACACAGGGTGGTTGTGCAGAGGAAGGCAATGGCAGACCACTTCTGGTTTCTTGCCTTGAAAACCCTACAGGGTTGCCAAAAGTCAGCTGTGATTTGACAGCACTTTACACATCCCATCAGCTGCCAGTCGCCCCACTTCACCTTGTTCTTACAAGTGAGGGGAATGCCCAGGTTGGAACCCCATCTCAAGTTGGAATTCAACTTCTTCCTTTCCGGGGTGGTCCAAGGTTTCAGTTGGACAGCTGACCATCACTGACCTTCTGACCACATGAGCAGTTTCTCTTCCTGCCCCCCTCCCTTTAAGAGGCAACTGTGCCTTCTCGGAAGGATCCCTTAAGACGTGTCATAGTTTAACATGTTTGGATTCAACATTCCACATTCCACATGTTTGGATTCCTTCCTGTAGAATATCTTGGGTGTGGCTGACCCCCACCCCCACCCCAGTGCAGGGAGGCAGAGTCAAAAGACTGCCATGAAAGATGGGGCAGCTGGGCTCATGGGGGAGGAAGACCCGCAGTCCCATTTCTTCAGCATTTAGGAGCATCGGATGATCTGGTAGATGGGAGATAGGGAGAAGCAGCTTTTGATAAAGTCCCTCACCAAAGGCTCCTGAGTGAGTTGCTAAGGAGTGAGGGGACAAGAGGGCGGGTCATCTAATGGGTTAAAAATTGGTTAAATGGCAGGAAGCAGAGAGTAAGATTACGCGGGCTGTTTTTGCAACCTGGTCCCACAAGGGTTGGTGTTGGAACCGGTGCTATTTAATTTGTTCATTAATGATCTGGAATTGAGCACCGCAGTCTGTGGACATGTTTGTGGACAATACCAAATTATTCAGAATAGTGAAAACCAAGGCAGATGTTATTGAAGGGGGCTCTCTCCGTATTGGGCAACAAAGTAGTAAATGAAGTGCAGTGTTGGCAGCTGTAAGATGATGCACATCAGAAGGAAAAAAGCAGACATTTAAACACTTGCAGATGTCTTCTGACCTGGCCAAAGTCAAGAGGAAACAGAGTTGTAGTGGATGGCTCAATAAAACCGTCAACTCAGCATGCTGCAGGAGGGGGAAAGGGAAACTCCTTGCTGGCGATTATTAGAAAAAGAACTGAAAATGAAATTGCCAGAATTGTAATGCCCCTGGACAGATCTACGGTGAAGCCTCATTTGGAATTCTGTGTGCAGTTCTGGTCACCGTATCGCAGAAAGGACATCGCAGAGCTGGAAACAGTACTGGAGAGGGCAGCCAAGATGATCAAGTGGTTGGAGCACCTTTCCTGCGAAGAGTCTGGGACTTTTCAGTTCAGAAAAAAATGACTGGGGGAGGGCAGCACAGAATGGTGCATTGGATGGGCAAAACTGATAAAGGTTTCCTCTGTGTCGTCCCATAGTGCTAGAGCTTATGGGCAGGAGATCCAGAACACCCAGAAAGAAGCACTTGTGGAATTCACGGCCAGCTGGCTTCAAAAAGGAGCTGGACCAATTCATTGAGGTTGCTGATTGATGACTGTTAGCTCCAGTGGAACTTTCCTGTTTGTTTTATTTCCATTTGTATTCCGCCCTCACTCCCCAGCTCAGGGCAGTGCAGAAGTGGGAAGTCACTGTGGTGGGGGGCCAGAGCAGGAGGGGGCTTTGGTTCCCTGCCTCTGGTTGGAGCCTTCCCTCAGCATCCCTTTGGTCTCTGGGTGAAATCAGGTGCTGACTGAGGTGGGCAGCTGCTCTGCAAGTGCGCTTGTCTAGAGTGGCACTGCCAGCAGCGTTGGGGGGGGAGGGCATGCCTCCATCAGGCGGCCCATGTGGGGTGATGGCACAGGAACAAAGTTCCTGTGTGAGGCGCCTGGTAGTTTGCAAGGGTCACGTAGACGGTTTTCCTTGCCCTGAACAGAGTTCATCAGCCTACCTTGCAAGGCGTGGGTAGGAAGAACTGTGGGAGGGGTTGTTTCCTGCTGGCTTCCTAGTGTGAGGCTTCTGGGAAGCAAGGAGAGCTGTTGTGCTGCAGGCTGGGCCTCCTGCTTGGGTGGCCCCAGAGTGGCAGTAGCACATCATACGTCTTCTCCTCTGAGTAATGTGGGCCAGCTTCTTAAGGTGATGTTCGGGACAAGGGGAAGAGAGCCTGCCCAGAGACCCTCTGAGTAGAGCCCTGAAGAAGCCAGAGTGGAACATAGAGTTGGAGGAGACTGCCAGGGTCATCTAGTCTAAGCCCCTGCACAACGCAGGACATTCACAACTACCTCCCTCCTACTCCCCCAGACACCTCCCTGCTCTGTGCCCAGAAGGAGGCAAATGCCCTCCAGGATCCCTGGCCAGTCAGGCCTGGAGGAAAATTGCTTCCTGACCCCAAAGTGGTGCTCTAACTGTTAGAAATTCCTTCCTATTGTCTGGATGGAAACTCTGTTGATTTAATTTCAACCCGTTGGTTCTGGGCCAACCTTCTTGGGCAACAGAAAACAACTCGGCACCCTCCTCTATGTGACAGCCCTTCAAGTACTTGAAGATGGTTATCCTATCCCCTCTCAGTCTTCTCTTCAAGCTAAACATACCCAGCTCCTTCAATCTTTCCTCATAGGACTTGGTCTCCAGACCCCTCACCATCTTTGTTGCCCTCCTCTGGACACGTTCCAGCTTGTCTACATCCTTAAATTGTGGTGCCCAAAACTGAACACAGTACTCTAGGTGGGGTATAACCAGAGCAGAGTAAAGCAATACCATCACTTTGTGTGACCTGGACACTATGCTTCTGTTGATATAGTCCAAAGTCCCTTCTCTGCCCAGCATCTGTGGGCTCCCCTCCAGAGCTCCATGCCCAGCAGTCCTCTTATGGATTGAGAGCTGGCTGAAAAATAGGAAGCAGAGAGTAGGAATCAATGGTCAGTTCTCCCAATGGTGGGAAGTGAGCAGTGGGGTGCCTCAGGGATCTGTGTTGGGACCGGAGCTTTTCAACCTGTTCATCAATGACCTGGAGTTGGAGTTAAACAGTGAAGTAGCCAAGTTTGCAGATGACACCAAATTATTTAGGGTGGTTAAAACAAAATCGGACTGTGAAGAGCTCCAGAAGGATCTCTGCATACTGGAAGAATGGGCATTAAAATGGCAAATGAGATTCAATGTAAGTGTAAAGTGATGCATAATGGGGCAAAAAATCCCAACTTCACATATACACTGATGGGATCTGTGCTGGCAGCAACAGACCAAGAAAGGGATCTTGGGGTGGTAGTGGATAGCTCGATGAAGATGTCAACCCAGTGTGCGGCTGCTGTAAAAAAGGCAAATTCCACGCTGGCCATAATTAGACGAGGAATAGAGAATAAAACTGCTGATACCATACTGCCCTTGTACAAATCTATGGTGAGACCGCACTTGGAGTACTGTGTACAGTTCTGGTCACCACACCTAAAAAAGGATATTACAGAGCTTGAGAAGGTGCAGAAAAGAGCAACCAAAATGATTATGGGACTAGAGCAACTGTCCTATGGGGAGCGGTTAGGACGCTTAGGGCTGTTTAGCTTGGAAAGAAGGCGGCTGAGGGGAGACATGATAGAGGTCTATAAAATTATGCATGGTTTGGAGAGAGTGGACAGGGAGACGTTTTTCTCCCTCCCACATAATACTAGAACACAGGGTCATCTGCTAAAGCTGGAGGGCGAGAGATTCAAAACCGATAAAAGGAAGTATTTTTTCACACAACGCATAGTTAAATTGTGGAACTCCCTGCCCCAGGATGTGGTGATGGCTGCCAGCTTGGAGGGCTTTAAGAGGGGAGTGGACATATTCATGGAGGAGAGGGGTATTCATGGCTATTAGTTAGAATGGATATGGTCATACTGCATACCTATTCTCTCTCATATCAGAGGAGCATGCCTATTATTTTGGGTGTGGTGGAACACAGGCAGGATGGTGCTGCTGCAGTCGTCTTGTTTGTGGCTTCCTAGAGGCTCCTGGCTGGCCACTGTGTGAACAGATGGCTGGACTTGATGGGCCTGGGTCTGATCCAGCAGGGCTTTTCTTATGTTCTTACGTTCTTAGAACCTGCTGCGGCTCTACGCTGCCAGTCAGGCAAACGCCTGCCCTCCGCTTACTGTCACAACTGCCAGGCTGTCCTTTGGAGAGGAGGGGCTGGGCCGAGCAGCTCCCACTGCCTGTGTGCTCTCATGATGTTTCTTTGCAGCGATGGAAGAAGGGCTGGTTTGTGCTGTACCCGGCTAGTCCACACGGTGTGGCTCGCTTGGAGTTCTTTGATGGCAAGGAGGGGGCGGCCACCACCGACAAAGTCAGCACCAAGCGCCTGGACAAGAGGATCGTGCGGCTGGCGGACTGCGTGAGCGTGGCCCCTGCCCCCGACTGTGTCCCCAAGGAGGGCCTGGCAGTCTTCCGCCTGGAGACCAGCGAGCGGACCTACCTCTTTGCCGCTGAGCCGCAGGAGACAGCCGAGTGGGTTGCCAAGCTCTGCGAGGAAGCTTTTTTGGTAAGCGGAGGAGGGGGGAGGCGTTCTGGCATTCTGCAGGGGGTGGGGTGGGGGGACAACAGGTCAATTCTGGGACGGAGATGCAACCCTCTTGGGCTGGTGCACATCTCTTCTTGCTGTTGGGCCCACTTTGCCGGTGCTCTTGACTATGTGGAGGAAGCCTCTGTGGGTGGGTAGGTGGGTGGGGTCTGCCCTCTTTCTGGCTCTGTCTGCACAGCAGAAGAATGCTGGAATTGTGTCCAAAGCCCTGGGGATGTTTGACTGGGGCCGCAGCCCTCGGGGGTGGAAAGAGAGAGGGGGGCTGCACTGGGCAGTGGGCCTATGGGTGGGGTGCGTCAAAAGGCTGGGCCATCCTGGTGGGAGGCAGGTGGGTTCCAACGCCGACTCTTTTCTCTCCTGGCAGGACAACCATGGTAAAGGGGCACCGCTGCCTTCGACTGAGCCAGGAGGCCAGCGCTCCGTGGAAATGGCCACCAATTCCATTTATTACTCCCGAGATGAAGGTAGGAGCTGAGAGGGAGCACCCCCCCACGCCTCCCCCCTCTGCGTCCCGCCCAGGTTCCTACTGTGGCTGCAAAGCAGCTCTGCGCCAAAGGACTGGGGAGAGGAGAAGGCCCGGCTGAGAAGCACAGCGTGGGCGGGGGCTCTCTGACAGGGGGTGCTGGGGGTGGGCTGGCAAGGCTGGGAGGTGTGGGTGGGTGGTGTCTATCTGGTGGACTCCCAGATTGACCAGAGAAGGGGAGGGGGTGCAGCATGCCTGTCTGTGCGTGAGGCAGACTGCCCCTGGCTGCCTTTTCCTGAGTATCTTCCCCGTGGCCACAGCCAGCGAGTTCTGGGTGACGGTGCAGAAGACGGAGGCAGCCGAGCACTGCAAGCTGCAGGGGGGGTACGTGCTGAAGGCCTCTCGGGATGGCCTCGTCCTCCAAGACCCCCACTCACGCCAGCCGCTCTACACGTGGCCCTATCGGCTCCTCCGCAGATACGGCCGGGACAAGGTTGGTAGAATGGGGCGGGGGCCAGCTGGCCATCCTCGGACAGCTTCAAAGAAGCAAGTGGATGCTCAGGGACATCCTAAGCACTGTTATGCCCTTCTGAGGCCGCTGACACCAGGGGGTTTGGAAGGATGTACTGCTGAGTAGGACGACACTATCAGCCGGCTGTTCGACTCCACCCAGACTCTACTCCCGGCCTGCCCTGTCACCCCCAGAGAGGGTACGGGGAAGTGGTTTGGGTTGGGCAGGAGGCCGGGGGGCCTCTTTCCAGCATCCTTGGGGGACTGGGCAGAGATCGGGAGTGACATTATTAGTGGGAAAGGCAAGATCCTGCCTGTACTTTACAAAAGAAAGAAAGGTTCTTGAAGTGGCGATGCACAGACCTTGTCACAGTCCCATCCCAGAAGAGTAAATCTGCATCAACAAGAGTAAAGACAGGACCCGCCCTGGCCAGGAGAACAGGCAGACGTCCCCGTGGTTCATGCACCGGCCACTCCCGACAGCGGTGCCGTTGCCTGGTGGGTCTGAGTAAGTTGTGCTTCTGCCCCGCAGGTGATGTTCTCCTTTGAAGCTGGCCGCCGCTGTGAATCCGGCCCCGGCAACTTCACCTTTGAGACCAGGCAAGGGAATGAGATCTTCCGTGTGGTGGAGGCGGCCATCCAGGAGCAGAAGGCCCAGGCGGAAGAGAACCGGCAGAGTGGCGGCTCCCTGGACTCGGAGGCCTCCGGCGTGGCCCACGTCCAGAGCTCCATCGCCAACATGCTCCTCCTGGAGAGTGAGGCCCCTCCCGAAAGGCGGGGGCCTAGAACCGCACTGGGGGCCACGCTCAGCCTGGCCACGGAAGGGAAGGAAGGAGCCACAGCGGCACAGCCAAAGGGGCAGAGCTTGCGGGAGCCTCTGCCCTGCTGGCCCAGCACCCCACCACGGTCCCCGCTCCTGGGCCTGGCAGGCTACCCGTTGCCCTCCGAGGACACCGGCAGTGTCTACTCGGAGCCCCTGGATGCTGTAAGGGGCTCCCGACACAGGCCGGACCCTCTCTATGCCGACCCCCTCGATAGCAGGCGCGAAGGTGAGGCAGAGCAAGAAGGGGCCGAGCCAAGAGGGACCGGCGCGCTCTACGAGCAAGTGGGGCCAGCACTCACCAACTGCCAGGGCCGGCAGGGAGCCGGAGGGCACATCTACGACGAACCGGAGGGGCGGGCCCCCAGGCCAACTCCCAGTCCTGCTCTGGGACCCATCTATGATGAGGCCCATCTCCCTTGCGAGGCCTGGCGGACTCAGGGCCTGGAGAGCGCAGCAGGCTATGAACTGCCTTACCAGCCCAGCGCTGGGGACTACGCCGTCCCTTCCTTCCCCCAGAAACTACCGTTCAAGCCCGCCAAGGCCCCAAAGCCCCCCCGAATGCACAAGAAACCCTCTCCGGTGCCCGACTGGGCCACGCTGAGACACGGCTCCAACGGCGGCGGCAGCAACAACAACAACAACTGCCCCGGCCCCCGGGAGGAGGGGGAGCCCATCTACAGCCGGGTGCTGAGGCCCACAAGCGCCTGCCCTGGCCCTGCAGGGGGGCGAGAGGAGTCAGTGGACGAGAGTCGGTCGGCCTCCGTGTATGAGGATCTGGGGGTGATCTGAGCACCCGGCTGCCATGGGGCCTGGCTGCAAGCGCCATGCCCTCCTTTCAATCCCCTGCTCTGCAGAGACGCTGCCCGCTGGCGGGTGTACAGCTTGCTTTGCTGCTGAGTGAGAGCTGCCAGCCTGCAGGTGGGGGCCGTGGACCTCTTGGGTGTGTGTGGCAGCTTCTGTGGGGGGGGGCAGATTCTTTGGCATCGCGCCCTGCTGAGCTCCCTCCCTGAACTCTGCCCTCCCCAGACACCACCTCTACACCTCCAGGGATGTCCTGACCCAGAGTTGGCAACCTTGTCTGTTGAGCCCATAAGTGGGATTTTACCTAACGTGCAGCAGCTGCTGAAAATGCTTTGGGAAAATATTTTTCTATAAATTTTGTTTTTCAAATATCAGACTCTGTGATGCTGAATGATCTATCTGTGTGCTCCTTTGTCCGTCTGCCTGTGAAAACCGAAGCCTGGCCTGTGGAGTTAACAATGGCCGCTCTGGAGAGCCCTGCCAGGGTTTCTTTGGGGTCCGCAGCTCCCCTAGAAGGGGGACCACCGAGGCCCCAGCCCTTCACCCTCCTGGTGAGCCCCACGGACCACCACTTCCTCCCACTGCTTTCTGGGAGGCATCTCTCTCCCCCCCCAGCCCCAACCTCTCCTCTGTGGCCATCCTGTGTTCCAGAAGCCAGCTGACCAGCTGGGGAGGTGCCGCAGCCCTCCCCCAGAAGACGGCAGGAGCCTCTGGGGGAGGGCTGCCGTGGGCCAGGGGTTGAGCTCTTTCAGGGCTGTGTTTTGCCGAGGGCTCACCTGGCCCCTTGACAGAGAGGCTGCTGGGAAGAAGAAGAGCCCCTTTTGCACTCTGGGTTGTAAAGAAGTTTATTGGAGGCGGAAGAGGGTGAGAAGGAGCTGAGCCCAGCAGAAACCAGGCAGCAGCCTGCAGAAGGAGGAAGGGTACAGGAGAAAGACTCCCCTCCCCGGTCTGAGCCAGTTTATGCACGTGGGGGCTCTGGTCCCATGCATGGGGAAAGCCTGCTGTGACCTGGGTTGGAGGGATGCCCCTGGCGAAACCTCTGGCCCCCTCCTCCAGCCTCAGCCCCTGCTCTGCACACTAAGTGCAGCGGGGCTTGGCCCTCCCAGACCAGGTGTGAGGGTCGAAAACTCCCTACAGGAAGGGCACTGGGGTGCTTCTATGGGGGGGGGGCAGGAGGAGAAATGGTGAGCATGGGGGAGGGGGGGAACTAGCTCCTGGAGGGGAGAGAGAAGCAAGGGTGAGCCCCACAGTTGGCCTGGAGGGCAGAGGCAGGCCTAGCTACGTGATACATTCTTCCATTCTCCCCCCCTCCCAGTGCAATTGAGCAGCCCACGTGCACTGGAAGCTGCCAGGTGGAAGAGGCGTGCACGGTGCTCATGCGCATGCCAGGCTGCCAGAGTGAGCAGGTCACAAAGACTGAGGGCTTCACATGGGAGGGAGGTTTCTGTGCTGACAAGCAGAGGGGTCCAGAAGGGTGTTGGGCAGGGGCTGGCCCGGGTTTTGCACAAGGGGCCCTGGGGGGGGGCAAGTGGGACTTGCAATACGCAGCCCTTGTGGGACAAAAGTCTGGCTCTAGGGGGTGTCCAGGAAGTCCTCTTCCTCTCTGGAGCAAAGCGGGAGGGGTCCAGGGCTCGCCGGTGGGGGGGGCCCCACGCGCAGGGGAGCCACAGCCGCCCGGGCCTTGCTCTGGGGCTGCCGGCTGGATTGCTGTGGACAGGAGGAAGGGAAAGGCGGTCAGTGGGGGGGGGGCGCAGAGGGGCTACTCCTCCTCTCCCACCCTCACGAGTCCTGCCAGGAACACAGGCAGGCTCACTGGGGGGTGGGGGTGGCAGCACTTCCACAAGGGGGGGCCCAGGGGCAGGAGGGGCCAGGCCAGATAAAAGTCCAAGCCCTTAGCTTTTCCAGTTGAAAAAAAGACGGGGCTGGCTGGCTGGCTGGGAGCGGCTGCCTTTTCCCGGGGCTGCCGGCCCCACAGCTGCCCTTGGGCATTTGCTCCCCAGGGTGGAGCCCCGACCGATGCCTGCTGTGCTGACCGTGATGCCGCCTTGAGCAGGCTGCCTGTGGTGCATCCCCCCCCTCCCCCCTCCCCGGGTACCTGGCGGGGCAGGTGCCGTCCAGCCGTGCGCTGTGGTCTGGAGGCCTGCGACCGGCCCATGCTGCTCCTCAGCACTCTGTACAGGTGATTCGTCACGCACAGGGGGTTGTAGGCAGGCTCCACCGGCAGCCCCTCCAGGATGCGCTAGAGGAAGAAGGGGAAGGCCAAGGGTGGGTGGGGCAGTCCTTTCCCGGCCTGCCCTGTCAGCCCCCAATACACCCATCCAGTCCCATCCTGCTGTGCCACACAGCCTGTGCCCCCAGAATAGGAGGATGGCGGGCGGCAAGGCTCCAGGGCCCCGAGAGGGGCCAGTGCCGGCTGAGGTGCCCTCTGCGGATGGCCAGAGGCCAAACACTGCACCGTTCTCGTGGGTGACCTTGGGGTGCCGGGCTGGCTCTTATCACCCACAAGAGCAGAGGGGGCCCCCAGGGTGGTCCGGGGGCTTCCTGCCCGCTTGCCTCCATTCGGCCGAGTGCCTCTTTAGGCAGGTCTTCGGGGAGGAGGGGGAAGCTGCAGGGCATAAGGAGCTCTCGGACGGCGACAGACTGCAGCAGCAGCGAAGCGGAGTTGGAAGGCAGGAGGACCTGGTAGGAGTTTGCCGAGGGCCCCCAGCCAGGACCTGCCTCCCAGGGCTCACACCGGGCCAGAAGCACCCACTCCCGTCTCTGGAAGAGAAAGGAAACCACAGCCGTCGGTCACAGTGCTGACAGTGGCTGCTTCACAGCATCGGTACGGTGGGGTCCCTCCTCCCTTCCACGGGGTGCAGATGGCACATTGTCTGTCCCTGACAGCAAACGACAGGATTACGCCTTCTGCAGGCTCTCGGATTCTTGGGCCCACAACGCAGGAGTCTGAGCCAGTTTCCCCATGAGACACCTGGGTCTGCCTGCCCTTAACTGGTAGAACCAGGAGGAGCAGAGTTGCGAGTTCCCTCGAAGGGCTGGCAGACGCCAGCCCTGGCCCCACCCGGCCACATCCCACCGGCTGTACTCACCCACAGGCAGTGGCAGAGGGCCTGGAAGCTGTGCTGGTTGGCCTCCAGTTCATCCCAGTTCAGCTGCCAGCAGCTGGTGGGCCGGATGATGAGAGGGCACCCGAAAAGCACCGAAGCACACAGCCCTTCCGCCTTCAGCGCCCTGCAACAGCAGCTCTCACCAGCAAAGAGGACGCCTCCGTGACCCCCACTCCCCTCCCACCTCCACTCCCGACCAGGCAACCTGGCCTCTGCAGGCTGGCCTGCTGCTGGGCCACTGCCATTCACGTGCTTTGTCTGTGATGGATGGGAGCGGGGTATATTTTAGGGATGCGGTCGGCTGTTTCTCAGGGGGAATGAATCCGGCTGCTCCTGGCGGCCCACCTGTACTCTTGTCCAACCCTGCGAGGTGCAAGACCTGGGAGAGCCTCAAAAGGGGGGGTTGTTGGCTCATGGGTGTGCCAGGGGAGCACATGCCTCTCTGCCACTTGCCCATCCTCAGTGCCTCAGACTGCCCACACCCTTTCCCTCAGCATTTGCCCCATCTGAGTGGTGGTATGGTCTGCACAGGTCAAGCCCCACCTGGAGTCCTGTGTGCAGTTCTGGAGGCCTCACTTCAAAAAGGATGTGGACAGAATGGAGCGGGTGCATAGGAGAGCAATGAGGATGACCAGGGGCCTGGAGACCCAGCCCTGCGAGGAAAAGCTGAGGGACTTGGGAATGCTCAGTCTGGAGAAGAGGTTGAGGGGGGGGGGGCAGGATTGCTCTCTTGAAGTATCTGAAGGGCTGTCACTTAGAGGAGGGCAGGGAGCTGTTCCTGTTGGCAGCAGAGGACAGGACTCGCAATAATGGACATAAATTACAGGTAAGGTACCGGCTGGACATTAGGAAAATGTTTTTTACATTAAGAGGGGTTCAGTAAGTGGAATCGGCTGCCTAGGGAGGTGGTGAGTTCCTCTCATTGGCTGTCTTCAAGCAGCAGCAGTTGAATGAACGCTTGTCAGGGACGCTCTAGGCTGATCCTGCCCTGAGTAGGGAATTGGACTAGATGGCTTGTGTGGCCCCTTCCAATTCTGTGGTCGATGGAGAGCCAGCAAAGGGCAGGGAGCCCTCTGTGGCCCCGACAAAGGATGACCACAGGGAGTGTTGACTCTCCCAGGAAAACTAGGATCTTGGTGGGGTGAAGCAGAGCCAGACTTACGCACAAAGGCAAGGAGCCCCATCCCAATCCGACTGCATGCCTGGCCCAGGGGCTACTCTGTGGGGTGGTGACAGAAACCGGGAAATGGGAGGGGGGAACCACATCATCCAGAGCCTCAGCTGAGCAGACCTGCCCCTGCCCAATGCTGGGAGCCGCTGCCAGCCCCTCTTCTGCTTCCCTTCTCCTCAAGCCCTGCCTGCGCTGAGTACCTGACCACCCGGAGTCTGTGTGGGGGCATGCCATGGCCAGCCCTCATCCAGAAGGGGCCTGTGGCTTCGACTGGGTTTCCCGGGTTGCTGCTGCTGCAGGCAGCAGGAAGGAGCGCAGGACTGAGGAGCCTCTCCTGGACGTCGCATTTCACACACGCTGGAGCGACAGAGGACGCCGGGTGAGCACGGGGAGGAGAGCCCAGGCATGCCCCCCCTTGCCTTGACTTGATGGGGGGTTGGGGCTTCTGGGTTTTGCCAGCTGCCTTGAGCAGGGGCTGGAGAGGCCACCTGCAAGCATTCTGAAACCAGTGTGGGATTAAGCACCGTCCTGGATGGCAGCACCGGACAATGGTTAGCAGTTACGGTGGCACATGGGACCTCCCCACTGAGAGGCAGGATGGCTCTCTGCCTGGGTCCCTGGGGAGAGGGTTGCCTTCATTGTGGAAACGGGCTGCTCTGGACAAGACGGGCCTTCCATCTCATCCTGGAAGGCTCTTTGGACATCTTGTTGTTTTGGTGGGCCAAGCCCATGCCGGCCTGCAGCTCCCACAAAGACCAGGACGGCCACCCTTGTCGTGGGCACATGGCCAGCTCCAGCCCTGCCCACCCCCACCCCCCGTGTCAGCGAGGCTCAGTGCTGCGGGAAGGCAACTCACCTGGGCTGGCCCCGGCTGCGCAAGGAGGCAAGAGGAGGTGGAGGTGCTCTTGGTCTGTGCCGCAGTCATGTAGCCAAGCTTTGAAGAAAGTCTCCAAGGCCAAGCGATCGTTCTCTATGGCCTGGAGGTCAATGGCTGTGCCCAGGAGCATGGCGTTCTCTGCAAGGGAAGAGAGTCAGTCACGTGCCAGGTGCTTCATTAGAGCCACGCACTGCAAGTTCTGGCAGGATACACCAACCCTCACTTGCTCAGTTAGGACCCGAAGAGCCAGGCTGGATCCAGCATTATCGCTGGAGAAGCAAGTTAATGCAGCTGCAGCCCCCCTCCCACCGAAACACGCACTGCTTTCTCCCAGCTTTGTTCAGTCCTGAAGGTGGCTTCCTGCCTTCACTCGGCCTTATTGGCCACACATATTCATGCAATGGTAACATCAAGACTAGACTCGTGTCATGCGCCATACAAGGATCTGTTCTTGAACTGAGCTCAGAAACTTCAGCTGGTACAGAATGACGCAGCTCACTAGGAGGAGTACGTCTACTACAACTGTCAAGCAGCCTCTGGCTTGCTTACCAGACAGTTTCAAGGTTCAATTCGAGATACTGGCTCTCATTTTCATGGCCCCCCCTTTTTTCGCCGTCAAGTCGCAGCTGACTTACGCCGACCCCTGGTAGGGTTTTCAAGGCAAGAGATGATGGGAGGTGGTTTGCCATTGCCTGCCTCTGTGACACCCCTGGTATTCCTTGGAGGTCTCCCACCCAAATACTAGCCAGGGTCAGGGCTGAGAGTGTGTGACTGGCCCAAGGTCACCCAGCAAGTTTCCATGGTGTGGGTAGGGATCTGAACCTGGGTTTCCCCAGGTCCTAGTCTGACACCTTCACCACCACACCACGCTGGCCTTGGACCCTACATATTTGCAGGGCCGCTTCTCCCCATATGCTCCTCCCATGAGAGCCTCACTGTTTTTTGTGGCTTCAAAATTTCCAGAGATGTTAATACCTCTGGCTTCACTGGAGTCTCCTTTCCTATGTCTCACATTGGATGTGCCCCCCAAATCTGAAAAGTCACTTTGCATTTCACCAATGTTTTTGTTCCAAGCCATGCTGTCTTGTGAAAACAGTTCCCCGTGAGCTCACCCAGGTTCACTTTCCCACCTCTTTTGAGCTACAATTTTTTTAAAAACCTACTCTGCTTCCAGGGCACTCAGCACAGTGTGCGTCCCATTTTACCCTCAAAACAACCCTGTGAGACGGGTTCAGTACGGAAAGAGTCCCCAAGTCAGCGGTGAACCGTCCAGGCATTCAAACGCTGGAGCTCTGGCTGCCCTACAAAGGGCAGCCTGAATAGGTCTCTCTTCCTGATCAAGGGCTAATAATCTGGGAGTGAACAAAAAAACCGTTTCCTCTGCCACAGCTCCAAGTTTTCCTTGGGTGACCACCCTGCTGGGAGAAACGGTGTATTCAAAGGACTTTCCCGTGGTAAATCTCCCCATCTGCACCCCTAGAAAATGAAGCTAAGACCCTCCTGACTTCAAGGAGCAGAGACAGGGAGATCTGCCTGAGCTGGTTAGCAACAGGAGAGTCGATGATACAAGCATTCCTGCCACTGACCAAGGAAAGAGCAGAAGGGATCAGCCAGAAATGCCGGAGGAGGCTCAGGAGGCTCCGGACCAAGGAAGGGAAGAGACATTGTCTGTCTCCGCTCCAGCAGCCCAGAGAAAACCATTGCTGTTGTTGTTATTAATTCCATTTCTAACCTGCCCTTTCCCGACCACTATTAAGGCATAGTTCCCACCCCATCCATCCAAAGGAAAAATCACCCACAAAAGGAAAGCTTTTTAAGCAGAGGCTAGATGGCCATCTGACAGCAGTGCTGATTCTGTGAACTCAGGCAGATCATGAGAGGGAGGGCAGGAAGGGATGGAGCCAGTGCTCGGCTCTTGTAGCCCTTTCTTGCATGCCCAGGGGAATGCCAATCACCACTTTGGGGTCAGGAAGCAATTTTCCTCCTGGCCAGGGATCCTGGAGGTTTTTTTTTTTTTTGCTATCTTCTGGGCGAGGAGTAGGGGTCACTGGGGGTATGGTGGGCGGAGGTAGTTGTGAATTTCCTGCATTGTGCAGGGGGTTGGATAGATGACCCTGGAGACCCCTTCCAACTCTATGACCATTTATGCTTGGTAAGTAGCGGCGCATTCCAGGCTGAATTGCCCCGCATATTTTTTTGAGTTTTTCATGCTGAACCCTCATTCAGGAAGTGACTGAGAAGCTGGCGCATACCTGCTTCGCATTTCTTAAGAGCCCCTTTAACGCGACCTTTTGTGTTTGCTCCACCTCCACCGCAAAGAATCCCCTCAAGCAAGCATGCAAAATCACAGCTGCCATTAGCTATGCACATGCTAATGACTATGCAAATAGGAATGAAGGAGCAGGCGAGTGGGGGTGGGTGGAATTTCTCCTTTTGCACCGGGACCGTGAATAGGCATTTTAAAGGTCGCATTTTTAAAAAGAGCTTTGAGCGAGCATCAAGACCCTGCATAAATGGCCTATGATTCTATGAGAGTGAATGAAGGAGAGCTCTGGCCAGCAGGTGGCAGCAGAGGCCCAGATTGGTCCTGGCATTCATCCCGGCATGGCCTTTTCAGTCAAAATCCTTCTCCGGATGGTGATAATCCACCAAGGGCTGAGCTGCTGGTGCACTCGTCTTGCGGTGGTTTTAATTTTAACTCTGCTTCTATGTGCTATTATTCTGGTCCTGGCTGTTTGTCTTTCCAGCGCATCACAGGGACACAATTTCACTCTGGAGGCAACTCACTCATATGTTTGCTGTCCGCAAGGTATTTTATTTGCAAGGACTGAGAACATGAATTGCAGCCGCTGCACTGAAAGTGGGCTGTGACGGTACTTCAGTCCAGGAGCAGAGGAAGCGCCTCATAAAGTACCCGACTGAACCTCCCCCCCCGCCACGATCTTTAGTGTGGCTGGATGCAAACAGGTAGAGCTGGACACCCCCACCCCACATACACACACATCCCACCCCACCCCCAGAACCTTGGCTTAATGTCCCTCACATCATGCCTGGCCAAATGTGAGAAATCCAAACTGCATCCTGCTCTCCCTCCTCTCTGTTTTTTTCCCTGCCCTCTCTATAACTCTTTCCCCTCCAGGTTCATGCTGCAGCCCGGAGCGGATTTTGATTGGGAATAAGACTCTTGCGACCCTGACTGCGCGTGTAGGGAGAGGGTGCTCTTTCCTGCAGTTCCTCATACATGTGGAGGGTAAAGATGGCGGGGATTAACCCCTCTTTCTGATGGCAACCTTGAGGATCTCAAGCTGTCATGGACAAAACAGGGGTTTTTAACATTTGGGGGACTCTCCAGGTAAGGAGAAAACTGAAAAGACAACCCCCCCATGCACACACACACAAGCAATCCAGGAGAATGATCAGAGCTGGGCTGGGTGTGCTGTGGGGGGGGGGGGGGTGGCAGGGCCCCCCAGACCTCATTCCTCCCCCCTGTTCATGATGCCGGATGCCTTTCTGACTGCTTGGGAATCCCGGTACTAGAGGGATTCATGAGGCCTGGAGGAAAAGCGCTTCTTCCAAACAAAATGGATCACAGTCCTGGATTCCTTCAGCTGCTGAGTGAGACAGATCCTGGAATGGGGCAGAGGGGTCTTGAAGTTAATATAGGGGGGGTGCATGCTTCAAACTTCTCTCTCCCCCCCACACACACACACTCTGCCAGACAGCAGGTCAGCTGGTGGTTTTGATACAGGCAATGTTGATTTGTGGACACAAAAGCTGCCATTTATGAACAACCACTTCCATGTTGGTTGGTTGGTTGGTTTGTCACCTGCATTTAAGAGCAAATCTTAGCCTAGTGAGTGTGAATTTTTGGATTAGAATACACAATCATATAAATGTGTGCATAAACAACAACGTAAGTAGAGCAATTGTATGTAGGGAGGTAGTTGTGAGTTTCCTGCAGTGTGCAGGGGGTTGGACTAGATGAGCCTGGTGGTCCCTTCCCACTCTGTGATTCTGATTCAATTGCATAAACCCCATGTTAAAAAAAAACTCACATAAGGTTGGACACAGAGCTTCATGCCCCCAAATTGGTCATGGTTCTGGGCGAGCGTTCCAAACCCAAGTTAGAGAATCCACTTGTGTCTACTCCAGCCCTGCAGATCTCTATCCACACTGGGACACCTCAACTCCAGTGTGAGAACAATGGAAAGTGAGCCAGGTGCACAGAGCTTTGGTTGTGCAAAGGATGGACCAAGCGGATTAGACGCTGCCCATCGAGGGGGGCGGTACCTTCCTCCAGCAGACACTTAAGCAGTATTTGTAGGGCACGTCATTGCACATACAGAAGATTCTACAGAGGCGAGACCATGAGTCGGCCGCCAGCCTCGGTCAAGCACACCAGGGCTCCCTGCCCTCTCTGCCAGACTGATGTACACATGAAGCTGACTTATAACGAGTCAACCATCAGTCCATCCATGTCAGTGTACTCAGACAAGCAGCGGCTCTCCAGGGTCTCAGGCAGAGGTCTTTCACAACATCTGCCAGGTCCTTTAACTAGAGGTACCAGGAACGAACCTAGGACCTTCTGCATGCCAAGCAGGTGCTCTGCCCTCAACCTGGCCCCTCCCAACCCCGTGCAGGCCTTCCCAGCACCAGCTCTGAGGATAGGCAGTGGCTCGCGCCAGGGCCTCTGCCACCCATTTCCAACACTCACCGATGCAGTTGGCTTCTCCTCTGGCACGGCCGAGTCCCTCTGCATCTGACGGGTCCAGCAACGGATCCCTTCCAATCATGACCACTTGCAGCTGGTGAAGACTGACCAGGTCAGCGCCCTGCAGCCCAGCCTCCAGTTGCTTGACCATCTCTGTGCCAACTTGGCCAGTCAGGACTGTGATCTGGAAGAGCAACCGCGCTGCAGTGACTCAGGGAGAACCATCCGTGCGTTGTGCCAGAGTTGCCGCTTTGCCCCAGGGGGTCCCACTCAGAAAGGGCTGTGGTTTCCCAACGATGTGCCAGGCAAAGGGTAGGCCTAAGGCAGCGGGTGGATTCCCTCTCCAAACACTGAAACAGGGAACACCAGCGAGCAGGATCTGGCATCCTGGGCACAGCTGCACTGGCACCATACTTGGCACAGGAATGATTATGACAGTGTGATGTCGTGGTTTGAATGGTGGAATGTCCTGGGTGCGAGTCCCCGCTTGCAAAGTGGTGATCTGGGGCTGTTAATTGTTCACCAGGCTGTCCCTGAACTTCAAAGGGACAAACTAGATGAGACTTCGAAGTGTGGCAAATCCTCACTCCAGCTTGGCAACACGGTGCGGGGGTGGAGGAGGAAGGCGACCCTCCTCTGCCCACACCATGATCGCAAGCCAAACCGGGCCCCTGCAGACTTTTCAAACATTTCCCACAGCGGCTGCATGGCTGAGGGGGCAGCGAACCCCTGAGACACATCTCAGCTGGCTGAAGGTAATTGCTGTGCTGTTGATTGCTGAGGGGTGGGGCTGAAAGTATTTAAACAGGGTCTGCTTGCCAGAGGCGCGAGCCTTTGGCGCGAGCCGAAGGGCGAGAGCACAAGGGCTCTTAGCCTGGCGGTCTGGCCTGGGGCCCTGTAATATTTTTTTTTGTGTGCTGAGTGTTTTACTTTTTCAAGGAGGGAGCATTGACATAAGGTTTGTCAGGGGAACTATCAGAGTAGCCTAGGGAAGAAACTTCAGCAATGGATCACAGCACTGTGGCTAGTGAGGGAGCTGAGGCAGTAACATGCAAGGTCTGTGGCATGTTTGTCTTTTTACCTGAGGGTAACATTAATTACACTTGCAGCAAGTGTAAGTTGGTAGCCCTGCTGGAGGAGAAGATAGGCAGGGTCTTGAGGCACGCTTGTCCACACTCCATTTTTTAAAGCAAGGTGAAGAGTTAATGGACAGAACTCATTAAGCTCTCTTTAGCGAGCAACAGAAGCAGGAGAGTAAGGAATCTGAACAAGCGGAGGTACAAGCAACACAGGAGGAGGATGCAAGGAGGAATGTGGCCCACAGGAGTAGGAAAATCAGGACACATCCTGATCCTCTCTTGCTCAGCAATCGGTTCCAGGATCTCCCAATAGATACTGATTCTGGACCACTGGAACAAGGGCTATCCCCCCAAAGCGTGGAAGAAACTTCTCAGGCTCCTGTGCATGAGAGGACTCGATATTCCGCTCCACAATGTAGGAAGAGGCATGTTCTCATAATTGGGGATTCCCTACTGAGGGGGTAGAGTCTAAAGTATGCCGACCTGACTTGTTGTCCCGAGAGGTCTGCTGTTTACTGGGTGCACGCATCCAGGATGTGACAGAAAGGGTAGGAAGACTCATCAAGACTCATCAAGAAAGGGTAGGAAGACTCATCAAGTCCACATGAACGACTCTTGCTCGTTCATGTGGGAACAAATGATATTGCCCAGCACAGCCCAGAACGTATTAAAAGAGACTACATGGCTCTGGGTGAGACGGTGAAGGACCTGGGGGCACAGGTTGTGTTTTCATCTGTTCTGCCTGTTGAAGGTAGTGGCTTAGGAAGGGAAAGACGAATACTCCAAATTAATGACTGGCTGCATAGGTGGTGTCGTCAAGAAAGGTTTGGATTTCTGGGCCATGGCTTACGCTTTCGAGAAGAAGCTCTTCAGTCGGGGGATGGTTTACACCTCACGAGGGTAGGAAAAAATGTGTTTGGTGAGAGCCTTGCAAACCTGATCAGGAGGGCTTTAAACTAAATCTTATGGGGGAGCGAGACAACAACTTAAAGCATTGTATGCTGACAATACCTGGAGACGAGAACAATAAAGATTTGCAGGGAGTAGCATGTATGCAAGTGTCAGACTCCAGGACCTCGTTGCATCTCAGGAATAATAAACTTCGCTCCAGACGTTGCAGAGAGTTTTTAAAAGTTTTATTTAGAAAGCAAACGAGTTCAGTGGTCTATACAACTTAAGGTTAGAATGGAGAGGGAGATTTTACAGATCAGCTTTATAGGATGCACACACTAGAAGGGTTCCGGCAAAATCACACCTAGAGATCAGAGTAGATTTACAATAGGAAGGCTACTTTGAAATGAAGACATCGGAGCCTCTGGCCATAGCACCTCTCTCCCAACCTGAAGAGACTTTCCCACAGGACCAAAAGGTGTGTGGGGGGGAAACACGGAGCTTGCTATCCGGGGCTCGACTGCATGCCCTCGCTGACAGCAAGGAAACATAAACTCACAGGTAAGTACAGAAACGAAAACCACGGGGTACATAAACCATGGATTCCATTGTCTGTACACTAATGCGCAGAGTATGGGAAATAAGCAGGAAGAACTCGAAGCCCTAATACAGGAAGGGGATTTTGACCTAATAGGCATTTCTGAAACTTGGTGGGATGTCACTCATGATTGGAATATTAAGATTGAGGGGTACAACTTGTTTAAAAGGGATAGACAGATAAGAAAGGGGGGAGGAGTAGCACTGTATGTCAAAGATGTGTACACTTGTGAAGAAGTACATGAATCTGAGCATGGTAGTGCAGTCAAGACTCTATGGGTAAACATAAAAGGAATAAGAAATAATCGTGATATTCTGGTGGGGGTCTGCTATCGACCGCCAAACCAGGCAGAGGACTTGGATGGGACGCTCCTAGACCAGATCACAAAGTTCTCAAAGAGAAGGGATATGGTGGTCATGGGAGATTTTAATTACCTGGATAAGTCCAACGCTGCTAAAAATGCAAGATCCAATAAATTCCTGACTTGTCTTGCTGACAACTTCCTATTCCAGAAGGTGGACAGGGAAAAAAGGGGTTCTGCTATCTTAGACTTGATTCTCACCAACAGGGAAGAACTGGTCGATGAGGTTAAAGTAGTAGGCACCCTGGGTAGTAGTGACCACGTACTCTTGGAATTTAAAATCTTGGGGAAAGGAAAACCTATATGTAGTCAGACATATAGGTTGGACTTTAAAAGAGTATTTTAACAAAGTTAACCTTATGCTAGGTAGAATCCCATGGTCGGAAATACTTAAGGAGAAGGGAGTTGAAGAAGGGTGGGTGTTTCTTAAAAATGAAATACTGAAGGCGCAATCCCAAACCATCCCTTTGAGAAAGAAAAATGGGAGGAGCCTAAAGAGGCCAGGGTGGCTCCATAAACAGCTTTTTAAAGAGTTGAGAAATAAAAAAGACTCATTTAGGAAGTGGAAGGAGGGCCTTATAACCAAAGAGGAATATAAACAAATAACTAGTTCTTGTAGGGAGAGTGTTAGGAAAGCTAAAGCTCAGTATGAACTTAGGCTAGCAAGAGATGCTAAACGCAACAAAAAAGGGTTCTTTTCCTATGTACAGAATAGGAGTAAGAACAAGGACAAGATAAGCCCATTGCGTGGACCAGAAAGTGAAATTGTAACAGGAGATGAAGAGAGGGCAGAACTCCTCAATTCCTACTTTTCTTCAGTCTTTTCTCATGAGGGAAGTGGTGCTCAACATGGCATAAACCAAACATGTGATAAGGGAAGGGATTTGCAGCCTAGAATTGGCATTGGGGTAGTGCACAAACACCTGGTTTCTTTAAATGAAACAAAATCCTCTGGGCCAGATGAATTGCACCCAAGGGTACTCAAAGAACTTGCAGATGTAATTTCTGAACCTCTGTCCATTATTTTTGAAAAGTCTTGGCAAACCATTGAGGTACCAGCAGATTGGAGGTGGGCAAATGTTGTCCCCATCTTCAAGAAGGGGAAAAAGGAGGATCCGGGTAACTACCCATCAGCTTGACTTCTATACCAGGAAAAGTGTTCGAACAAATCATCAAACAGTCCGTCCTTGAGCATTTAGAAAGGATGGATCTGATCACTAAGAGCCAGCACGGATTTCTCAAGAATAAGTCATGTCAGACTAATCTTATCTCCTTTTTTGAGAAAGCAGCAGCACAGATTTATGACGTGGTTCAGCTGGGATGGGAGAAGGGGAGTTGCCAGGCCAAGCTGGGGCAGTGTTTGTGTGTGTGGGGGGGTGCAGGTATTGCAAAGGGGTAGTGGGGAGCCATTCATGAGTGTCATGGGGACGGGGGCGGGGTGGATGCCATTCCGAACCACACCCACGTTGTTTGCTGCTGCTTCTTGGCCGGGACAAGGTTTTGCACCTTCATGTGGGAGCAGCTCTTGGAGACAGAACCTCCATTTAGATGGGGCTCCCTTTTGCCAGAGAGGACAGAAGGCGTGCCCGAGTGTCAGCAGGGGTGGGGGCAGTTCAGAGGTGGCTGCCGAACTCCCCAGCTTGTGCTGCGGGTCCAGGGAAGGGAAGCAGAATGGAGTATGGCTGGTGGGACACCGCAGCTCAGCCCTGGGTTCATCTGTGGGCTTTCCATGCCAGCCTGGCTGGCACCGGGGGGTGGGAGGTCATCTCTTTGGGCAAGGCTCGGCAGCAGCTGGACTGGGGGCGGATGGGATGGCTTCACCAGCAGCGAGTCCTGTGAGTGTGTGACACCAGAAGAGACGTCTCACTTTCCTCTGTTAAGTCCCAGTTCCCCTGGGGCCCCCAAAGCCCTGGGGACAGCTCTGTTTCTGCGCTCACTTGCCAGCTCCCACCCTCTTCTTACCTCAACGGAGGAGCTGTTGAGGGGGGCGCCTGCTGCACTCTGCCTGATGAACTGCTTAAACTGCTGCAGCCCATCCTTCACCGCCTGGGTCACCGCCTCCTCCCTGGGCGGAAGCGCCCCTTCGGCTGGGAAGGCACGGAGCTCCGCGAGGCCTCTCTGGATGCGGGCAAAGCCCCCTCTCACCGGCTGCAACCAGGGGAGAAAGGAGCCACTGTTAAGCTGCCCGGCGAGAGGCTGAGAGCCGAGAGAGGAGGGCCCCCGGATTGCCCGGAGGCCCTCCTGGCTTCTCATCCTCTCGCTTGCCTCCTTGTCAGTGGCAGGCGGTGCTGCTTAACGCAGACCACCCTGCTCCCTTTGGCTGTGTGCACAGGGCACCACGCTGGGATGCCAGGAGCAGTGCTCCGTTTGTGGGCAGCATGCCAAACCCCAGGAGTGACGGGCATGCTGAGACCAGGTCTACAGAGCTACAGAGGCCTCTGAAACCTGCCAGGGCTGGCCAGTGCAGGCAGAGGAGAGGCCAAGTCATTGGCTGAGAGGAGGCTAAAGCAAAGGTGGGGACCACCACTGCTGCCAGGCGAGCAAAGCTGGAGGCGCCTGGCTCAGGATTGTGCTCTGTGGCCCATTCACACATGACAAAGTCTGGACTGCCTGCCAGGCGTGTGTGGGCAGCACCTTGCTGGGAACTTGATTCCTAGGCCCGACATGGACCTCCAGGACCACGATGCCTGGCGGAGAGGGCTCCAGCATTCCCCCAACCCGGACCAGCCTCGGGCTCACCGGCACAGCCCTCCCTTTACGTACAGAGGCTACGAGATTCAGAGCCCAACGTGGGGGCCTGCCACACCTTTTGTGGGCCCCAAATGATGGTGGAATGAACCGTGGCATGCCCAGAGGGCCCGAATCGCCCTGCCTTCTGCTATGTTAACCGCAGTGGCAAGTTCCAACAGGGCAACCCTGCCTGCTCTTCCACCTGCTGCATGACAGTAAACCACAGAGCTGGTTCCCACATAACGTTTTCCTCTCAAGGCAGGCACCGTGGCTGACTTCAAGTACGGTTCGCTAGCTGCGTTTCGCTTTCCATCTGTCTGGCCGCACCCCCTGCTCTGCTGCCCTGAGCACGCCAGCTTCCCAGCAGGAAAAACAAACTACCTCCGCAGTGCGGACACGTCCCGTCCCAGTGGGGATCGGCTTGGCTTTGCCCGACCCCCCACCCCCCGGCCTCGCTCACCACAAAGGGCAACAGGCACTCCGGCTGGCTCTGGGCCACGTAGATGCTGAGCTGGGGGATGCGGGGAAGGCCCACCAGGCTGCCAGCCAGGGCCAAGATGTTTTCCAGGGCTTCACAGGTCTGGCGGCAGGCGTGGGCCCAGTGAGGGGCACGAACGTCCACCACGAGGATCCGCCAGGGCTGCCGAGAATGAGGAGCAGGGCTTTCGCCAGCAGGTCCCCCTCGCCTTCCGAAGTTCATGGTGCCCCAGGTGAAACTGGAGTTCTGGCTGCCTGCCTGCGAAGGGAGAAGCACAGACAAGAACGAACATCACGCACACTCGCGCACCCTTCGTACTGTGGCAATTGGTCTGAAGGAATGGTCCCAGACTTCCAAGGCTTAGATTCATGAGTGTGCATGAGCACCACGCACCCCACACCCCCAAGCCACCTGGCTATTTTGGCTCACTCATTGATCACAGCCCGGGTCAGACACCCACCTCCCTACTTTAGACATGCTCTACTAGCTCGTTGTGGAAGAGGAAAATTAAGACTGCAAAGTGTGGCACTGACTTACTTTGAGATCTCTCCCTTTACAAAATCAGAAGGCAGCGTATGTTTGGGGGCCACACGATCCCAGGGTCAAAGACCACGTGATATGCTAAAGTCAGCTCTTGCTTGCCAAAGGAAGGCCACGAGAAAAGTGTTGGGCCAGAGCGCAGTGTGATGCTGAAGCCAAACTCTTCTGTGTGACTTGGCAGCCACCCCCCCGCATCTCCTTCGAAAGGGCTGTGCCCCTTCCAATCAGCCCACCCGCAAGAGGGGGCAGCTGTGCTGGCATGCTAAGAGGCGGCTTCCACGCCGGGTACTTTGGTCAGACTTCACTGCTGGCTCAGCCAGCAAGCTTTTCACCGGGTCAGCCAGCCTGCTTAGGGTCTCTGACAAGCCATGGGGGGGAGGGGCCAGGGCGGGGGAGCTCCCGAGCACTGACATCCTCAGCACATGTCGGGCTCCCATGGCGGGGGGCCTCCAGAAGGAGCCATCTGTGGTGGATTCCCCAGGGAGCTTTCCCTTTAGTTGGGCCTCCAAACCCAAGACTGGGTTGTGGAGCATCCCCATAATGCTGCCTCCGAATCAGCCACGTGCTGGGTCAGAAGACAGCGGGCCCCTTGCAGGGCACAGCCCCAGCTGCTGTGCCCCCCCCCAGCATTCCTGAATGGGTGGGTGGGTGGGGGGAACTTGCCTCCTCACAGGTCTTCCTTGAGTCCAGCAGGAAGCTCCTCCCCCTCCCTCAGGGCAAGTGGAGGTGCTCTCCCCTGTCTTCTAACTCCCCAGACGTTTCCTTCATGTGGGGGAGCCGGCAAGGAGAGAGGAAACAAGCCCTGTGGCTCCACCTTTCAATACCTACAGGTACATGGAGTGTATTGGCACAAAACACCTTGGCCATCTTCTGGGCATGGAGTGGGGGTCACTGGGGGTGTAGGGGGGAGGTGGTTGTGGGTTTCCTGTATTGTGCAGGGGGTTGGACTAGATGACCCTGGTGATCCCTTTCAACTCTATGATTCGATGAAAACCATCTGGGATGGTCAGACTATTCTGGGATAATTCACCTGGAATAAGCGGGCACAGTCCTATGCTGGTGCAGTAGTAGAGGAGGGATGCTGCAGTTGGTCCATAGCTTCCTTTAATGCAAACCTACAGGCAGAGGGTTGCCTGAAGTCACCTGGATGGCTGCAGAGAGAGTATTGGAGGAGGAGGAGCCCGGAATTCCTGATGTGGACCCCCTCCAGCACCAAGCTCCTTTCAAGTGGCTTCGCGCAGGCAGAGAGCGGACCGTCAGTGCTAATAACGGTGGAACAGGCTGCCTCTACTTGATAAGCAAGTGACTGGCCTGCAATCTGCCCTCGATTCTAGTTAAAAGGAGGAGAAAACGCCGGATCCTTCAGCAAGGGCTGCATCCTGGCAGCATAATCTCATGATCTGAAAGAAGGAGGCTCTCCCGCTGCTGCGCAGTAGGCCAGCTGAGCTGCTGTGGACTCTGACTGCTTATCAAGGCACTCCCTTTCTCCCCAACCCCTTCTTTTCACCCTGGGAAGCCCCCTCCCCCTCCCCGGAAGGGAGCTTGAAATGGCAGGCTCGGGGTCGTGGGCAGGGAAGGTGCCCCGCTCGCCTGGACAGAAAGATCTCCAGGGCTCCCTCCCCTCCCCATGGGGCAAGGGGAGCAGCAAAGTCTTGTTAGAAAGGAAGGAGCAAAGCCAGATGGGGGGGGGGTCCTAATCACCAGACCAATCCAATACTGCGGATGGCAGGTGATGCCTCCGTGTTCCACCTGGGGGGCAGGCTTGTGCAATTTGCAGCTTGTGCAATTTGCAGCTGCCACTACAGCACAGTTGTAAGTTGCCTTGAGCTCCATAAGGAAGGCGGAAAATGTTTTAAATACCTGAATAAATAGCCAGTGACTTGAGCTGAACCTTTTAACTGGTGGGCAGCCAACGGAGTGAGAGGCTGCGGAGTGGGTTAGGGCTTCTCACCCTCAGTCTAGTTAGGGCTTCTCACCCTCAGGTAACCAGGTTTCCATTTGTTCACATTCAACCATTGGGCCAAAGCACCAGGCAGCGGCTCGAGACCTCTGCGGCATCACCCTTTGCACAGGGAGATACAGAGCTGGGAAGCCTTGGACTGTGCAGAAAAATGACTGCCTTGGAGTACCAGAGCGCTTGCGGAGTGACTCACAAAATAGGACTGTTTACTGAGGAGTCTATGGGCGGAACACACAGAGATTAACCCGAGGCGGTGTGGGTGTGGGTGCGAATATGTACACACTTGTTTTGAGCAGAAATGCAGCATTACAGCTGAAAGTCTTCATGGACGAAAATGGATCTGGTTTAGAAGGGCAGAGTCTTTACGTAAATTGCAAGCGCTCTGGTCCCTTGAAAGGTCCCATATAAATTATTAGAATTGTTGTGAGTTTTAATCTGGGTGACACGGGGAAACTGTAAGGCTGAGAAATGAGTCATACAATTACAATTAGAATAAACAGTGGGAAGGGGCCTAAGGGCCATCCAGTCCAAACCCCTGAACTATGCAGGATGATCTAAAGCTTCCCTGGCAAATGATCACCCAACCACCACTTAAACACCTCCAAGAAGGGAGAACCCACCGCCCCTGAACTGCTCTTATTATTAAAAACCCTAATATCCTAATGAATTTCTGAACAGCAAAAACAGGAAGTCAGAAAGGCCAGGTCAAGAGCAGGCTGCCCTATTTTGCTCTAAAATGCTGTGGCCACAAGACCCAGAGAAGCATCCTGAGGAACAGACGGCCCCACTGCAGAACTGCAAGGAGCCAAGTAGTGAAAAACGGTGGTGCCAGAACATGGCCAGTAAGAAGGTGTCTAAGACTGGTCAGGAAATGGGAGAGGTGTCCAGCAGCTTTTCAAAACAGAATCTGGATGAGCACAGATCAAGGGTAGTCTGAGGTAGACTGCATGTTCCAAAGCAGTCTACCTCAGACTACTAGAAGCTTGGGGCAAATGATAAGAGATGACCATCACCACCAGCCCGTTTATGAACCTTCAAGAAACTGAGTTGCCTTTTACTGAAGATCAAATCCTGGATTAAAGTGATCCAGCGAGACCATTTTTATGTTCTTAATAATGGCTTAAGATCAGGGGAACTGCAGAGGGTTAGGGTCTAGAATTCTTTGATGCTGCTTTTGCCTCCGCAGTTCTACAAAAGCCAAGGGAGGACCCCGTGAGAGTCGGGAAGTGCTGCAATATTCGCCTTCAGGGGCTGAATAACACACCTAATTACTGCAGTTAACAGAGGAGAAGATTAATAACAATGGTTTGATCATATTCCAGAGGTGCCTCCCTGAGCCACAAGCAGCAGCCCTTTTATCTCACAAGGAAAGAGCTGAGCCCAGGGGATTCCAGCAGAATGTGCCCAGTTCTAGATGGAGGATTAGGATTCAGAGGAAGCGCTTCTTGCCATGGGAATAAAGGAACGAAGCTCTCCGACGCCAGGCCAGACCATCAGCCCATCTACCTACATAACAGCCCAACAAAACTACCCCAGGGCCCGTACAGGAGAAAGTCCCAAGTACAACAGCACTTTGTGGCAGCCCAGATGGGAGGCCTTAGCACATGGCACCGGAGGCCGGAGACAGGAGAAGATAAAAGCCCCAAAGGCAGCAGAGACAATCTAGCCACTGCTGGGAGAGAGACAAGGTGGGCTCGAACGGTGACCCAGGCCTTGATCGCCCCCCCAGATTAGATTACTGTAATGCACTCTACACGGGGCTGCCTTTGGGAAGTGTCTAGAAACTTCAGCTGGCCCAAAATAAGCCAGCCGTGCTACTGTCAGGGGCGGGTTATAGGGATCGGATCAGCCCTTGCTGGCAGATCTGCACTGGCTCCCCACCTGTTTCCAGGCACAATCCACAGTGCTGGCTCTTCCTTTTAAGACAACACATGGCTTGGGGCGAGGGTGCTTGAAGGACCCGCACTGTCATGCCTGCCAGTTTCAGATCCTCCTCTCAAGTTCTGCCCTCTGTGCCCTGGCCTTCAGACAGGGAGGCACCTCCTGTATCTCCTTGAGGTGTCCGGGGCAGGTGGGCCGTTCACTTCACTGGGGAAAATCTTGGCGGGATACAGCCTTGAAGGCTACGGCTGGCAAGAAGGTGGGCACGGCAGCACCCACATTTGCCCTGTGTCCTTCTAGGCATGGTGCCACTGGCAAAGAGGAGCACAGGCATGGCAGCCCTCAGCTTTTTCCTGTGCTGACCTGAGCATGTGCATGGTCACACCTGGCCCTGTGCTGGCCCTTGCAGAGTACCTCCAGAGTAGGAGCACGGTGGTGCCCAGCTGGGTCCTACTGACCTGGGCACAGTTGGCTCGTGAGAGGTTGAGCCAAGCCATGCTTCCATGCTCCGTCTCGCCGGCTGCACTGCGCATGGGCCAGTGAGAAGCATGGGCACAGCAGGTGGGTGCAGGGCAGATAGTGAAGAGGAGTAGGGTGGCCCTTCATAAGGTGAGGGGTGTGTGTGGTGGCCCTTTGGACCTCCCAGGCTGCCTCTGTGCCAGGTCCCACATTTTCCTTTTTAGCAAGGCTTTTAATCAATGCGGAGGTGTGTGTGTGTCTTTTTGAATTGTTTCACAGCCTGCTTCTAGCCTGAAAACTCATTTTTAAGCCGCTAAATGTTTTATGCTGTTTTGATGCTCTGGCAAGGTTTTTAACATGTTGTTATGCTTTTTAATCTGTATTATCAAGTTATACTTTATAAGACACTTCCTGAGGTTCTCTGGAGAGGCAACATAGGAAAGGTATCAATCAATCAATCAATCAATCAATCAATCAATCAATCAAGAAGTCAGTCTCTAGTGATTCTCTGCCAGAGGCTGGGAGGCGTCTTTCTCCACACTGTTTTCCTTACCTGTCTATTTGGCAGGGTTCCAAACCCAGCCCACCTCTCACAGGAAAGGCAGGGGAGGTGTGAGAATGCAGTGCCCTAGGAGGCAAAAGAGAAGAGGGGCCCAGGTGAGACGGGCTTAGGAAAGGGAGCTCCCCTCAGTCCTGACCTCACTCTCGCCCATAACCCCTCGCCCCAAGTGGTTTTGGGTGGGGATCCCTCCGGAAGTGCAGCCCAAAGCCAGGGGCTGCGGGACGGCTCCGCTTTTGCAAAAAACCCCACTGCTCATCGGCTGCTGTGCCACCGGCCTCCTCTCCCCGCCCCACGAGGGGCTTGCATGGGCAGCAGCAGCAGCAGCTCTGGCCAAGGGGCCAGCTGCCCAACGGCTCCACGGGCCCGGCAGCGGAGGCAGGCCAGCGGTCCCAGAGACGCCTCGCCGCCTGCCTGGCTTTGGCCCCCTCGAGCGGGGGCCCTCCTGGCAGGCAGGCCACGAGCGGGCAGGGAGACCGGGGTGGGTGGGGGGGTGGGGGTTCTCCCTCTCCCTCTCCCCCCCCCATCCTCCGTGCGACCGGGGCTCTGTGGCCTCAGGTGCCCCCAGCACACCTTTTTGCGGCTGCTCAGAGGACCACCTGGCCAGGGCGGAAGGGGCCGGGGTGTGGGGGGAGGGGGCCAGTCTGCGGGCCCAGCTGAGGAGAGCAGTGGGGGGGGGGGCTGCGAAGGCCCTCGGGGGGGTTGGGGGGGAGGGCGTGGTGGGCCAGAGGCCTCCTCCGAGGCAGCCCTGCGGCCTGGGCTGGGGTGGGCTGGCAGGCAGGCCGGAGCCGGGGCCTAGCGACCCCCCCCCAGAGCCCGGCTAGTAGGCAGGGTTGCCAACCGCCAGGTAGTAGCGGGAGATCTCCTGCTCATTGGACTGATCTCCAGCCGGCCGACAGAGGTGGGTGCCCCTGGAGGAAAATGGCCGCCTTCGGCAACTGGACTCTATGGCCCTGAAGCCCCTCCCCTCCTCCTCAGGCTCCGCCCCCAGAAATCTCCTGCTGGTGGCGAAGAGCCAGCGGGGGGTGGGTGGGGGGGTGGGGGTGGGGCAGCCCGTGGGCAAGGGCTCCTCGGCAGGGCAAGGGAGAGGCTGGCAACCCAGGGGACACTGGGCCTTCGCCCCAGTGGGGTGGGGTGGGGTGGGGCAGGGGGGCCGGCGGAAGCCAGGTGGGTGGGGGCCACCGCCAAGCGGGGCCTGGAGCAGAGACCCCCTCCCCCAGGCGCAGACAGCCGGCTCTGGGGCTTCGCCTCCCGCCTCCCCAGGCATCGCTCCCCAGCTCCCCTGGAGCTTCCCAGCCCAGAGCCCCCTCCCCGCAAGCCCCCCACCCCACCTGGGCCCTGTGGGGTGGGGCCCCCGATTCATCCCTTCCTTGTGCAAAGTGAGCGCACCAGGAGGAGGCAGTAGGCCCTCCCGTGTCGTGGCTCCCACGCTGTGGAACAACGACATCCCTGCAGGGCTGCCAAGTGGTTCTCCCCCACCCAGGGTTGCCAACCTCCAGGTAGTAGCGGGAGATCTCCTGCCATTACCAGTCATCTTCAGCCGCTAGAGATCAGTTCGCCTGGAGGAAATGGCCGCTTGGGCAATTGGACTCTATGGCATGGAAGCCCCTCCCCAGACCCTGCCCTCCCCAGAAACCTCCCGCCAGTGGCAAAGAGGGACCTGGCAACCCTACCCCCCCCTTCAGACAGGCCCACATCACACATGCCAAACAACCGACAGGAACAACGGCAGGACTTTCCCCGCACGGCACGGTTTCTCTGAGGGCCTGTCATCCCACCTCACATTTAGGTTGCATTCCTCTGAAAAGGGGATGCTGAAGGCACAGAAGGCTAGTTTGCTCCAAGCAGCATTTTCTGCCTTGAAAGCAATTCTGGTCCCGTTCACAGAACCAGAGCTGGAATCGGCCCTATGGGCCAACTACTCCAAGTCTAGGGTTGCCCACTCATGCTTGGGAAACTCCTGGAGATGTGGGGTGGAGCCTTAGTAGGGTACTGGCAGGGGTGTGATTCCATACAGTCTGCCTTCTGAAGTTGCCATTGACTACGGGGGGACGGGGACGGGACAGATTTCTGCAGAGTTGAGATCAGTTGTAATTGTAGGAAAACACCAGGCTCCACCTGGAGTTCGGTAACCCAAACACCATACCCCCGCTCAACGCAGGAAATCCAGTGGCAGAGAGCACCCCCGACAAGCAGCTGCCTGGCCTGTACCTGAAGACCTCCAGCAAAGGAGAGCCTCCCCTCCCCACCCCTCGTACAATTGGCTCCGTTGACAAACTGCCCCCACGGTTAAGGAGCGTCTCCTAATGTTCAGCCAGAATCCACCTTCCACGAGACCTTCATCCTGCCTTCTGGAGGAACAGAGGACAAGCCCTGACCTCCTCCCTACGAGGTCCCTCAAGCTGTTTGAAGAGTGTGCTCATGTTGTGTGTCGTTCCACCCCCACCCCCCCGGTCATCTCTTCTCCAGGCTAAACACAACCACTTCTTTCAGCCTTGTTGTGTGGGACTTGCTATCCAGACTCCCGACCCCCTTAATTCTCCACCTCTACACCCATATTCCAACTTGGCCAGCTCTTCCTTCAAGCGCAGTCCGAGACACGATACTCCAGGCGCAGTCCAGCTGGCACTGGGTGGACTGCAGCCAGAACTTCTTGTGACTTGGAGCCGAGGTAACTATTAACTATTAATTGCCACGTGAGCCTGTTTTGCAGTCATGTCCCACTGCCAACTCACCATGCTCACCTTTTGATCATCTGCAATCCCAGAATCCTCTTCTCTCGTACTAGGTGCCCAGCCAGGTACGCTTCATCCTGCCCCAGAATTTCTGTCATCAGTGGGTGTTACCAAAGGCGGTGGATCCAGTCCAAAGAACGAAGAATGAGGAAGAAGGGGGTGGGGGGGTGGGGGATGCTGTGCCTTGGATGCCCAAAGTCCCAGGTCCTGCCCCCACCCCTCTCCCGCGGAAGGACTCCACACAGCCAGCCTGGGAAAGAAAGATCCTTGTTTGAGTCCCAAGAACAATCGCCGCCCGCAGTAGCGGCACTTAGCGGGATGCTTGGTTGTGACTCCATTTTTGCAGTTCTCCCAAGGGTTCTGCCTCCTCTTTCCCTGGTGGCACCCGCCTCAGCCCCAGAATATCTCTCCCTTTCTTAGCTCACTCTTTTGGGTTGTGTATCTGGTTCCTTCACTGAAATATCTGCAGAGCTTAGCTTTCATTTGTCCTGGGGCCCAGGCCGTACTTTATCCCAATCTTCTCCATTTTCTAAGGCTCTGGGGCTCACGTGGAAAGAGGCCTAAACCCCACTGGCACTGGATTCGCCAGCAATTTTACGGGATTGTGTGTGGCCCTGGGAAAGAATCTCAGGGAAAGCGTCTCTCTTCTGGTTCTGAACTCCCAACTAGAGCAGGCTGAGAAAGGGGGCAGTGCAGCTCCTGTCCCTGTCCCTGTCTTGCTCCAGCAGCATCCCCCTCAGCACACTCCTTCAGAGGGCAGCCAACTCAAGAGTTCAGGTGGGGAGCTTTCCTGGTGGTCTCGCGGTGTGAAAAGCTGCCACTCCAGGCAGCCTGTGCAGATCTCAGAGGCGTTCCTGCCACCGAGGCCTGCTCTCCAAACCACCCTCCTTCCCCTCCCCCCACAACCCCCCACTCGTCTGGGCTGCGGCTTTCCGTTCTCCAGAGAAAGCACAAGCTGCCCGCTGTCTCTAATCCGGGCCGTCCGTCTTTAATCCGTCTTTGATCTACATTCCCTTTCCTTCCAAAGAACAAGGGAGCTGTTTCAAGAGCCACTCGCCATCCCACGGGGCAGCGTCGGCCCTGCCTGTCCTTTACAGCTGTGGACACATTTTGTGAATTAAAATTCATGCTAGGATGGGGAAGACGTTGTGCTAAGGCCCAATTCCCAGTCAGAGTAGACAGATAGACCAATGGCCTGGCTCGGCGAAGGTGGCTTCATGTGCATTCAGCTATCCTGCCCCCAAACCACTTCATGCTGTGAAAGTCAAAAACAGTATTTAGAAGCACATTCAGAAATGAATGGGAAAGCAACGCAGGTGGACCTGGATGGGTGGTGATCCCATAAGGCAGCCCTGGGCAGCAGCTGGATCGTGTGAAGTAATGGAAGCTTCCCAAAAACCTCTGAAAACCAGGCCCACACAGGGGGCTTGGCAGTGGTCTTGTCTAGCGCAAGGATGCTGCTAATTTCTCAGTGAACCTCTCCTGTGGTCAAGCTGTCTTTGTTTGAAACTCCTGCTCAGACTGGGCATATGCTCAGGTTGCATGAAGCCACCGGAACAGCCAAGCAAGTATGCAGCTGCTTGTTGGTCAGAGACCGACTCACAGCTGATCAAGGGATCTGCTGGGAATTGGGTTCTGATCCCTCCCCCACCCCCCAGCAACACTGCTACACAGTGAACTTGCAAAAGGGAGAGAAAGAGCTCGTTTCTTTCACACCCACGAGGCAGCAGCTGAAATAGCCCTTCTGAGCGCCTCATTGCAAAACGGAGAGAAGAAACAGGTTTCTCTTTTTCTCCCCACAACCCAAGCAGGAGCAGGGTTCCTCCCCACCCCCACCCCCCATCTGCCACATCTCAGCAAGTCTGGGAATCAGTGAGGTATCCAGGGCAGATCAAAACAACCCAACTCCCAGCTCATCGTCTGGAAATTGTCTCATAATCCCCCCCATTTTTATTTTATTTTTTTGCTGTGTATAGAGCAGGTGATCTGAAACGGATTCCCAGTGAATCCCTCATCAGTTGTGAGTTGGCCTCTGACCACTGTGGGGGCCTGCTTCTCTGAACACAGGCTGCAAACAGCCCCTCTGAGAAGGGGTTGCCCAATTGCCACTGGTCAGCAGGCAGGGCGCCTCACTGGCCAGCGCTCAAGCCTCCCTGGTCAGGAGCTCACAACCCCGGGCTGGGCTGCTCCAGGAAAGGCCTCTGATGGAAAGGTGGAAGGCACCCCAGGGCCACCCAGGAGCATGCCAAAGGGTGAGCCTGAGGCTTGCAGTGTTCTCCACCTCTTCATACAACACATAGTTAAATTGTGGAACTCCCTGCCCCAGGATATGGTGATGGTTGCCTTCTTGGAAGGCTTTAAGAGAACATAAGAAAAGATTATTGGTAAATAACTATTCTAAACTTTGGGAAGTAGTTAAAAAAGATATGATATTGTGGTCAAATAAAAAGATTTCTTTATTGGGTCGTATTGCTGTAACACAAATGAACATTTTGCCAAGGATGTTGTTTTTGTTTCAGAACTTACCAATACTCACGCAAACAAAATATTTTGATGTATGGAGGAAAGACCTGTTGAACTTTATTTGGCAAGGGAAAAAACCAAGAATTGCATATAAATATTTGGTAGATGCAAAAGAGAGAGGTGGCTTTTCTCTTCCTAATTTTAAACTTTATGCGGAAGCTTCAGCTATGGTATGGTTAAAAGATTGGATAATGTTGAAAAATGCACGTTTACTGGATTTGGAAGGCTTTGACAATAGATTTGGGTGGCATGGGTATTTGTGGTTTGACAAAACTAAAATACATGAGGCTTTTGAACACCATATTATTAGATCATCATTGATAAAAACCTGGTTGAGATACAAACATCTGTTGGAGACAAAGACAGCACTATGGATATCTTCTCAAGAAATGTTAACTTTGCGACCGTTAAGACTATCACAATTTATAATATACCAAGATCTTTTAAAATGGGAAGGGAATAAATGTGCCCTGAAGGATTTTGATCAGGTTAAAGACCATCTAACATGGCTTCAATATTATCAAGTACAATCTGTATACATCCAAGATATGAAAAAGGGATTTCTTAAAGAAAAATCAATTCTACAACGAACACTTTTGGATAATACTGATCATCTAATTTCTAGGATGTACAAGCTTTTATTGTTGCTATATACAGAACAAGAAAGAATCAAGCCAACAATGATTACCTGGGCACAAACGGTCATTCTATTTCCTTGAGAAGTTGGGAAAGACTTTGGTCAAGAGACATGAAAAAGATTCTTTCCCAATAGATAAGGGAAAATATCTACAAAATGATTTACAGATGGTACCTGACACTGAAAAAATTATCTGCAATGTACAGTACAATGTCACCAAACTGCCGGAAATGTCAGGATAAAGTTGGCTCTTTTCATCATGTTTGGTGGCTTTGTGATAAAGCTAAAAACTTTTGGGATATGATTTACAATGAGCTAAGGTTAATTCTACAACAAAATATCCCTAAAACTTCAGAGATGATTGGTTCTTGTAGGTTATCCGGGCTGTGTAACCGTGGTCTTGGAATTTTCTTTCCTGACGTTTCGCCAGCAACTGTGGCAAGCATCTTCAGAGGAGTAACCCTGAAGGACAGTGTCTCTCAGTGTCAGGTGTGTAGGAAGAGTAATATATAGTCAGAAAGGGGTTGGGTTTGAGCTGAGTACTGTCCTGCAAAAGTAATGTGCTAATCATTGTCCTGTAAGTATGAAGATAATGTGCTAATGAGGGTATGGTATGTTAATATGGAACCATTGTATCCTGAAGTGATCTGTTAATGTGTGTAATCCAAAGCTAATCTGCATGGCTATTGTGGACTGTAGTCTTTGTTAGTCTGGAGGTTTTCAGGACAGGAAGCCAAGCCTTACTCATTCTTAAACTCTCCTCTTTTCTGTTAAAGTTGTGCTGATGTTTATGAATTTCAATGGCTTCTCTGTGCAATCAGACAAAATAGTTGGTAGAATTGTCCAGTCTTTTAGTGTCTTGGAATAAGACCCTGTGTCCTGTTTGTGTCAGTCCATGTGTCAGTCCAACAGTTTGTGTCAGTCCAACAGGACACAGGGTCTTATTCCAAGACACTGAAACACTGGACAATTCTACCAACTATTTTGTCAGATTGCACAGAGACTACGGTTACACAGGCTGGATAACCTACAAGAACCAATGAACTCTGACTGTGAAAGTCTTCGACAATATTTTGTAAATAAATGTGTTTGTTATACTTCTACTCTTGTCCAGTATTATAAATGTATTGGCGTGTTCAAGAGGTTTTCCAGGAACCATAACAAGTTTCTAGGAACCGTTGATTCCGGTCTAGTGGTGTCCCACTGAACAAGAGAACATATTCCTTCTCAGGAAGGGGTCCTTTCTAAGAGCGTAGGCACTTAACGGCCTGAACCGCAACAACATTCATGGGGGAGAGGGCAATTCATGGCTGCTAGTCAAAATGAATACTAGTCGTTGATGCATCCCTATTCTCTCCGGATCAGAGGAGCAGCCTGTTACCTTCGGTGCCGTGGAACACAGCGGTGATCCTGCTGCTGCTTGGGGGCTTCCGAGAGGCGCCTGGTTGGCCCCGGTGGGAACAGGCTGCTGGACTGGACGGGCCGGGGTCGGATCCAGCGTGGCCTTTCTTGGGTTTTGACGTTCAAGCTTCCCCGCGGGGGGGGTGGGGGGGTGGGGGGATTCGAACCCGTCCCTCCCAGATGAGCCAATGGTCATGCCCCCGTCCCTTCCGCAAGACCTCCGGGGTAGGACGAGGCGGCCCTGGGCAGGTGCCCTCCGGGGCAGGCGCTGTGGGGCGCGGCAGTGCCCGTGCGAGCCGGCGCCGTGGCCCCCTCGCCTCCGTCCCGCGGGCTCCTCTGGGGAACAGCGACCCCCCGCCCGGCCGCGCGCCCAGGAGCCAGCGGGCGCCTCGGCTGGCGCGCGCGCCCCCGCCGGCGCGCCCCCGCTCCGGCCCTGGGCGCGGCACGTGGGGGCGGGGCGGAGGCGGCGCCCCCCCCCCCGCGGCCCGCCCCCGCCGCTCACCTGCCCGCGCGCAGCCACTGGGCGGGCGGGGCGGCCCCACCTGGCTGGCTGGCTGGCAGGCAGGCAGGCTGCACGCACGCACTCACGCACGCACGGACCGACGGACGGACGGACGGCCGGCTGGCTGCTGCTGGCCCCTGGCCTGGCCTGGCCTGGCCGCGGGATGGAGCCGGGCGCGGGTCCGGCGCTGCGCCGCCCGCTGCTGCTGCTGTGGCCGCCGCTGCTGCTGCTGGTGCTGGTGGGCTCGCGGCCGCCCCCCCGCCTCTCGCGCCCCTTCCCCGGTAAGGGGCCCCGCCTTCGGCCGCTCGGGCGGGGGTGGGCGAGGCGCGCCGTCCGCCCCTCGCCCCTCGCCCCTCGCCGCGCCCGCTCTCCGCCCGCTCTCCGCCCGCCCCGAGGCCCCAGGTAGCGGCGCTCGCCCCCCCCCCACGGCCGGGGCGGCACGACCAGGCCGCTGCAGCGGGGCGGGGCGGGGCCCCCCTCCCCGCGTGCACAGGTGGGGCCCTGGGGCTGCAGGTGTGCTTGGGGAGGGGGGGGATCGGGGGCCGCCTCTTCTGGATCCGGGCCGCCCTGGGCTGCGGAAGGGCCGGCCAGCCTGGGCAGGGCCCGGCGAGGAGGCCGCCCGTGGGGAGGGGGGGAGGGAGGGGCTGCTGCTGGCCTGCCCCTCGCGCGCACCTGCGCCCCCGTGTGTGGGGGGCTGCCTTCCTCCCCCCTCCCGCCGCTCCTGGGGGGGGGCGTCCGGCGGCTGGGGCGGACGCGTGGGTGTGACCCCGAGGGGCGCTCCGGAGGGTGCCTGGGAGGGGCGGCTGGGCAGGGGCTGCCCGGGCAGGGCGCTCCACAATGCCTCTTGCAAACCTTGGGTGGGTTTCATCAGAAACAGAGGGGGAAGCAAGCAAATCCAAAGGGAGAGGGGCAGGGGGTGCCCCTGGGGGGGGGCGTGCGTGCGTGGCCTGCCACCTCTGAATTCCGTGGGGGCGCTTGGCAACCAAGTGCCAGGGCCTGGAGGGCAAAGGAGGAGTCCCAAGCAGCCGGGACTGCGGAGTCCGGCCTGAGATCTTGGGCTGTTGCCGCGTCTTTCCTGTGGGGGTGGAGGGGCTTGATGGAGGGCTTGCCAAGGGCTCTAGAGATGGTTGGCCGTTGTGGGATGCGGGGCAAGGGGGCCCCCTCCGGCCTGGTCCAGCGGGGAGCTTCCCCTGCTCTCAGGGACCTTGGGCCGCTCTTCTGAAGGGTGAGGGGCTGGGCACCGTTGCCCTCCTCCCATGGGTCCAAGTAACCGCAGAAGCGTTCTCCCAGAGACTGGCCTGAAGGCTGGGTTGTTGTGAGTGGGCTGAGCTTTTCGGTGACCTGCTGGGGTTTGCCTGGGATGTTGGAGAGTTCAGAGCACCGGAAATTAGGAAAGGCGACAAGTGCAGAGCGGGTCCTCCGCAGACTCTTGACAGAGGATGCCTCGGAGGGGAGTTCATGGCGACTGAGGCAACCCTTCGATCCCTCTAGGCCTCTGGCTGGCTGGCCGCTCTCCGAGGTCTGTGACGCGGCCGGGAGGAAGTGCCCGGGCGTCTTCCCTGCCAAGCATGTTCTCTCTGCCTTGGAGCCGCGGTGCCCACTTCTCCGGCAGCTCCAAGCCGAGCTAAGTGTGGCATCAGAAAACCGTGACGTGATCTCCTGTGTGGCTGGCTGGCAGCCATTTCGGGCCGCTGGAGAGAACCTTGCCTCATAGTGGTTAGAGCATCAGATTGAAAACTGCAAGACCCAGATTCGAATCCCCTCCCTGCCATGAAAGCTTTTTGGGCAACCTCGGGTCAGTCGCACACCTGGGATCCCTTGTGGAGGAGAAGGGCTGGGTAGAAATGAATTAAATAACCGTTAGTCCCTCCTCTTCCCTGGAACTGCTGAAGCACATGTCAGCTCCCCTGGGGTGGGCGAGTAGCAGCTTCCAGGGAAGGGCGTGGCTAAACGTAGGAAGCCAGCGTGCGGGCAGAGTCTGTGGCTCTGGTCCAAATGCCCTTCCCTTGCAACTGCCATGGCGGGGCTGTGAGCTTTGTGGCCACCCATTCCTCAGCGTCGCTTCTGGCTGGAGCTCCCATGTGAACGTTGCTAGCAATGAGCTTCGCTGCATGGTGCTTGCAACCAATTTGCATGGTGCTTGCAACCAATTTGCCGCGTGGGTGGTGCTGATCACATGCTGGTACCAGAGGCTGGCTGAGACGCCTTCACATCTGGCCAGTTGTTTACAGGTCAACGGAGCCATGAAGAAAAGTAGGCAATGAACTCTAGCTCCATCTCCGGCCATGCTTCCTGCTTCCCACTCTCTGCCTCCCCCTCCTTTCTCCAGGCTCCACTGCAAGGGTTCTTTAGCTGTACTCATCTGGGATAGGCCAGCTGATGTGTCAGTCTTCAGTGCAGACAGGCTGATGATGCCATTGTAAGCACAGGCTGGTGTGGAGTTGGTTCTGTGGTGCAACTGGAACCCCTGAAGGGGGTGATTTGCAAGGCAAAAAGAGCCCCTTGTGGCACCTCAGGCCGCCTGCAGCACAGCTGGAAGTGACACTTTAAAAAGCTTTTGTTGAGGGCAGTCTCAGTTAACACACACACAGGGATGCATGCATGCAATGGGGAAGGATTTTGAATATTGGGGTTCAAAGGCTGGGGAATGCAAGAGGCGTGAGGAGAGTCTTGCTGGCTCTGACCCGAGGTTATCCAGGCCACAGGCTCGGGGGGGGGGCTTCTTCCTTTTCGCCCCCAGCAGACTGCATTCAGAGGTACGCTGCCCTCAGCCATGGAGGGACCATTCATCCAGTGTGGCTACTAGCTACTGCTGTGCCTCCATGGCTCTGCTGAGCTCCCTTGTAGCCATGGCAGGCCAATTAAGCATAGCGTACCAAAGGCCTTCCTTTCATCAGCCCTGAGTCTGCCCCTCCTCAGCTTGCCGGTGCTCCGGTTCTTGTGTGGTGGGTTCAGAGAAACGCTCCCCACTTTTCCCTCACGATGCATTCTTCCACCAGTCTTGCTTGTGGACCTTCTTCCTCCCATCCGAAAAGCCCCCAGCTCTCGAGTGTGTCCCAACCCCTTATTCGTCCTTCTGCCCTTCTTCCTGCTCTGTAATGCAAGTTTCGGGAGGCGGCTGCCCCCTGATTCCAGACCGATGAGGAACACGTCATATAGCGCTTATCCCAATACTGATTCCCTGGGGAACCTCCCTGTTTGCTCATCCATGCGTTCCTCCTCTTCTTCCTGTCATTTAATCAGGCTGTGGGCTGCATCTGCCGTCTAAGTCTGCTCTGGAGCCTTTGGAAAGGGACTCTGTCAAATGCTTCTTGGGAGCCCACTTATGGGATGTCTGCCAGCGCACCCTTATCCACACATCTGTCAGCAATTTTGATTCTATGACTTTAGGCAGATGATGGGCATCTTGACCATCTTCTGGCCATGGAGTAGGGGGTCACTGAGGGTTTGGGGGGGTGAGGTAGTTGTGAATTTCCTGCATTGTGCAGGAGGTTGGACTAGATGACCCTGGTGGTCCCGACTCTATGATTCTACATTTATGAAGGCACTCAGACTTATCCTGTGCAAGAAACTGTGCTGATTCTTTCCCAGAAGGGCTTGTTCTTTTATATGTTTCATCTGTGTCTCATGAATTCCCACCCTTTTTCCTGGCCAGATGTTAAGCTGGCTGGCCTGCGACTGCCTCGGTTCTCCTCTAATGCCCCGTAAAAATAGGCCTTACGCTGCCTGATTTCCCATCCTCTGCTTAGAGGGTGGTTTTTGTGAACAATGGCATCTTCCTGCTCTGCATTCCAGTTCTTGAGGAACCCCCCTCACAGCTGCCGTTTGGATTCAGGGATTTGTCTGCAGCCGGGATCGGTGTTAGGATCACATTTGCTCCAGTTGCCCAGGCAGGGACTCCCACTGGAAGAACTGGCCACAGGCATTCCACGTGCTCTCTCAGGCCTTGGGTGGCCAGGGCTGGTCCTTGCCTGGAAACAGGGGAGGTGATTGCTCCATACCTTCCACAGTGAAGAAAGATGCAAAGGGTTAATTCAGCTTCTTGGCAATCTCCCTGTCTTCCTTTCCTAATCCTTTGTGATCCAACAGACTCTCTGCTGGGCCTGACATACTTAAGGAGATGCTTTTCTGCTCCTCTTCCTCCTTGTTTTCTCTCCTTCACCTGCGCTTGTTTTTCAGAGCATGTGTTCATTCTTGTTTCCTTTGTTTGAGCAAGACCTTCTGCTTTTTCTGGCCTCCTTGATTCTGATGGTTAACCACACCTTGGAGGTGGTGGAGTCCCCATCTTTGGAGGTCTTTAAGCAGAGGTTGGACGACCATCTGTTGGGAGCTCTTTGACTGTGGGATCCTGCATGGCGGGGGGTTGGACTCGATGACCCTTGTGGTCTCTTCCAGCCTTGTGTGATTTTGTGATTTTTTAGTGTGAAGTACATTCAGTTTTGATGGCACCTTTCATAATCAGAGGTATACATTTTATATGAGTGTCAGTTATTGTAGGTTGAAATTACTTCTAAGCATCCCATAGAGATTTGTGCCTTCACTCGCTCTGCCCACTTTTGTTGACTAAGTCTCTCAGGAGTTTTCAGAAGAGGAGATATCTAATGTGCTGAACGTTATCGTGCAACCTTCCACGTATGTCAATCCTAAATTTAACACTGCTTTCCCCACCCTGGGATCCACTCAGGTTCAAGGCCAGGAGCGCCTCTCTTCCTGTGGATTGCACAGCTAAGTGTTCCAAGGCGCAGTCACGGATGAGATCTCGATACGTTGGCAGTTTGTCCGCCAGAGCATTCATTGACCCAGTCAATGCAGGGGTGGGGGAACCCCTGCCTTATGGCCACGCTTCCTGCTGGGCTTGCCTGCCTGGTTTCCTTCCCCATCACAAGATGACCCTCAATGATCTAGTCTGGCAGGAGATAGGATTCCAGTTACCCACATACACACTCTGCAGTTCTGCAGGGCTGTTTAAACTGTGTATATTTTCTGCCTCGGTTGACACCCTGCCCTCTTCGACACACACGATGCCGCCACCACGCCCCAAGTGTCCTTCCCATTGAGTTTGGGCCCCTGTGACTTTTCCTCATTCTGCCAGTTTTCAGAAATGCCCATTTGGCCAGTGTTCTCATTTGGCTCCAGGGCCTAGAATTCCCTCATCTTGGCTGAGAGCCTCCTGGTCCTACATTTGTGTGATGCCTGCATCTTGTTTCCCTTTCCAAGTGTCTTTAGCGTACCTGATTTTCTTCTGTGGCTCTCTGGTCTCCTTAAAAGAACTATCATTTTCCTGCCACACATTCATGGTGAAGTTTTAGCCTCTCCCTGTTTAGATCTCGCCCTGGGACATTTATCCGCCAGCCAGCCATTTTTGGTGTTTGCGTTTAAACTCAAAAGTACACAAGACGAGCATAGTGGCCATTCAGAAGGGCTGGAAATGGCGATGTTCCACCCTCTAGTTATATCAATCAATTAAACAGCTGTAGTTTCTGAGAGATGCCTCATCTAAGTCAGCAGTTTCACATCGGAATCTCACTTTGACTTTCAGGAGCCCTGGAAGCTTGAAATGTTCCCCTGCAACTGTTGTAAGTTTTAATGTCCAGTTTCTGTCCATTTATTCTTTGGAACAGACCTTGGCCTGCTTGTCCCCCAACCCCATCTGCTTTTCTTTGGTGTGCAGCAGAGGAGGGACATTGTTGATGTGGGATTGCAGAGATCACATGGAAGGCTGGGCGGGGGGCTTGACCCATCTTCTGAGTCCCTGTATTAATCTGGCCTGAGTGGCTACTGGAAGTGAGGTGGCTTCTCACAGGCTTTGGTCTGTGTGCGAATACCGCTGAGTCACTGCTATAGGCAGAGCCATCTGTGAGCTAGGCTTGCTCTAACCTCCCGTCTGCCTGTGTGTGTGTGTGTAGACACTTGGCTCCCTTTTCGTGTGGGAGTTCTTTGCTCTGATTGGCCGGTGCCACACTTGGGTGGCTGGAATGGGGCTGGCCCCTGTGTGGTGGCCACAGCTGGTGTGCTTTGCGTTGCCAACTGAGCTCAGCTGGAACTGAGAGAGGGAGAGGGAGGGGGCTTCACAGGACAAACTGGCTGAGGGTTCCTTCCTCTTCGTTTGGGAGGGTCATGTTGACGGGTAGCCCACAAGTGCCATGGCTTAGGGAGAGGCCTGGTGGCCCCTGAGCCAGCCACACACACACACACCCCTCAGCTCTTGGCTTCAGCCATCCGTCGGCGCTCTGTGGCTGGACTTGGAGAAGACAAGGTGCTGCTCTTGGCAGCCATTCACAAGCCGCGGTGTGTCGGCGGCTCTCCTGCCACTTGACGCTTGGTTGGCTTTTGATGGTTGACTGAAAAGTCGCTCTTCTGTACACAGGTGTGGCTGTTTGTTTGGGTGGTTTCTTGGAATTGGTGACAGAAAGTGGTGCTGGGAGGAAGGGTTAGGCACTGGGGAGCTTTCTGGGACAAGCCAAACCTGTACAAAAGAGAGGAGCTTCTCTGGAACCAAAGGGGAGCCGGGCTGCTGGCGCTTCATATCCAAAAGGTGGCAAAGCAGATTTTAAGCTAATCCCGGAGGGTGAGCGGGGAGCCAACAGGAGCGGCAAAGCCTCTGGTTCAGGACAAGTCAGTCCAAAGGCATTATTGCATAAACACTCAGGGTAATCTTGACAGAAGTACAATAGAACTTGAGAGTGAAGGTAGGAAGGCGAAGGAAGGCCCACGTGTGGCATCAGAGGGGCCGAGGGTTGCTGGAGACGGAAGCACGTTGTAGATGTCTCTATGCCATTGCTAGAAGCCTCCGAGCCAAGGTGGGGGAGCTGGAGTGCTCTGTGCTCATTGACATTGTGGATGAAATAAATGTAATGGGTGTCTCAGAAACATGGTGGCATAGAGAAAGTCAATGGGATACAGTCATCCCTGGGTATGGGCTCATAGAATCATAGAGTTGGGCCACCAGGCTCTCTAGGCAGGACATGCTGGGAAAGGTGTTGTATATCAAAGAGGACATAGAATCAAATTAGTTAGAAAACGTTTGGGAAATGAACTCCCCAAAAGAAGCAATTTGGGTGAAAATATTATGCCCTAAGGGTTACTTTAAAGAGGGAGGTGTACTATTGCCTGCCTAATCAAACCCTTGAGGCTGATCTTGAGATGGAAAAGGAAATAAGGGAGGTGACTCAAGTAGATAATGTTGTGATACTGGGTGACTTCAACTACCCTCCCATTGACTGGGTAAACATGTGCATGAGTCATGCTGTGGAAATGAAATTCCTAGACATTATAAACTACTGTGCACTCAAATTTGAGGTTGTTGATCTACTAACCCAAATATGTAACTTATCAATAAATTCAGTCATTGCACCAGAAGACTGGAGAGCATCAAATGTTACACCAATTTTTATAAAGGGTCCCAGAGGGGAACTAGGAAATTACAGGCCAGTTAGTCTTCACGCCTAGCTGGAAACCATTGAGCATGTATTTTTTAGATGTCCCTTCTACAAGTCAGTCCGCTTCAATATTATTGACCCTTTGATTAGGGAAATGGGCTCTGGCAATGAGGGTGAATGGACCAAAAGGTTTCCGCTGGGAGACATGGCTCCCCCATCACCATCCAGGTTGCAAAATACCGTGCAGTAGCAATGAAGTTTTGTCACCTTAATGTACATCCTTAATCTGTAGAATTGTAAAATTGGGCGATTCCTAATTTTGTTGGCCTTGGTTGTAAACATCTGCTCTGTATGGTCAGTGTCTGTTTTACCAGTTTTAGCTGGCATACTAGCCGCAAATAAAACTTATTTATTTTAGTCTAACGTCTGTCCCAGTCCAATTATTAGAAGCTCTCAACAAAGGTAGAATGATCAGGCACATTGAAGGACAAAGCCTGCTGAGGGGAAATCAGCCTGGCTTCTGCACAGGGGAAGTCCTGCCTCACCAACCTTATGGAGTTTTGGAGAAAGCGAACATGTTGAGAACAGTAACATTATATAGTTGGACTTTCAAAAGGCTTTTGACAAGGTACCTCACCAAAGAATCCTGAGTAAATTTAGCAGTCATGGGATAAGAGGATGGGTTCTCTTATGGATTAAAAACTGGTTGTGCCACAGCAGTGAAAAAGGCAAACTGTGTTGGGGATTATTAGGAAAGGGATTGCAAAATAAAACGTCCAATATTATAATACCCCGAATAGATCTATAGTGTGGCCTCATTTGGAATACTGTGTGCAGTTCTGGTCACTATATCTCAAAAACGACATTGTGGAGCTGGAAACAGCACAGGAGAAGGCAACCAAGATTATCAAAGGGTTGGAGCTATGAGGAAAGGCTGAAGACTCCAGGACTTTTCAGTTTAGAAAAGAGACGACTGAGGGGGGACATGATAGAGGTTTACGAAATTATGCCTGGGGTGGAGAGAGTTGGCAAAAAGAACTTTTTCTCCCTCTCCAAAAATATTAGAACTCGAGGACATCCAATTAAGCTGATGGGCAGTAGATTCAAGATGGACAAAAGGAAATATTTCTTCACACAACAAGTGATTAAAATGTGGAATTCTCTGCCAGAGGATTTAGTGATGGCCACAGGCTTTAAAAGGGGTTTAGACGGGTCTATGTGTGGGTACTTAGCCACAGTGACCAAAGGGAAGCTCCACCCTCCGAGGCCATCAGACTCAGAATCCCATTGACAGGAGGCAGCCTCAGGGGAAAACGTAAGTGAGACATCGGGATGCTGGACTAGGGGGACCACAGGTTTGCTCCAGCAGAGCTCTTCTGGTGTTCTGAAAGGGCCCTGTTGTACGCCTGCTGGGGGACACAGTGGGGGTTATGGCTCTGCAGTGCATGTGCTCTGGTTCCACATGGGCTTGGTTTGGCCGCCACCAACTGTGGGGAGGGACCCAGTGTGGTAGCAGAGAAAGTGTGGGACTAAGACTGGAAGCCAGGTCATCAAGTTCACTGTCACAAAATGCAAACATTGGAACCTGGGGAGTGCTAAACAAAGCAAAATGCTCTTCAGAATATAGCTGGAAACAAAGGATGTTTCCCCATGGATGTCCTGGTCTCGGGAGCATCGGCACAACCTAGTCCTCTATTGGTTGCTTCAGAGGGTGGAGCCGTGTTGGTCTGCAGTAGAAAAAGCCAGATTCGAGTTTAGGAGCCCCTTAGAGACCAACAAGATTTTTGGGGTAGGAGCTTTCGAGAATCAAGGCTCATTTTGTTAGACAGGAATTAGAATGGAGAACTCTTGAGTCTTTACATCTCAGTCAGAGGGTGGGAGGGGTGTTGCAAAGAAAGGAGTCAGGATGCAAAAGGACAATATGCACATTGTAATCGACTTGCTGAGAGCCAAGGAGAAATGCTTCGGGGCAGAAAATTGGCACCAGTTGGGAGGATATAAGGGCTCAGGGGTCTCCATTCCACCTTGTATCTTATGAAGGGTGCTTTGACTCCCGAAAGCTTATACCCCGAAAATCTTGGTGATCTCTCAGGTACTTGAATCTAGCTGCTCTATTTATGTGTTTCTGTGTTTTTGCTCACTTTGTGGTGATTTTTCCCAAACCCAGTCAAACCCACTTTTGGACCCTGTGTGCAGAGGCAGTTGAACATTTTTGGAGGTTCCAGCCATATTGGTGCCAATTTCCCCTGCCTCAGCCACTATTCCACCCCCCGCATATATATACTCATCCTTTATCGTAAGGAAAGATGCACTGGAGAGGGAATAGCAAGAGCGAGAGGTCTAAACCATCTGCCTAGGCTGAGAGGGAGAGCGAGAGAGAGGAGTACATCTCACTTCTCTGGAAGTTAGACAGAAAGAGGGATGATCACCCGCAAGGAAGGGGTGTGTGTGTCCTTGAATTGCAGCCTTGGGCCCAAAGGACGGCAGCTGAGCAGCTATTGAAGCAAGAGGGTGTAGAGAGGCCTGACGGGTCTGTCTCTCTTGCTGCGTTGCCCCTTAAAGAGTCTGTGTCTGCTTATTCATTGCCCCAGTGTGCGGCTGCTGTGAAGAAGGCTGATTCCGTGCTGGCCATAATTAGACGAGGAATAGAGAATAAAACGGCTGATATCATACTGCCCTTGTACAAATCTATGGTGAGACCACACCTGGAATACTGTGTGCAGTTCTGGTCACCACACCTAAAAAAGGATATTACAGAGCTTGAGAAGCTGCAGAAAAGAGCAATCAAAATGATTAGGGGACTAGAGCAACTGCCCTATGAGGAGCGGTGAAAACGCTTAGGGCTGTTTCGCTTGGAAAGAAGGTGGCTGAGGGGAGACATGATAGGGGTATATAAAATTATGCATGGTATGGAGAGAAAGGACGGGGGAAAGCTTTTCTCCCAGTGGCAGCGGTTGTGCTGAGTGCCGTGGCTGGCAGTTCTTCCGTTGGCTCTGCTTGCCGCCCTTCCTTCCTTCCTTCCTTCCTTCCTTCCTTCCTTCCTTCCTTCCTTCCTTCCTTCCTTCCTTCCTTCCTTCCTTCCTTCCTTCCTTCCTTCCTTCCTTCCTTCCTTCCTTCCTTCCTTCCTTCCTTCCTTCCTTCCTTTGTGTGAACTTACTTGCAAACCCAGCTGTTGACCTGCATCCTGGCCTCAGAGGGATTGGCTCCTAACTATCTGTGCCAGGGGTCGCAGTCCTTGTCTGCCTTCCATCCCTTTCCCAGCACGTGGTGGAGGAGGGAGGCGCCCTGGCTGAGCGGCTGGTGGCTCCCTTCGTGGCATAGGCTCCTCTTCCATGCACAGACTCGGGTGCCTTTCTGGGCCCCGCTGTGCTCGGCTTGGGGCTGGGATCCAGAGCTACTCGGGCCGGGTGTGAAGGCAGCAGTGGGCTAGCGGAGGGTGTGGGGCTCGGGCCCTGTGCGGTGTGGACACTGTGCTGCCTCTGGCCAGTCCCACTCCCTGCAGCGCAGAGGAGAGCTGCTCTGAGCCCCTGTGCCACCTGGCCCTCCACGAGCGCCTCTTGCTGCTCCCTGCCAGGGCACACTGGGCGCCAGCTGCCCCTCCCCCACCTGCCCCTGAGTCAGCTGAGAACGTTGTGCAGCCTGGTGTTTGAGCAAGGGGCGTGTGCGGGGTGTGTCTGCGCAGCCATGCACTGGGGCGCTCCAGGTGCCGTTTCTCATGCTTTCAGCTTCCTGCCCTTGCTCTGAGCCGCTCTCCTGCTCCGCCTCTGCTTCAGGTGTGTGTGTGTGGGGGGGGGGCTGCGCAGCTATGAGGACGAGGGGCCTTTGCTCTGCCCCCCTTGGTGCCGGCGGCCTTGAGGGCCTGCTGCTGCTGGGGTGCTTGCCTTCAGGGGCAGACCTCCCTGCGTGGGAGGGTGCTTCTGCATGGGGAGTTGTGTCCCCCCCCCCGCTGTTGCCTACACAGCATTTTGCTCCCTTCAAGCATGACTTGCCCAGCTCCTGGATCTCTCTCTCTCTGTCTCTGCCTCTCACAGAGCCAGGTCAGAGGGGCAACCACACCAAGGGGGAAAGTCCCCGTGGACACTTTTGTGCAGTCAGTGTGGGGCAGAGCTGAACTCCGCCTTCCAAATAGCACTGCTTTCTGCCCCAACAAGCTTTGTGGAGCCCCTCGGCACCGGGAGGCGGGGCGACGGTCACGGCCGCACTTCTGTGCTGATGGAGTCCGGAGCCAGTTGGTGTGGGGACGGAGCCTTCAGGTGCCAGCCCAGCAACGGCCCCTCCGAAACCCCCTCCTCCCCCCTGTGCAGAAGCAGCCAAGCTGTGGGCTGACTGGACTGAGGGTTTTGGCTCGAGCCCCCGGGTGCCTGGGCTGGGCCTGCTCTACCGCGGGCAGTGCGGAGGGGTCTCTGCTGCTGTCTGCACTCTGTGCCAGCGTGGTTAAGAGCGGTGGAGAACCGGGTTCAACTCCCCACCCCCCCACATGAGTGGCGGACTCTAACCTGGTGAACCGGGTTGGTTTCCCCACTCCGCCACACAAAGCCAGCTGGGTGACCTTGAGCTAGTCACAGTTCTCTTAGAGCTCTCTCAGTCCCACCTACTTCACAAGGTGTTTGTTGTGGAGAGGGGAAGGGAAGGAGATTGGAAACCAGTTTGAGACTCCTTAAAGGTAGAGAAAAAGCAGAGTATAAAAGCCAACTCTTCCTCTTCATCTTCTTTGTAGTTGACTTCTGAGGCAGTGCTGCATCCGAGGCATAGCCAAGCAGCCCGAGAGGGGTCTGTCTTGGGTGCCGGTGTCAGGTGGAAGGGTGATGCCGCAGGCTGAAGCCAAGCAGGGTGTGGGGTGGCTGAGGCCTACGAGGAGACTCCCCAGGGGGTCCCCTTGCCCTCCCTCCCCCATCCCCTGCCAGCTGGCCAGTAGGAAAGGTGGGCTGGAAATGCCCGGAAGTCCATGCCTGCCCCCAGTCGTGTGGAAGACTGGGTGGGTGTTCCGGGGGGTGGGGGGTGTCTAATGTTACAACCACCAGAGTGTGCGACTGAGGGTGGGGAGCCGCCCCCTGCCTGGGCCCCACTATGTCCCCCCCAAGTGACCAGGCTCAGGAAGGAGCTGGATCCCTTGTCAGGCTGGGAGAGGGTCTTGAAGGGGCAGTGGCGGCCCGTGTAGCCCCCCTCCTTTGTTAGGCTTTCAATTCTAAAAATTGTTCCTGCCCCGTTCATGAATAAGAGGGGGCTGCCCCCGTGGTCTCTGGTTGGGCTCTCTCCCTCTTCCCACTCTCTGGTATGGGTGGCCCTTGGGGGTGGGCTCGCAGTGCCCCTCCCGGTTGGCGTCTCTCTAGAACTGCTTCTGGGTTTGGGAATGGGGGGTAGTGGGGGGCATAACGAGCCTCGGCCTTACTCCTCAGGGCAGTAATCGCCCCCTTCCCATCCAGCTTGGCGTCTGGCTGCCCCCCGTGGGCCTCTGCTCACAGGCGGCCCCTTGTCCCCATGTCGCGCCCGAGGGCTTCTGGCTTTGCCTCCTGACCCGGCAGCAGCACACTGGGGCGTTTGTCTGGGGAGCCTGGCGAGGCAGGCCGGGGGCTGGGCGCTTGGGCGCTGGGAAAGTCTTGCCGAACACTGGTGTTGGCATCCGGCCCAGGGACCTGTGCCCTTTTGCTTGTAAGGCAAGGGCAAGGCCCGCAGCCTGTTGGGTGGCTGGGAAGCGCCCAAGAGGGCACAGAGCTGCTTTCCAGCCATGGCAAGGGCACAGCTGGCCGGGCCAGGCCAAGAGCCTCCTGTGCTTTGGGGGGGTGCCCAGACGCTCTGGCTTGAGTTGCGTGTAGCTCTGGGTGCTGCCGGCAATGAGTGGGGGAAGGGCTGTGGCTGGCGGCAGAGTGCAGGCGTGGCACGCGCAAAAGTCAGCGCCTGGCGTTGTGAGTGGCGAGGCCTCGGGCAGAAGGGGGAGGGGAAGGCTCTTCTCTCCCTGAGGTCCTGGAGAACCACTGCTGGTCGAGTGGGCAGTGCGGAGGGAGGCTGGCCGGCCGGTGGTCTCAGTCGGTGGGAGGCGGGGGGTGGGGCAGGGAGCGGTTTGTTCTGCCAGGTTCTCTGGCCAGTGTTGGTTCTGCACGTGAGGTGATCCGGAGCTTGGGGGCTGCCGGTCTGTGCCTGCGAAACCCCCCAGAAGCGACAGTCTCTGTTCTGGGCCGGTGTCAAGAGTTCGAGGGAGACTAGACTAAAGGTCGGCCCCAGACAGGGCGGAGGTGTTGCCGGGTGTTGGGTGACCGGCCTCCCGGAGAGGATCCCCCTCGCCGAGGGGTTGCTGGTGCTGACGGACAGGTCGGGGCTTTGCTGTTGAAGGGCCAGATTAAAGTGGTTCTTTCCATGGCACTTAGTGCAGCAGCTGGGCCACCCTGATCCGTGCCTCCAGAACTGCAGGGCTGGACTGTTGTGATGTGCTGCCCGTGAGGCTGCCCTTGAAGGCAGTCCAGCAACCTCAGCTGATACAGAATGCAGCTAGAACTCCAGCTCTAAGTCGCTGACATTGGCCTGACAGGTCAGCTTCTTACCTATAAACCCCCCCCCCCCACTGCCCTGGGACACCCCCCCCCCACGCTTGAAGTTCTCCCTGGCAGGAGCCCCATGCGCCAGCGTGGGTGCTCGGAGCCCATTGTGCTGAAGCCCGGGGCTGGCTCATTCACGTGCTTTCTTGGCCAGGCTGGGGCATCTGTCCTTTGCAGCTGCCCCCCCCCCCGAAGATCAGGAGAGTCTCTGTCACTGATGCTGTTCCAAAACTGCCATGTTTTGGGGAGGGGGGGGTTTGGAGGGCCGTTTATGCTTGTGGTGTTGAGTGTGTTTTCTGCCTGTCTTGTATCTCATGACAGTTTAATATGTTTCTATGTTGCAAACAACATCAGCCACCATTTAAGAGTGGGAAAGGAAGGCTGGAAGTAGTCCAATAACTCTGTAAGTTTTGCCTCTTTGCCAAAGGCAGTGCTGCCTTCTTAGGAAAGGGGAGAGGATGCGTCCGCTCAACGAGGCCTTGGCAGCAGCACCCCCCCCCCCAGGCCAGCGAGGTCTGAGGCACCTTTCCTTTAACGTGAAGTCAGGTGGCTGTTTGAGGAGTCTGTTCAGGGTGGCTTCATGCTGTGGAGAAGGAGCTGAGCAAACTCCCAGTGGCAGGGCAGCCCCCCCCCCCCGCGCCCCAGAAGCCAAAGGCCTGAGCAGGAGTTCCCTCTTCATTTATTTATGGTTGACCAGGCGGTGGTACCATGCTAGCAAAGGGTGTGCCAAGTTTCTGGCTCTGCATAGTGCTGAAGTCTGGTGGAGACTATCGGGATTTTTAGTCAATCAATCAATCTTTGTTTTACGGTCATTTGACCAAAAGTAGAATAATTGTAATAAAACAATATCAGACAATTGAAAAGTCCGCAAAATAAAATATATCAATAAAATCCCATATCTAAAAAGGTAAGCAAACTAGCTTCTAAAACGTTTATCTATTCAAATTGAACCTATTTGTACATTACATCCTTTCGGGCCTTATAGATAGCAGCACAGAATTCGGCCACACATCTCGAAGTTTGTGTGTTACTATCTTCCAGTAGTCGTTGGATACAGATTTTATCAGGTAGCCCTGTATTATTTCTTAGAGTTTCTTGAATAGTCTTAGATCTAGACTCATGATGGAGAGGGCAGTATAAGAAGACGTGTTCACGGGTCTCAATTTCTTCACCGTTGTACGGGCAGACTCTCTCAAAAAGAGGAATTTTTTTATATCTACCTTCTAGGACGGCCGATGGCAAAGCTCCACATCTGGCTAATGTGAAAGCCCTTCTAAATTTGTTCACCACATGTGTCATCAGATATGGGGCTGCCATCATCAGGTGTCTGAACTTCTGTGAGGCTATGAAACCAGGGGACCTTGAGAGGTCATGCTGTCTCTCAGTGTCTTCCACTCTCTGCCTTATCACTTTTTAAAACTGATCTCCGCTCAGTGTCAATAGATCCTGGGGTGAAAACCCTAGTTTTCTTAGGTTTGATTGCACCTCCTCGGACCATTTGGACTGATATGCGTCCAGACTAATCATTGCAAGGAGGCTGGGTTTTTGTATATTTAGTTTGGCCCACATGTAAAAGAACATGAGATGAATTTTAGCTTCAACTCTCATCATGCCTGTCTCCAATCGGATCATAGAAGTGGAGACACATAGGGAATTTTGGTCCGTGCACCACCAGAGCTCTAGTTGGACCAGTAGACTACATTTTGAGAAACTGTCGTCACCACGTGTGCTTTGTCTCTTTGTCATTTTCAAGTTTTTGCTGCCAGATCCTTAGTATAATAGTGTTGAGTACAGAATTTCCTGTGTTCTTGGTACTGAACCTCAAGATTATGCAGTGCGCTTTTTAGCTATCTAAGTGTTATATTTGTGCCAGCCCACCCAATATTAACATTTCTAGGTGATATAAGGTTTTAAAAATTTTCAGTAACTCTTTTCAAAAAGGAAAAACACTTTTTAAAGGAAAAATTCAGGGGGTAGAGTAAAAAAACTTGGGTAATTGGGTTTTGGAGGTGGGTTGCTGCCGAGGTGCAGCCGACTTACGGCAGCCCCTGGTGGGGTTTTCAAGGCAATAGGTGTTCGGAGGTGTTTTGCCGCTGCCTGCCTCTGTGTCACAACCCTGGCATTCTTAGTGGTCTCCCATCCTAATTCTGACCAGAGCTGATCTTGCTTAGCTTTCGAGACCTGATGAGATCAGTCTAGCCTGAGCTATCCAGGGTATAAATAATAAAAATTCTGCTAATAAGAAAAAATCATGGTAAATAAATATAAATATTGGGTGGACACAATATAGGCTGTTGTGAGCTATGCCCGTTTCTGAGCTGTCTGAGCTAGAAGAGAAAGGTGGCATACAAGATGATGATCTGCAAGTTTTCTGTGACCATTTGGCTATGGGAGGGACTGTGGCTCAGTGGTACAGCATCTGCTTGGTGTGCAGAAGGTCCCAGGTTCAATCCTCAACATTTCCAGTTAAAGGGACTAGGCCAGTAGGTGATGGGAAAGACCTTTCTCTGCCTGAGGCCCTGGAGAGCCGCTGCCAGTCTGAGTAGACAATACTGACTTTGATGGACCGAAGGTCTGATTCAATAGAAGGCAGCTTCACGTGTTCATATATGCTGCATGAAGGTATGTCTGAGCAATCTGAGAATCTTCTTTTGATGAATATTCTGGATTTGCTGATAAATCCATTTTCAGATACTGAGGCAGCTGGGATTGTGGAGGAAGAACTAACTGAGCTACAAAATGACGTTGAGCTGAAGCCAAAGTTTAAGAAATTGTACCAAGAGTTTTGGTTACAGAAGGAAATTGCTGTCGTTATATTCTGCACTACGGAGAGTGGTTAAGAAGCTCCTTGCTGCATTGCCAACACCCTGTGTGGTGGAGCGTGGTTTTAGTGTGGTCATCCACCTTCTCTCCAAGCAGATATGGACTCCAGGTTACTTTTAAACATGGTGGTTTAAGACGCCTGCTAAGTGACTTTAAGCCAGACATTGGGAAACTGTATCCCTTCTTCAAGCCCCATCTGTCATATTAAGTATTTACTGAACAGTGAAGTAGTTACTAAATGTGGTATCTAACAAAACGACTATCAGGTGTTGAAAAGCTGGTATCACTGGATCAAGTTCATCAATTTGTTGAATAAAAAGTCTCAATTGGATTTTGAATAACTGTGCAGTTGTTACTGTTTTGAATTTCATTGTTATTATCTTCCTTAGTGGGTTGTGCAAACCACTATTCCGAGTAAAGCTTGTTATAGAGTAGGGGGCCACTGGGGATGAGTTCATGGAACGAAGGGGACGGTGGCCCGAAAATGTTTGGGAGCTCCTTGTCTAGAGGGCTAGGCGAGTGTTGTCTGCTTGCTAGTTGAGAGTATTTGTATGATGCCCTTCTGTTTCCATTTGAGGCATGCAAGACCTTGATGTAGTTGCAGAAACAATCCAGACGCTTTCGGCAGAGCCGCAGAGGTGCAACAACAGTTAAGCCAATTCAGAAGCCTTCTAGAATATACCTGACCGGGATGGCCCAGGCTAGCTAGATCCCATCAGATCTCAGAAGCTAAGCAAGGTCAGTCCTTGTTAGTCTTTCAATGGGAGACCACCAAGGAAGTCCAGGGTCTCTACGCAGAGGCAGGCAATGGCAAACCACCTCTGTTCATCTCTTGCCTTGAAAACCCCATGGAGCCTCCATAAGTGGCCTGCGACTTGATGGCACTTTACATACACACACACACACACACACCCTACACACACACACACACACACACACACACACACACCACACACACACACACATGTTTTGCCCTAACCTGGGTAGCCCGGACTAACCTGATCTCATCCGATCTTGGAAGCTAATCAGGGTTGGCCCTGGTTAGTACTTTGATGGGAGACCACAAAGGAAGTCCAGGGTTGCTATGCAGGGGCAGGCAATGGCAAATAGAGTTGGAAGGGACCACCAGGGTCATCTAGTCCAACCCCCTGCACAATGCAGGAAATTCACAACTACCTCCCCCCCACACACACAGTGCCCAGAAGATGGCCAAGATGCCCTCCCTCTCATGAACTGCCTAGTTCATAGAATCAACATTGCTGACAGATGGCCATCTAGCCTCTGCATAAAAACCTCCAGGGAAGAAGAGCTGACCACCTCCTGAGGAAGCCTGTTCTACCGAGGAACTACTCTAACTGTTAGAAAATTCTTCCTAATGTCTAGATGGAAACTCTCTTGATTTAATTTCAACCCCGTTGTTTCTGGGCCGACCTTCTGGGACAACAGAAAACAACTCGGCACCCTCCTCTATATGACAGCCCTTCAAGTACTTGAATGTGGCTATCATATCCACTCTCAGTCGCCTCCTCTTCAGGCTAAACATACCCAGCTCCTTTCCTCATATGATTTGGTCTCCAGACCCCTCGCCATCTTTGCCGCCCTTCTCTGGACACGTTCCAGCTTGTCTACATCTTTCTTAAATTGTAGTGCCCAAAACTGAACACAGTACTCTAGGTGAGGTCTAATCAGAGCAGAGTAAAGCGATACCATCATTTCACGTGATCTGGACACTATACTTCTGTATACAGCCCTCAATTTGCAAGATCTGAGCAAGGCTGTCAAAGATAGGCCATTTTGGAGGACTTTCATTCATGGGGTTGCCATGAGTCAGAAGCGACTTGATGGCACTTAACACATTGGCTTTTTAAATTCTGCTTATTTTATTTGTTGCTGATCAGTTATTGGTTATAATGGTTCTTGTGTGGAATTTTAATTTTCGTTGCTTTGTTTTGTATTTTTGTTGATGTCATAATACTTAAGGGTGTGTTTGAGCCACCCCAGGAGAACAGAGCACTGCCGAGAGGAGTTGGCAGTTGGTGCCGGGGAGCAGCCGTGGGGCAACAGGGCTTTTCAGTGTGGGCACGCCAGGCCAGCTGCCGCGGATGGCTCTAGAGCAGTGGGCACCCGGGTGCAGTTGTGCCCAAGGCCGTTGGGATCCTGTCACCCTTATATGAATGGGTGGGGAGGGGGCTCTGCTGAGCCAGGGAGGCGGGCTGTCTCTGTGTCCTCCGCGGAGGGGCAGGGCGGAGGGAGGAAGTGCCCCGGACGGGCTGGCGGGCAGGGCCAGGCAGGGAGGTTCGGCTAAACCTCTTCTGCTTTGGCCTTCCGCTCTTTCTCCCAGAGCGAGCAGGCAGACACCCCAGGCCGGAGGGGGAGGTGGTTCCTCTGGCTCTCTGTCAAGGCAGGTGCAGAGGTGCCTGCCTTGGCGCCCTCAGGGTATGTGGCGTGCCAGCCTCTCCATGGGAGGAGTGTCAAGGCTTTCCACCTAGGGGGGAGGGCGGGGCTGACGGGTGGCAGGCCTTGGCCTCCGCTGCCGTGCCTGGAGCTAGAAGGGCTTCTGTGGGGTTTGTCCCCCTTGTATGTCCAGGGTTGCTGTTGGTTGATGCTGCTCGTGATTCCGGAGAGGGGGGCACTCTCCTTTGGACCCCCCCTTCATCCCTGCCTCCTCTGTCTGGCAGTGGGCCTCCAGGGCCTCTGGCAGAGAAAACATGTTTGGTGGGGCGGGGGGAGAGACCCTTTTGGACTGTGGAGGGGCCCTTCCTGGTAGGGTTGCCAACTCTGGGTTGGGAAATACCTGGAGATTTGGGGGGTTGGAGCCTGAGGAGGGCAGGGTGTGGGGAGGGGAGGGACTTCAGTGCCACAGAGGGGGTTACCGCACTTGTATTCCCAGTGATGTATTAAGCGTTTGAAAATGTTATTAAAAATACTGTTTGCACTTTGTTTGGCCCCTTTAGCTGTGAAGACGTTTCCAACCATTTATTAGCCGTGGTATCCAAAAACCCTTTTAAAGCGATGTTTTTTACAACATTTTCAAACGCTTAATACATTGCTGGGAATACAAAGTGCGGGAACCCCCAGAGTCCACTTTCCATTTTCTCCAGGTGACCTGATCTATGTCGCCTGGCGATCAGTTGTGATTGTGGGAGATCTCCAGTTGGCAGCCCTCCTCCCCGGCCCTCGCCTGCCTGATGCTCTGGGGCATTTGGCCGTGGGGCCTGGTCCGGTCTCAGTGGGGACTGTTGGTTGAGGGGCGCTTCCTCTCTCCCGGCAGCCCCCGAGGAGGGTGGTGGTCTGGAGCAGGAGGCCTGGCTGGGCCTGGGGGCCCCCCCACTTCCCGCCCTCTCTGGGTTGCTGCTGGAGCCGGGCCTGCCCTGCCGCTGAGGGGCGCCCTCTCTGCCCCGTGCTCTCTGCCCCATGTTGGCCCCGGGGAGGCGCCGGCCAGCCCGCTTTCTCCGGTGGCCCGGTCAGTCAGTCGGCTCCAGAGCGCCGCCCCCCCCCGCCCCCACCACGCAGGGCACCCAGAAGCCCTGCTGGGCTCAGGCAGGTCTGGGCGGGCTCCCACGTGAAGCAGCCTTGTCTCCTCTGACCGGCAGCGGCTGGCTGGAGTTGGCCCCCATCCTCTGCCGCCTGGCCCTTGGGGGTTGAGGCTCTGCCCCTGAGCCATGGCCCCTCCCCTCGGCCAAAGGGTTGCTTTCGGTGAGGCGCGGAGCAGCACTCCCCCCCCCACACTTGCCCACAGAAGGGGCTGGGGCTGGGAGGGGTATGCAAGGCAGCGCTGGGACTCAAAGGACCTCAACCCCCCCCCCCGTGTCTCAGGCTTCTGGCTCTCAAAGAGCAGCCCCTTCCGGACATACAGCAAGCCACCCCCCCCCCAACCTGAGAGGATACTCCACATGGTGTCTTTGGTGGAGGGGGTGTGTGTCAGCTGTGAAATGGCCAAAGGCCCTTGGGCAGGCACAAGCTCTTGAGGGTCCCGCAGCAGTGCTTTGCCTGCTCTGGGTGGGGCCTCTGGGGCGGCTTCTGGCAGGGCTGGCTCTCAACTGCGGGGTGGGGGTGGAGGGGGCCGCCCAGCTGCCGGGGCCCGGCTCCTTCTGGCCAGCACGCGATGGCGCCTTCTCTCACGCCTCTCCTTCAATAGGACTCTTGTCCAGAGCTCCTCAGTTTCAGCCGGGCTGTTTCCTGCCCTGCTCTCCATGCATGGGGGTGGGGTGGGGTGGGGGGTGGGGTGGGCTGCTGCTCGTGTTCTCTTCAGCAATGCGTCGCCAGGCTCCAGGGTAGTGCCAGGTACGGGAAGCCCTGTCCCCCGTCCCCCGTGTGGCAGCATTTCCCAGCCTGTGGGGCTTGACCCAAAAGTGGGACCCAGGCTTTTGCAGGTTTTTAAGTGGGCCAGGGTACCAGGTGCAGTGGGAGTTGTGGGTCACCATACCAAAAAGGTTGGGAACCGCCGACGCAGGATCTCATTGGGGGCGGGGGGGGGCTGTTCTTGGTGCTTTGTCAGAAGGGCAGGTGGGCTGCAGTACTGCAAAGAAAGCTGGCCGGGGGTGTCTGTTCTCTCCCTCCCCACGGAGAGGCTGGGTGGGGCTGTTTTGGATTGCTTGCAGAGGGCTGTGTGAGCGAGGATGAGGATGAGCGAGGGCAGCTGAGGACCCAGAGGAGCAGCCGGGTTCGTCTGTCTGCAGCAGCAGAAAAGAGCCAGAGTCCAGCAGCACCTTAAGGACGAACAGCCACACTTCTGGCAGGGCAGAGAGCTTTGGCGAGCCTCAGATCACTTCTTCAGAGACAGTTAGAATGGCCCATTCGCCTTTCAGGAACTAAGAGTAATCTTAATACTAAGAAAAGAAATGCTTGCCGGCCAGGTGGGGGAAAGGGAGACGTTGAGGCTGGCCACACACACCCCACTCCGTGGGTGCCCGTAGCACTTGCGCAGGTGCCTTTCGTGTGTAGCCACTGATGGGAAGCTTGGCTCTTACCAGCACCTGGTATTTCTGCATACCTCTCCATCGCAGGGCCGTGTCTAGGAGGCACCTCAAGACAGGCGGCAGGTTTGGGGGAGCAGGGACTTCGTGTCTTCCCCGACTGATGGCTGCCCCTGCCCAGAAGCGCCCCCCCTCCTGCCCCCAGCCTTACAAGCGGGGGGGGGGGGCTGACCAGACTCTTGCCAGGTTCCTTCTTGTGCAGGTTTGGTCAGCGTTAGTTGCCCGGGCAACCAAATGGCAGCCACATTCTTGGGAAAAGGAAGGATTGTGCCAGAGGACAGGAGGATGTTGGGGAAGCCTTGGGGAGAAATCCCTTGCTAGCGTATTTTAGCTCCAGCCAGAGAGCTCTCCTTGCCTTCTCTTTGGACCGGGACCAACCTGGTCTCTCCCGTGGGTGCAGAGGTGCTCGTTAGCCAGACTCCCGCCCATAAGGGCCTTTGTGCTACCTGAAAGACGCTCAGATCTCTGGTGCCACGAGGTTTTAGGGGCCCTGGAGCCCCCAGAGTCCTAGCCATGCAGCGGTCACTCAGAGGGCGGGTCTGCATGTCTTGTGAGTATGAAAAGAGTGGGAACAAATAGGTCCAAGTGCACGCACGCACACACACACACACACACGCAGAGTGTTTATTTGGTGGGGAGGGGGTATAGTGAGGATCTACTGGCTTGTCCTTGTCACCTCCTGTTGTTCACAAGTCTGTTTGTGTAGGAGCACTGCTCACAAACAGACCTGCATGTGGGCATGCATGCACATGCCTCTGCCCTCCTTCAGCTCACATCTCACTCTACCCAACAGCTTGCCAGGCCGGGGGCATTTACACTGGGTCTGTTGTCCCCCCCTTTTGTTGGTTTTGTGTGTGAAGGCGTGCTCGTGGTTTAATCTGAGATTTCTTTTGTTTGTGCTTGTCTGATCAGGGTGCTGTTGCATTTTTCTGATATTTTCTGATATTTGTGTCTGTTGGCCATTTCCTTGAAGACTCACTGGGCCTCTTTTCCAATCCAAAACTGGCTCTCCCCCTCCCCTCCCAGCAGGGCTTCTTTTGTAGTGGGGGGGGATTATGCCCAGGAACACAAGCTGCCACTCCTTGGTTGGTGAGAGGGAATCTTCCCATGCCCAGCTGGAGGGGGGCATCAGTGGCTCTGACCTAGATGCAGAGCGGGGGGGGGATGGACTCAGGACTCCCCCTCTTCCTTAGCGAGGGTGGTGGGCAGCGAAGGAGGGGGCGGGCAGGTTGGCCAGCTGCTCCCGCTGCTGCTTCAAAGCTCAGCCGGAGGTTTGAAAGATGTTCCTGCGGCAGCAGCATCGTCCCCAGTCTGCCTCTGCCCCACAGCTGTTTACTCTGTAATAAACCTTGCAATCAGTCTGATTGATTGATTGATAGAATAAACCTTGCTTGAAAGGGCTGCAGGACTCCCGTTTCTCCCTCTCAGGACCAGTGACGGGGTGAGGGGAGGGGAGGAGGTGGACCTCATCAGGATGACTTCTTGGTTATTAGTGCTGTGTTTTGAGGCTGCCTTGTTTCACTGAGGCTCCAGACAGACTCTACACCGTGTCAGTCAGTGAGACGTCTTAATGAGCAGTGTCACAGGACTAGGATTGCAGGCGTGTCCAACCAAGCAGTCATGCCCAGTTTGCTGCATTGCAGGGGGGCGGTGCCATCTGGTCAGGCTTCCTTCGAAAGGGCAGGTGCAGTGGGGTTGCCCCTGGCTGGGTGTGAAGGGCAGAGGCAGCCCCTGGGCCAGAGGCGGGGAGGAAGTGCTGGCCCCTTCTTCCTCTGGCCTGTGTCCTGCAGAAGCTGCTGTGTGGGCATGGCTGGGAACGAAGCGGGGGGGCAGGTGCTGGGCGCAAGGCCTCCTGGCAGGATCAGACTGGCCCTGATCCTCGTGAGGATTTTGTTGGGTGGTGGAAGTGGCAGGTGGCGTGACGGCCGTGGAGCTGGACTTGGCAGCATCTGGATCACTCATCTTTTGGGGCCGTTCTGAAAGGCTGGGTTCGTGCCCTTGCGAGGTTTCCCGTGTCCCAGGGGTTCTTGGCCGGCCGCCACCATGGTGTGCATGTCGGCAGCCAGGCCGTTTGTGTGAGCCTCCCCTAAGCAAGGCTGTGAGTTGACTGTGAATGGTTTATTTGGGGAGGGGGGAGGGAAAGCTGATGTCCTGGGGTTTCACTGGACAAGACAGAAGTCCCCCAGCAGGCTGACCGTGTTTCTTCCAGCATGAGCGGGGCGACCACACGGAGCAGCCTCCCTGCAGGGGGGAGGGGCTGATGCAGTGAGGAGGGGGGTTAGGGCCCCTGTCCAAGGACGGCTGTTGCGCTGGACGGGGTTGGGGGTTAGGCTTGAACCCCCAAACTGCCTGCCTGCCTGCCTGCTCCGGTCCTCCTTCTGTGAAATGGGAACAGGGAGAGGCCCTCCGTGCCCTGCACAGCTGCCAGGATGCAGCAGGGCCCGGCCGAGGAACAACGCGGTGCAGAAGGAGCCCCTCGGCAGGCAGACGCGCCGCAGAGGCTTTCGGCTGCCTCTCCAAAAGGGCCTGCTGGCGGCTTCTGCGCTGTGGGCGCAGCTGGTGATGTGTTGGGGTGGGGTGGGGGAGGGACTGGCGGTTGCTTTCACTGCCCTCTGCTTTTGCGGGGAAAAGGAAGCGGCGCTGTGTCATTTCTGTGCACTGCCTACCCCCCCACTTCCCTCCGAAATCCGTCGTGCAGCTCAAGAGGCTTTCCTTCCCACCACCTGCATGTTCAAGTAGTTCCGGCTGGGAGAGAACGCCTGGCCAGAGGCGAAGCAGGGATCTCGTGGAGTCTGAAATCCACCGCATCCCTATGGCGCGCGGGTGTGTGTGTGTGTGTGTGTGTGTGTGTGTGTGCTTGCCACTCCCCCCCTTTATGTAGTGAGAGAGGAGCAGGAAGCCGCCAGAGGATGCGTCCCCTTTAGGTGCCTGGCACGCCGGGGGTGTGTGTGTGTGTCTTGGCTTTCCCGGCCTTTTCCCGGAATGACAACTGGCCTCTGGGCTACCGAGCATTAGTTCCCTGGGTGGGCCATGGCAGCTTCGGAGGGCAGACTCTGTGGCATCACATCCCTGCCCTCCCTGGCCATTGCCCCTGGGTTTTCCTGGAATTGGCAAGCCTGCCCTAGACTATTGGCAGCCCTTGACAAGCCCCTGATGGTGACAGAGGCCTGGCATGTTGGGGGGGGGGCAGTTCTGGATGATCAGGACAGGCTTTTGAGCTCGGCTGCATGCGCTCCATGTGTCTCATGCCCCATGCCAGCCCAGCAAGTGAGGCCAGGGCCCTGCTAGGGCCAAGGATTCCCCACCCTGCAAATCCACCGGCCTGAAGGTGTGGGGTGGTTTGAAATGCTCCCTGCTGTCAGGGGGTGGGGGGTGGGGGGCAGAGCAGGGGCTGCCCTATTCTTCTGGCTCGGGTGCAGAGTCCTTCCGTCAGCCGTCCAGCAGCGGGAGGGCCGTGCCAGGCTGCCTGTCAGCACTTGCCCCCTGGAGACCTGGAGCTGGAGCCGCTGCCGCCGCCCTGTGCAGAGGGGGAAGCAATTGTGGCCAGGCCTGGCTGAGACGGCAGAACCACAGCCGAGGCGAGCGAGGCCGGGAGCGGAAGCTGTGGCTAGCAGGGTGCGCTTGCTTGTGAGGGGCATAAATAACTCCTGGCTCTTCCTCTGGGGAAGCCTCCGGATCTCTGCCGGGCCTGAGGCCAAACGTCGGACTGGTTGACCCCCCGGGGTGGCAAGGCATCGGGGGTGGGCCTGCTTTGCAGAGGTGAAGCACGGGCGTGGAAGAGCGCCCCGGGCAGCTTGGTGCATGTCTGGCAATGGTCCCCACACACCCCGGGCAGAGAGGGAGGAGGGCATGCTGCCTCCTGCTGCTTTTGCGTCAGAATGGTTTGGAGGCGGCCAGAAGAGGAGTCAGAGAAGACCAGGGCAGGAGGGTGCAGAGGGTGGGGGCCGAGGGTCACAGGCAGGGCGCAGTAGCCCACCCTCTTGGTCCCACTGCAGTCGCCGCTGTCTTTTTGGATCGTGCCACTGGGAAGCACCCCCCTTCCCGCCCCCCACCCCAGTGATTCTTACGCTCTCGTTGCAGAGGTGGACCGGATGGTGCAGCGCTTCTCCCGCCAGACGGCTTCCAACTACAGTGTGTTCCTGGTGGACCCCCCTTCCCGAGCCCTCTATGTGGGAGCCAAGGACGCCATCTTTGCCCTGCGCTTGGATGGCATCAGCCACGGAAGCATGATGGTGAGCTTGACTTCGGAGGCCCAGTCTAAGCCCCCAGTGGCCCCATTTCCATGACCTTTGGGAGAATCAAGGCAAATAAGTAGATTTGCCTCTAGGGCTTGACAGTAGCATGGTGGACATCCCAACCTCTGAGAGCATGCAGAGTGCTTTCAGGACCAGATCTGGGCACTCCCACACATGGTTGCCTCTCTCTGACCCAATCAAAGGTCAAGGGAAAAACAAGAGCCCATAGACTGCTTTCCAGGGGACTGAAACCTTGCATTTTAGATTGGCGTTAAAGCATATCTTTTTAGTCAGGGAGAGGAAGTGAGTGTTAAGAGCTGGAGTTAATTTTAGCCAAGCTCCCCTGAATGACATGGAGCCAGGCAGTGGGGTGCTTCACATCCCCTGAGGCAGGAAGGCAGACGTGTTCAGCCGCCAGCCAGACACTCGAGCAAAGAAGGAATCGACAAAGGGGCCCGGCAAGTTCCCATCCTGGACCAGCAGACCAAGGAGAGCTGCTTTGGCCTCCTGGCCCCAGAACGGAGTTGGGGGATTTGATCAAATACAAACTGACAATTAACAAAAGCAAAACAAAGAAGTCTGTGCTCAAAAGGAGGGGGAAGCTGGCTGGCTGGCTGGCCAGCCAGAGAGGGGATTTGGAGAAGTGGGGACACCCTGGACTCCAGCACATTAAGGAAGTGGCTATCGAAGTAACTCAGGAACCGGAGGAGGGAAAACGGGCAGTTGGCTCCTCCCTCCCTCCCTCCTGTCCCCTCTTGCTGATTCCGTGGGGGTCTCTGGCCTCTTCCGGGCTGGGCCTCGTCTCCCCAGGGGAGTCTTCTCAAGTTCCTCCTGGGCAGCTGCTGGTGTGCGTGTGTGTGTGTGTGTGTGTGTGTTTGGAGGTGTCCCAGGGCCCGGAAGGTGGCCTTGTCAGGCATGCCTGTCCCCTGCCCCCCCCCTTGCAGGCTTCTGTGCTCTTCTCAAGGTGGTTGGGGGGGCACAGCCTCACCGGAAGGAACATTGGGGCCCCTGCTCCTCGTTGTCTTTCAGGTCCCTTGGGGTGTGCCTCCGAATCCTCGGAATTCCTGCAAGATGAAAGGCAAGAAGGAGGCAAGTGGAAACCGCCAGGGAGTTGAATTCAAGGCGCCCCTATTTTGGGCAGGGTGCCCCCCTCCCTTTTGCAGTGGGATGAGGCCCTCCAGAGCGCCTGTGCCTGCCCACCCTCTGCTGACCTGGGCCCGGGGTGGGGGAGGGGGGTTGAAAGCCTGTGTGGGTCAGCATCCTGTACTTGCTAGCTTTGCTTCTGGTCCCCCCAAGTGACCCTCCCTTCTAGTTTTCAGCTGGCCCACAGCTGTCTGTGGGCCCCAGGACACCCTTGGTGTTCGTGTGCTGCTTTCTCCCCCGTTGGTCTCCCGTGTTGCTTGCTCCAGTGGGCAGGACAGGGAAGCCCCCTCCCCCAGTTCCCAACACAGTTGGCCTCCAAGCCATGCTTCAGCCAGCTTCCTGGTGCTCACTTCCATCTCCCGCCTCCCTGCTGGGCTTCTGGCTGTTCTCTCTTCCCCTGGTGCATGCAACTCTGCTACTCAGAGGAGGCAGGAGGGCTGCTGTGTAGACCTGCGGGGCTGGGCTGTGGGCATCCTGAGCCAAGATGGAAATGCCCTGGATCATGGCCATGAGAGCTCCCAGGGAGTGGAGGCACGGCATGTCTGAGCATCTGATGTCCTCCAGGGCTGTGGTTTGCAACTGGTGGGGGGACGACTGGGCAGCCACCCCCTAGGCTGTGCCTGAGCCAAGACATCCGCACCGCCATTTCTTCCCCGAGGGGGGGTGTTTGAGGTATTTGGGTGATAACACTGGCCTTTGTGATGAGAGACACAAGGCACTTTGAGCCCCTGGAAGCCTGGCGGCACTGTGGAGCAGGGGTGCTGAGGGCTGTCATCTTTCCGCAGGCTGAATGCCACAACTTTGTCCGGATCTTGGAGTTTGCCAACAAAACGCACCTCTTTGTCTGCGGGACTTTTGCCTTCGACCCACAGTGCGGTTTCATTGTGAGTGGCAGCCGTGGCGATGGGGGTGGGCAGTCAGAGCTGCAGTTCTCCTTCCAACTGCGAATGCGGGGGGGGTCTGCTGTGGGGGGGGGGCTTTCCTTCTCCTGCCCCTCACACTTGCCAGGAGACTAGGAGCAGGCAGCCAAAGCCAAACCCTGATCTTGCCCCTTGAAGAGATTGATGAATACGTCGACTACACCAGGTCTAGGGTTTGGCCAGCTGTTTTCTGTGTCCTCTGTCTAAGCCCCAGCCGAGCAAAGTCGCTGTGTCTGCAGCCTTTTCTGTAATCACGACAGCCCTGGGTGCCAAGCTATGGGGTCTGGGGTGCTGCTGGGGGTTGCCTTCTAGGGGGAAGGGGGCAACTTCTCCCCCGTTACCCACCCCCTCTGTAAGTGATGGAAGAAATCTTTGGTTTCTTGCAGAAAGTGAGCGATTTCCGCAGTGTGGAGAGCCTGGAGAGTGGCAGAGGGAAATGCCCTTTTGAGCCCCTGCAGCCATCCGCGGCCGTCATGGCGGGTATGCATTCTGGGGCAAGGGCACATCCTGGCAGTGCACTTTGCAAGGGTCATTCAACCAAGCACATGTGGCTCCCACAGACCTTGGGCCAGGGGCCAGTTCCCTCCCCACTGACCTCTGGTGGGGCTGCAGAAGGCTGACCACTGTGCCTCCTGGACGGCCCTGCCCGTGACTCTCTTCCTCCCAGGTTATGAAACTGCTGCACCAACTCCGGTGTAAAGGAGGCTGGCAAAGAGGATCCAGGAAAAAATGGGGGTTTTCTCGTTCGGGGGGGGGGGAGTTTTCTGAAGTTTTTTGCTCACTCTCAAGTCAGAAATATTCAGAAGTGCTATTTTAATAACAGGCAAACAATGGGGGTAAAGTGGCTAGAGTTTTGAATGAGGGCTGGGGAGACCCCAGTTCAAATTCATAGAACCATAGAGTTGGGAGGGGCCATAGAGGCCATCTAGTCAAACCCCCTGCTCAATGCACGATCAGCCTAGAGCATCCCTGACAAAGTGCTTGTTCAGCTGCTGCTTGAAGACCACCAGAAAGAGGGAGCTCACCACTTCCATAGGCAGCTGATTCCACTGCTGAGCAACTCTTACTGTAAACAGTTTTTCCCTAATATCCAGCCAGTACCTTTCTGCCCACAATTTAAACCCATTGTTGCGAGTCCTGCCCTCTGCTGCCAGCAGGAACAGCTCCCTGCCCTCTTCTAAGTGACAGACCTTCAAATCCTTAAAGAGAGCAATCCTGTCCCCCCTCAACCTCCTCCGGACTGGACGTTCCCAAGTCCCTCAGCCTTTCCTTGCAGGGCTTCTGGGTCTCCAGGCTCCTGATCCTCCTTGTCGCTCTCCTCTGCACCTGCTCAATTCTGTCCACGTCCTTTTTGAAGTGAGGCCTCCAGAACTGCACACAGTACTCCAAGTGAGGCCTGACCAATTTGGTGCACAGGGGGACTATGGCATCTTGTGACTCCTGCTTGCCATAAAACGTACCGGGTGCCCTTGTGCCGTCATACTTTCACAACCTAGCTTACCTAACAGAGTTGTTGTGAGGGAAAAATGGGATAGGGGAGAAGGAATGTGGAGCCTGCTGGATTAGACCAGGGTCCCTCTAGTCCTGAGCGCAGGGGCTGCACAGCAGGCAGCCAGTGGCCCTGGAGGGCCAAGCAAGCAGGGCACCATGCCGCCACTGCCACCTCCGGGCACCTGGTACTCAGGTGTGGGCTGCCTCGGCCATGGCTCAGTGGCAGAGCATCTGCTTGGCACGCAGAATGTCTCAGGATCAACCCCCAGGGGCATCACCAGTGAAAGAGACCAGGCAGGTAGGTGATGTGAAAGACCTCAGCCTGAGACCCTGGAGAGCTGCTGCTGGTCTTAGTAGACAATACTGACTTTGATGGACCAAGTGGGGGGGTCTGATTCAGTGTAAGGCAGCTTCATGTGGGTTCATGTGTACCCATGTTCAACTTGGTCTGTGCATTGCTGGCCACTCACCTGATTGGGTGGGACCCTCCTGCAGCTTTTCACAGTCTGCCTGAATATTTTCGTCTTGTCTGCAGACTGGGCAGCCACACTGCTCAGTTCCAAATCCTTTATGAAGAAATGGTATCACACCAGCTCCAGTATTGGGGAGGGCTGAGGAAACCCCTTGTCAGGACCAACATGGACTGATTCACTTCTGTTTCTCCAGTCTCAATCTCCTTCTGATTCCTTGGTTGGGGTCTCCCTTTTGGTTGATGATTCAGCCAAGGAATAGAAAATCTTGAACAATTTCAGTCTCTTCATCATCAACCTAAGAGTTGTGTAATTCCTCTGTAGTCATTACTTTTGTCTTCTCGATGTTCAGCTGCAATCCTGCTTTGGCACTTTTCACTGTTTTCAGTCAGTCATGTGGTATAATTTGTACATCTCGGACTGTTGATGCTCCTTCTGTTGATTTTCACTCAATTTTTATCTAAATCTAGTCTAGTTTTTTGTATGTTCTGCATATAGATTGAACTGACAGGAAGATAAAATATGTCCCTGTCGGACACCTTTGCCAATCGGAAGCGCTTCTGTTTCTCCCTATTCCGTCCTAACCATGGCTTCTCGTCCGGAGTGTCGGTGTTGTGACACACCCATTTCTTTTAAAACTAACCGTAGCTTTTCATGATCCACATAGTCAAAACCTTTGCTGTGATCTATGAAACACAAGCTGATTTTCTTCTGTAATTCGTTGGTATACTCTGGTAACCATTGTGAATTTGCAACATGATCTCTAGGGCCTCTTCCGTTTCTGAATCTGGCTTGAACATCTGGCATTTCTTGTTCTATAAATGGTGAGAGTATTTGCTGTAAAATTTTGAGCATTACTTTGCTTGCATGGGAAATCAATGCCACGGCTTAATAGTTGCTGCAATCTCTGACGTCTCCTTTTTTCAGAATTGAAATGTAGTTTGAATGTTTCCAGTATGTGGGCTATTGTTTTGTTTTCCATATTTGTTGGCATAGTCTTGTTAAGATTTTGATGGGCTCAGTTTGTGTAGCTTGAAACAGCTGGATTGCTAACCCATCTCCTCCTGGTGATCAGTTTCTCCCAAGTGCTTTGAGTGTGAGTGCTTTGACTGTGACTTTCGCTTCGTTTTCTAAACTTTCTGGCTCTTCAAAAGATTCTTCTTGGAGGGGAATCATAGAATCATAGAGTTGGAAGGGACCACCAGGGTCATCAAGTCTAACCCCCTGCACAATGCAGGAAATTCACAACTACCTTCCCCCCAAACACACACCCCTAGTGACCAGAAGATGGCCAAGATGCCCTCCCTCTCATCATCTGCCTAAGGTCACAGAATCAGCATTGCTGACAGATGGCCATCTAACCTCTTCTTAAAAACCTCCATGGAAGGAGAGCTCCTGAGGAAGCCCGTTCCACTGAGGAACCACTCTAACTGTTAGAAAATTCTTCTTGATGTCTAGACGGAAACTCTTTTGATTTAATTTCAACCCGTTGGTTCTGGTCCGGCCTTCTTGGGCAACAGAAAACAACTCAGCACCCTCCTCTATATGACAGCCCTTCAAATACTTGAACATGGTTATCATATCCCCTCTCAGTCTTCTCTTCAGGCTAAACATACCCAGCTCCTTCAACCTTTCCTCATAGGAGTTGGTCTCCAGACCCCTCACCATCTTTGTTGCCCTTCTCTGGACGCGTTCCAGCTTGTCTACATCTTTCTTAAATTGTGGTGCCCAAAACTGAACACAGTACTCTAGGCGAGGTCTAACCAGAGCAGAGTAAAGCTATACCATCACTTTGCGTGATCTGGACACTATGCTTCTGTTGATGCAGCCCAAGACCGCATTTGCCTTGTTCAGTGTTCGGTCTACTAAGACCCCAAGATCCTTTTCACACACACTCCTGCTCAGACATGTCTCCCCCATCCTATAATTATGCATTTTATTTTTCCTACATAAATGCAGAACTTTACATTTGTCTTTGTTGAAGTGCATTTTATTAGTTCTAGCCCACTTCTCCAGCCTGTCAAGATCATCCTGCATCTTGGCTCTGTCTTCTACCATATTTGCTACCCCTCCCAATTTAGTATCATCTGCAAATTTAATAAGCATCTCCTCTATTCCTTCATCCAAATCATTTATAAAGATGTTGAACAACACAGGGCCCAGCACAGATCCCTGAGGAACTCCACTAGTCACTTCCCTCCAAGTGGATGAGGAACCATTAACTAGCACTCTTTGGGTACGATCTGTCAACCAGTTGCAGATCCAGCTAACAATAATAGGATCTAAACCACATTTTCCCAATTTGTCAACTAGAATACTATGTGGAACCTTATCAAAAGCCTTACTGAAGTCTAGATAAACTATGTCTACAGCAAAATATTGTCGAAGGCTTTCACGGTCAGAGTTCATTGGTTCTTGTAGGTTATCCAGGCTGTGTAACCGTGGTCTTGGTATTTTCTTTCCTGACGTTTTGCCCGCAGCTGTGGTAGGCATCTTCAGAGGAGTAACACTGAAGGAGAGACACTGTCCTTCAGTGTTACTCCTCTGAAGATGCCTGCAACAGCTGCGGGCGAAATGTCAGGAAAGAAAATACCAAGACCACGGTTACACAGCCCTGATAACCTACAAGAACCTATGTCTACAGCATTCCCCTGATCCAGCAAGGAAGTAAGTTTCTCAAAAAAGGAGATAAGATTAGTCTGACATGACTTATTCTTGAGAAATCCGTGCTGGCTCTTAGTGATCAGATCCATCCTTTCTAAATGCTCAAGGACTGACTGTTTGATGATTTGTTCGAAAACTTTTCCTGGAACTGTCATCCTTTCATCCCTTCTGTATGGCTCTTCAGTGTATTGTTTCCCTTTTTATTTTCTCCAGATCAGATCATGTCTTTCCATGCTGATCGTTCTGCATCCCATGCCTTCAAAAGTACTTGCGGGTGTGAATTGTCCTCCACAACAGATCCCCCTTGAGCCGTGACACTCGTGAGGCAGCCTTGATGCGAGTCCCTCTTTCTCCTAGCTGAACCAACATCTCTGGATTGGAGGCCTTGGCAGAGCAGGATTGGGAAGGGCCCCCCAAAGTCCCTTCTTCACTGAGGCATTTGCTGCAGGGGTTTCTTAAGCATACTTTTTAAAAAGAGCCCCCCCTCTCCCCCAGGGCAGCAGCTGAAGCATCCCCAGAAATCCTGCCCTCTGCTCTGGCCGCTCTCCCTCCTCCCTCTGGCTGATCCTTCCACCTGTAGGCATAAACTGGACCCCTATCCACATGGGTGGAGCCCTGTGGGGTTTACACATTACTTATTTGAGCGTCCTGCTCGTCTTCAGTCTCATTTTTCTCCTGGGATTCAAGTCACCATGACTCCAATTGAGGTAGGATTTGAACTCTGCACTCGATCCACATTTGCCCCAACATTCACTCCTGTCCTTCCCTGGGATGGTTCTCTCACCGTCTAGATGGCGCCCTGTATGCAGCCACAGTCAACAACTTCCTGGGGACTGAGCCCATCATCTCCAGAGCCACAGGAAACCCCGCAGAGTTGATCCGGACAGACACTTCCGTGGCATGGCTGAACGGTGAGTCAGCAGCTGCCAGCTTCAGTGGGGGGTGGGGTGGCGGCCCAGTGCAGCTTTGCCGGGGAAGGGGGTCCCACGGCAGATGGCATCTCTCTCTCCCTGTCTCCCTGCCCAGATCCTGAGTTTGTGGCCTCGGCTTTCATACGGGAGAGCAAGAACGGTGAAGATGATAAGATCTACTTCTTCTTCACGGAGACAGCTCGGGAGTACGACTTCTATGAGAAAGTCAAGGTGGCTCGCGTGGCCAGAGTCTGCAAGGTAGGCAAGGCCTGTCGGGGTGCCCTCTTGGACGGGATGGCTTCTTCAGGGGCACACACCCTGCCCTGGTGCTGAGCTGCTGCTGGTCTTCCACATGGAAAGGGCCTTTTGTCTTCTTTCAGGGCACAGCCCTCTGAATTTCCTCTTGTATTCATGGAAGACACCTCCCTTTGCACCCAACCCCAAGCACAATCCATTCTGTGTGACCTACGGGCCACACCCCGACTATAGAAGGGAGTGCCTCCCCCACCCACTTAATTGCTCATCCATCTCCAGGGGGACTTGGGAGGCCAGAAGACCCTGCAGAAGAAGTGGACCACCTTCTTGAAGACTCGGTTGGTGTGCTCGGATCCAGAGACCGGAACCGTCTTCAACATCCTCAAAGACATGGTCACTCTGCCCTCCGCCAACTGGACGGGCACCACCTTCTATGGAGTCTTTGTAGCCCAACGGTGAGCAGGCCATGTGTGTGTGTAAAGTGCCATCAAGTTGCAGCCAACTTATGGCGACCCCTTTTGGGGGTTTTTTAATGGCAAGAGACTAGCAGAGGTGGTTTGCCAGTGCCTTCCTCTGCACAGCAACCCTGGTATTCCTTGGTGGTCTCCCATCCAGATACTAACCAGGGCTGACCCTGCTTCGCTTCTGAGATCTGACGGGATCAGGCTAGCTTGGTTGGGAAAAACCTGGAGATTTTGGGGGTGGAGCCTGAGGAGAGTTGGGTTTGGGGAGGGGAGGGACTTCAGTGGGGTATAACGCCATAGAGCCCCACCTTCCAAAGTGGCCATTTTCTCCAGGCTAACTGTTCTCTGTCTCCTGGAGATTGGTTGTTATAGTGAGAGATCTCCAGTCTCTACCTGGATATTGGCAACCTTAGCTGGCCACCCAGCAGGGCCTGTGGGAGGGAGATTATGTGTTGGGTCTGTGGGGGGCGGGTTTGCGCTTTGAATGAGGTGGGTGTCTGCCAGTTACATTGTTATCCCCTCATTCCTCCAAGGAGCTCTCGTCCCATTTTTGTCCTGACAACCCTGTGAGGGAGGCTAGGCTGAGGGGGTGTGGCTGGCCCAAGACCACCCAGCGAGCTTCCGTGGCACATGTGGGGATTCGAACCTAAGTCACCCCCCCACCCTATTTGAAAACTGGCTCTTGCCTTAAATGGAGAAAAGCCTGGGGTTTTGTGACGGCTGCTGTGAGGCAGTCATCACACAGAGACCTCAGGCTATGAAGGGCTTTTGTGAAGCTGGGGAGGGGGGGCTGCTGCTTACTCTTTTTCGCACCTCCACCCAGGATGTGGTCATGAGTAGCCACAGCTTGCTTGGAAACCCCACAGAGATGCTACACAGAGGCAGGATGTGGTCCGTGCAGCATCTCAGCATCTGACGGGGTGGGCGAGCAAGGGTGGGTTTCTGTGGGTTTGTGCCTCTGCTGCTGCTGCCTGTGCTGCTGCTGCTGGAGGGTTGATGTAACCCGCCCTGGAATATACTAGAGGGAAAAGCGGATGAGAAATGTTTTATTTATGTATCTATTTAAAACATCCCGCCCAATTAGGGTCACCAAGGTGGCAACCAGTTAAAAATACATTAAAAATCAAGGGTGTGTGTATGTATTTAAACAGTAATTAAAACATAAACAGGAACTGTCTATAAAAGAACATCAAACAAAACAAAGAAGTCTTCCCCTGCAGATGGAAGACAGTGATTAAGGGAGATGGATTAATCTTCCTAGAGAGGGGCCGTGGCTCAGTGGCAGAGCCTTTGCTTGGCATGCAGAAGGTCCCGGGTTCAATCCCCGGCAGCATCTCCAGTTAAAAGGACCAGGCTGTAGGTGATGGGAAAGACCTCTGTCTGAGACACACTGGAGAGCTGCTGTACAAGACTGATGGACGAAGGGTCTGTTTCAGTGTAAGACAGCTTAATGAGACAGTTCCACATTTTTGGTGCCATGACCAAGAAGGCCCTTTCTTGGGTTGCCCCCCTCTAGCCTCAGCTGGCAGGGGCAACTGAAGCAGGGCTTCCAAAGATAGAAACATAGAATCATAGAGTTGGAAGGGGCCAGACAGGCCATCTAGTCCAACCCCCTGCTCATCCCAGGATCAGCTTGGAGCATCCCTGACAAGTGCTTGTCCAGCCTCTGCTTGAAGACGGCCAGGGAGGGGGAGCTCACCCACCTTCCCTAGGTAGCTGATTCCACTGTCCAACAACTCTTACTGTAAAAAAGTTTTACAAATATTTATGGCCCACTTTTTTGAATATGTGGGGTCAAGGCTGCTCACAACCAGAACAATAAAACCGGGCACAGTACAAAGCTCAGACAGGGTCTCTCCCCTGTTGCAAGAGGCATCACTCAAGCCCCATTAGAAGCGCCGCCTGGCAGCTCTTCCGGGGCACCTGCTATTTTGTCTACCTCAAACTCTTGTATTTTTCTTCTCCAAGGGACCACTTCTGTGGGCTGAGCTGTGTCCCCCGGGGCTCCCTCCTGGCTCACCTTTCTTGTATGCCAAGCAGACGTCTTGCCAGCCCCGAGCACATGGTTCACGTTTAGGAGAGGAGAGATGGGCATGAATGGCAGGAGGGAACTCAGGAGCCTGCATGCCATCTGGGCAAACATCCCCATAGATGGCATAAGCTAGCCAGGGGGAAAGGTCTGGCAGAACAGTCGGGCAGAGGGCCTGCAGCGCCTCCAGGAGCCAGGGCTGAGGGCAACAGGTGCTCAGTCCCAGAGTAGCAGCGGATCTCCCTCTTCCCCTCTTGCAGGCATGAGGGAACAGGCTCTGCCATTTGTGCCTATAGCATGGAGACGATCCGCAGCGCCATGGACGGGCAATTCAAAGAGTTCAAGCGGGATTGCGATACAAGGACACAGGATGAAGTCCCTTTCCCGCGGCCAGGGGCAGTAAGTCACCAGGACCCAGGAGCGTGTGTGTGTGTGGGGGGGAGAGGGTTCCAGCCACTTCCTAACGGCCTTTCCTTCTTCGCAGTGCATCACCAGCAGCACGAAGCTGGCTGGCTTCAGGTCCTCGCTGGCCCTCCCGGACCGCGTCCTGACGTTTGTCCGTGACCATCCGCTCATGGAGCAGCCGGCCTCCCCTCTGCAGAACAGGCCCATGTTAGTGAAGCTGGACACACGCTACCGCCGGCTGGCAGTTCACCGAGTCAGAGCGCTCTCTGGGCAGGAGCATGAAGTTCTGTACCTGGGGACAGGTGAGGGGGCTGCGGCAGGTCTGTGTGCTTCTCAGTCAGGTGTGGATCACGGGGAGACTTTCTCATGAGATATGTGCTGTGGAGGGGGTTGTGGCCAGGGAGGGATTCTGGGATGCCAAGAAGTGCTGGGGGGGGGGCTGTTATGGTAGGAAGGGGGGGGTGAATGCTGCCTTTCCTTGCTGGGAAACTCCCTTAGACCAAGTTTTCCCTGGAAATTACCGTGGTAACCCGCTGCCACCACTCAGGACCTCTTGAGAAACTCTAGACTGACCTGCTGAGACGGCTGTCTGCCAGTGCAGTACTAGAGCAATAACAAAATAACACCAACCCGGTAGCACCGGTGTTGTCTAGGAAGCAATTATGAGAAATACCCCAGAGAAATGGATTGTACTAAGTGAAGCCAAAAAAAAGTCCGTAAAAAAAGGTTTATTGTAAAAAAAAGAAAAAAACTTAAGGGAAAAGGTGGTTGGATTCGAAAGGGAGTGGGAAAAAGCAAAACAAAAATACAGGGAAAAGCACACAGCAGCAGTAGCAATGAAATGCAAATGAAAAGCAATACAGTTGCACAAACTAAGCTAAACACGTTACCTATGTATGCTGTAGCTGATTCCTCAGAGCCTGTGCAGAGTTCCCATGGTAACAAGAAGTTGAAGGAGTCGTTAACCCCTACCCAACTTCCTGAGGACCCAGTACCCACTGAAGCTTGAAAACAAGGGGAAATCCCAAATGTCCAGATACTTATGCTAAACGGAGTTGGGCCTAAGCCAGGCTCCTTTCTAAGACTGACAAGCGGATTCCTCCATTCCCACGCAAACCCCCATCTCTGATGTCAGAGGCTGCTTTTACCAGTCAGGGCCAAATCCTGTCTCCGTCAAGCAGCAGGTGACGGCTCCGAACGTCCCTGACAAATACCTGGTCTGGTCTACACCGGCTCGTCCTTTGTCCAAGAGGGATTAAGTCTGCCAGGATGGTCCAATGTGGGACGGACCCGAATACCTGTCTTGTGATGCAGTCCAGGGTCCCAGGCGCTCTAGGTAGCCCCACACCCCTGAGCCTCGGCCGGTTTTCGGATTTCTGACACGGGCTGCTCAGGTTGGCTGCGAGGGGTGTTGAAAGTCATCTCCCCCCCCCCCCGACTGACCTGCCCTCTTCCTCCCCCCCCCCCCCACACAGAGGATGGACACTTGCACAAGGCTGTGAAGATTGGCCCTGAAGCTTCCCTTGTCGAGGACTGGACACTGTTCACGGAGCATCAGCCGGTTCAGAACCTGCTCGTCCATCAAGTGAGGCCTTTGGGGAGGGGTTTCCTCCTCTCCTGACGAAAGGCTGCCTCCCCTGGTGCTGGGGCTTGTGGGACCTTTTGTGGAAGACATGACCCTGCTCCCCCCCGCACAGGCTGTCCTTCCCCAGCCGCTTGGCTCCATCCTGCCTGTGTTGGGGCCCTTCAGCCACACTTCTCGGGAGGCCCAAGAGCCCATCTCCCCTGTTGCTGGCCAGGAGCCCGAGACCCCGCCTGGTGACTCCTGGTTGCCCCCCTTGCTGAGGATGGCCCAGGGGGAGGGCAGTTGGAAGCCTGTGCCATTCTGCCCCAGCGCTCCTTTCTGAAGGCCTGGGAGCCCCGGCAGCAGGTGTGGAGGAGGGGAGCCTCCTGGTTGCTGCTCAGCCCCCCCACCCTGGTCAACATGGGGCGGTGGCCTCTGCGCAGCAATGTCACCCTTGCCAACAAGTAGCACGCTGTAATGCGGGGAGGGGGCTTGTGGTTGAGCTGGTGTCTCCTGTGTCTCTTTGGAGTGGGGGGGTCTCCTGCAGGAGGAGCCACAGCCAACCTTTTCTGGCTCAGTTGCCGAGGGACTGGCACCCCCCCCCCTCGGCCTGCAATTGCCCATACTCCGCCACTGAGAGGGAAAGATGCTGTCCCCCATCTACCGCAGCTCTGTTTGCGTGGCGCTTGTACAGTGGAGGTCAGTTTCTGAAGCCAGGCTCAGCGCAGAGTCAGAGTAGAGGACCGTCCCTCCCTTGTGCTGCCTTGCACCACCACCTGCGCCTCGGATCCTGACCTCTTGCGTGGAGTTGACTGTAGCCGGGCCCTGTCTTCCCTGCAGGACTGGCTGTATGTGGCCTCTGACAGTGAAGTTACCCAGATCAGCACCTCTAACTGTGCCAAGTACCAGACCTGCCCAGACTGTGTTTTGGCCAGAGACCCTGCATGTGCCTGGAGCAAGGAGTTGGGGGCATGCAGAGACCACCACGGGCACGCGGGGTGAGTGGCACAAATGGGCAGCAGTGCCCTCTGCTTGCAAGAGTCTCACACCAGGATCCCAGGAGGGCTGGCTGCTTGCCTGGGGCTGGTCCTCAGGGCCATCTTGGGCTCATGGGCATCAGAGAAACTGACCCTTCTGCCAGCTGGGGGGAGGCAGAGAGCAGGAAGGAGATGGCGGGCGGCGGGTGGGCTCAGGGGAGTAGCTCCAAGAGCTATGTTTTTCTCTTGCACCAGGGGATGGACGGGGAGGGCACGGAGCCCCCCCCCCGACCCGTGGAGGGCTGGAGGCTGCCCCTCCTCTTTGACTGGGAGCCAGAAAGGGGCCTGCCCTCCACTCTTTGTTTATCTTCTCAGGCTGCTCCAGGACCTCACAGCGGTGAATGTGCTGTTGCTGTGTTCTCCAGAGAAGGAAGGTATGGAACGCAGAAGGCCTTCGTATTGGCTTCAAGCCCTTCCGATCCAGACGAGCAATCTCTGGGGGTGGGGGCAGCTTCCCTTATTCAGCCACGGCTGCAGGGTGGGCCCAGGCAGGAAGCTTTAGGGAAGAGAAATTATGAAGGGAAGGCGTTAGAGCAGTGTGTGCGTGTGCATGCGTGCTAAAGCATCTATATTCTGCCTGTCTTCCATACCAAAGTGGAATACAAGGTGGGCCCCAACTTACATGGAACAAAAATACAGCAGCCCAACTCCAAAAAAACCCGGTAAGGAGGAAAGCGCAAGAAGCCTGCCCAGAGCAACCCCCCCCCCCGCCAGACACATCACACCCCACTGAGCGATGGTGAGTGGGGATGTTTGGGCTCAGAGGTCCCCACCGCTAGATTTCCCCCACCTCCGTCACTGGTGGTCTGGAGGTGTGGGCTGCCTCGGTTCCTGCTGATGCAGCTCAAACGAAGCCTCTGGCGTCCTCGGGGCTTTTCAAAAGGCCTGGAAATGGGAGTGGCAGATGAATTAATGTGGAACTCATTGCCACCAGAGGGCAATCTGGCCCCCAGTTCAGAGAAAATCAGGTCAGGTGGGAAACTCAGCAACTTCTGAGAACGTCTGTCTGTTGGCTTAGGGCTGACGGAGGGTTTCAATCCTTGCCTGGATTCCCTTGGGCATTTCTCTCTTTCTCTCTTCTCCCTGGCAGAGGCGCTGCCCATTGTTGAAGTGCCAGCACCACTGACTGCCCGCCTGGTCCTGCCCTGCAGCCCTCGCTCCGCCTGGGCCAGCTGTGAGTGGCAGAAACCCTCCCCGGATGCTGCCCTCTACGTCTTGCGTGGCGATGGGCTGGAGCTGACTGTGACAGAGGCCACGCTGGGGGAGTACGCATGCTGGTGCGCAGAGGCCGGCGTGAACAGGCTGGTGGCCGCCTACAGCCTGGTGAGCACGGACCGGACCGGCCCCAGTGCCTCCCGGTCAGGTGAGCGCAGCTACGGCGTCCTGGTGGGCGTGTTCTGCTTCATCCTGGGCGTGCTTGTCAGCAGCGGCTGCCTCCTCCTACATGAACGGCGGAGGCGGGAGCGCCTGCAGCGGGAGCTGATCTGCCGGGAGCGCAATGGGCTGGACCTGATGCAGTCGACCACCACCAGCTGCAGCCACGAGCCACAGACCCCAAGCTCCCCAGAAGACGAGCGCCACCCGCTGGCCACAGCCAAGAAGAACGGCAGCCTCAATGGCTACCCACACCTCTACATCAACGAGCTGGACACGGAGCAGGCCCGCATCTACTTGACGGGGGTGCCCCTAGCCAAATGTGACGAGACCTCCATCTAGAAAGGCCTTGTGCTCTTGCTCTCGCTGGGCCCCCTGTGGGGCCTGCCCCTCTCAGCAGGAGAGGCCCAAGAAGTCACGGGTCTGCTTCCATGTGCTCCACTTGCCAGACCCTCCTCCGCCTGGGCTGGAGCGTAGGGGGCATGGCCAGGCTAGGGGGCCTCGGGTATGTTTCCAGAGGGATACCACTAGCAGCCGAGAACCCAGACCAAAGGCGGTCCTTGCAGAGCGGGCCAGAGGGCTTCTAGGCTGGCCCTGCTCTAAACTCTTCCACGCTTGGTGGAGAGCCGAGGGACTTTGGGCCAGGCCACGTGGCTGGTGGCAACGGACTGTGCACTTGGTCTGACATCTGCTGGACTGCTGCCCTCCCTTCCCAGGATCCCCTCCTCCACCTCGCTCTTTGGGGGCCTCATGCTGTTCCTAGGCAGCCAAGACCGTCACGGGAACCCGATTTCCCTGGAGCCCCACTTGTCTGCGAACTGACGGCAGGCAGGCTGTCCAGCAAAGAGCATCTCCCCCCACCCCAGAGCTGCCCAGTCCCCCTCCTGGCTACCTCCACACCAGTCTATGCAGCCAATTTTGCCCCCTTCCCAGGCTTATTCTGACCACTTGGAAATGTGAAGGAATGTGCAGATGGGAGTCTCCTGTCGCCAACTGGTTGAGATCTTGTGGAAGGTGTTATTCCCTGCTTTGGAGAGAGGCCACGCCTCCCTGTCTGCATTTTGCTCTCCCTCCCCCCAGACACACACCTCTAGCGCACTGGCTGTTTCCTTCCCCTCCCCCTGTTCTGGTGGCCCTTGAACAAGAAGCGGGGGGTGGGTGGGTGGGTTGCACCTTTCTGTGAAACGGGTCTTGTGTCCTCTTAGTGTGGTATTTTTGTTGTTGTACATTTTGTGACTTATTAAAAAACAAAACAAAAGTGAGGAGCCCCCATTGGCTTCAGTTGTGGGATTGCTTGGGGGGGGAGGGGTTGGCTTGCATGCCAGCTGTGGCTTTGTAAGAGGAGGTGGGGGAGTGGTTCCCCAACCCCCAACTCTAGAGAGCAGCTGAACTGCTGGGGGGATGTACTAAAACGAATGACAAGTCAGCCCATTGGAAGCAATGGGAGAGGCTGCCCAGCCCATTGAAGATAATAGGAGCCGGGAATGTTGGTTGACTTGCATTGACTCCATTGAAATACTTTACAGCACAAAAAGAGTTGCAAAGAAAATGTGGAATGGATTTCCCAGTAAGGTTTCTAAACCATTGAGGTGGGGATGACAGATCCCCAAGGAGATTGAAAGCCCCTGGGACTCCCAGAAGTGTTCTGGGGTGGGGATGACTGCCCCTGGGACCCCCAGACGTTTTCTGGGGTGGGGATGACAGCCCCTGGGACCCCCAGAAGTGTTCTAGGGAGGGGATGACAGCCCTCCCAAGTCGATTGAAAGCCCCTGGGACTCAGAAGTGTTCTAGGGTGGGGATGACAGCCCCTGGGACCCCCAGAAGTGTTCTGAGGTGGGGATGACAGCCCCCCAGGAGATTGAAAGTCCCTGGGACCCCCAGAAGTGTTCTAGGGTGGGGATGACAGCCTCTGGGACTCCCAGAAGTGTTCTAGGGTGGGGATGACAGCCCCTGGTACCCCCAGAGGTGTTCTGAGGTGGGGATGACAGCCCCCCAAGGGGATTGAAAGCCCCTGGTACCCCCGGAAGTGTTCTGGGGTGGGGATGACAGCCCCTGGGACCCCCCAGAAGTGTTCTGAGGTGGGGATGACAGCCCCCCCCAAGGGGATTGAAAGTCCCTGGGTCCCCCAGAAGTGTTCTGGGGTTGGGATGACAGCCCCTTGGACCCCCAGAAGTGTTCTGAGGTGGGGATGACAGCCCCCAAGGGGACTGAAAGCCCCTGGGATCCCCAGAACTGTTCTAGGGTGGGGATGACAGCCCCTGGGACTAGCACAAGTTGTCTGGGACTGAACTGACAGCCCCAGGGGTGGAACGACTGCTGGGAGTAGAGTCAGTGTTCTCTATCTTGAAACATAAACTGTACTTTACATTTTGATTAATATTGCAAGACAGAGGAGAGGAATTGAGAGGGCGGTGGGGGAGGGAGGCGAGGGTGGCCGTCGACCCCTCACACTCACCACGCAGAGCCTTGACACCTCTCGCCTCCACCGCTGCAGCCAGGAGGGCGCAAGACGCTCTTCGGCCCCTCCAGCCCTGTGGACAAGGCTTGCTCGAAGGAGTGCCCCTGCGGCACTAGATGCCGCACTCATTTCTTGGCTCTGTCTAATGAGCTGTTCCACCACTTCTGACATGGGCCTGTCCTGGTCGCCTTGCCCAGGGTGGAGACCTGTCTTGGCCGCCTCATCCCAGAACTCATGCTGTCGCACCTGTGTCACCACGTGCCTCTCTGGGGGGATTGCGAGCGATACATTCTCCGCCATGCTCTCAAACAGGTGCACTTTCTCGGCGTCTGTCCAGTTGGACTGTTGGGAAGGGGTGCATCCAGCCTTACTGGCCTCCGCAATCTTCCATGGATGCCTGGGAGCGTGGGAGATAAGGGCCCCTCAGCAGCCCAGGGGCTGTCACCCCCACCCCAGATGACTTCTAAGGGTCCCAGGGCCTTTCAATCCCCTTGGGGTGCTGTCATCCCCCCGCCAAAACACTTTGGGGGTCCCCAGGGGCTTTCAATCCCCTTGTGTGTGTGTTAAGTGCCGTCAAGTCGTTTCCGACTCATGGCGACCCTATGAATGAAAGTCCTCCAAAATGTCCTATCTCTGACAGCCTTGCTCAGATCTTGCAAATTGAAGGCTGTGGCTTCCTTTATTGAGTTAATCCATCTCTTGTTGGGTCTTCCTCTTTTCCTGCTGCCCTCAACTTTTCCTATCATGACGGTCTTTTCCAGTGACTCTTGTCGTCTCATGACGTGTCCAAAATACGACAGCCTCAGTTTAGTCATTTTAGCTTCTAGGGTCAGTTCAGGCTTGATTTGATCTATAACCCACTGATTTGTTTTTTTGGCAGTCCACGGAATCCGCAACACTCTCCTCCAACACCACATTTCAAAGGAATCTATTTTCTTCCTATCAGCTTTCTTCATTGTCCAGCTTTCACACCCATACATAGTAATAGGGAATATGATGGCATGAATTAATCTAGTCTTGGTGGCCAGAGTCACATCCTTACACTTCAAAATCTTTCCTAGCTCCTTCATGGCTGCCCTTCCCAGTCTCAGTCTCCTTCTAATTTCTTGGCTGCAGTCTCCCTTTTGGTTGATGGTGGAGCCAAGGAATAGAAAGGCTTGAACAATTTCAATTTCCTCATTGTCAACCTTAAAGTTCTGTAATTCTCCTGTAGTCATTACTTTTGTTTTCTTGATGTTCAGCTGCAGTCCTGCTTTGGCACTTTCTCTTTTAACTTTCAGCAGTAGTGTTTCAAATCTTCACTATTTTCTGCCAATAATGTAGTGTCATCAGCATATCTCAAATTATTAATGTTCCTCCCTCCAATTTTCACTCCACCTTCATCTAAATCTAATCCTGCTTTCCTAATTATATGTTCTGCATATAGATTGAAGAGATAGGGAGATAAAATACATCCTTGCCTGACACCTTTGCCAATTGGAAACCATTCCGTTTCTCCATATTCTGTTCTAACTGTGGCCTCTTGTCCAGAGTACAGGTTGCGCATTAAAACGATCAGATGTAGTGGCACACCCATTTCCTTTAAAACCAGCCATAGCTTTTCATGATCCACACAGTCAAAAGCTTTGCTGTAATCTATGAAACACAAGCTGATTTTCTTCTGAAATTCTCTCGTACGCTCCAGTAACCAGCGTATATTTGCAATATGATCTCTAGTGCCTCTTCCTTTTCTGAAACCAGCTTGAACATCAGGCATTTCTCGTTCCATATATGGTAACAGCCTTTGCTGTAAGATTTTGAGCATCACTTTACTTGCATGAGAAATTAATGCAATGGTCCGATAGTTGTTGCAATCTTTGATGTCTCCTTTCTTGGGAATTGGAATGTAAATGGATCGTTTCCAGTCTGTGGGCCATTGTTTTGTTTTCCATATCTGTTGGCATATTCTTGTCAAGATTTTGATGGACTCCGTTTCTGTGGCTTGGAATAGCTCTATTGGTATCCCATCTGCTCCTGGTGATTTGTTTCTCCCGATTGCTCTCAATGCAGCTTTCAATCCCCTTAGGGGGCTGTCATCCCCTCCCTAGAACACTTCTGTGAGGCCCAGGGGCTTTCAATCTCCTTAGGGGGGGGCTGTCATCCCCGCCCTAGAAAACCTCTGGGGGTCCCAAGGGCTGTCATCCCCACCTCAGGACGGGTTAGAAACCTTACTGGAAAACCCATGCCACGTTTTGTTTGCAACCGTTTTTGTGCTGTCATGCCTTTCAATGGCGTCCACGCCAGTCCAGCGGCGCTCCCTTCTCCCGTTCTCTTCAGTGGGCGGACTTGTCATTCGTGTTAGCGCATCCTTGAGGCCGAGGTCCGCACGGCGGGCCCTTGGCGGCGGGGGCGGGCGCCCCTCCCAGGCAGGCGGGCGCGGCTGCACGGGCCGGGCGTCTCTGCCGCGTTTCCGGCGGCGGGAGCGGCGCTGAGGCCCCTCCCCCCACCGGCCTGCTCCTACGGGCGGAGGTAGCCGGACATCCGGCGGGAGCTCCTCCCTCCCGTCTCGGCTTCCTCTTTTCTTTCTCATTGGTCCGCTTCGCGCCACGCCTCGCCCCTGTCCTCCTGGCAGCGGCCTCCGCCCCGTTACGTCAGAGAAGCCCGCCATCCTCCTAGGTCACTTGCTGAAGGCGAGCTCCGCGCGTCGGGAAGGCGGAGCTTTCAAAGGGAGGCTGACGTTGCATCGCGCGTCCAGCCAATGAACGACGGGGGGCGTGATGTTCTGCTTCGGCTGCTGTTACCTAGGCGACAGTTTGACGCTGGCGGGGAGCGGCGGAGGGGTGAGCGCGACGTCACGGGGAGGGGCAAAGGGGCGGCCGTTCCCATGACGACGCCCCCCCCGGGTTTGGGGGCGGAAGGAGGTCGGTCGGTCGGAGGCCCGCGGAACTCCTGGCCTCAAGGTGCGGGGGGGGGCGCTTGGAGGGCTTCGGTGTCCGTGGAGGCCGCCCCCCTCCCCCCCGCGGTGTCCTTGAGGAAGGCGGTGAGGGAGGAGGTACAGGGGGGAGGGGAAGAGCCCGAATTCGGGGACCCTCCCCCTCCCCCACGCACACACGCCCCGCCACTCAAATATGTATAGATGCGCGCGCAGACAGGCACGCGCGCGGATTGCACGGATGGGGGCGCCGTCAGTTGGGGGGGGGGGTCGGCGGTAAGAGCCGTGTGCCTCTTGGGGCCCCCCCTCACCCACCCCCCTTAGACGCGCAGCCCCCTCTCCCTCTCCCTCTCCCTCCCATTGCAAAACCCGACTGAGCTCCCCAGAGTCCATTTCTCTTGCGAGGTTGAAATAGATGGGTAAAATGGCTTGATGAAGGTTTTACGTTATTCATATCCCGCCCTCCTCCCCAGTGGGGACCCAAAGTGGATTACATCATTTCTCCTCCATTTTCTCTTCACAACAATCCTGTGTGGTAGATTAGGCTGAGAGTGTGTGACTGGGCCAAAGTCACACACACACACACACACACCCCGCAAGCTTCCACAGCAGAGTGGGGATTCAAACCTGGGTCTCCCGGATCCTGTGAGTGTGTCAAGTGCCGTCAAGTCGCTTCCAACTCAAGGCGACCCTCTGAATCAACGTCCTCCAAGGGCCGGGGCTTCCTTTATAGAGACTCTTGTTGGGTCGTCCTCTTCTCCTGCTATCCTACACTGACACAGACAGCCACTAGACAGCACAAACGTTCCTGCTAGCCATTTACACTTTTCCTCATTCATTTACACTGCAAGGTTCAGTTTATAGAATAAATGTGGGGTAGTTCATCCTCTTCCCTCGAATGTCCTGGTTTCATTGCACAAGCCAGCATCCCGGGAAACCCCCCGCTGTAGAAGGCCGCGCTTAAGAGGGCTGCAAGAGGGACCCCCTTTCCCAACCTAGAGGGACTAGAACAGTGATGGCGAACCTTTTAGAGACCGAGTGCCCAAACTGCAACCCAAAACCCACTTATTTATCGCCAAGTGCCAACATGGCAATTTAACCTGAATACTGAGGCTTTAGATTAGAAAAAAACAACTCATACATTAACATCTTTTGTCTTAAAAGAAAAACACATTAAAAGAGCTTTTTGTTCAGCGGGCCCTTTAAGAGTGGGAAGGGCAGACAGACAGGAACCTCTCTTTCTCCTACTGCAGCCGGGACAGGTTCTCTGTGCTCTCCCCACATTTGCAGAGCAGAACTCTGTGCTGGGGTGACGGCGCGCATGCCCGTAGAAAGGGCTCAGAGTGCCCGATCTGGCATGCGTGCCATAGGTTCGCCACCACGGGACTAGAACAACTGTCCTATGGGGAGCGGTTAAGACGCTTAGGGCTGTTTAGCTTGGAAAGAAGGCGGCTAAGGGGTGACATGATAGAGGTCTATAAAATTATGCATGGTTTGGAGAGAGTGGACAGGGAGACTTTTTTCTCCCTCTCCCATAATACCAAAATGCAGAGTCATCTGTTGAAGCTGGAGGGTGAGAGATTCAAAGCAGATAAAAGGGAGTATTTTTTCACACAACGCATAGTTAAATTGTGGAACTCCCTGCCCCAGGATGTGGTGATGGCTGCCATCTTGGAGGGCTTTAAGAGGGGAGTGGACATATTCATGGAGGAGAGGGGTATTCATGGCTATTAGTTAGAATGGATACTAGTCATGCCGCATACCAATTCTCTGTAGTATCAGAGGAGCATGCCTATTATTTTGGGTGCGGTGGAACACAGGCAGGATGGTGCTGCTGCACTCGTCTTGTTAGCGGCTTCCTAGAGGCACCTGGTTGGCCACTGTGTGAACAGACGGCTGGACTTGATGGGCCTTGGTCTGATCCAGCAAGGCCTTTCTTATGTTCTTATAGTCTAACCTCTATGGGGCACCCAGAGCTTGTGAGATATTCATACAATCATGGAATTGTTGAGTTCGAAGGGACCACCAGGGTCATCTAGTCCAACCCCCTGCACAACGCAGGAAATTCACAACTACCTCCCCTTGCACACCCCAGTGACCCCCTACTCCACGCCCAGAAGATGGAGTCAAGCATAGGAGCAATAGAGCATCTTGCGCAATCAGCTTGGTGCGCACAGCTGCTGCAGGCCCAGGCAGAACAGAGAACCGAGGACAGGGAGCCAGCTTCTGGGCCTGGAGACCTGTTATGGTTCTCCTGATAGGAATGGCCTCAGGGACCTCTCTCCAGGTTCCCTGCTGACTAGTGGGATTGCTAAAATGGCCTCGCTTCCATACATCAGATGAAAGAATCAGCGTTTCCTGGGAAGGGGTGGGGGGGTGGAATGAGCACACATTATCACATAGGAAGCTGTTTTATTGTGAATCAGAGCTTTAGTTTATTATTGTCTACTCAGACTGGCAGTGGCTCTCCAGGGTCTTGGGCAGAAAAGGGTCTTTCACGTCACCTACAACCTGACCCCTTTAACTGGAGATAGACCCGGGGACTGTTTGCAAACCAAGCAGACGCTCTGCTACTGAGCCACGGCCCCTCCCTGAGGAGGGCCTAGGCTCCTTTTGTGCTGGGCAGCTTCACACCGCTTCGCAGGGCATGCCCCAGTGCAGGTGCCATAAGCTCTCCCTAGCTGCTGGATGGTCTTTTTCTGCTCTCCTGCCAGCCAGCTGATAAAAGTGGAAGCCCCTCCCTCCCCTCTCCCTATTAGCTTGAGCTTCCAGAGCAGGACTGATGACTTGCCCTGATGGGAGGAGGGTTAATTCCTGCCTGTCAAAAGGTGGCGCAGGTCTGGCTCTGTGTTCTTTCCAGTTGGCCAGAGTGGGCCGTGGCCACCTACTCAGCTTGTGTTTGCAAAGAAGCCGGTCTCAGAAGGGACTTTGAGCCCCTCAGCCTTTCCATCCCAGACAGCCAATCCTCCCCCCTTCCTCAAGCTTTCTGTCCCTCAGATCTGTGTCCCAGGCAGGAGCACCCATAGCACCCCCCACCCCACTCTGAGACAGAGGTGCCACTCCCTGCCCGTGTGCTGTATGGCGACATTTCCCCTTCTCTCTGTCTCTGTTGCCCTGCCGTTTGGGCACAGGATCCCAGCCCCATGGCGCAGCGGCGGTTGGCGGAGGCCCTGCAACTCTCACGGGACCTTGTGATTATGGAGTGTTGCCCGGACAAGGCAGAGTGGGCAGAGGAGGGGTCCTGCTCGCCCCGCAGCCTGACTGCTCCACACCGAGTCCCCCTCAACAAAGACAGCCATGGCATCTACAGCCTCTGCTTTGCCCCTGATGAGGGGCTGCTGGCAGCTGGCTTTGGAAATGGAGCAGTGCAGGTAAGGAAGGGTTAGGGGCACCCACTGCAGAGTGGCAGGGCATCAGTCAGTGGGGCACCAGTGCCAGCCCTACAGTGGAGGGGTGGGTGGACTGCAGAAGCTTTGGCGGGGAGTCCTCCATGAGCGTCGTCAGAGTCTGGGCAGGGCCAGAACTCCTGGGAAGGGGACTGCAGCCGATGTCTCCTGACTTGGCCAGGAGAAAGCCAAGCTTGTGATTTCATCCGGTAGGTAAATGGCAGGCTACTCTGAGGCAGGCTTCCTTCCTGTGATCAGAGAAGCAAAGCCCTTATTGGCAGAGGGGTGTGACTCTGGGCTCCTGAATGGCCGTTGGCTGCATTTTGCACCTTGGGTCAATCAGGTCCTAGTGATGGGGGGTGGGGGGAGACCGAGGCCAGATCACCTCTTGTAGGGGAATCGTGGCTCGTGTCTCATTGTTTCTCCTCCCCCAGTTGGTGGATGCAGTGACGGGCTTGCCAGGTCCCTCCTTGTCCCCGGGGCACCCCGTGCGCCACGCCATCACTGCCTTGAGCTTCCACCGGCTGAAGCCAGGGCTGCTGTTGGCTGCCGGAGCAGATGGCACAATTTCCATCTACGACTTGCCGTCTCAGTCTCCTGTGGCCTCCTTGACAGGTACAAAGGAGTGGCCTGCTGGGGAGGGGCCCCAGGGTGGGTGAGCAGAGGCCTCCTCCACCTTGATCCAGGATGCAGGAGGAGGGCGGGGGCCTGTACTGCTCAGGAGTTCACCCACATATACCTCTCTCCACCCCCAGAGAAGGAGAATGAGATCAACGCTCTGGACATCTCCCGGGATGGCAGCGCCTTTGCTACTGCTGGCAAAGACCGGCAAATCCGACTCTACGACGGCCACACCAACCAGGTGAGCCCTTGGTGGTGGTGGGGTGGAGGTCCTGTGGGCTGAGGCAGGGAGAGCTGAGGCAGGGAGAGCTGAGGAGGCTGTCAACGTGGCTTTTTCTTTTTCTCTATCATTATGAAGCTCTTCCGCGTCATGGAGGCTCCTGATTTTATGGCCGGGGATGAGTTCACGCCCCACAGTGGTCATTCCCGGCGGATCTTTGCTTTGTGCTTCCATCCCACAGAGTTGCATCTCTTTCTGACTGGGGGTTGGGACAACTCTGTCAAAGTGAGTAATCTACAGAGTGGAATATCTGGCAATATATCCTGCCCAGAGATGGTGGGGGAGGGGGTTTCTGTCTGCTGGGTGTTCAGTCCAGGTTTCCTCTTCTCTCTTGTGAATGTCTTGACTGTGCGCTAGGTGTGGGACAAACGTGTGAACAAAGGGGCACAAGGCATGCTCAATGGACCCCACATCTGTGGCCCAGGTATTGATGTCCAGGTGAGGAGGACGTGTCTGTTTGTCTGATTTTTAACCTGCTCTTGCGCTTTGTCCACCCAGCATGCCTGCTTTTATGTTCTGTAAAGCAGGAATCAATCCCTTCTCAATGTTTGGGCATGGTCTAGGCTCTCTCCAGGCTGATCTGCTCCTGCCAGGGGCCTTCTGTTGGCAGCTCTGTGACAACCAATATGGGGGCAGTGTTAGACTGAAGAAATGGAGTTTACATTCCTCCCACAGCCATGAGGCCTTTGGCCTGTCAGTATTGCCCAGCCTAATCTACCTTGCAAGGTTGTTGGAAGGGCAAAAGGACACGGTGGGAGTTGCTCAGAGCAAGAGTGTGACACGGAGGTACTCCTCAGTGAACACCATTCATTGTGCCGCTCGGAGTGGCCTTGCCCATTCTCTTACTGTGGGCAAGGGTGAGATGGAGATCTTGAACTCACAAAATGCAGCCACGTTGTTTGGTCCACAAGCAGCCGGGGAGCAAGGACGGAGAAGATGGTGTAAGCTGTAGTTGAGGAGGGGCTTGGGGGCGTGCCTTCCCTCTGTTCTCCACGTGCCAGGAAGCCTCGGAGGGGCCATTCCCTCTCCCTGCGACTGACTGATGTCCATCTGGTTCCTCTCCATACAGAGAGATCAGGTCTTGACTGGTTCGTGGGTGCCCCGCAACGCCCTCCAACTGTGGGACTTGCGCATGACTCGGCTGTGGCAAAACCTGCCCTTTCCTGGGAGCCCTACACAGGGAGAATTCCTCTACTCAGCCCGATTCTGCACAGGGAATGTGGTGATGGCTGGTGGCAGCGGCACATGTAGCTCCAGCCTTCTGCATGTCGGCACAGGACAGGTAAGGAGCCCAGGGCTGAGGGGGCGATCTGGCAGGCGACAGACGGCAGCTGGAGACTTTCCTTGGGAGACTTGTCCAGCTGGCCCAGCGTCCTAATGGGCAGCTGCTCCCCAAGGCCTCCTTCCTGAGCATTTCTGTCCTCTGAACTGCCAAAGCCTGTGCTCTACCAATGAGCAATGGCTCCTGCCTGAGAAGGGCTGTGGGGCCTGGCATGTGAAGAGAGGCTCAGCCACCATCTGGCCTGCCATCCATCTCTTCCTCTCTCTCTGTGCTGCTCGCAGTTGGTTGGGGAGATTCACCTGCCCAAGAACAAGCCCGTTCACGTGGTGGCATCAGCGCCCGGAGGACAGCTGGTGGCTGTGGCTGGCGCAGGAGGAAACCTGCACTTTGCAGAGCTGAATTGAACCGAGGCTTCCAGTCAGAGATTGGGACCGCCCGGCATGAGCAGGCCGCACACTTGCCAAGGCAGGGACCTGAGAGTCGCCAGTGCCGGTCAGGGGACTCTTCCCAGCGCCTCCGTGGGGCCTCCAGCCCTTCCTGGCTTTGCCCGAAGCTCTCCACCGGCGCCCCTCCTCCCCTGGGCAGTTTTTCCTCTCCATTACCTTGGACTCGCCCAGCGCTGAGCACAAATCAAGTTTGGGTGGGGGTGGGTGGAGCGGGGGCTTTGCCTTCCCGGTATTTATGCAATAAAAAGCTTTCTGCCTCAGGAAGAGCAGCTGGTGGGATTTGTGACTTGGAATGGAGCACTGTGGAGACCCCCAGCCTGGATGGAGCATCCGAGGAATCCAGACCAAGTAGTTTTCAGTACAGTTCTTTATCATAACGTTGGCACAGAGTGCTCTAATTATGCGGGGGCATCCCAACTCCCCTCAGTTTTAGCTCTCTCCCACCGCTCTTGGTAGGCCACGTGTTTTCTGGGGTCTCTGCGGAGAGGGTGGTGTGGGGTTTCTTCGTACCGTTCTGGAGTTCTTGCCTGAGGGAGGTTTAGGAGAGCTCACCAGCACAAGGATCCAAAAAGTGCTCGGGAGAATAATCAGATGTCCTGGAACCATTTCAAAACCGGCTGTGACTGTAAGTCTGCCATACGTTTCTGTGGCCTAGAGCCCCCCTCCCCTGTCCGATGGCAGGCTCTAGTCTATGGAAACCTGCCAAATTGGGTGAAATGGCAATATGCAAACTGCTGCACCCTCAGCTGTCTTTGCCATCTGGGAGGAAAAATATAAATGGGAATTAGAAAACAAATGTTTTAGTTAACAAAACAAAGACTACAGTCCAAAGAACACTTTCCTGGGAGTAAGTCCATTTAAATAACATGGGCTTACTACTGAATTGATCTACTTAGGCTTGCTCTCAAATTATGTTCTTTGGACAGAAACAGTCTTGTCACAAAATGTAGGACTGCCAGAATATTTGGACATCAAGTTATTAATTTAATTTAAAACATTTCTGTGCCCCCTTTTCACACAACTTAGTGACCCCAAAGCAGTGAATGTTAAAATAGTGTTTAAAATATACATACATGATATTTAAAACAATTAAATAAAGCATAAACACATAAAATACACAAACAGGGAGGAGGGCGAATAAGAGGTCAAGAGATAACATCAAACGAAACAAAAAAGCCCTCACCTACTGCCAGAAGACGAAGATAGAGGGAGACCGACAAATCTCCCTGGGGAGGGAGTTCCAAAGTTTTCGTGCTACAACCAAGAAGGCCCTTTCTTGGGTTGCCATCTGTCTAACTGCAGAAGGCTAAGGCATCTGAAGCAGGGCCTTGGAAAATAACTGGAGCGGACAGGTAGGCCCATGTGGGAGAAAGTGGTCTCAGGTACGCTGGCCCCAAGCCAAGTAGGGCTTTAACAGCCAATACCAGCACCCTGAATTGGGCCTGGAAGCGAACTGGGACCCAGTAGATAGAACAAGACTGGAGTGATATGGTGCCTGACAAAAAGCAAAAAGGGGAAGGAAAGACCCAACCTAAAACCAAAGATGAGTATCCAATGGTTGGGTAGAAAAAGACTCAATTATGTATGGAAATATATTTATTTTAAGGCGCTGACGCCTATGTTAAAAACATTAAATATTATATTAAAAGCACAATGGCAACCAGTACAGGTTGATAAACTAAAGCCACATTCCAAACGCATTTCGGCCCCCTGGCCTTCATCAGTGGTCTAATAACATCACTTATAATGCACACCAGTACATATTACAACATGTATAACAGTATTATAGCAAAATAATAACAACAACCCAGGCACGTATGTAGGAACGTATTCCAATTTGACTTTGTGCCCAATATATTCTTTAAAATTTATCTGGTTGATACTGGAAGGCTAACACAGCCCAGAAAAGAACAAGCAGAAAGCATTTCACAGCAGTGAGCTCTTTCATTTTATAAATTTTACAGAATATATTGGGCACAAAGTCAAATTGGAATACTTCCCTACATACACACCTGGGTTGTTGTTATTATTTTGCCATTGTGCTTTCTTTTAATATAATATTTAATGTTTTAATGTTTTTAACATAGACATCAGCGCCTTAAAATAAATATATTTCCATACATAACTGTGACGTGGTGCCTCCCACCCACTCCAGGCAGCATTCTGGACACAGCATTCTGCGCCGACTGTGGCTTCTGTGCTGTCTTCAAGGGCAGCCGTGCGTGAAGCACACTGCAGGTACTTTGTAACCGTGAAAACACTGAACTCTTGAATAACGTATTATTATCACAGACATGGCATATTACTTACTAAATCATACTTATATCTCGCCATCCCACATCGGGTGGGATATTTATTGTTGTAGATATCTATAGTATATATAAGAATAATTTATGCTGTAGATTGTCGATACATCAAGCAACAAAGTCCAATCTAAAAATCCAAATAAGGTTTATTTTAAATCTTAAAGGTAAAGGTCCCCTGTGCAAGCACCGGGTCATTCCTGACCCATGGGGTGATGTCACATCTCGACGTTTACTAGGCAGGCTTTGTTTATGGGGTCGTTTGCCAGTGCCTTCCCCAGTCATCTTCCCTTTACCCCCAGCAAGCTGGGTACTCATTTTACCGACCTCGGAAGGATGGGAGACTGAGTCAGCCTTGAGCAGGCTACCTGAAACTGACTTCTGTCAGGATCGAACTCAGGTAGTGAGCAGAGCTTGGACTGCAGTACTGCAGCTTACCCCTCTGCGCCACGGGGCTCCAATGTTGTTTATGTGTGTGTGTGTGTGTGTGCCGTCAAGTCGCTTCCGACTCATGGTGACCCTATGAATGAAAGTCCTCCAAAATGTCCTATCTTTGACAGCCTTGCTCAGATCTTGCAAATTGAAGGCTGTGGCTTCCTTTATTGAGTCCATCCATCTCTTGTTGGGCCTCTTTTCCTGCTGCCCTCAACTTTTCCTATCATGACGGTCTTTTCCAGTGCCTCTTGTCGTCTCATGATGTGACCAAAATACGATAGCCTCAGTTTAGTCATTTTAGCTTCTAGGGTCAGTTATTTGATCTATAACCCACTGATTTGTTTTTTTGGCAGTCCACGGAATGTTGTTTATAGCTAGTGTTATATCTAAGAAAACCACAATTGTACATATTTTTATACTGCACATTTTGAGTGAGTAAAACGTCTCCAAAAGCATTTGAGCTACACTAAGGGGAATTTTTCACGAAGCTTTGCTGCGGTTTAAAATCTAATTTGAGGCTCTCCAAATTTTTGATTATTCATTGCAGCTCCGAATTTTCCTGAACCGAGCAATAAAATCCGCATTATGCCCGCATCAACTGAAACCTCTTTTGCGCCGTACTTTTTTGTTACAGCACATTTTTTTGGCTCAGAATTCCATAAAGAAGTTTTGCTTCGGTTCATTTGCCACCGCCCATGATGGGCAATGACCCCTCCCCCAAGAATGGTGATTGGCTGGGGGAGTTTCATGCTTGGTTGAAGACTCCGCCCCTTTTGTTTCAATTTGTGCGTCGGCCAGCAGGTGTCGCTTGCTACGGGAGTGGTCAGCATTGTGTGCCTATTTCAAGTTATTTCCTTTGTTTCAAAAGTCCCGCTGTATTGCTGTATTTAATGAGTTTAAATGCTCAAAATTTCTCAAAGTCCTTGGGGGGAAAAATGTGGGGTTTCTCCTTCAGATATCTAGGAGGAATTATCTACTAGTGAATGCTGTAGTTTTCACACTGCCCCTTTTGAGTAAAGGACTCCTTGTCTTTAACAGAATTTAGTCATGTCTCAAAAGAGAAAATGTTTTGTTGGAGCTTCTTTTCACTGCTCCCCAGAATTATCCTGTTTTTTCCTCTGGGAAAACTTTTGAAAAAGCAAAGCCTCCCCTCCCCAAATCCTGAGTTTTTCCACACACACACACAGCCTTCCCTCTCTAATGAAGGCCCTTTCCATGTGGGTTGTTTGCTGCGGGTTTTCCCCAGCATCATGGTGCATCATGGTGCATTTGTGCAGCATCATGGTGCATTTGTGCACCTCCTGAAATTTCCCTGGCTTGTCTGCAATCTTTCCAAAATCTGCTTTACAGTGAAGTTTTGGGAACGATTACATCAAAACCTGAATGGCTACTGTGTGGTGGGGTGGGAAAGTCCAGGTTTTCCCAGTACCAAGCCCAAAGCAGCCATTTTCCCTCCTCCTGTCCTTGTGGTGACTATTTCTTTCCCACGCCACCAGGGGACTTTGGGGCTTATTTGAATAGGCAATTGAATATTTTATACCAATCTGTGTATCAGAGTCTCTTAATTTACAGTTTCCTTTTAAAAAAAAAAGTCCACGTTTTTTTGTTGTGTGCATATCTGGCAAAAGGCAGATCTCAACAACAAAAAAGGCTAGAGAAGCCCCAGTGGCATGGTGGGGGGGATGACCACTCCTGGGAGGGGGCTAGGGCAGGGAAACGATGCAAAAACCGGCCCCTTGGGAGCCCCGTTGTTGCAATGTTGCATTGGTAGTTGCAGCAGCTATGAGGAGTCTACAGAATCCTGTCCCCATGTGGAAAACACCCAAGAGAGGCGTGCATCTTGAGAGCAATGGTGCCCACTACTATCTTTAATCCATAGTTGCCTCCATCCCAACAAAGTATGGTCTTGGCTGGGAGAACAAAAACAAACGATCTTCCTACCGTACTTTGTACGTGTCCTCCAGTCTTTTAGCAGTGCTAGGCATGGAAGATGCCTTCTTGCATGAGTTCTCATCTGCTTGTCAGAGGCCTGTGAAGGACCTCCAGGGTGACCAACTGGAAAACTGGGGCGTGCAACACGGCTGTTTGATACCCAAGACCAAGACTCTGCCTGGCCTGGTCACCCAGTGGTCCGCAGAGGGGGAGGCGGTCTCTTGATCTGATCCAGCCAAACCTGGAGTGGATTCAGAGGTTTTATTGGAGATGTTGTTGCCAGCCACCACCACCACCCCCGTCTCAACTGCGCACCTTTCACTCTCAGCCTGAATGTGTGTAGTGCGTGAAAAGAGTTTAATATGGTCCAAGACCAGCATAAAAACATACCAGATGTACATACATATCATAACTGCGTGTATGACACTGTGTGTGGCCTTGCGAGCAATTCCTAGCCTCTGCGAGGCAAGCACAGACCATGGGTGGCAATCACTGTGTTTTGCATGTCAAGGTGGAACTTGCTCCAAAAAACAACTCTCAAAGAAGCCTTTTGCTGGGAGAGGGTGAGTTCTGCAAACGGGGGTAAACCATTAAAGCCACACAAGGCTGCAATACTCGGCTGCTCCCTGTACTGCCTTTTAACTGGTAACACAATCACTGACCACTGACGCAATTGAGACTCCAGTGCCGAGTGACAGCTGAGGAACCTCAGTTACAAATATTCCCATTGGTTCAAAACTAGCACTACAGGCCTGTCTTTGTGCAGGTCCCCAGTAGTTCAGTCATAGAATCAGAGTTGGAAGGGACCACCAGGGTCATCTAGTCCAACCCCCTGCACAGTGCAGGAATTTCACAACCACCTCCCCCCCACACACACAGTGCCCAGAAGATGGACAAGATGCCCTTCCTCTCATGAACTAAGGTCATAGAATCAGCATTGCTGTCACATGGCCATCTAGCCTCTGCTTAAAAACCTCCAGGGAAGGAGGGCTTACCTCCTCCCAAGGAAGCTTGTTCCACTGAGGAACCGCTCCGTTAGAAAATTCTTCCTAATGTCTAGACGGAAACTCTTTTGATTTAATTTCAACCCGTTGGTTCTGGTCCAACCTTCTGGGGTAACAGAAAACAACTCGGCACCATCCTCTATATGGCAGCTCTTCAAGTACTTGAAGATGGTTATCAATCCCCTCTCAGTCTTCTCTCCAGGCTAAACATACCAAGCTCCTTCAACCTTTCCTCATAGGACTTGGTCTCCAGACCCCTCACCGTCTTTGTTGCCCTCCTCTGGACACGTTCCAGCTTATCTACATCTTTCTTGAATTGTGGTGCCCAAAACTGAACACAGTACTCCAGTTGAGGTCTAACCAGAGCGGAGTAAAGTGATACCATCACTTCGCGTGATCTGGACACTATACTTCTGTTGATGCAGCCCAAGACTGCGTTTGCCTTTTTAGCTACCGCATCACACTACTGACTTATGTTCAGTATTTGGTCTACTAAGACCCCAAGATCCTTTTTGCACACACTACTGCTCAGACAAGTCTCCCCCATCCTATAGTCAAGACGCTCCCACTTCTGCTGCCCTCTCCCAGTGACTCAGTTCACCCCTAAACCATTCCATTATTCTCTGCTGTGATTCTTTGTTGACTGAAAAGATCCCATGTTATCCAATGCCCAAAAAATCCTGTAGCCTAGTTTTGAGCCAGTAATTTGAGTCTGATCCTGGCTACATCTCACACTACTTGGACTGCAACTCGTGGTCCCAACGCACCAGATTCTTCCTGATGTCTTTACAGACTAGGAAAGGTCTTAACCTATTTTCCAACCCACACTGCACCACACAGAGAGTTAGCATTTTGCCTCTTTCTGCTAGTTAGGGCCTCATACCTAGAAGACCAGGCCACCCCCATCCTAAGGCAGCCATCGCTTCTCTGTCCTATTCCCCATTTCCTCCACATTTACACATTTAGCTTAAAAGTAACTCTTGCTCCAAATTGGAGTTGCTCTTAGTTCTGGTTGTTGTGATACTGTTAGTTTGGATAAGTAAATGTGATATTTGTCTGTGCCTTGATTTAGTATTGAACACACTACTCCCAGCCACCTCTTTAGGTAAAAGATCTCTGTTTTCCATTTCCTGTGCAAACTTGCAAGTCTAGTCCAGTTTTGGTCTGAACATCTGCTCATGTGTTTGTGGGGCATGGTAGAAGCGCCAGAGTTTGAAGAGCCCCCTCCTCCTCCCTGGAGGAGGAACAGGAGTCAGCCATCGATGTCTTCCATGCCGTAGGGCGGCTGTAGTGAGGGTCACACAATGGTTGGATGTGGCTGTGATTGTCATGAAAGCACAGCTGATGCTGAGGGGATGAACTGGCTGGAACAGAGGGCAACAACTGTGGGATGGCGCATGGGGACCTCAACATGCAAGCGTGACCTCAGCAGGTTCTGGGACATCTTGTTAACTGCTCTGCGTTCTCATTCTCCACCCTACTTGGTCAGAAGGTCTTGGTGAATGTGCTCTAGGCAAGACCACGGCTGCCAAAAATGCTCTCTTCCAACTCTCTCTAGCCCAGAAGATGTTCCCCCAACATTGAAGGTTTTTTGCTAATGATTGTTTTTTGTTCCAGTTTTATTGCTACATTCTTTCTATTTTGTTGGCTGCTTGAAGTAGGTCCCTGGAGAGGCAGCCTAAATGCCCCGCCCCCAAATAAATATTTTGTCTTTATTTTATCTTATTAGATGTATATTCCTGTACCTTTCCTGGCAAACGCCAGGCTCAGACTGGCCTGTGGAATCCTGGTTGGATTTGGGTTTAAAAAGCCAAACCAAAAAGCCATGGGAGATCTGGCAGAGTGGAGCCAACCAATCATGACGTTTCCACGGCCAGCAAAATTGCCTTGCGTGAGGGGCTGTGCTTCTGCAGTAGCCACCGGCCCTCGCTCGGAATTAGCTTCAGTGGCCTTCATCTTTGCATTGCCCAGAGGGTTTGGCTAGACAACAGCATCGCTTTCCCAGGAGGAAGGTTGTTTTTTTTTGCAAAATGGCACTGAAGCACAGCCCATCGGCATTGCCATTGTGCCCCCGACTGCAAGCTCTTTGGGAAGGTGTGTGGGCCTCCCCACCCTGGTGTGATGCAAATGTTTCCTGGAGAGCTCGCAGCTCAGTTCCTTCTGCTCTGCTGAATTATTCCACACTTGATTGCTGGCAGCTGAGTGGGTGAACAACTCCTGCTCCAAAGCGTTATGATTCAGGATGGGGGCGGAGGGGCTATCGCCTCTTGATGCAGCACTGGTCACATGACAGCCATGGGAACCAGCCCTGACTGTGCAATCTTTTGCATGTTTAACCTACACTCTTACTGCCAAGTAAGTCTGCACAGGGCTGCAGCCACCACTTACTATACGCCAATAGTAGTGTGGGTAAAAATACATCTTCCCAGGGGGTGGGGTGGGGGAGTCTGTGGGTTTTGGAACAAATGGGTTAAGGAAAGGTACAGATTTTCAGTCTTCTCCAGGCTGACAACTGGACATTTCAGTGAGCGTGTAAAAGTTCTATGTGGGTGTATTTTGTTCGGGATTATTGGTCTTGAGTATAAGTCTATTGTAGGAAAAATAACTCCGGAGGATGTGTTAGTCCACTGCAGTAAAAAATAAACACGAGGAGGAATCCACCGGTGGTTTCTGCCCTGCCCAGGCGCCTGTGGAAGAAGAGGCAGCAGCACCATCCTGGCGTGGTCTTCCGCCCTCCGTCCGCGCAGCTGGGGCATCTGCAGCTGCTCATTCCAAGCAAGCCCGGCACGGATTCTGGATGCCAGAGACCCTGCCGGGCAGGGAGAGCAAGGTCAGCCTCTTGGCACGCCAATGAAACTGGCTCTTGGGATGGGGGGGGGGGGTTGGTCGCTCGATGCATTCCTTGCCAGATGCAGAGAAAGGAGATGGAGACACCACCTGCCCTGAGCTGCCCTTCTGCGTTACATGAGAGGTGCTGTTTCCTGAGAGGCTGAAGGGCCCAACTGGGGCTGAAGGAAGCCCTGCCCCAGAGCAAGGGAGAGGGGTGACTCTCTTTCCCTCCCACATTGCAGGCAGGGCCTGGTGCCAGAGGGTCACAATGTCCCAGACCTCAGCCAAACAGAATGACTTTGCCCCAGAAAGAACGAGAGCTAGGGTTGCCAACCCCCAGGTAGGGCCTGGAGTCCTCTGGGAATTACAACTGGTCTCCAGACCAGAGGGATCAGTTCCCCTGGAGAAAATGGCAGCTCTGGCAGGCACGTCCTATGGCATCACCTCTCTGCTGAACTTCCTCCCCCTCACAAACTCTGCCCTCCCGGGCTCCGCCCCCGAGTCTCCAGGGATTCCCCAGCCCACAGCTGGCCACCCTAGGGGCCAGACAGCCAGGAGGCTTCCGCGGCTTGGCAGTGGGAGCCCATTTGCAGGCTGGGCGCCGGCCAGGGCCTTCAGAGCTGCTGCTTGAACTATGGGTGAAAAGGTGGCTCCCCATCAGCCAACGGGGCTGAGACGGAAGTGGGAAGGGCTGCTGCTTTCCCTCTAGCAAGGGGGCATCTGAAGAAGAGGTCCAGCTCCCAGCGGCTTCGCCTTTTATGCCTTTTGTACAACTGCAGAAGCCATCTGAGGCTCTGCTGTGTGACTTCACTGGGAAAGAAGCCATATGCCACATTTCAAATTGCTGAACAAGAAAAGAGTGGGCTGTGTCGGAGGAGCAGGTAGTCCTTTTTGATACCCCAAGTGCCTTTAGTCCTTCAGGTAGGGTTTCTAGGAGCGCTGCCTGTGCCATAGGCAGTCCTGTGATGCCCACCCACTGCTCTGGCCTGGCACCTACTTGGGACTGTATCACTATCTTGACACCACACCTGCAGCTTTGAGAATAGGGTTGCCAATCTCCAGGTGGGCCCTGGAGATCTCCTGGAATTAGAAGTGATTCCCAGTCTACAGATTATTTCCCCTGGAGAAAACAGTTGCTATGGAGGATAGACCCTATGACACTATACCCTGCTGAGGTCCCTCTGCTCCCCAAACCCCGCCCTGCCCAGCCTTCACCCACAAATATCCAGGAACTTACCACCCTGGAGTTGGCAACCCTACTTGAGAAGGCCTGGGACAGTTGCTTGGCAAAGGGACCTTCTCCAAAAGGTACCTCTAAGGTGGATTGGCCACCTGGCTCAGATGACTGCCTGCAGGCAGAGGGCTTTTCATTCTTCCCAGACTGGAAATGGAGGCCCCAAGTGTAGCGTCAGCCAAATGACATCGGTCTCTGGAGTCGCTGGACTGCTTTCCTGAAACAGGTCAAAGTGTGATGCGTCAGGGCCCTATACTTCCTCATTCTCTGCTTCTTTACTTTCACAGGGTTCTGGTTTTCCATGTTGTTGGGCAAGCTGAATCCTCTGTAGACAGGTACAAGCAAAGCCATCAACTTTGATCCAGGGCTGAGCATGGAAGTACTTCAGTTGCCCCTTGCTCGGGGGTGGGGGGGAGAGGCCCTGTGCCCAACACCCTCTTTTTGCGCCAATGCCACCTTAAGAAAGTGTGACTTAGCCTACAAGGGTAAGCTCGACAAATTGCTGGAAATTTTATACACTTCTCATGTTCTGTATGAACTTCTGATTAGTACACAAGGCTGTACTTTTTAAAATTCTCCTGTGCCCTCCCACACAACTTCCCTGCCAGTTGCCAGGTAATCCTAACAGGACAAGAGGACAGCATGTCGACCACCAGAACTCAAGCCTCTAACAAAATCTACCTGTTGGGAATTGCCTCTCAACAGCATGTACATGACTCATGAGTATGAGCGGTCAGGGAAAAGAAGCATTCAGCAATAAATTTACATTAAGCAGGTACAAATATGGTCTCTGCATTCTTTCCTAACAAGGTCCTGGGGCTCAGGGGTGGTGGCTTCAGCACTCACTGTTCCAGGTAGTGGAGATGGCCAGGTAGTGAAGATGAACCAATGCATTTCCATAACTGCTGCAGTGGGAGACCCACACGCCTGACTTTGCTCGACCACTACTCAACGGGGCAACAGGAGCAATTCAAGGGGAAATGGAGAGTGTGGCTGGGAGATTTGCTGTGTAGTGGGGGCCCCTACCAACAAATTAACCTCCTCCACAGGCACTGTCCCCAAATCTCCAAGAATTTCCCAGGCCAGAGTTGGCAACCCTAGGTAGGACTCAGAAGGTTGTTGTTCAGAGCACTATTTTTATGGTGTGACTCCTACTGGCTTCATCTGCTTTTCACCCAACAGACCAAACTATCTTGCTGAAACGTTCAGAGACAGAAGTAGGTATCAGGGTGAAAGGACCAAGAGTGAAGCTTCTCAAGGTGGGGTGGGGGGTCGGCAAGGGCCATGGGCCACCCAACACGTGTCTGCTAAGCTGAATGCAGTCACTAGCTGGCAGCACGTTGTACACCCCAGGGCTGGATCAGTAAGGAACAGCTTGGCAGGAGAAGGGGCCCTACTGGAAGTGGAAAGTGCCGTCAAGTCATGGCTTACTTATGGCGACCCTGTAGGGTTTAAAAGACAAGAGACATTTGGAGATACCCTATTTTATTGATTGTTACTGTTTCATAATTGCATTTTTTATTGCTCTTACTGCCCTTTGATTGATTTGTACTCTGGGGTAAATGGCCTTGTGGGTCTATCAATTAACTGACCGAGTGGCCTGGCCAGCCCTGCTCTCAACCATACCTCTCTGGGAAAAGGGCCTCCTGGCCCGAGTGGGGGTTAGAGTTAGCGTCTGTAGGGCTTCCCTCCTCCTCAGCACTGGCGTTCCTTCTGTCTGCAGCTGGAGGCTGATTCCTCTTTCTTCAGGCTCGTTGAGCTGTTTCCCTTGAATGAGAAAAAAGTGCAGTGAATTGCTCAGCACAGGAAGCTGCCTTTTTCTGAATCAGGCCCCCCTTGGTTCACCAAAGTCAGTATTGTCTACTTAAGACTGGCAGCAGCTCTCCAGGGTCTCAAGTGGAGTTCTTTGCCATCATCTGCTACCTGGTCTAACTGGAGATGCTGCCGGGGACTGAACCAAGCAAAGGCTCTGCCAGTGAGCCACGGCCCCTCCCCTCCTTCTTGTTAGCACACCTGGGCCACTGTAAATAAAGTAGCCAAGTCAGGCGCCCTGCTCTAGGACTCTGTCCTCAGCGGTCCCTTACCCCATCAACAGGGGACTCCTGATCTTACAACGGAAAGGCAAACTGTAGACAGACTTCAAACTTCTGCTATGAGGAGGAGCACTCCAGTTTTGGTGTACTACACCTCAAGAAACCAAGCATTAAAAAAAAAAATCTAAGTATCTAAGCCAAGTATTTACAGCCTGTTCCCAAAAGCCTCAGATGTCGTTGTGAAAAGGCAATGGCGGAACTGCAGTGTAGACCACAGTGAGAAGGGCAAGGGCCAAAGCGATCCTGACCCAGCCTAACTAAGCAGGCTCGTACCTCAGCAGCCTGTCCTCAGGAGGAGGGGTTGTCCCCAGGACGAGTGAGTATAGGTGGCCTCTCTGAGCAGAAGGGCCCTTCATGCTAAGCCCTGTGTTCTCTTCTGGTTTGGACAGAGGGGTCTTCAGTCACAGTTCTCCAGTCAACCTGGGAGAAAACAGACTGTGCTTCCCCGGCTGCATCACTGTTTGTCAGCCCCTCTGGCCATGGGAGGTTCTGGCTGAGGCACGGCTGTCCAGTTTGCAACAGGCATTTCCCCAGCAGCAGCTCAACCAAACAGGGCTGAGCTGAAACAGCCCACTTTCCCATCTCTGTTTCTGATAATGCTGGTGGGCGAGTGAGAGCGAGAGTGCAAGAGAGAGCGAACAGGGGCAAAGTTCATTCACAGGGTGGGAGGACATAACCTCCATTTCCTAGGCAATGCTTATTTTCTCTCACATTGGCCAACTTTTCATGGACGATTTTGCTGCTCTCTTGCCGTAGAGCAAAAAAAAAAAAAAAACGATTAATTTTTTTTTTATGGGCGCGGATTATCCTTTTCAATCTTGAAGTAGTTTTGGTTTTTCATAGGAACAAAGCAGGCAGTATTCTACAATGGTTTGGTCTGCCCCTTTGCTGGAGCCCTCCCCTTCTGATAAGCTCATTGTTTATGCCCGCGCCAAACTCCGCCCCAACTCCACCCAGCGGATTACCTTGTGCGGTTTACCTCTGTGGACATGGCCCCAGCGCAGAAAAACAAGCACCAGGTTTCCTTATATAATTTTTTCTATTTACTATGCTCCCTGTTTCCCCCCACCCCCATACTTGGCCACGCTCCCCCCCTTTCCCAAACTTTGACAGACGGTCATCGTTGTGCCCTCCCCCCCAGTATAGCTCTCGCCATCCAGTGCCAGGAACTTCCATCCAAGAGGGCTGGCAGCCTTGGGGGTGAGCTTTGGTGGCGAGCGCTCAGGAGACCAAACCACTTGACTCCACTTTCATGCAACCGAATGTATGGGGAGTTTTGCCTTGGATTTGCCGTTCTCTGGATGCTCTCTGGATGCACACTCTCCCCTTCCCTTTGCAGCATACCGATCCGCACACTTTCCCAAGATTTCCATAGTTCCTTTGTTCTGTTCTTTTACCAGGTTGGGGATGCACAGAATGCATGGGGGGAAGAAGCAGACTGGCCGCCCCTCCTCAGAAGGGTGACGGGAGGGAGTTTTGCCTTGGTTTTGCCACTCTCAGGATGCACATTTTCCCCATCCGAATTCTCAAAACTCAACAATAAGCCCCCAAAGCAGAGTTTTGAGAATTTGAATGGGGAAATGTGCATCTAAAGAGTGGCAAACCCAAGGCAAAACCTCCCATGCTTAAATGGCCAAACACTCTCCCTTCCCTTCGCAGCATGCTGATCCATCCTGCCTTGGAGGGAGGCTGTCCCCTGAGTGCGATCCCCTAAACATATCCCCCCCCCCCGCAAGCAAAGCCGCAACACTCGCTCTCCGAAGAACAAAGAGCGCGATCTGCAGAGGCTTTGTGTCGCCCGGCACTCCTATGAAGAGGAAATGCACACAACTCCGGCCGGAAGACTTCTGCGGAGGTGGAATGGCGGCCTGCGATACTTGTCGGAGCACAAAACTCCCCTTGTCCAATCACCATTTGCATGCCGGGGAGGGAGAAGAAATTTGCCTGCATGGGCAGGGAGAATACATCTGACCCCAGGGAGTTTTTCGTGGAGATCTGCGCCAAAAAACGCGTAGCAAAAGGAAAGAAAGGACCAAAACAGATGTGACTTGACGCGGACATGATGCGGGTTTCCCCCTCAAATTCAAAGCAGTCATGAAAAATAAAAAATTAGCAGCGTGGCAAAACAAAAGTGAAATCGCTGCAAACCTGTGAAAAAATGACCATTGTGAAGACGGGTGTTAAAACAGCTGCACAGCAACAGTGAGAGAGGGGGGCATGTCTCTGCATCATCTTTGCAGCGGGGGGCACCTTCCCTTCCTTCCCATATTGCACTGCGGTGGTCTAATTACCCACCCGCCCAAGCAGCACTGGAAGATACGCATCACCTCCTGATGATCATCAAGACAAAACAAAGTCCTTTAAATATATCCAGAGCAAGAAACTAGACAGAGAAGCAGATGGGCCTTTGAATGACCAAGGGAATAAAAGGATTGCTAAAGGAAACAGAGCCCCGTGGCGCAGAGTGGTCAGCTGCAGTACTGCAGTCAAAAGCTCTGCTTACGACCTGAGTTCGATCTCGACGAAGTCAGGTTCAGGTAGCCGGCTCAAGGTTGACTCAGCCTTCCATCCTTCCGAGGTCAGTAAAATGAGTACCCAGCTTGCTAGGGGTAAAGTGTATATGACTGGGGAAGGCAATGCAAACCACCCTGTAAACATAGTCTGCCTAGTAAATGTCAGGATGTGATGTCACCCCATGGGTCAGGAATAACCCGGTGCTTGCACAGGGACTACCTTTACCTTTACCTAAAGGAAACTTAGGAGATGTCAGAGAAGCTCAATTAATTCTTTGCATCTGTGTTCACTTGGGGAAAGTATCTGACGAAGTGAGCTGTGGCTCATGAATGCTCATACCTGCCAGAAATTTTGTTAGTCTTTAAGGTGCTACTGGACTCTTGCTATTTTCCTCTTGGAAAAGTGTGGGGCTTTTGACAAGGTGCCTCACCAAAGACTCCTGAGTCAGCTTAATAGTCATGGGATAAGAGAATGTATTCTCATATGTATTAAAAATTGGTTAAACAACAGCAAGCAAAGAGTAGGAATAAATGGTCAGTTCTCGCAATGAAGGGAAATGAGCAGTGGGGTCCCACAAGGATTGGTACTGGGACTAGTGCTATTTAATGTGTTCATAAATTATTTGGAATTGCAGGTGAGCAGTGTAGCGGCCAAGTTTGCTGATGACTTATTCAAAATAGTGAAAACCGAGGCGGATAAGAACTACTGCAGGGCACTTCCGGGGTCGGATGACACCACCAGCACAAGCCTGGGGAGCCGCGCTCCAGCTGCCCGCTGCCCGGGGGCATTAAAGCCGCCCCCATTAAAATCGGCAAGCGGCACCCCTCGGGAGAAGAGAGGATGTGGAACTGGGAGCCAGCGGCAGCCCCGTCATTCGTGCGACAGCCGCCAAGAAATCGCCGGTGGTTGCTCTGACGGGAGCTGCTGAAGAGCCGGCGCCATCTTTAAGGGCCAGCTGGAAAGACGAGGTGGTGGGATCCTATTTTAAAAGCAAGTTGATTTTAAACTTTTTTTCACTCAGCAACTTTAAACTGGGGCGTTGGGCAGAGGTGTCAACTAAGGAAACAACTTTGGATTATCTATAACTTCACTACGCTCTGTTTAGTGACTTTTGGCTTTTTGCCAGAGGACTGACGCAGCCTAAAAACTTGCTTTCAGTATTGGAAGACTCTTATAACAAAGGGAAAGAGTAAGAAAACAGTCACAGTGACATGAAATATAACAACTGATATGTCATAATGAGTGTGTTTTCTCCAAACTGAAGTGATCCAGCTGAACTAATTTTTTTTAAGCCAATGAACTAATAGAAACACTCTGCCCCCCCTCCCTCTGTTTGGATTATTGTGGGACTCTGCTCAGCATCTCAATGGGAGAAAAAGAGAAGCAAGGCAAGGAATCTCTTAAAGAAACAAAGCTACTGGTACAGCTTCCTCCACGCAGACCTTCTGTATCTGCATCTACACTAAAACAGACGACTTCACCCTTATCAACTACATCAGTGACAACAAAGATGACTCCAAAAGCTAAACCTGATGTGACACTGAGCTCTGTATTTGAACTGTTAACTAAGACTCACCAAGATGTCACAGAAATGAAGCAGGAGCTGACCCAAAATACAGCCACTACGTCTCAGAATTCAGTTGCAATTGCTGCCTTGCAAGACACAATCACCTCTCTGACTGTCAGACAAGACAAGGTGGAAGCCAAACTTCTTAAAACAACACAAGAGACTAAAGAAATCAAGAAAAAGGTGGACACCTTGGAGATGTCATTAGCAGCTTCGTGTGAAAGGGATGAGAAACAAGAAGCTCAAATGGCAATGCTTGAACTTAAGATCAAGGAATCCTCCCTACGCATACGCGGGCTGAAAGAAAAGATTGAAGTACGTGATTTGAGGGGATATCTGACAAGTCTTTTGGCAGATTTTCTACAGGAGGCGGAAGAAGTTATCAAGGGGATGATAGTGACGGCCTACAGAATTAATTCTACATATGCAACTAGAAATAAAGTACCAAGGGACTGCCTGCTTCAACTTTTCTCCAGGAGTCATTGTGATCTTATCCTAAACAGCCATTACAAGATGCCACTTAAAGTTTAAGATGAATCTCTGAGATTGATGAAGGAAATACCTGCAAGGTTGCTGAGGAAAAGGAAAGATTTCATGGAGATTGGGGAACATCTAAGACTCAATGGAATACAATTTAGATGGGAATTTCCACAGGACATTTCTTTCACCTTCAAGGCTAAAAGGTATAAGTTTACAGATGTGGATAAGGCCCAACAGTTTTTGCGAAGATATGATGCAGAACTCTTTAAACCAACCAAGCCGACTAAACAACCTACAGGCCGAGAGTCTACGGAAGAAGAAAAGGCGTCTGAAGCAACTGGTGGCGGAGGCTTACCAATAGACTCAGCAGAGGAGTCTCCGACTGATGACAAGGAATGCTGAACAGAGAAAAAATGAATTTTATGAGGGAGGGAGAAGGGGACAGGTTATGGGATATGGATGATAATTTTGGCTTTGGAAGGAGATAATGGATCTAACTGAATTTTAATATGTTACAGGTTTTTTCTTGGAACGTCAATGGTCTGAATTCTCCCAACAAAAGGAGGAAAATATTTTACCATGTACAAAAGTCTAAAGCTAATGTTATTTGCTTACAGGAGACGCATATACTCCCAAAAGATGTATTTAGATTGGAACACTTAAGGTTGGGCAAACTTTTCATGTCATGTAATGAAAAGAAAAAAACTAATGGAATAGTATGTATTTACCTTTGTCATTAGAACCAAAAATTATTTATCAAGATGTAGGAGGAAGAATGTTGTTGGTGGAAATACTTTGTGGGTTCCAGAAGATATTATTGGTTGGAGTATATGCGCCTAACAACAATCAAAGAATGTTTTATGATAACTTAGCAATAATATTAGCTGAACATGCTACAGAAAAAATGATATGGATGGGGGACTTTAATGGAGTAATGGTACCTAAGTTAGATAGGTCTGGTAAAAAGAAAAAGGCAAAAAATGAAGGCAAATTGCCTGGAACTTTTAACGATCTTACAAATCAATGGGATATGTTTGATGTCTGGAGATTGACAAATGGTAATAAGAAGGGATATACCTATTTTTCATTAAGACATCTTACACATTCCAGGATTGATATGTTATGGCTTTCGAAAGGGTTGATAAACAGATCAGAGAATCCAGAGATTTCACCTAAGGTATTATCAGATCATAATGCGGTAACAGTAAAAATTAACGTAGGACACAGAAGACAGAAACCTTGGATAATAAATGAAGTTCTTCTAAAAAATACTAAAATAGTGGATAAATTGAAGGTGGATGTACAGAATTATTTTAATGAAAATATGTGTGTGTGTGTTAAGTGCTATCAAGTCGCTTCCGACTCATGGCGACCCTATGAATGAAAGTCCTCCAAAATGTCCTATCTTTGACAGCCTTGCTCAGATCTTGCAAATTGAAGGCTGTGGCTTCCTTTTATTGAGTCAATCCATCTCTTGTTGGGTCTTCCTCTTTTCCTGCTGCCCTCAACTTTTCCTATCATTACGGTCTTTTCCAGTGACTCTTGTCGTCTCATGATGTGACCAAAATACGATAGCCTCAGTTTAGTCATTTTAGCTTCTAGGGTCAGTTCAGGCTTGATTTGATCTATAACCCACTGATTTGTTTTTTTTGGCAGTCCACGGAATCTGTAACACTCTCCTCCAACACCACATTTCAAAGGAATCTATTTTCTTCCTATCAGCTTTCTTCATTGTCCAGCTTTCACACCCATACATAGTAATAGGGAATATGATGGCATGAATTAATCTAGTCTTGGTGGCCAGAGTCACATCCTTACACTTCAAAATATTTTCTAGCTCCTTCATGGCTGTCCTTGAAAATGAAAATATAGATAAAGGTATTCGGGAGGATACAGTTTGGGATGCCGGCAAGGCGGTGATTAGAGGAGTATTAATTCAACAGAATACAAGATGGTTCAAGGAAAGGGAGGCAAAGAAAAAACATATTTTGGATGAAATAAGACAAGGGGAATGACAGCTTAGAAAATCTCAAGATAAAATATCTAAACAGGAACAGCTTGACAAGATTAGAACATGGCAACATCAGTATGAATTTTTAATAGCGGATGAAATTGAACGGAAAATCATCTTTAATAAACAAAGATTCTTTGAACATGCTAATAAGCCGGGTAAAATGTTAGCTTGGCAACTCAAGCATAAAGAGAAAAAAGTACCAATAATCCAAATTAAAAGGAAGGGTAAGATAACACGAGATAAAGGTGAGATAATAGAAACTTTTGTGGAATATTATACAAATCTGTATAGAAAGAATCCAGTTTTAGAGAAGGATATGGAATCATATCTCACTAAATTTGATTGGGAAAAAACAACCCAAGAAAATAAAGAATTACTGGATTCTCCAATAACTAGAGTAGAACTAGAAGAGGTAATAAGTAAAAGTAAACTAAATAAATCACCAGGACCAGATCGATTTACCGCATTTTACTATAAAGTATTTAAAGACCAGCTAATCCCTTATCTATTAGATGTATGAACTTATGTTTGATAAACGGCACTATTCCTCAAACATGGAAACAAGCAAATATAACATTAATACCTAAGGTGAACTCGGATATATCGGAAGTAAAAAATTACAGACTAATTTCATTATTAAATAATGATTACAAATTATTTGTTGCAATTTTAGCGATGAGATTGAAAAGGGTATTAAATCAAATAATACATGAAGATCAAGCAGCGTTTTTGCCAGGGAGATTAATCAGTCAGAATGTAAGGGTGGTAATAGATCTTTTAGAATACGTGGAACAAGATACAACCCCGATAGCTATGATATTTTTAGATGCGGAAAAAGCATTTGACAACGTGAATTGGCAGTTTATGATTAAAATATTAGAATTTATGGATTTTGGTGAGAATTTTAGGACTGCCATTAAAAGTATATATACTCATCAAACCGCTAATTTGCTGATAAACGGAATGCTATCACCGAAGATTGAGATTCAAAGGGCAACAAGACAAGGATGTCCTCTTTCCCCTTTGCTGTTTATTTTGGTATTAGAATTGTTATTGAAAAATTTAAGACAAAACGAAGTTGTTGGGGTAAGAATTGGGAGAAATCAATATAAAGTTAAAGCATATGCAGACGACTTAGTATGTTTTTTGATTGATCCAATGGAGCAAATTGATAGTTGGAATAAAATTTTGGAGGTTTATGGACAGCTTTCAGGTTTTAAAGTTAATAAAAACAAAACTAAGAAATTGGTGAAAAATATGACTCTTTCACAACAGCAATTACTGACTAAAAAGACAGGATTTAGCATTGAACATAAAGTTAAATATTTAGGTATATGGATATCAAATAATTATCTTAATTTATTTCAAAATAATTATGTAACTCAATGGCAACAGATAGCAAAAGATTTAAAAAGTTGGGAAAAAATACCATTATCATTGTGGGGACGAATTTCAGTAATTAAATTACCTAAAATGCTTTTTTTGTTTCAAAACCTACCAATAGTGAAAGGCGCACAGATATTTAAAAACTGGAAGAAAGATATTTTAAGTTTTCTCTGGGGTAAAGAAAGACATAGGATAGCGTATAATAATTTAGTGGAATTGAAAGAAACAGGAGGGTTGGGATTACCAGATTTGAGAATGTATTATCAAGCAGCTTGCTTCACCTGGATAAAAAATTGGATTCTATTAGAGAATCCAAAATTATTGGAATTAGAGGGATTTAATTTACGATTTGGATGGCATGCATATTTATAGTATGAAAAGGAGAAAGTAAATAAAGATTTTAATTCCCATATTATTAGGAAAAGTTTATTGCAAACATGGAATAAATGTAAAGGTTTCCTGGAAAACAAAACTCCCGGTTGGATTAATCCATAGAAGCCTATATGAGAAGGGGTGTACACCTAAATCTGGATAGCACTATATATAGAGAATTGCTAGAACATAGAGAGGGGATATGGATGTTGAAAACCAGAGAAGAGCTTCAAATTAAAGATTGGTTTATGTATTATAAATTAAGGGATATATTCAACAAAGATAACAAGACGGGCTTTAATCAAACTAAATCCAAATTTGAGATTTTATTAAATAAGGGAAATAAAGGATTGTTAGGACAGATTTATAAGCTATTGATAGAAATGAATCTAGAACAGGAAAGGATTAAACCAGTGATGGTGAAATGGATGAGGGAACTAGGTTATAATATAGATTTGGAAATATGGGAAAATTTGTGGAAGAAGGAATTTAAATTTACTATTACTAACGAAATAAAAGAAAATTTATATAAAATGTTTTATAGATGGTATATAACTCCAGTACTATTAAGTAAAATGAAAAAAGAGGAGGAGGGTTTTTGTTGGAAGTGCAGAACTGAGATAGGTACATTTATGCACGTTTGGTGGTTTTGCAAAAAAATCAAGAGATTTTGGCGATTAGTTTTAAAAGAAACTAACAATTTGATTAAGTCAAATATAAAAAAAGATCCTGCCTTTTGCTTATTGGGTATTCCCGATAAGAATATAGATTATGCTGATAGAGTCATATACCAATACAGTTTTGCCACGGCTAGGATTACAATTGCTAAGAAATGGAAGCAAATAAATAAACCTTCAATCAAAGAGTGGAGAGAAAAGCTTTGGATGTATATGCGGATGGCCAAAATTACAGACTCTTTACATGGTAAAGATATGGATGAATTTAAACAAATATGGTCAAAGGCCGTCACATATTGGGATAAATTGGCAAAAACGGATTTTAAAGGTATAGTTAATGAATTATAGATTTATGTGGGTTTTTTTTAAACAATGATTATAAAAATGTAAAGTTCTGCATTTAGGTAGGAAAAATCAAATGCATAATTATAGGATGGGGGAGACTTGTCTGAGCAGTAGTGTGTGTGAAAAGGATCTTGGGGTCTTAGTAGACCAAACACTGAACATAGTGTCCAGATCACGCAAAGTGATGGTATCGCTTTACTCTGCTCTGGTTAGACCTCAACTAGAGTACTGTGTTCAGTTTTGGGCACCACAATTTAAGAAAGATGTAGACAAGCTGGAACATGTCCAGAGGAGGGCAACAAAGATGGTGAGGGGTCTGGAGACCAAGTCCTATGAGGAAAGGTTGAAGGAGCTGGGTATGTTTAGCCTGAAGAGGAGAATATGATAACCATGTTCAAGTACTTGAGGGGCTGTCATATTGAGGATGGTGCCGAGTTGTTTTCTGTTGCCCAAGAAGGTCGGACCAGAACCAACGGGTTGAAATTAAATCAAAAGAGTTTCCGTCTAGACATTAGGAAGAATTTTCTAACAGTTAGAGCGGTTCCTCAGTGGAACAGGCTTCCTTGGGAGGTGGTAAGCTCTCCTTCCCTGGAGGTTTTTAAGAAGAGGTTAGATGGCCATCTGTCAGCAATGCTGATTCTGTGACCTTAGGCAGATGATGAGAGGAAGGGCATCTTGGCCATCTTCTGGTCACTAGGGGTGTGGAGGGGGGAGGTAGTTGTGAATTTCCTGCATTGTGCAGGGGGTGGACTTGATGGCCCTGGTGGTCCCTTCCAACTCTATGATTCTATGATTCTAAGAGGGCAGCCAAGATGATTAAGTGGTTGGAGCACCTTTCCTGCTAAGAACGGCTAGAGTCTGGGACGTTTCACTTTAGAAAATAGCCTCAGTCTCTGTGCTTTGTTGTTGGACCTCCAGAGGGACTCTGACCTCCAGTGGTTGGCCACTGTGTGAAACTGAGTGCTGGACTAGATGGACCACTGGTTTGATCCAGCAGGGCTCTTCTTATGTTCTCTGGCCTCTGTGCCCTGTTGGTCCTCCAGGGGACCTGGGTTGGCTGCTGTGTGAGTCAGGGTGCTGGACCAGAGGGACCCTCACTGGTCTGATCCATCAGGCCTCTTCTTATGTTCTTCTAACTCCTTCAGGTGTTACTATTCAGAATTATTTTATCACAGGCATGGCTTCAAAAGAAAGCCACTCCCGAGCCAACTAGCCTCAGAAATTCATCCACTAAGGTTGGTGAAAGAAGGAAAAAGGATTATTTGGATTTGGTTTTTAAACCTTGCGGCCAGAGTATCTCCCCAATTTCCATCAAGCTAGACCCAAAGTGGAACTGTCCCTCCTCCCGTAGAACTTGGAGCCTCAACAAGTCTTGTCTTCACGAGTGCTTTTGAGGAAACCTGGATCCTGCCATCATCCTCTGTCCATGCAAAAAGAATATTTCCTACCTCCCAGGCTGCTGTCAGTCACTTGGGCATCCCTTTCTCCAGCTCCGCCAAGCCTGTAGGGGCAAAATGCTGTTGAAAGTCTTCACAGCAGCAAAGACCGGGCAGGAGTTGAACATGGGGAAGAGGAGGCTCCTCTCATCTCCTGTGCTCTCAAGAATGACCGGGCGTCACCCTTCTAAACCCCTTCCCACATTTCTGACCCAGCAGCAGGTGGAATGGCTTTGTGAGCTGCTGAGGGGCCTCCTTCTTGCAGCCACACATGCACGTGTGCATGCACACACGCAGTCACTGTGCCTCATGAGTAGCCTTCCTGTTCCCTAGAACTCCCCTTGGTTCCTCTATATTTCCTCACTATTGTGTTGACTAGGAAACAGTTCTGTCTCTTGTGGCCAACTGACAGTCTTCCCTGCTCACCTCCGTTTCACAGTCAGCTTTTGCAAAATCACTCGGTACATTTTTGCAAAGTTTGCCATGGTGGGATCTGTGTTGGATTCCATTTCCTGGAAAACTAGAATAAAGGAGTAGGATACATCAATACAATCAGAGCACCTTGTCTGCAGTCGTCTTTTTCCTTTCTGTAAATGTGCGTGCTTTCACTTGTGGAAACCACAGGTGGGGTGCAAAGGGTTCATTTCTGTACAAATTCCAACCATCTAAAGGCTCCGCTCATCAACCGTGATACATGTCTCCTACCCAGCTTTAAACGAAGACTGCCCACCAGTGCAACCAAAGCTCTCATTCTTAGGCAACAAAGGTTTTTAAATAAAAGGTCTAAGAACAGCTTCTATGAAAAGTCTAGGCTGGTGTAGTGGTTGGACTAGGATCTGAGAGGCCCAGGTTTGAATCTTGCACTGTGCTTTGGAAACTCACTGGGTCACTTTGGGTTAGCACTCTCTCACCCTAGCCTACCTCACAAGGCTGTTGCTATGAGGATAAAATGGAGGAGGGAAGAAAAGTGGGGTATAAATATCTAAATAGATAGGAAGTGCATCCTCAGTGGGTAAGGGATTAGCAATTTTAACCAAAGGCTTCAATACCTTTCTGGACATGATTTTAAATGCCAAGAGGTGTAGAGATCACACCCCTTATTCCTGGGAACTGCAAGGGAAGAACTCTGGTCTCCTATTCCATGTCAGCCACACAGTTCTGTTAGGAGAGTGTCAGAGGGTAGCCCTGTTGGTCTGGAGTAGAAGAGCTAGACCCGAGTCCAGTAGCACTGTAGAGACTGACAAGATTTTTTTGGGGGGGTATGAGCTTTTGAAAGTCAAAGCTCTGACAAAGGGACCTTTGACTCTCAAAAGCCCACACTCCCCAGAAATCTTGTTGGCCTCTAAGGTGCTCCTGGACTCAACTCTTTAGTTCTGTTAGTTGCTCACAAAAGGGAAATGTGGTCCGGGCCTTCACAAGTTTGGTGATGGTTCACACCACATTTTCCTTTATTTATTAAAGTGTCTATAACATTCTAGGTGCTGTATTTTCTCAGTGTTGTCTGTATTGTACTGTTCGTAGTGCATTGATCTCCAATTTTTGTAATTCCAGTTTTATTCATCGCTGGTTGTCATTATTGTAGTGTTCATCCTGCATTGTTTTTAACTGAGTAACCAGCTATGAATGTCAGTGAGAAAAGAGGAACGCAAATGAAGTAAATACTGGGATATAACAGAATTGGCTCCTGTCAAGGAGCAAGTGGATGTCCAGCCCAGTCACACAGCCATTTGCAAACCTTGCTCAGGCAGTCAATGTGGAATTCAGCTTAGGGACAGGCAAATTTTGCTGGACCTGATGCCAACTGAGAGGAAATGCCCTTCAAAACTTGCTTACAAAAGATATGCCCAGCACCATTTTCAAGTTACTTCCCCTCTCCTGTGGCCACAGAAGAATAGAGTGATTGAGTATGCATCTGCACTCTATCCATGCCTTTTGGGGAGGGAAGGGGGAAGTGGCTGGCTTAGACCTCTTGTTTCTGTTAGCAAGAACCCTAACACAAGCGCTGCTCTTACATTGGATTTGCAAAGACACAAGGTAGACACATGATTCAGGGTCATAAGAATATAAGACAAGCCCAGCTGGATCAGAACAGTGGTCCATTTAGTCAAACCATGGCTAACCTGTCACCCTGGATGGCCCAAAACCTTCTCCAAATGCTTCCTCCTAGCAGTGGTATTCAGAAGCTTGCTACCTCTGAATATGGACATTCCCTTAACTCAGGGGTGGGGAACCTTTTTTCTGCCAAGGGCCATTTGGATATTTATAACATCATTCGCGGGCCACACAAAATTATCAACTTAAAAATTAGCCTGCTATATTTGGTCAAACATTTAGCCAAAAGGCATGACCAGAGATGGCTCCGAGTGTCTGCCACATAGAGCAACTCACTTTTGAGCTCTGCTGTCCCCAGCTGGGCCCAAGAGATTCAGGCAGGGCAGCATCCTTCTGAGCTAGAGATCTTCCAGGACCCATGAAGGGCCAGACCAAATGATTTCGCGGGCCTTATACGGCCCCCGGGCCTGACGTTCCCCACCCCTGCCTTAACTCATCATGGTTAGAAGCTGTTGATAGACCTCTCCTGCACAAATCTGTCTGAACTCATTTTAAAGCCATCTACGCACATTGTCTTCACTATGGAACGTCACTCTGGCAGTGAATTCCATAACTGAATTCCTCCTTGCATAAAGAAGTGTTTCTTTTTGTCCATCCTGCATATCTTGCCCATACAATTATACCTCCCTGCCAATTATTCAAGGTAAGAAGGAAACTCCTTACCTTTCGTAAGGTAGAAAATGTCATCCTGGTCAAGGTTTTTTGATAGCTGCGAGCTGTAATAGTTGAGTGTGTGACCTATATAAAAAATGTACACAGTGCTGCAGAGTACCACAAAAGAATTTGTTTGCAGTAGAAATTTTCCATACCCAAGGCAGTGGCTAAGCGATCTTTTTGCTGGAGGTGGTTAAATTTACATAAGGAAAAGCATGGAATGAGCGTGACCGATTGCACGTAAAACACGCAAATTGTGCATTTCATGAGAATCAGACAACGAGGCCACCGAGTCAAGAGGTGCACGATTCCTTGTCCTATATGAGAACTGCTAATGCTGTGGTTTCATTTTCCCCTTATGTGAGTGCATACATTACAACCTGAAACATGTTCTCTGCACATCAGCAACATGCAGGGAGTCTGAGGCAGACAAATCAGTATGCAAAGTATTGCATTATTTGTTTATTATTTAATCATACTTATATCCTGCCCTCCCCCACCAGGTGGGGCTCAGGGCAGCTAACATTGTAACATTCAAAAATAATTAATAAAACACAGGGGGCACAGCACAATTTTAAAATCCCAGTAAGGTCCCAATAGGAGCCACGTGGCACAGAGTGGTAAGCTGCAGTACTGCAGTCCAAGCTCTGCTCATGACCTGAGTTCGATCCCGACGGAAGTCGGTTTCAGGTAGCCGGCTCAAGGTTGACTCAGCCTTCCATCCTTCCGAGGTTGGTAAAATGAGTACCCAGTTTGCTGGGGGTAAAGGGAAGATGACTGGGGGAGGCACTGGCAAACCACCCCGCAAACAAAAGTCTGCCTAGGAAACGTCAGGATGTGACGTCACCCCATGGGTCATGAATGACCCGGTGCTTGCGCAGGGGACCTTTACCTTTTTAAGGTCCCAATAGAACGGATCTAAAAACAACCAAGAAACTGAAGGACGGGCAGCACCTCTAAGAGACCTTCCACCCCACACTGAAAATGTCGTACAATTCAAGTCTAAGCAATGATTTGGGGTTTAAAATAAACCACAGATGGCCTGGATGACAGCCAGGGAGGCCAGCGAGGAGGCTGGGGGAAAGAAACAAGAAACAGGAGGTGGGGGCTGGCCTCCCTATCTCCCCTCCCTCTTCTTTAACATCTTTATTTAGTCTGATTACTAGGTGGGGGGACTTACTGCTTGTGGGCCCTGCAAGGCGGATACCCCTGAGGAGTGCCATCTTATGCACTTACACATTCTGATTTTATCAATTGATTTTACCAATTGCTGATATTTATGGGGCTAGATTTTATTGTTTTTCAGGCCCCCACTTGCATTGCTTGTTATATTTATTATCTTGCTTTTACTCTATCATTTCCTATTTTTGTGATCCATGTTCTACATTGTTTATTTATGGTCTTTCATATCTCACACTGATTTTTTGTTTGCATGGTTTTCTAATTCTGTAATAAAGTAAATAAACAAAACGTGATACAAGGTGGTGATCGGCCTGGCAACTGCTGTGAGAAAGGCCTCAATGATGGTCAGGATACAATCGCCAGGAGGTCCAGGGAGGAAGCACAAGAAGGAGCACCAGACAAGCAGTTTCTCTTTCTTGATGCAGGCGTGGCATCACTCTCAAAATGAGCTAGAATGTCATCGGGGGGTTCAAATTTGACATATTTACGAATGTCAAAAGTTAGATTCTGAAATCTGACTTGAAAATGAAACATCAGAAGCATAGGACTTCAAATAAAAACGTGGTTTCTTTCCATTTCTTCCTAGTACAATGGACACAACTACTGAAAATAATCTCTCAGATATTGTCACAGACTGGTAACTGCAGCAAGGTCAGCAAATGTCAAATATCCAATTTTTGCTCAATATTCAGCTCCTCTAAAAATATTTGGACAATAATCATTATCAGAAGTTGTGTTGTGTGTGTGTGTGTGTGTGTGTGTGTATGGGGGGGGGAGCCAATGCCCAAATCCGACTTGACCCCACATCAGCTGACTGAACTGAGGACAGCAGGGGCCTGGTTCACCCACACAAGGAAGGCTGGAAGAGGGAGGTGGCCGGGACCCGGATGGAGGGCTCCAACGCGGCCAGGAGTCAGGCGTCAGCAGGGAGGAGCGTGGTCAGAAGGCAAGGCCGAGTTAGGGCTTGGGGAAGGCAAGGATGGGAGAGGCTAAGAGGCAGCAGGACAGGGAGAAAGGCAGGCGGCAGGTATGTGTGTGTGTGGGGGGACAAGGCGTGGAAGGCTCCCTTCTCCTTTTATAGCCTCCCAGATGGGGCAGGGGGCTGGAAACAGGCCAAGTGGGGATGGGGCCAGGGAATCCCAGAAAACAGAAGGCCCCACACCCGGCCAAGGAGGAAAAGAAAGACAGTTATAGCAGCTGAAAGAGAGAGAGGGAGGATTTTTTCACGGGGCTTTGCTGCGGTTTCACGTCTGTTTTACCGGGCTGCTAATTTTTTATTTTTCATGACCACTTTGGATTTGAGCCAAAAAATCGCTTCATCCCTGCATCTTCTCAAACCTGTGTTGGTGCGATCTTTGATTTTTCCATGCGGTTTTTGCCGCAGGGCTACATGAAAAAATCTCCCTGGTTCGCATCAATTTTCCCTGCCCATGCCGGCTCATTTCTCCTCCCCTGTGAACGGCGATTGCCTGGGGCAGTTTCGTGCTCGGACAAGAACACCGCCCCTTCTGCCTGCCTGCCTGCCTGCCTGCCTGCGTGGAGATGTGGCACTTCTCTCCCTCCCTCTGTCCTGGAGGCAGGCGGGCGGGCGGGCAGGCGGCACGCCTTTCCCACCCCTCGCCTGGGATGGGCCTTGGAGCCAGGCCCACACCTCCAAGCCCAGGGGGACGCCAGCCGGATGGCTCCAGAGGGAGGCCGGCGGGGCCATGCCACCTGCGCCTCGCGCACCAGGGGGGTGGGGGCAGCTCAGTCTAGGGCAGCTGGACCCGCGGGGGGGGGGGTTCAAGGGAAGGGGCTGTTGTCCCCCCAACCCCAGTGGGGAGGGGAGGGGGATTCTTGAGTATTCAGATGGGGAAAATGTGCATCCTGAGAGCGGAAAACCCAAGGCAAAACTACCTCCCATCACCCTTCTGAAGAGGGGTGGCCAGTCTGCTCTGGGTCTCCCTCCTCTCTCTCACGATGCGCTGGGGACGGATCGGGGCCAGCGCACAAGCCAGGGGCCTTCTGGGGGGACATACTCTGGGAAATTGCTTTAATGCAAGAGGTTTACAGTGGCCCTTTATGCACGGGAGGTTTTGCCTTGGATTTGCCGCTCCCTAGATGCACCTTTTCCCCATCCAAATTCTCAAAACTCAACAATCAGCCCCCAAGCAGAGTTTTGAGAATTCGGATGGGGAAAAGGTGCATCTAGAGAGCGGCAAATCCAAGGCACTCCTCTTGAATCGGCACAGGTTGGAGCTGCTCTGTTCCCACTTTCAGCTAAACACTTCTCTGGGCACATGGCTGCAATTCCTCCCCACCCACCCCCCAAATCCTGCCTGTCATTAAATGGCAATGGGTTCCACACTTATAGAAAATAGAGGGAAGCTTTGAGGAAAGCGCTGCCTTGCCCCCCCCCCCCCCCAATTGGAATCTGACTGTTCCAGAAGCAGAACAGAGCAAGGGTGGAAGAAAAACGTCTTTTCACTCTGTCTTCAGTGGAGGAAACTCAAACGTAGTTCAAAGAAACACTTCTACAGAAAAGGTGAGGAACATTTTCTGTCCTTACCAATGAAGCGAGCTGCAGCGTGTCTTATTTCTACCTGGGGGTGATGAAGATAACCCAAAGCCTGGGAGATGAAAATGTGGATATTATCATGGTTGTTCCTCGTCTATCAAGAAAGAAAGGAGCAACAAATTACAAACACAAACGCAGTGCTCACAGACTGAAAACAGTTTGGGACCCCTGCTGTAACAGATTGCGTTATGTGATGCACATCACCCCCCTCTTTACTGAAATCCAGTGCCGATTCAGTGTCTTCAACCCTAGTCTGGGTGTGCTCTTGGACCCGGGCCTATTGCTGGAGAAGCAGGTGTTAGCTGCGGCTAGGAGTGCAGCTTTTGCCAGCTGCAGCCTTTCTTGGGCAGAAAAGGACTGGCCACTGTGGCGCACACACGCCGTGGTTAGATCTAGATTAGATTTCTGCAATGTGCTCTATGTGGGGCTGCCCTTGAAAAGCGTTCAGAAACTTCAACTGGTGCAGAATACTGCAGCCAAGATGTTAACTGGAGTGGGTCATATAGGAACCAGATCGCTCCAGCCTCGGCCCAGCCTCACTCTGGCTCCCCCTGTGCTTCTGTGCCCAATTCAAGGGGCAGGGTCTATTTATTTAGTTATTTAAAACATTTTTGTGCCACCTTTGAACTCAGTCAGGGTCCCTCAGCCTGCAAACATAAAAACATTAGAACATTTGAACAGTTAAAAATAACATTTAAAATGATAAAATAATTCAATCAAACCACACACAAACAAACCCCACACGCAGGGAGGACAGCCAGGAACTATTATTGTGGGTATGCCAAGTAGAACAAAGAAGTCTTCGTCTGCTGGCAGAAGACACCAGGAGAGGGAGACAGAAAAATCTCCCTGGGGAGGGGGTTGCAGTGTTTTGGTGCTATGACTGAGAAGGCCCTTTCTCAGGTCAACACCTGTCTAGCCTCAGATGGCAGGGGAAACTGAAGCAGGGCCTCCGAAGTTGACTGGAGCGTCCAGGTAGGTTCGTACGGGAGAAGGCGGTCCTTAATGACAAAGGAATGAAAGGATTACTCAAGGAAGATGGGGATATGGCAGAACAACTGAATGAATTATTTGCATCCATTACCACTGAAGAAAATGTGGGGCGTGTACTGATGAAAGAGCTGCTGTTTTGAGAAAGGGTCTCTGAATAATTTGGTCAAACTGAGGTGATGAGAGATGAAGTTCTAGGACTACTAGGCAAACCAAAAACTAATAAGTCTCTAGGTCCAGATGGCAAACACTTGAGGGATCTTACAGAATTGAAAAGTGAAATTGTTGAACTATTAATCAGTATATGTAACTTGTTGTTAAAATCAGTCTCTATGCCAGAGGCAATGATCAAGCCATTTTTAAAAAAAGGGGATCCAGGAAATTACAGACATGATGAAGAGGTTGGGAAAGGCTGAAAGAGTCCAGGGCTTTTTAGTTTAGAAAAGAGAAGGCTGGGGGCGGGGGCGGGGGTCTGACAGAGGTTTATAAAATTATGCACCACACTGGCCCACCATCACAAGCAATATCCTGGACTAATGGAAGAGCATTGCTGAGAGGGAACAGAGGCCTTGCCCACCGCCCAGCCACGCTCTCCTTCCTTTTTGGCAGCCATGGAGACCAGGCAGGGTGCAAAACAAAGAGGCTCCGTGTGGTCTGTCAGGGCAGTGTGGAGCGCCACACGTGCAGCAGATGAAATGCAGACTTTGCTTTGAGAACGGCAACTCACAAGGCTCTCAGCGCTCCTGCCGCAGATGAGGCTTGAGGCCTGGGGAGTCAGAGCCTGAGCCTCTGGAGAAGTAACGGAGGGCCTGGCGGGCATCCTTGACCCCCAACGTGTGCTGTATGGATCGGAAGGAGGAGAAGGGGAGGAAAGGAAGGCCAGGGAGAAGAGCACATGCTGAAATGGAGACCTTGGACCCATGAGGGGCCTTCTATGCGCTCTCCTTCGCTCTCTGTGTGTGGGTCGCTCTGGCAGCCCACTGAGGTTGCCCCAGCCTGGGTGAGCTGGGAGGTGTCGAGGCGAGGCTCCCGCTGTGGCCGCCCTGTCCACATTCTCCACCATGAATCCTCCTGAGCCTGCCCGGACCTTGGCAGGGGAGAGAGAGGGGCCGGGGCGAGGTAGCCTTTCCCTTCTGGTTTGTGCCTGGCAGACGATTGGACACGAAGCCGTAGGCAGCCAGCTGAATCCTTCCTGCCCTCTTCCGAGGGGCTTGGGCCAAGCGAGGCCTTGTAGACAAAACAAGCAGCTCTGGACGTCTGTCCCACTGCAGGGCAGGCAGGGCGTGGAGCGGGGCGGGAGGCAGCTGCAGCCAGAGGCAGAAGCCCAGCAAGCTAATGGGACGCGCCCCGCGTGGAGAACTGAACAGGAGGGGAGGGCCCCACCTGGGAGAGGCTGCCTCTCGCCCCTCCCCTAGCTGGGGCATTTCCTTCTGCCGAGTTGGCAGTGAAGCGCTGCCTCTGTGGGATGCAGTCGTGGTTGCTGGCAGGGACGACACGTGTCGGCTGCGAACTGGCCACCCTTCCCACACCACCAGAGCGAGCACCGTCATGCTGGGCCACGGAAACATTGATACCGGCTGCCCAGCCACACGGGAGTCGTGTCTGTGACATGAATGCATTTGATGCACAATACTTGTAATTGTTGTGTAGTGATAGTGACATTCGCAGAGCCCTCAGGATTTACTGACCAGGTATTTCCACACATTCACCAAGCAGCTCCAGGTGTCCTCCCACGCCATGCTGCGAAACATCAGCTTCAGATGAGGCCATCCAAGAAAGACCCCACAATGCAGCAGGGTCAGCTTGCATCTCTGCAACAACATGTATGGCATCTGCCCATGATGAGGGAATCTCAGCCCCGGATCTTCCGCAGCATTTCTAGATGCTTGAGGAAACAGAAGCCCCAACAGCCCCTCCGGCCCCCTCTGACTCCTGACACCCCGCCTGCTCCCTCTGGCCTCTAACGGGAGTGGGGAAAGCCCTGCTGGATCAGTCCAGTGGGGTCCAGGCAGGCCAGCGTTCCTTTCCCCACGATGGCCAACTATACAGGGCGCACTGAGATCATGGCCAAACCCAGCCCGCTCAGCCCAGCCTTCTGATCAGAAGGGTCCTCTCTTCCTGAAAGCAAAGCATCTTTCTCGTCCATGAGAAAGGATGCCATTACATCCGCGGGGTGATGCTGGCAGATACTGAAACTCCCTCCCTGGGACTTACCAGGGCCACAACGTTGTCTCTGTCTTTCAGGTGGAGGAGCAGGGCCAGCAGACTGTACACCACCTCCTTCTTTAACATGGCCTTGTCAGCCTCTTTTGCTCTCAGCACCAGCTGCCCAAACAGCGTCACGGCACTTGCCCGGACAATGGCCCTTTCCTGAGTGTGACACACAGCAAGAGGCACGTCCAAAAGACAGTGAGGTGACACTGGATGAAGCACTGCAGATTTTCATTCTTTGTTTAGTTCATCAGTTGGTGTGTTTTGACCCTGCCTTTCCTCCAAGGAGCAGAACAGTGGCCGCCGTCTCCTCCCTTCCTCCCATTTTATCCCTGCGAGGGAGGCAGGGCTGAGGGTGTGCGACTGGCCTGACATCACCCAGCCAGCTTCCATGGCAGAGTGGGGATTTTTAACCTGGGAGTCCCAGATCCAACTCTGAGACTCCAACCACTACACCCCTTTGGCGATGCAAAGGGTCCTGCCTGCTGCTGTCGGCCCCGGCTGGAACAGAATTCTGGGATAGAGGAACTTGCATTTGACCCAGCCAAGACATTCTTGTAATTTATGAAAACCATCACCCCCAGGAGCCAATACTTACATCCTCAAAAAACGAGCGGACATTCAGAGCGAGGTCAACACAGATGGGCCCGATCCACTGGCCGTCCATGTCATAGATGGTGGCCATGATGTCCTTCAGCCCTTGGAGGATGTTTTCTTCAAGCCCACCAAACACAGAGTCAATTAAGATAGGCAGCCGGTCCCGTAGAAACTTCACCTGAGCAAGAGAAGGAGAGGGCAGAGGACAAGGGAGGGCTGAAATGGGGCACAGAGTCGCCCTCTCATTGGGAGCTGAAGGCAGTGCCGTCTCCTATGAAGGCAGACAAGGAGCCCCAGGTTACCTTTGGCAAGGCCTCCGGGCACCTCCTTCGGAGTCTAGACAGTTTAGGCACAGGGCTTGCAGGGCCTTTGGCTCTGCAAAGCTCTTCATTCCTCATAGTCCCACACAGGTTTTCAATTACAGTCTAAATAGCAGCATGCAACAAACAATAAACACCATCATTGAAACCACCAAAAATAAACTAACGAAGGTACGAAACAAAAGTAAACTGGTCAACATCCACAGTGGCAGGACTGTGAAAGGAATTTCTCCAAAGCCAAGTGTTGAACAGATCAGGAGGTCACCCCTGCCATGGCCAGTCTCTGGCAAGAGACACGACTGTGCCCAGTGGGCATCCCCGGGGGGAGGGCATTCTGCAGGGTCTGGGTGATGTGAAAAGTGTTCTGAGAGGAGGACAGTCTCTTGTGCCCACGCACAGTGGGGCTCCCTTCACTGGGGGGCAGAGGTTCACACGATGCTTTCTGAGATACTCCAGACCCCGACTGGCGAGGGTGTCGAATGCCACACAGCCAGCACCTTGGGTGAGGCGCAGGAACACAGAAAGCCAGAGGAGTGGCTGCAGAATCCTGGCAACCGATCAAAAGGTGGGTGGCAGCATCCAGCACTCAAGGAGGGTTTCTGGAGTGTCTTCAAAGACAGCCTTGTACAGGGCACATTACGGCAGCTGCCAGGGCCCGTGCGGCAGTGGCCCCGTCTCTGCCCAAGCGCCTGAGGTCAGGAGATGGACCCGGAAAAGGCATAACCCGCAGCTCTCTTGGCTCATTTGCTCCTAATAATCCTTGCAGCATATTGTTAGGGATTCAGTGCGAGTTCCATTTCTGTCAGGGCAGTTAAAGGGTTAACTTGTTTACATCAATAGTTTAGATTGTCTCAAGGTGATGATGCAAAAGACAGATGTAACCATTCTATTGGCTAGAGAATCGCCATTGCAAACGTGCAGGAAGGCACGGAGTCAGAATTGTTTATTACCCTGTTCCTTTGTTAAAGGTGTAAAACTTTGGGGCAGGAGGTGTTAGTTACTTTTGAATCTCACACAAGCAAGATGCCTGTTCTTAGCTCTCTTGGGCTGAGACACAGACGAAGGGATTTTAAGCATTAGAACCTGCTAATACTTTTAGCAAGATTTGTAGGGAACTAGATAGGAAGATGTTATTTGTTTTTACTCCATGTTACCCTTCCTGATTTTTAGTACAGTAAAGGATTTTTTGATTAAGAAACAAGTCTTTGACTCTGTTTATTGTGTGCTTGACCTGAATTCTTTCTAACCGCAATCACGATTCATTGGGCCTCTTAACAAACCCCAACAAGTGGTAGCAGAGTTACGGTTGGTGATCTTTATGATCTTTATGATTGCTGGTTATGAAAGCTGAGTCTAAAAGCACAACTTTTGATTTTTGAATCGTGTCCCATCGGGGAACTGAGGATTACAAAAGGATCAAAGAAAGCAGCATGCAGACTCTTTCTCTCTCTCAGCGCTTCCAGCAGGGAACTCTCTGAAAGACTGTTTGAGAATTGAAAAGGGGTCACGCTCTTTGCAAGGACGAAATCAGAAGATCATCCTACAAAATGACGGAACCAAGTAACGTTAGTGCAAAAATAAGTCAGAATATACCAATTCCACCTATAGACAAAGTTCCTTTTTCTATATGGAAAACCGCAGTTGAGAATGCCTTTCATGTGCTGGACATTAAGCATGTCCTAACGGATTCTAAACCAAATGATGATAAAAGCCCTGCATATGCAAAGTTCATAAAGGATGAGTCTCATGCCATATGCGTACTTATAAGCTCACTTGGCTCTTCTGAAAACCGCCTCATTCTGTCCCACAAATCTGCTAAGGAGATTTGGGATGCGCTTATACAACTGTATGGGCATAACATGAAAGGACAAATAAGATTAATGAAGGCGACTTTCTATTCTAAGATGGTGGAGATAAATGCTTCTTTAACAAAGCATTTGCGGGATATGCAAAATCTCCGAGCTGAGATAAATTTAGCAGGTGGCGAGATCTTAGATGAGGAATTCATTACAGTATTTTTAGCCAGTCTCCACTCCCGGTACAAAACTGAAAAAAGGACTTTATTAGGCAGAGACAATATAACTTTGCAAGGCATGATTGCTGCATTACGTGAATATGAGGCAGATGAACTAGAAGATGAAGTGACCAATGGGATCTCAGTAATGCATGTACATGAACAGAAATCTGTAAAATGTTATCATTGTGGCCAACATGGGCATAAGTCTTTTGAATGTAGAAGGAGGGATTGGAAGGGTGGAACCCCCCACTCTCGGTCAAGCGAAGCTGAAATGCCCGCCAATTCCACACAAAGGAAAAGGCATGACAGGCAACAGCGCCAGTCAGCCACAAGAGGGGGCCAGAGCGAAAGCCAAGGCAAACCTAAAAGGCCACATCAACTCACAGCGCTGATGATAAAAAGGGAACCCAAGCATGTTTTATCGGCCAGAAATGACTCAAAGCGTGTTCAAAGGTTATTACTAGACAGCGGGACTGATGTGCATACTTGTGGGGTGAAAGAAGCGCTTGATTTTATGGAGCCATGCAATGAAACGCTCACTATGGCAAATGGAGAAAGACATGTGTGCACTCAGAAAGGAGAAATCCTAGTTTCCATTCAAAGTCTCTGTAGAATTGTAATGGATTTAAGATTGCAAAACGTGTTTTATCTACCAAATTCCAAAGAATGTCTGCTATCTATGAAAAGGCTAGTGAATGCTAATTTTGAAGTGACAATAAGAAAGAACAAATGTTGTTTATTTGATGCAGAAGGCAGAGAATACGAGGTTCTCTCAGAAGGCTCTCATTTTTACTTGAAAAATGTTGCAGATCAGAAAATGTATAGTAGTGACTCTGAGGACAATGCACTTTGTGCAGAAGGAGATGAAATTGTTGATGATGAGAAAGGATACTTTGTTGGCTACAATAAGGAGATCAGAGGTTTAAATACTAAGGACTGTGAGCATAAGGATTGTGTACATTTTTGGCATTTGAAACTGGAACACAGAAATATGGAATCTGTAAGGCAGCAACTACACGAATTTGGCTTGCCAGTAAAGGACTGTACGAAAAGCTTTGAACAATGTGAGATTTGTGTTGAAATTTCAGATCGTGCGCAGAGTGCAAGTGAATTGGAATCTGAAATGCTGAGGCACGTGCAGAGTGATTCAACAGAACCTCTAGCGCCATCTACTGGTGAAGGAAATGTTAGCATCCCCCCGAGAATCAAAAGGGGAGAGGAAATTCCCTTTGTAAATGAGATGAATGCAACTGATACTGAGAGAATGGGTGATGTGAAGGTTGGAAGAAGTGAAACCGAGCCAGTTACATCCTCAGCGTCGGAGCTTAGGCCGCCTGATGCAGCGAAGTGTCTACAGGATACAGCATCAGAAGGGGGCAGTCCTGAAGCTGATGGAGACGTAAAGGTTTCAACCACCTTATACCATTCTGAAGTGAATAGTGACTTCTCAAGCTGGGAGAACAGAGAAGAAAAGTTTCTCAGTGGGGAGAAGAAATCATTGCAACAGCATACAGCGATAAACATACTTTTGAATATTGCAACTTCAAAGAAAATGCCAGTGATGATGCTTAACGAGACAGCTAACCATGAGCTTACCTCAATACTAGAGAAGCAAGGCTTCAAAAGGGGAAATAAAGAGAAGTGTCTACTCAGCAGAAAGGAAAATGGACTATGACAATATATTTTAATATTAATGGACAATGTTTTGATTTGTTGTGACACTGAGTCAACTGCAAAGGAAATTGCTGAGCAGCTGAACAAGTCAACAGGATCCAAACCACTTGAAAAGATAAAGAACTGTTTTTGACTTGGAAACAGAATGAGACTGGAGTGATGGATTTACAAATAGTCAAAGAGGACTTATTGATGGGAAATAATGTGTTAGTATATGTGATATGTAATAAGTTAATAAGTCTGACGGCAATGTAACTCAAAAGGGGCTTGTTAGGGATTCAGTGCGAGTTCCATTTCTGTCAGGGCAGTTAAAGGGTTAACTTGTTTACATCAATAGTTTAGATTGTCTCAAGGTGATGATGCAAAAGACAGATGTAACCATTCTATTGGCTAGAGAATCGCCATTGCAAACGTGCAGGAAGGCACGGAGTCAGAATTGTTTATTACCCTGTTCCTTTGTTAAAGGTGTAAAACTTTGGGGCAGGAGGTGCTAGTTACTTTTGAATCTCACACAAGCAAGATGCCTGTTCTTAGCTCTCTTGGGCTGAGACACAGACGAAGGGATTTTAAGCATTAGAACCTGCTAATACTTTTAGCAAGATTTGTAGGGAACTAGATAGGAAGATGTTATTTGTTTTTACTCCATGTTACCCTTCCTGATTTTTGGTACAGTAAAGGATTTTTGTTTGATTAAGAAACAAGTCTTTGACTCTGTTTATTGTGTGCTTGACCTGAATTCTTTCTAACTGCAATCACGATTCATTGGGCCTCTTAACAAACCCCAACACATAGTCTCAAAATGGCCTCCTTCTCACGATGTGTATTTATTTGTACAAAATGCCACGATGCTGGAACACAAGTATAACGAAGAGTGTCCAAGCCCTCCTCCAGGATCCATCCCCAAGAGCAGGAAGGGAGCAGAAGGAGGTGAGACGCTGTTCCCAAAGGAATGTCCGAGAAAGACATTTGCGCAGATTCAGACTTCTGCCCGTCACGAGTTCCAGAGGAAGTGTCCCGTCAAGGCCTCCCTCTGCCCCACCTTGGACGCCTGCCTCACTTGCATCTCTGGTGTTGCTTGCCTGAGAAGAGGCACACAGCTTTCCTCGCCCTCCTCCTTCCCTGTCAACAATTGTTTTGTTATTCCAGCAGCCCCTCACTGTGTCAACTCAGCGAGATAAAAAGCGCAGCTTGCCCCTAAGGCGGGCTCCCAGTTCCGGTCTTGGGCCCCTCGTCAAAACAGCCGTGCCTCAGACTGGCCCCCCTCGGCATTTCGCACGTCCCCTTCTCAGCGAGCTCCTGGGGACCCTTTTGCTCCTCACCTTTCCTTGCTGGAACACAAAACTGCTGAGGCCTTTCAGACAAAGCTCTCTTATGACAGGATTTGAGGTGGCCAGGCCTTCCTCGAGATGGTCCTTAAGGCTGAACCTGTTCATCATCTTGACAGCAGATGGACTCTTGAGAAACTGTAGTGGAAATATCGCAGACTAATCTCGAATGGTTATGAACTAGGCTCAAAGGCTCAACAACCCATGGACAGAGAACTTATAAATAGAAAAGTAAAGAACAATCCCAAGACAGATCCATAAGTATAACAAGGTCTTGGGTGGCTGGAGAAACTTCTCAAGGGAGCCGTGGCTCTAGCACATCCTTTCTCAATCGAGGATGCCCTCGGCCAGTGCCTTCCCTTGCACCAGAGGCTCTCTTTTGCTCCTGGTCCAATGCTGGTGGTGGTGGGAGAAGGTGGTCAGGCCACCCCTATCCCTGCCTGCCAACAGATGCCTCTCTCTCACCTCAATGACTAGAGCCAACGCTGTCATCTTCTTCAACTCATCCTCCTCCGTGCTGAGAATGAGAGCTGCCTCCGCAAAGATACCCGGAATCTGGGAGCTGCCACACTCTGCCATCGCCCTGGAAAGGGGATACAAAGGAGCCAAAATGACGAGAAAGTGCCACTCTGGATGTCGAAAATTTAGAGGGCAGCTCTAAATGGATGACAAGTGATGGCTTGTGTGTGTGGAGGAGGCATCGCAAGCACAGCTGTCCCGTCACCTCCTCTCCAGACCACGCGAGACACAAGAGCAGCAGAAGCGCAGCTGTCCCAGGTGTGGCGTCCTTCTGTTCGCAGTGTCTTTAGCATGCACACACGTGATCATGTGATACCATCACAGCGTACGTCCTATTGCTGGATGGCTAGGGAAATGTGCAGCACTAACAGCACCATTTCACATGGTCTTTGTAGTGGTGTCACAAAGGAAAGAAAGCAGAAGCAGGGATGGCGGTGGCAGAGATGGCCCCGTGCTGCCAAAGAGAGGCTTTGCGTGGCCTCCAACACCCACTTTTCTGTGGGACGGGTCATGCCCGCCTTCACTGAGAGCATCACATTGCACAACGCCCAAAGGACAGGCCCCTCCCTCACTAAGCAAAAATAAAGCAAGCCACAGAGGGGAAGGGGTGGGGGGAAGACAGACAAACAAGGGATGAGCAGGAGCGTGACATGACACGCCCGCATACGCTCTCAGACCCCTCCCCAAGGGTTCTTACCTTGCAATGAGGTGGGTGCCTTGTAAGAACTGCTGGGGGGTGCACAGCACACTCCATCCTTGCTGGAATTCAATGCAAGCATAGACCTCCCAGTCCCCCGCCATGGAGAACAAATTTTTCATGATCTCCACTGAAGTACTATAAATATCAAACCAATGAAATATAATAAACACACAAACTCAGAACAGCAACATGGCAGAAATCAAAGGAGAAAGGACCATCACAGCACCCTCCACTAACACCTGAAGCTGCCTTCTACTGAACCAGGCCTTTGTCCATCAAGGCAGTGGCTCTCCAGGGTCTCAGGCAGAGGTCCTTCACATCCCCTGTTGTCTGTCCTTTTATCTAGAGATGCCAGGGATTGAACGTGGGACCTTGCTAAGCAGGTGTTCTGCCACTGAGCCACAGCCCCTCCCTAATGCAGTTCGTTTCCTGCAGATGAGTTATAACCTTTGCCACCCAATCCCTTACCTATTGTTGAAGGTGCTTCTCTGCCTACAGTACTAATTTGCCCTGAAATGGTCCATCCTGCAACAGCTTATGAAGTTGAGGAAAGGCAAAAGCATCTGGGACTTTTCAGCTTAGAAAAAGAAAGTGAATGGGGGACATAACATTATGCATGGGGGTGGAGAAAGCAGATAGGATTTTTTTCTCTCTCTTCCCAAAATATTAGAACTTGGGTCACTCAATGAAATTAATGGGTAACAGGTTCAGGACAGACAAAAGGAAACACTTCTTTACTCAACAAGTAACTAAACTGTGGAGTCCACTGCCAGTGGATGGCTGTGAGCACAGACGGGTTTAAAAGACAGACAGATTCCTGGAAGAGAGAGGCCCATCAGTGGCTACGAGCCATGGTGACTGAAGGGAGCCTCCACCTACAGAGGCAGGAAACCTCCAAAAACTAGTGCTGGGAGGCTGCATCAAGGGGAAGCCATGGCCTCCACATGCTCTGTGGGCCCTCCGGGGCAGCTAGCTACTGTATGAGGCAGGACACTGGATTAGATGGGCCCTTGCTGGTCTGGTCCAGTGGGGATATCCCTATCCTCTTATGTACATGCAAGTTTGGCCCATGCGGCAAGTAGCAGCACCCAGAAAACAGCAGTGGAGGGAGAGGCTTACACGCTCCGCCCCCCCCCCTTTCCACGCATCTTTCCCGATCTGGACTGGGCTCCTTGGAATGGAACTCTGGGCACAGAACTTGCAAGAGCATGCCTGACTGAAAGCCTTCCTGGGACACCAGGGCAGAACACAACGTCCTTTTAACTTGTCGTTAAGGCCTCAGAAATTCAGCATCGAGAGACTCAGGAGAATGGGTGGAAAGCCAAATGCTACCATTGTACTGCCAACAACAAAGGGTCCCAGCAGGGCCACCAGGACTAACCAAACAGAGACCGTTTGCCTGGTCTCGTGTGTTGCATTGGGCCTTGCCACACATGTGCAGAGGAGGCCTGGGGGTGCATCATCGGTCCCCTAAACCTCCTCTTTGTCCCGGCCACTGGAGCCCTCCTCCTCTGATTATGGCAAGGCTAAAGGGGTCCTGAGGAGCGCCAAACTTTGCTGCCTCTGGTGTGTCACTTCGCAAATAGTTCACAGTGGGTAGCCGTGTTAGTCTGTCTGCAGTAGTAGAAAAAGGCAAGAGTCCTGTAGCACCTTAAAGACTAACAAAAATATTTTCTGGTAGAGTATGAGCTTTCATGATACCTGAAGAAGTGAGCTGTGGCTCACGAAAGCTCATACCCTACCAGAACATATTTTTGTTAGTCTTTAAGGTGCTACTGGACTCTTGCCCTTTTCTACTTCGCAAATAGTGTCACTGATGTATTGGCCATGCTCATGTATGTGAATAAGCAGCAAGACCTGGTAGCTATTCTGGGTTGCGTTTTAGTATCTGAGACAGTCAAATTCTGGAATCTGAGCTGCATCCATGCTGTTGGTACAAAAGTCAGTTCTGGGGCAGTCATCCATATGAAAAACCATGCTGGATCAGACCAAGGCCCATCAAGTCCAGCAGTCTGTTCACACAGTGGCCAACCAGGGGTCTGATCCAGCAGGGCCTTTCTTATGTTCTTATGTACTAGTATCCATGAACAGCCGTATCCTCCATGAACATGTCCACTCCCCTCTTAAAGCCTTCCAAGTTGGCAGCCATCACCACATCCTGGGTCAGGGAGTTACACAATTTAACTATGCTTGTTGTGTGATGAAATATTTCCTTTTTTCAGTTTTGAATCTCTTATCCTCCAGCTTCAGCAGATGACCCCGCATTCTAGTATTATGAGAGAGGGAGAAAAGCTTCTCCCTGTCCACTTTCTCCAAACCATGCATAATTTTATAGACCTCTATCATCCAGACCCCCCCACCCCATACTCTCAATCAGACATGAGTGGTGAATTCCCCGCTAGGAACGTAATTCCCAGCTGCACAGGAGCCTGATTCAGAGAGGCTACTTAAGCCCCCCTTCCACTACTTTCCTGACCTGAAGTAGCTGTAGGGGTGCTACATGTGCCGTTGAGGGCTGCGTGTGTACCGGTGTGGTACACACAAGTTTCCCAATGGGGCAAATAGCATCTCCCCCCTTGGGGCTGATTCACATTGGGAAATTATGTGAGGAGGAAGACTTAAGCACCCTCTGCTCGTGTACTGTGACCCCAATCTGAATTGGGCCCCCATGCAACTGGGAACTTAGTTTCAAGCATGGAACCAATGTGGGCCTGACAGAAAGTCCATTTGGCAGACCTGGACATGGACTGCAGGACTTTGTAACGTGTAGCTAGACCTCCAAGGAAGCCCATGCTGCATTAGTTGGTTCATAAACTATGAATGCCCCAGCCTTTCCCAACGCTGCACGTTTTGAAATGCGGCCTACCAAGTGCAACACCTTAGCATGACACAGCTGCCACCACTCCAGGCTAGGCCCCCAGATGTGTCCCTTCTGCTACAGAACAAAAAGGCTGATCTTCTGGTACCTCTGAAAGCTGCGAGCCCTGGGGTTTTCTCTCAGGATGTACTCCTGCCTGGCTTTTAGAGAATCGGGCAGGTCCAGCTGCATCACATACAGGACCTGTTTGAGTGAAGGGATGAACAACTGTAGGTGCATCTCTACAAGGGCTGCCCGGTATCCAGGAATGAGGAAAGTCTCATAGATGACATTCATTGCCTAGTGGAGGAAGACAGCAGAACACACAACTCTCAGGGCAAAGTGCCTCTCTGGCTGTACACTCCGCCCACACAGGCTTGGAGGACCCAACCACATCCCTCAGCCAAGCCTCCATTCTAAGGATCCTTCCTCCACTGACTCTTCTACCCGATGACGAGCCACTTCTGCCAAAGTGAGCCAGAGGGAGGCTTCTAGCTTGGCACGGAGGAGTGGGGGAGGATGCGTGCCATTGGAAGTGCTGAACGGGAGCAGCTCTGCTGTTGACATGTGAGAGAAAGCCGTCAGAGGTTCAGAGGGAGGTTCTAGAGAGCAGCTGCTACCCTACAGCTCATCTGACACTGAATTTGCACTTATCAAGGACAGCCTTGACCTGAATGGCTCCAGGCTAGCCTGATCTCATCAGATCTAAGAATGGGAGACCTCCAAGGAGTATCAGAGTTGTGATGTGGAGGCAGGCAATGGCAAACCACCTCCTAATATCTCTTGCCTTGAAAACCCCACCAGGGCTCGCCATAAGTTGGCTGCAACTTAATAACACACACACACACACACACACACAAACACACACAAAATAGAGAGAGAAAAAGGACTGCAGGTTGTTTTCTTGTTACAGAAGGTGGCTCGTGTTACCTTTCTCACTGGGTAAAACTTGGTGCCTTTGGCTGTTTGTTCTTACAAAGACAGGATCCTGAAGTCATTTGTATGTTGCCTGGACCAGACCTACTGCTGTATTGCAGGTTCTCTTTGCCCTTTGAGCCAACTGTGTACAAGATAACTTTGCCACATGTACTTAAAACATGTGAATGTAAGAGGATTCCCGAGACCCAATCATGCCACTGATCTGTCTCATGTTGGTAGCAGCTGTCCAGGGTCTCAGGCACAGGAAGATCTTTCCGAGACCAGCAACTGTTTCGCTAAAAGATGATGAGCGGACTTGGGACTTTCTGCTTGGGAGACTGGTTATCAGTGTAGGATTTATCCGGGGGGGGGGGTGTTCCACAAGGCACAGCCCCACAAAACACAGCCCCACCTTCAAATCGACAACTGCCTGCTCACATGCCTTCTCGGTGGTGGCTCCCACCTTGTGGAATGGCCTGCCTGAGGAGGCCAGGAAGACTCCCACACTTCTACAATTCCACAGAATTTTCAGGAGGACTTTTTAATGAAAGGAATAGGGATGGAATGGTTCAGAAAAAAGGGTTGCACTTACCTGTAACTGTTGTGCTTCTTCCGTGCAGCCCCATATTGGGACTGCACATGCGCAGGTCAGCTGCGGCACAGAAGTTTCTAGAAGGATACTTCTTTATAAAAAGAACAGGCTTGTGGTCTACTCTAGTGTTTATTGTATGTTTTATCCTACTCTTATTCCATTGTCTTCTACAGCTTTCTACATCTGGCAGAAGGCTAGTGACAACGGTGCATTCTAAAAAGCCCTTTCCACATGGCAGGAGCAGCAACAGAGCTGGCAAATGTGCATAAGGTGTAGGAATAGTAAAGATGCTGTGAACAATGCAGCTGGTGCCCCAGTCCAGACACAGAGAGGCCGTGTTTCCAATACGTCCACACCCCAGGACATTGACAGCAGGAAAGGTAAGAACCAGCACCTTGAATCAAGGCTAAAAGCAAAGAGCTAATGAGCACAATGGAACCAACAAAAGTGCGGCATGACCTCGTGGCTGGACCCTGAAGGGAAACAGGCAGCAGCAGCAGCAGCACTCCTGCCCTGGCTGACGCTTCCAGGGAGCCTTCCAGCACAGCACACAGCTGGACCTAGCCTGGAAGTTACCCAAGCATTGATCGGAGCAGGCAGGGTAGTTCAAAGCCAAACGAAGGTGAGAACAAAGACACTCTAAAAGCCACGGCACCAACCTGCTTGTCCGTGTACTTACAGCCAAAGACATTGTGGTGCTGCTTTCATCCAGAGGATCTTTGGCCTGGAGGTTCTTCAGCAAGAGATGAAGGACTTGTGTGGCCACTGGGGGTCCCACAGCCATCGTTGTCCAGAGCTCATTGGCATGCCTGTGAAGCCCCCAACACAGTACCTTGGTATTGATTTATTTGCAGACATCATAATCTGCCTTTCTGCCTAACTAAGGCCAACAAGGCGGCTAACAATCAAAAGCAGAACATTACAAAACAGTTTAAAAAATTTAAAAGCAAAAGTGAAACGCATATATAAAAAAACAGACCCAGTGATTAAAACATAAGGCAGGAAGGAGAGGGTCATTCAGGGAGCACCGGGCAAATCTAAAAAGTCTTCACCCCATGGCAGACAACATCAATTGACAGGGGACAGACAAATATCTCTGGGGAAGGAGCGCCACAATTTTGGTGCCACATCTGAGACAGCCTTCTTTTAGCATCTCATCCATCTCACCTCAGAAGTCAGGGGAACCAGAAGCAGGGCCCCAGAAGATAGCCACAGCTGGCATGTAAGTTTGTATGGAAGTAGATGGTCCTTAAGTTATGTTGCTTCCAAACCATATAGGGCTTTGAAGGTCAGCACCAGCACCTTCAATTGTGTTCGGACACATAAGAACATAAGAAAGGCCCTACTGGATCAGATCAAGGCCCATCAAGTCCAGCAGTCTGTTCACACAGTGGCCAACCAGGGGCCTCGAGGAAGCCCCCAAACAAGATGACTGCAGCAGCACCGTCCTGCCTGTGTTCCACCGCACCCAAAATAATAGGCATGCTCCTCTGATACAAGAGAGAATAGGTATGCTGCATGACTAGTATCCATTCTAACTAACAGCCATGAATACCCCTCTCCTCCATGAATATGTCCACTCCCCTCTTAAAGCCCTCCAAGTTGGCAGCCATCACCACATCCTGGGGCAGGGAGTTCCACAACTTACTATGCTTTGTGTGAAAAAATACTTCCTTTTATCTGTTTTGAATCTGTCACCCTCCAGCTTCAACAGATGACCTCGCATTCTAGTATTATGGGAGAGGGAGAAAAACTTCTTCCTGCCCACTCTCTCCAAACCATGCATAATTTTATAGACCTCTATCATGTCACCCCTTAGCCGCCTCCTTTCCAAGCTAAACAGCCCTAAGCATCTTAACCGCTCCCCATAGGACAGTTGCTCTAGTCCCCTAATCATTTTGGTTGCTCTTTTCTGCACCTTCTCAAGCTCTGTAATATTCTTTTTTAGGTGTGGTGACCAGAACAGTACACAGTATTCCAAGTGTGGTCTCATCATAGATTTGTACAAGGGCAGCATGATATCAGCAGTTTTATTCTCTATTCCTCGTCTAATTATGGCCAGCATGGAATTTGCCTTTTTCACAGCAGCCGCACACTGGGTTGACCTCTTCATTGAGCTATCCACCACCACCCCAAGATCCCTTTCTTGGTCTGTCGCTGCCAGCACAGATCCCATCAGTGTATATGTGAAGTTGGGATTTTGTGTCCCAATATGCATCACTTTACACTTACTCACATTGAATCTCATTTGCCATTTTAATGCCCATTCTTCCAGCATGTAGAGATCCTTCTGGAGCTCTTCACAATCCGGTCTTGTTTTAACCACCCTAAATAATTTGGTATCTGCAAACTTGGCTACTTCGCTGTTCAATCCCAACTCCAGGTCATTGATGAACAGGTTGAAAAGCACTGGTCCCAACACAGATCCTTGAGGCACCCCACTGCTCACATCCCGCCATTGTGAGAACTGACCATTGATTCCTACTCTCCGACACATAGAATCATAGAGTTAGAAGAGGCCATGGAGGCCATCTAGTCCAACCCTCTGCTCAATGCAGGATCAGCCTAGAGCATCCCTGACAAGTGCTTGTCCAGCCTCTGCTTGAAGACTGCCAAAAAGGGGGAGCTCACCACTTCCGTAAGTAGCTGATTCCACTGCTGAACTACTCGCACTGTAAATATTCCCCCCTAATGTCCAGCCGGTACCTTTCCACCCATAATTTACACTCATCATTGCAAGTCCTATCCTCTGCTGCCAACAGGAACAGCTCCCTGCCCTCCTCCAAATGAGAGCCCTTCAAATGCTTAAAGAGGGCAATCATGTCCCCCCTCAACCTCCCCTTCTCCAGACCGATTGTTCCCCTCAGCCTTTCCTCACAGGGCTTGGTCTCCAGGCCCCTGATCATCCTCATTGCTCTCCTCTGCACCCACTCCATTCTGTCCACATCCTTTTTGAAGTAAGGCCTCCGGAACTGCACATGGTACTCCGGGTACAGCCTGACCAATGCATTGTACAGTGGAACTATGACATCTTGTGATTTGGAAGTTATGCCCCTATTGCTGGGAACCAGGGTAGATGGACCAAAACTGGAGTGATATGGTCCGGCCAACACTCTGGCCACAGATTCTGTACCAACTGTAGCTTCTGGGCAGTCTTCAAGGGCAGCCCCACTTAGAGCAATCTAAGTGTTACAGCAATCTAAATGTTACAGCAATCTAATCTAGATGTAACCAGGGCACACACCACAGTGCCCAAATCTTTTCTTCCTAGGAAAGGCCACAGCTGGCTAACCAGTTGAACCTGGTAAAAGGCACTCCTGGCCATGGCTGCCACTTACTTATCCAGCAGTAGGCCCAAATCCAGCAGCACCCTCAAGGGATGTCCCTGGCTCCTTCAGGGGGAGTGCAACCCCATCCAGTACAGGAGACACTCTAAATCTCTGGTCAGTTCTATAATCAGTAGCACTTCCATCTTGTTGGGAGTAAGTTTCTGTTTATTAGCACACATCCACCCCAAAAGAAGCTCCAGGCTCCGGGCTTCCACAGCCTCCCTGGGATCTGCTAGAAGTGTGAGAAGGATCTGAGGGCTATCTGCCTACTGGTGACCGCCCAACCCAAATCGCCGGATGATCTGACCCAGTTCTTTCATGTAGATGTTAAAGAGCATGGGGGACAAGACAGACCCCCTAGGCCAAATGCTAAGAGCCAGCGTGGTATAGTGGTTAGGGGCGGTGGACTCTAATATGGAGAACCAGGTTTGATTCCCCACTCGTTCACCTGAGCGGCGGACTCTAATCTGGTGAACCAGGTTGGTTTCCCCACTCCTCCACATGAAGCCTGCAGGGTGACCTTGGGCCAGTCACAGTTCTCTCTGAACTCTCTCAGCCCCACCTACCTCACAAGGTGTCTGTTGTGGGGAGAGGAAGGGAATGAGATTGTCAGCCGGTTTGATTCTCCTTAAAAAGTAGAGAAAGTCAGCATATATAAACCAATTCTTCTTCCTCTTCCTCTTTTTCTTTTGAAACCTCATCACTGCAAAACAATGACTCCCAGTCCCATTTCCAAAAGATGGTCCAGAAGGATACCCTGATTGATGGTACTGAAAGCCACCACGAGGTCCAGGAGAATCAGCAGGGTTGAACTTCCCCTACCCTTCTCTAGGCACAGGTCATCCACAAAGGTGACCAAGGCTGTTTCAGCCCTATATGCAGGCCTGAAGTCAGACTGCAGAGTATTCAGATAGTTCCCATCATCCAGCAAATCCTGGAATGGTTCAGCCACTCATGGAGGCCAGGAAGTATTGAACTGCTACACAAGTCAGCCTGAGCATGAATGTTGATGTCTCCTAGAACAACCAGCCTCGGGGTCCTCAATGCCACCCCTGAGACCACCTCTCGCAGCTCAGGCAGGGTGAAAGGTCGCAGTTCAGGCAGGGGATCACAAAATGCTCTTGAAGTTCAGGCGGGGACCACAGAATCTGAATCCTGTCTCACAGTCCCAACACTATGAATGCAGCCCTTCTAACCGGGAGTGTCCTGGTCAGGGGACTTTGCTAGGAGGGCAGAGTGTCCCCCGTATCGAGCACAGCGACACCACCTCCCTGGTTTATGCCAGGGGACACAGTTAGTTGAGGTTAATCTCTCCCATCTCCCCCAACTAAGCCTTGGTGATACATGCCAGGTCAGCCATCTTGTCCAGGATTAAATCCTGGATGGCTGCTCTGCTTCTGGTGACCAACATTTAACAGCAAGATTTTGTAGCCTGGGAATTGTTGGTGTGATCAGTCTTGAAACACGTACAGAGACATGGCAACTTCAAGGAGACAATGATGAGTATGGTTTGAGAAGCCAACAGCCTACCTCTCAACGGGTATTGAAAAGGACAGGCAGCTTTGCACCACTTCCTCCATGTGATCAGGGATCATTAAAGTTAGCGCTCTCAGTACGACTTTCCGGGTCCAATAGGAAGACTGCCGTAGCTGTAAACACCTATAGATTGATAATACCACGTCTTTCACCTGGAAGAAGACAAAGAGCTTAAGGCCTTCATAAAGGTACCTCATCATAGTATTCAATGTATCACACTGGATAAAATCCATGCCTTGTTTTGGGCTAGAAGGACCCTCTGTCTAGAAGATGGCCGAATAATTTTAGCAGTCTCATTAGTCTGCACACTTTTGTAGTAAGTGCTGGACAACAATCACACAGACTCTTAAGAAACTAACCTTTCTCCCGGGGCTGTACTCTTGTGGCTCCTACTGTTTTTTAAACCTCTGATTATTAAAAAAAAAATTAGGAGTTCCATGGTATGTTGAGGCACTTGTCTCATTAGTTAGTTCCTTAGGATGAAATGTAGATTGAAAAAGCATACCAGGGACTTATGTGTCTTGTTAGGGTGAAGAGCAGTTTGCAAGGTGCTCATGAAAACAACCCCAAGATGGAGTGGGCAAGGGATCCAACTGAGAACAATCTCTTCAGCCAACAATCAGCTCTGGCACTGGCTACAGTTCACGACTGGTAAATCTTGGTGGGTTTACTGTCGAAGGAGCCTTGCTAAGGGGTGTTTCTGTCCTTGCTTGCCTGCTGCTGCACAGCCAAAGGATACCGACTAGTCGTGCAGCTCCACACTAGTGTTGGAGGTCTTAGGATGGGGCTGCTCACTGACTTACTCAGAAGTCCTCATCTCAACATATGAGCAGCAGATAGAATCATAGAATCATAGAGTTGTAAGGGACCACCAGGGTCATCTAGTCCAACCCCCTACACAATGTAGGAAATTCACAACTAACTCCCCCACATATCCCCAGTGACCCCTACTCCATGCCCAGAAGACGGCCAAGATGCCCTTTCTCTCATGATCTGCTTAATGTCATAGAATCAGCATTGCTGACAGATGGCCATCTAGCCTCTGCTTAAAAACCTCCAGGGAAGAAGCACCACCTCCCGAGGAAGCCTGTTCCACTGAGGAACTGCTCTGTTAGAAAATTCTTCCTAATGTCTAGACGGAAACTCTTTTGATTTAATTTCAACCCGTTGGTTCTGGTCTGGCCTTCTGGAGCGACAGAAAACAACTCAGCACGATCCTCTATATGACAGCCCTTCAAGTACTTGAAGATGGTTATCATATCAACTCTCAGTCTTCTCCTCATCAGGCTAAACATACCCAGCTCCCTTAATCTTTCCTCACAGGACTTGGTCTCCAGACCCCTCACCATCTTTGTTGCTCTCCTCTGGACACCTTCCAGCTTTTCTACATCCTTCTTAAATTGTGGTGCCCAAAACTGAACACAGTACTCTAGTTGAGGTCTAACCAGAGCAGGGTAAAGTGATACCATCACTTCGCATGATCTGGACACTACATTTCTGTTGATACAGCCCAGGATCCCATTTGCCTTTTTAGCTACCGCATCACACTGTTCAGTGTTTGGTCTACTAAGACCCCAAGATCCTTTTTGCACACACTACTGCTCAGACAAGTCTCCCCCATCCTATAATTATGCATTTGATTTTTCCTACCTAAATGCAGAACTTTACATTTATCTCTACTGAAATGCATTTAACTGGTTTTAGCCCAATTCTCCAGCCTATCAAGATCATCCTGTATCCTGGCTTTGTCTGCTACCATATTTGCTACCCCTCCCAATTTAGTATCATCTGCAAATTTAATAAGCATCCCCTCTATTCTTTCATCCAAATCATTTATAAAGACATTGAACAAGACAGGGCCCAGGACAGATCCCTGAGACACTCCACTAGTCACTCCTCTCCAAGTGGATGAGGAACCATTAACTAGCACTCTTTGGGTGCGATCTGTCAACCAATTACAGATCCACCTAACAGTAACAGGATCTAAATCACATTTTCCCCATTTGTCAACAAGAATATTATGGGGAACCTTATCAAAAGCCTTATTGAAATCAAGATAAATGATGTCTACTACATTCCCCTGATCCAGCAAGGTACCGTAGTAACTTTCTCAAAAAAGCAGATAATACACATACCTCAACTCTCCTCTAGTGGTGGCTGCAGAAAACATTTCTTAAAGTAAGAGAGTGTAAAAGAGATCCCCCTCACTGAGGCCCTGGTGATTTGGGACCCTGGCCAGCTAGGCCAAATATAAAATTAGAGGCCTGCATGGAGGGTTTAATCACATTTTTACCAAACTATTTTGCATGGGCTTCAGTTCTGGACATGTTTAAGACCACTGAAAGCCGACTGACATGGAAACCGTCATGTGGGGGGTACTTCCTGTTTGAATGCATTACTATTTTGGATGTCCTGCATCCACTATTTTGGATGTCCTGCATTCAGCTGGTGCAAAACATAGTCATGATGATTCCAGCAGACGCCCACTGTATCGAACATATATCCCATACTATATCAGGGGCTCTGGTTCCCAACCTTTTTTCTTGGCCCAGTTCAAAGTGCTGATTTTGACCTTTAAAATAACACATAAAATGACCAAGTACCTGATGGACCATCTCCACCTGTATGAGCCTGCCCAGGATTTGAGGATGTCCATGCAGGCACTCTCTCTCTCTCTCTCTCTCTCTCTCTCTCTCTCTCTCTCTCTCTGTGTGTGTGTGTGGGGGGGGGGCGGGCTTATGCTATCAGACACAAGGCTGGCGGTTATCTGGAAAGGCAAGGCTGCCTTTCCAGTTGCTGCCCCCAGTTAACGGCACTCCCAATCCCCAGAGGGGTGGGCTGGCCCTGGTCTTCTGCTGCCCCCACTTAACTGGAGACACCTTTGTTTGGTCCTCTAAAGGCCCACTGAAATCAGGGCATAACTGGCCTTGTTTGTTTGGTATGCTGGTGAGGATCTGAATGGATTGTTTTCCTGGTTGAGGATACCCATCATTGATCTTATTGAAATTAATATCTAATGGAATGTTTCTACTTGTTTCTGTTGAAAACCTGCCTTCAGTGTTTTGAAAAAGAAGAGTGGGATAGAAGAGTCCTAAATAAATATTTTTATACATTTAGTATCCCTTTGCATGTGTTGTGTTATTCCCTCTCCTCCACTTTCTCTTTTTTAATGATGTTTTGGGGAGTATCTGTTCTCCTTCTGTGTCTCTTGGCCAAGTGACAGCCGATCTAGCCCCACTGCGGGCATGACCACAGGGAAACAAAGCTGGCCCCTAACTGGGCATCATTTAAGAAGCAGAGAAGGAGCCGATGGGTGAGTGTATTCCACGTCCCCAGCAAAAGTCTCTCACCCTTTCGATCTTCATTACGTGATTCTGCAGAATTGCATTCAGCACTTCCTCTGCTGCCTTCAGCAAGGCGGGGTCAGACCTTCTCAAACTGTCCAGTGCAGAAAGCAGGAGGTTGGTCAGCTGTGCCGAGAAGAGCTGGTCTTCACAGTGCTACAGACAGGAAAGGCAAGAGGAGTTCAGTGCCATTCACTGATGGCGGAAGCTCGTGGCAACACTCTTTAGGAGGTAACATGCTCATGATCTTCAATCAGCTGTTGGTATGATAAACCATGTACCCTTATTTTTTCAAAGGGTAGATGTGTTGGTAGCTTAGAAGACCAGGTTTCATTTGTCTGAAATAATTAGATTTAGCTTCCCACTATCTTACTTCAAGGCAGATAAGGTCTCTGAGCTAAAAGATTTCTCTCTCTGTTGTGCAGTGTCACCTCCTGTATAAAAAAGGGTGCTTTGTGAAAAATTAAACAGGACTCTGTAGGACATTCGTTAAGAGATCGTATTTTCTGAGAGTTTTCTCCTGTGTTGAACCCCATCTACAACAGTCTAGCTATGAGTCTAAAACTGCCTTATTTTAGAGAAATTGGAACCATTACATACTTTAGGTAAAGATTAGAATACCCTGCCAGAAATTTTGTTAGTCTTTAAGGTGCCACTGGACTCTTGTTCTTTTCTACTACTAAATAAAGAGCCAAGGTTGCTGTGCACAGCAATAGGCAAAGTAAAGAAACTGAATTTGGAAGTATTCAAAAATTCAAAATTGAATTTGGAAGTATTCTGCAGAAAACAGAAAACAAAGTACCCCACCAAAGACTGCTAAGAAAACTTCATAGTCATGGGATAAGAGGACAAGTCCTCTTATGGATTAAGAGCTGGCTGAAAAATAGGAAGCAGAGAGTAGGAATCAATGGTCAGTTCTCACAATGACGGGATGTGAGCAGTGGGGTGCCTCAGGGATCTGTGTTGGGACCGGTGCTTTTCAACCTGTTCAGACCTGGAGTTGGGGTTAAACAGTGAAGTAGCCAAGTTTGCAGATGACACCAAATTATTTAGGGTGGTTAAAACAAAATCGGACTGTGAAGAGCTCCAGAAAGATCTCTGCATACTGGAAGAATGGGCATTAAAATGGCAAATGAGACTCAATGTAAGTGTAAAGTGATGCATATTGGGGCAAAAAATCCCAACTTCACATATACACTGATGGGATCTGTGCTGGCAGCGACAGACCAAGAAAGGGATCTTGGGGTGGTAGTGGATAGTCGATGAAGATGTCAACCCAGTGTGCGGCTGCTGTGAAAAAGGCAAATTCCCTGCTGGCCATTATTAGACGAGGAATAGAGAATAAAACTGCTGATATCATACTGCCCTTGTACAAATCTATGGTGAGACCACACTTGGAATACTGTGTACAGTTCTGGTCACCACACCTAAAAAAGGATATTACAGAGCTTGAGAAGGTGCAGAAAAGAGCAACCAAAATGATTAGGGGACTAGAGCAACTGTCCTATGGGGAGCAGTTAAGACGCTTAGGGCTGTTTAGCTTGGAAAGAAGGCGGCTGAGGGGCGACATGATAGTGGTCTATACAATTATGCATGGTTTGGAGAGAGTGGACAGGGAGAAGTTTTTCTCTCTCTCCCATAATACTAGAACACGGGGTCATCTGCTAAAGCTGGAGGGTGAGAGATTCAAAACAGATAAAAGGAAGTGTTTTTTCACACAACGCATAGTTAAATTGTGGAACTCACTGCCCCGGGATGTGGTGATGGCTGCCAACTTGGAGGGCTTTAAGAGTGGAATGGACATATTAATGGAGGAGAGGGGTATTCATGGCTATTAGTTAAAATGGATACTAGTCATGCTGCATCCCTATCCTTTCCAGGATCAGAGGAGCAGGCCTGTTATCTTAGGTGCTGTGGAACACAGGCAGGATGGTGCTGCTGCACTTGTCTTGTTTGTGGCTTCCTGGAGGCCCCTGGTTGGCCACTGTGTGAACAGACTGCTGGACTTGATGGGCCTTGGTCTGATCCAGCAGGGCCTTTCTTATGTTCTTATGTAAACATTTACATTATTTTCCTTTTAGGTTTGCCTACTGCCATGCAGAGCAACCCTGGCTCTTTATTTAGTATAAATTTTCTGTATTCTTGCAATGTTTTGATGGGGTATATTGTTTATTAGATGACCACTGAAGAAGACATGGTCAAAATGTGCAATTTTTTATTCCTTGATTTTGATTTTTGTTGCAGTAGTTCCTTTTTTTGTTCAAGACAGCAAGCTCAGCCCACCGTTGCCCACCTGGCCTTTTGCTGTGGCCAAGCGATTCCTGCTTGTGCCTGTGACATCAGCAGCAGGGGGAGGGTCTGGGCCCCAGTCTACTGTCATCGGGAAGGTCCGCCAGAAAACACAGCACATGCTGAGAATTCCCAGCTCAGTCCCATTTCAGAAATATATTCTGCCCCAGTCAGAACAAAGCATTTAGCTCTGGGGCAGAATTTGGAAGCACCTCGCAGTCTCTCCACTTATGAACCCTCAGTATCCCAGACATGGAAGCAATACCATAGCAATCTGCCACCTGCTGTCTGTCACTACCAGACCAAGGCAATTTGTTTCCTGTAGCTTTGAGCTCTTCTTCACCGACCACTTCCTCCTCTTTTGCATTCTCTGCTTTAGGCCTGTGGCAGAACAGAACAGAAAAGGATGGCTGTCACAGAGCTGCATGAAGACAGAAGTAAAATGGCTCCACATCCCTCAGGCAACCTCAGCCTGCAGCTTCATGTAGATGTTAAATAGCATGGAGGAGAAAACTAAGCCCTGAGGAACCCTGAAGCATAAAGGCCAAGGACAGAGCTAAAAACCCCAAGAACCACTCACTGGAATTGCAGGAGTATGTTATTAACAAGACAACTGCAACTTTCTGGGTTGCAGTGTCTGTGGCTGGCATCTGTGTGCGAGGGTGTAAAATCTTTGATTACATTGCTGATTGGCTGTCCCTTCTCACTGTTATGCAGCCCCTCTTTACTCTTTGCCCAGAATTTATATAAAACAAACTCTAATCTCCTAAAATAGAGAAGACTGAGAGGGGACATGATAACCTTCTTCAAGTACTTGAAGGGCTGTCATAGAGAGGAGAGTGCTGAGTTGTTTTCTGTTGCTCCGGAAGGTCGGACCAGAACCAACAGGTCGAAATTAACTCAAAAGAGTTTTCGTCTAGACATCAGGAAGAATTTTCTAACAGTTAGAGCAGTTCCTCAGTGGAACAGGCTTCCTTGGGAGGTGGCAAGCGCTCCTTCCCTGGAGGTTTTTAAGCAGAGTCTAGATGGCCATCTGACAGCAATGCTGATTCTATAACCTAGGCAGCTCTTGAGAGGGAGGGCACCTTGGCAATCTTCTGGGCATGGAGTATGGGCCACTGGGGGTGGGGAGGCAGTTTGGAATTTCCTGCACTGTGCAGGGGGTTGGACTAGATGACCCTGGTGGTCCCTTCCAACTCTATGATTCTATTCTATGGTTCTATGGCTGAAAGAAAACAGATGCTGAATAAACAGTTAAGCAAATGGACATGCTGCGTGCCTGAACAAAAATTTTTTTAGAGAAAAGCTCTCCTGAAGAATGGCGTGCAGGTGTGTGTGTGTGGGGGGGGGGGGAATCAGAATCCACCCTCAAGCCAGAGCTGGGCAGAACAGAAGTGAAGAAGCTGAACCAGGAACCACACGAGGAGGAGGATGGGCGACTGCTCCTGGGCATCAGTTCCCTTTATGTCACTGGTCTGTATCCTACAACTCTGTATCCTACAAATCTGGGCGGTGCAGAGTTGTTTTCTGTTTTTCCCAGAAAGTTGGACCAGAACCAACAGGTTGAAATTAGATCAAAAGTGATTCTGTCTAGACATTAGGAAGAATTTTCTAACAGTTAGAGCGGTTCCTCAGTGGAACAGGCTTCCTCGGGTGGTAGTTGGCTCTCCTTCTTTGAAGGTTTTTAAGCAGAGGCTAGATGGCCATCTGTCAGCAATGCTGATTCTGTGACCTGAGGCAGATCATGAGAGGGAGGGCAGGAAAGGATGAGGCAGTGCTTGGCTCTCATAGCCCTTTCTTGCATGCCCAGGGGAATGCCGATTGCTGCTTTGGGGTCAAGAAGGAACTGTCCTCCAGGCCAGATTGGCCAGGGATCCTGGAGGGTTTTTGCCTTCCTCTGGGCAGAGGGTAGGGGGCAGGCAGTTGTCAATTTCCTGTGTTGTGCAGCAGAGGGTTGGGCCTTGATGTCCCTTGCAGCTCAGCGTGAAGACTTCCTCCAGCCAAAGAAACCTCCCACCATATTAAGTGGCTCTTCCTCCAGTGGGAAATCTCCCAAGGCAGAGAAAAGGCTTTGCTGAGCAGAGCAGTCAGACCACACGGGTAGTTCTCATGGAATGACATTTGAGCACAGCTGCTTCTGTTTGCCGGGGGCAGTGGGAAACTACTGACAAGTTGCAGAACTGTTTGATTCATTACTATTACAGCTAAATATATGCTTAACTTGAAGCCATTGCTATTAATAGCAGTATCTTTTGGAAGAGAACAGGCTTGGTGTAGACCCAACTATTCTATGCTTGATCATGTTCAATCGGCTTGTTACCTGACTACACTACAGAAACCCAGCCTGGGTCACCCTACTGGATGCTGGCCTTCCTCCAGGGGGAGCTACTCCCTGTTGGGCCTTCCGGCCCTCTGAATGACTTTTCCTAGCACTGGTCATGGAGTCCTCTGAGCCACCTGGTGAGGACAGGTATGGCTTAGGATGGCTCCATTCCTTTCTGTTGTGCAGGCCGTGGAAGGGGCTACTGGGAGACTGCTGTTCTGTCCTTGCCAAGCACTCTGTTTTCTCCCACTTTTTCTACTTCAACATGAAACCACTGGGAGAGTTCGTCTGGAGATTTGGAGTAAGATGTCATCACTATGCTGGTAACACTTAGCCCTATCTCTCCTTTCCATCCAATTCTATGGCAACGGTGGATACCCTGAACCATTGTTTGGATTCCAGGAAAGGCTGGATGAGAGTGAACAGACTGAAACTTAACCAAGCTGTGGCACAAGTATTGTGGATTGGTCACAAAGCTGATGTGGGAGAACCTATACAGTCTGGTACTTCTAAATAAAGCTTCCCCAGAAGATCCACCTTGCAGCTCGGGGTGTGTGTGTGTGTGTGCACTTCTGGATTCCTCACTAGCCTTGAATAAGCAGGTGCACTTGTATGCCTGGTGTGGAGGACAGGTATTGTGTACCGTGTAGATAGGCTGGTAAGAAGCAGAGGGAAGAAGCATGTTGGCACCAATGAGCTTGGGAAACTTAGTCCAGTGGACCAAGAAGGTTCCTAGGCGAGAGGCTGATGTTCAGGGCCTCTAAAGCAGCCATCTCTGAAAATGAAGGGTGGGGGCAGAGCAACTTCAGAAAGACTAGGGTGAGACATCTGCACCTGATCCTTTTCAGTCTGGATTCAGGCCGGGGTGTGGACAAAGGCAGCTTCAGTGGTGCTTGTGGATGATGGGCAGAGGGAGTATGCACCTGGACGGTTATTGTTAGATCTGTCAGCAGCCTTTGATGTGGTGGACCACGTGACACCGCTGAGGTGCCCAGAAGGTGACGCTGGCTCTGGGCTCAGCACAGTCAAGATGCTTTTGGCCTTCCCTAGTAGATTGTTACCCAAAGACTGCAGAAATAGGGGTGGGAGGATGGGGGGGGGAAGTGCCACAAAGCTCTGTGTTCTCCCCCAGGTTGTTTAATATCTAGGCAAGGCCTTTTAACGAGACTGTCAGACGTTTTGGAGCAGGTTAGAGTTACTCTGAATAAGCCTCCGGCCGCGACAGTCACTGTCCGGGCCCTGTGTCTGAATGCAGTGGTCAAATGGTTGAGGGAGAAGAAAGTGAAGCTGGATCTGGGCAAGATGGAGGTGGTGCTGGCGGGAAGGACAACTACTTTAAGCGGGATTGTTCTTCCTACCATCGCTGGCGTGCAACTTCCACCAACCAACTCTTCTAAGAGCTGCACCTGGATCTACTGCTGGAGAAACAGGGCCCATGACAGCGAATACGCTGCTTCCAAGCAACGACTAGTCAGGAACCTGCCTCCCTCTTTGCAGGCACCTGAACTGGCCATGCTGATCCACGCTTCAATAAGATAAAGGTTGGATTACTACGATATGCTCTGCACGGGCGCAGCACTGAAAACCACCTGGAAACTGAAGCTGGTGCCAAATGCAGCAGCCTGTTTGTCATCTGAGGGAGTTGCCAGGCCCCAGTGTTCTGTACACATGAAGCTGCCTTCTACTGAATCAGACCCCCCCCCCCCCCGGTCTATCAAAGTCAGTACTGTCTACTCAGACTGGCAGCGGCTCTCCGGGGTCTCAGGCTGAGGGCTTTCACATCACCAACTTGCCTAGTCCCTTTAAGTGGAGATGCTGGGGATTGAACATGAGACCTTCTGCATGCTAAGCAGATGCTCTGCAAACTGAGCCACAGCCCATCCCCTGTACCATCTGGAATTTCTCAGTAGTCTTTATGGGCAGACCTATGTAGAGTGCACTACAGTAGTCTAGCCCTGAGACAACCATAGCGTGGATTGACATAGCCAGATAACCTGAATCAAAGTAGGGGGCCATTTTCTGAGCTAAGTGGAACTAGCAGAATGCTTTTTTTGCAGCGGCATCAGCTTGCTTTCCAGCAATAAACCTGGATCAAATATCAACCTCTAGGATCTTAACTGAGTCAGTGAGAATCAACCAGGCCCCATCAAAAGTGGGGGACTGAACCTGTGGGACTGACCCTGGGACCTTTTGCATGCCAAGCATACACTCTACCAGTGAACCATGGTCCCTGTGGTGTTTCAAAGGGTGTTCAAATGACAGCTACTTTTGCACTGACAGTAATTAAATTTACACAAAAGTTTTGCTGGATTAATAAATCTATATTCTGCCCTTTTTCTGCCTTGGAAGTCAGCACAGGGGTCTCCTGCCCCAGGCCATGACTGGACCTATGGAGCTTTGGTGAGATGTCTGCAGTGTGCCTAAGGCCCAGTGATTACGCACGTTTTGACTGTTTATGGTTTGACTGTGTGCTGTTAGGCTACTGCTGTTATGTCTGATGGCTGAAAAAATCTATCCTAATGTGAACACCCCAAAACGCTGACAACCAACTATCCACTCTGTGAAGCAGGTGAAGAGTCAGCCACACATCTCCCAGCGTCTCACGCCTAGGTGCTCTTATGTGACACATACGGGTGGTTCTACAGATGGGGCAGCACAGAAGGCAGAGTGGCATTTTCCTAGAATCTGGGCACTTACTCTTCCGGCGCAGCAGGACTTCGTAGAGGCAGCTGACTGCTTGCACAGCCGATGAACTGATGCTTTCCACTGGGTCACCGCACAGCTTGAGCAGAACAGCAGTAAGGTGAGCGAGATTGCTGAACTCCGGAGAGAGCTGATGAAATACAGGTGAGTGTTACAGGTGGTAAGGTCAGGCGCCTGGTCAGATGGCTCCTTTTTTACGCTTGGCAACCAGTGGGTGTCTTCATGAGGACCAGATGCAACAGCACACACACACACACCCATTAATCAATCTAGACATGTGAGGAAAGCTGACATGGCTAGAGTTTTGGGCAGAACCGTTGCCACACTGAACGGAGAGCTCTGCACTGCTAGGAAGCCACTTCAGGGCAGATGTCCTCCTTCCCCTTCTAGGGAGCCTTTGCCAATTCAGTGTGGACATGGAAGGAAAAGAGTGGGTGCCATCCGCGTCTCCCCCCTTTTCACTGCTTTTAGCAACCTAGCCTTCAACTGAAACCAGGGGTGACCCTCCCTGGCATGTGCCTGCCCCTCTTTGGAGTACTAATAATGCTTGACATTTGTACAGTTGTGGCTACCATATCTTTAAAAAATATGGCAGAGCTAGAAAACGTGCAGAAGAGGGAAACCAAGGTAGCTCCAAAAGGGGTCAGGCTTGTATGGTTTCCCTGTTGCTGCTGAGGCTACTGATAGATGCAGCAACAATAGGTTCCCCCACATTTCCCCTTCCCTAGTCCCCTGTAGTGGCCAATCCCCCCATGTCACCAGGGGGCCTTTCATAAAAACACACACACCAGTTTACATATTGTAATAGCATTATAATGATCTATCTCTGTAAATGAATTCCCAGATTACATTTTTAGTCAGTAGGTAGCAGCCCCTTTTGTTGCAGAGATAGAAGGGGAAAGGCATAATTCTGCATTAAAAATTGGCATTAACAATGACTTATCAAATTGTAATGGTCTTCTAAACTTATCCCAGGATGCACATAGAGAGAGGCATGTCAGGTAGGGCTTACCATTCTTGTTGTTCTTATGTTTGTCATCTACCCAAAGCCATGCTGTGAGCAGTTACCTTAACCCTAGTTGCTCTAACTAGTTGTCCCCCTATAAACCAGGTCCTTATTACCACAATCTTGCAGCATGATAATATTTTTCTATTGCTGGAACTGATAAGCGACATCTTTGTGTGTGTGTGTGTGTGTGTGTGTGTGTGTGTGTGTGTGTGTGTGTGGCCTGCATTACTGTTCTATTCACTCTCATTCATTTGTAACCCCAACTAAAGAGCTCAATCGTTTTTTCAATCTGAGATAACAATTCTTTAGGGAAGGCCAGAGTTATTGCCATAAAAAGAAACATAAATTTAGGTAGGACTTCCATCTTAATAACTGATATCCTGCCTAACCATGACAAATTGTATGCTGACCATCTCTTCAATTCCACCTCCGCTTTACTCAGTACTGGCAGTTCATTATCCCTGCACCAGGTTTTCCATTTTCTGGGATTCCATTTTTTGAATCCTAAATAACTGATTTCTCTCTCCTATTTGGTACTCGTGAGCTTAGTTACAGCTCCCCCCCCCTTTTGTACATTTATGCCCAACAGGACAGATTTATCCACATTGATCTTATAACGCGATATCTGTTCAAACTTGGCTAAGATCTCAACACATCGATTAAATAGTGGAGACAGGGGACAGCCCTGTCTTACACTGAATTCCAGCATAAATGCTTCAGATTGGAACCCATTGATCAGAACCCTTGCTTTGGGCTTCGAATAACACATCTTTACCCTGTTTTGAAACTGTTCTCCAAAGCCAAACTTTTTAAGCACCTGGTCTAAATAGCGCCAGCTGATTTTCTCAAAGGCCTTTTCAGCATCCACAAAATAAAAGGCCGCAGCCTTTCCCATTTCTTTCACTAGATCCAACAATTTATTAGTCTTTTAGTTTTGGATGCTAGCTGCCTCTCCTTTATAAATCCAATTTGATCCTCCTTGATGCGCTCTCTCAGAATTTTATTCAATCCATTTGCCAGAATAGCTGTAAAAATTTTATAATCTGTGTTTAATAAGGAGATGGGTCTGTAGGCAGAAGTTTTGCATATATTCTTTCCCTCTTTTGGGATTAACACAATATTGGCTTCTGCCCAGGTTCTTGTAGGTTATCCCGGCTGTGTGACCGTGGTCTTGGTATTTTCTTTCCTGACGTTTCGCCAGCAGCTGTGGCAGGCATCTTCAGAGGAGTAACTCTGAAGATGCCTGCCACAGCTGCTGGCGAAACGTCAGGAAAGAAAATACCAAGACCACGGTCACACAGCCCGGATAACCTACAGGAATCATATAACTTACTGAGGTAAGGGATCAAAGCTTCCTTAAACAACATGAAGAAATCATTAGAAAATCCATCTGGTCCTGGTGATTTATTACTTTTTAAGATGCCCATTGCTTGCTCAGTTTCATCTTCTGAAATAGGCTCCTCTAGAAATCCTCTGTTTTTCTGAAATACTAGGTGTCTCTATCCTTTCAGTCATCATGGCTAGTAGCCCCTGAGGGACATATCCTTCATGAATCTGTCTGATCCCCCTTCTGAAGCATCTGTGCTTATGGCTATCCAGTGCTAGCCCAAGATCTCTCTCTCTCCCTCTCGTCCTCCGCCAGTTCAGGCCCCGTCAGAAATTAGGACTGATGTAGTTTTCTGCGGCCTGGCATTATCACACCCTTGAATGAATTCCTCAGCAGTCCTTTTCGTCCATGCTCTTTCTTGCCTGTGGTGGACAGCAGCCAGAATGCCACGGATTCCCACAGATGGGAGAAAAATCACAGGCACTACTTCTGAATAGTTTGCTTCCCATCTTAACCTGCCAGTGGGCTTCCCAGAAATGACTACTGGCGGACCCTGTGGAAAAGAGAACGGGAGTTGGATCACCCCCAAGTCTGAGTCAACAAGGCTGTTTTTGTATTCTTGTGGGCAGACACCTGCTGTGCTTGGAGGATAAAAACTCAGTTTGGTTCATCTCTTCCAGCTTCAGAACTCTAAAGGGACAGAAGCCACATCACGTTGCAAGGTCAGCATCCCCACAACACTCAGAGGTCACTCACATCAAAGTGGAAACCTTCTGCTACAAATGTCAAGAGCTTCATTGCGGTCTGCACGGCCCTCTCTCGCTCGTGATGCAGCGCTGAGGTCATCCAGGGCTCCATGAGCTGTCAACAAAGAACAGGCAGGAAAAAACATGTCCCTGATGCAGCCTTGCCGTGGCACAACCAGCATGGAAGGTCAAGACAGGTGGAGAGTGATAACTGCAATTCTTTGGAAATTTGATGTGATTCCATCAATTGGTAACACAATAAGTACAGTAAGTGGGCTTCCTAGAGGCACGTGGTTGGCCACTGTGTGAACAGACTGCTGGACTGTGGCCCAGATGCTGCAACACATCACCCAGCTGGGCTGCTACAGAACAGTTGCTGGGGACGCTGGCGCAGTTGTGGCCTCAAAAACCCAGCTACAAACCTTTTTCCCTGCCGGCCGCTCACTAACCACACCTTTTAGAGAACAGACCAGCAGCGTCACAGTTACACCAGCAGCTGGCTGCCACAGTATCAGCAGCCTCTAGGAATGCACTGCAAGTTACTAAGGTAAGAACATAAGAACACAAGAAAAGCCCTGCTGGATCAGACCCAGGCCCATCAAGTCCAGCAGTCTGTTCACACAGTGGCCAACCAGGTGCCTCCAGGAAGCCCCCAAACAAGAGAACTGCAGCAGCATTTATCCCGCCCGTGTTCCACCGCACCCAAAATAATAGGCCTGCTCCTCTGATCCTGGAGAGAATAGGTATGCATCATGACTAGTATCCATTTTAACTAGTAGCCATGAATACCCCTTTCCTCCATGAACATGTCCACTCCCCTCTTAAAGCCTTCCAAGTTGGCATCCATCACCACATTTTGGGGCAGGGAGTTCCACAATTTAACTATGCATTGTGTGAAAAAATACTTCCTTTTATCTGTTTTGAATCTCTCACCCTCCAGCTTCAGCAGATGACCCTGCGTTCTAGTATTTTGGGAGAGGGAGAAAAACTTCTCCCTGTCCACTCTCTCCAAACCATGCATAATTTTATAGACCTCTATCATGTCTCCCCTCAGCCGCCTCCTTTCCAAGCTAAACAGCCCTAAGCGTCTTAACCGCTCCCCATAGGACAGTTGCTCTAGTCCCCTAATCATTTTGGTTGCTCTTTTCTGCACCTTCTCAAGCTCTGTAATATCCTTTTTTAGGTGTGGTGACCAGAACTGTACACAGTATTCCAGTGTGGTCTCACCATAGATTGTTAGACCGGCGTATGTAATACATTTCAAAATATCTTTCCAGGATGACCAATGTTTAGGGCCGTGTTGGCGAACCTATGGCACGGGTGCCACTTCCGGCACGCGTAGCCCTTTCTGCCGGCACGCACGGTTCCTCCAAGCCGCTGGCCTTTCCGGCTCTGCCCCACCCCGGATGGGGGAGGCTGTAGCCCAGGGGTGGGGAACCTCCGACATCATTGGCAGTGGCCCCCGGACTCTCCCACAGAAGCTGCCGCCATTGCCGCCGCTGGAGCGTGCGCGGCCAGCCAGGCGGGTGGGAGAGCGGGGAACAAAAGCTGAGCGCTCACACTCGGCATGGCCGGCGGCTTCTCCGGCGCCCTCTGGGCCTGTGCGGGCGGAGGGGCATGGCTGGTCGGTGGGTGCGAAGGAGGCGCCCTCTGCCCCACCCTGCTCGCCTCTCACAAGCCTGCCGCCGCGCCCCACCGAGTGGCAAATCCAAGGCAAAACCTCCCATGTATAAATGGCCTCTTTCTTTTTCTGTCTCCCTCTGTCCTTTTCTTTCTCTCCCTTGCTCCATTTCTTTCTCCCTTTCTCTCTCTTTTTCTTTCTTTCTCTCCCTCCCTTCCTTCCCTTTCCCCCTCCCTTCCCTTCTTTCCTTCCTTCCTTCCTTCTTTCCCTCCAGCGGCTTCTCCGGCACCCTCTGGGTCTGTGCGGGCGGAGGGGCGTGCAGTCCTATTCCACCTTTGAAGTGCCCACAAGCTATCCTCCAAACACCTTTCCATTTGTCTTGATATGTAGAGAGAAAACACTAAGGAACTAGTTGCCAATCTCCAGGTACTAGCTGGAGATCTGCTATTACAGGTGATCTCCAACCAATAGAGATCAATTCCCCTGGAAAAAATTGCCACTTTGGCAATTGGACTCTATGGCACTGAAGTCCTTCCCCAAACCCCGCCCTCCTCAGGCGCCACCCCAAAAACCTCCCACTAATGGCGAAGAGGAACTTGGCAACCCTAGCCTCTCCCTCTGGGCCCCCTCTGGGGGTGGTATTCAGGTTACATTGCCGCATTGGCACTCGGCGATAAATAAGTGGGGTTTTGGTTGCAGTTTGGGCACTCGGTCTCTAAAAGGTTCGCCATCACTGGTTTAGGGTTAATTTGTAGTGTGGTTTACAGCATTAATGTTTAACCCTTTTATTTTTGGACTTAGCTGAGCAATGTTTGGATTTAGCTGAGCAATGTCTACTATGACTGGCTGCCTAAGATCTCAGCAGAGGTCTTTCGCCAGCCCTGCTGCCACACAGGTGGGAGACTGACCCTGTTAGTGTTCTGTAGGCAAAGTGGAGCCTGCCTCCCTCCCTCCCATCCATGTAGCTTCTCTCCCTTGGCATTCAACCCCCCCAACCCTTCCTTCATACCTCCAACATGTTCTTAAACTCCCTGGGATGTGGATTCTCCAACAGCAAGCCCTGCAGCATTTCTTCAAGACTGCTCATGGCCTGACGATAGAGCCCCTGAAGCAAGAAAGAGGCCACTGCCATCAGCACTGCCTAGCACTAACACGTAAGGAGGTGTAATGGGAATGGTTCAGCGGTGGGGGTTTTGTGTGTTGTTGTCAGCTGACCCCCCCCCATGCAACCTAGGTCCACTATCTTACCATTAACTCAAGGAATGGCTGAAAGTTCTACCCTAGACTGCCCCAAAATAAGTCCCCAGAGAAGTCTGTTCTCTGAACCTGGGTAGAATCATAGAGCTGGAAGGGACCACCAGGGTCATCTAGTCCAACCCCCTGCACAATGCAGGAAATTCACAACTACCTCCGCCCTCCACACCCCTAGTGACCAGAAGATGGCCAAGATGCCCTCCCTCTCATCATCTGCCTAAGGTCACAGAATCAGCATTGCTGACAGATGGCCATCTAACCTCTTCTTAAATACCTCCAGGGAAGGAGAGCTCACCACCTCCCGAGGAAGCCTGTTCCACTGAGGAACCGCTCTAACGGTTAGAAAATTCTTCCTAATGTCTAGACGGAAACTCTAGCATGCTCAGATTCATGTACTTCTTCACAAGTGTACACATCTTTGACATACAGTGCTACTCTTCCCCCTTTCCTTATCTGTCTATCCCTTTTAAACAAGTTGTACCCCTCAATCTTAATATTCCAATCATGAGTGACATCCCACCAAGTTTCAGTAATGCCTATTAGGTCAAAATTCCCTTCCTGTATTAGGGCTTCGAGTTCTTCCTGGTTGTTTCCCATACTCTGCGCATTAGTGTACAGACATCGGAATCCATGGTTAATGTGCCCTGTGGTTTTCATTTCTGTACTTACCTGTGAATTTATGTTTCCTTGCATACATGCCACTCCCTGCAACTCTTTATTGTTCTCATCTCCAGGTATTGTCAGCATACAAGGCTTTAAGTTGTTGTCTCGCTCCCCCATATGATTTAGTTTAAAGCCCTCCTGATCAGGTTTGCAACTCTCACCAAACACATTTTTTCCTACCCTCGTGAGGTAAACCATCCCCCAACAGAAGAGCTTCTTCTCGAAAGCGTGAGCCATGGTCCAGAAATCCAAACCTTTCTTGACGACACCACCTACGCAGCCAGTCATTAATTTGTAGTATATGTCTTTCCCTTCCTAAGCCACAACCTTCAACAGGCAGAACTGATGAAAACACAACCTGCGCCCCCAGGTCCTTCACCTTCTCACCCAGAGCCATGTAGTCTCTTTTAATACGTTCTGGGCTGTGTTGGGCAATATAATTTGTTCCCACATGAACGAGCAAGAAGGTACTTGAAGGTCTCTTGATCTGCTCTGTAGTGAAGGACAAAGAACAGGATCGCAGGCTCCCGGACTCCCCAGGAAAGCTGCACAGCAGCCTCTTCTGCAACACTGCTGAGTGAAGAACCACTGTTCTACGGTGATACCACAAAATCTGCTGAGTGAGGAATCCAGAGGGTGCTATCTCTAGCTTCTTCCCTGTCTGAGAGCTGCTCTGTAGCCAGCCCCTACACATTTTTCATTTTCATGTTTCTATCAATATTCTCTATACAGATGAGATGAATATATATATTTTAAGTGTCACATCCACAGCCTACATGCTAGCTTCTGCACAATTCTCAACAATTCACATTCAAATCATTTTTCTGTTCCACAGAGCAAGAAAGGCTCAGTAAGTTATATGCATAAATTTGCATTCAAAATCCATGCGATTTGCCAGATTAAGTATACTTTGATCTTGGAAAATAATGTAATTTCAATACTAACTCTCATGTATAATCAGGCCTACATAATGAGACAAGTAATTTCTGTTTCAGTCCCGTACATAATGAAGACCACTTACTTTGACATTCACTGCTTGCTTGATGGTGCAAGATTTCCATTCTAGCATGTCTAGTGGAACCAGGCAAAATATACTTCTGAAGGAAGAACTGAGAAGGCTGGATTTCATTTCTGTCTCAAGGAGAGGTTTCAGTTTGCTGATGGAACAGGAGCACATGTGAGGGTTAGGTGCAGCAAAATGTTATGAAATTATGTACTGTGCTGAATTGTATCACAGAATCATAGAGTTGGAAGGGGCCATACAGGCCACCTAGTCCAACCCCCTGCTCAATGCAGGATCAGCCTAGAGCATCCCTGACAAGCGTTTGTCCAGCCTCTGCTTAAAGACTGCCAGTGAGGGGGAGCTCACCCACCCACCCACCTTCCTAGGCAACTCATTCCACTGTCGAACCATTCTAACTGTAAAAAACTTTTTCCTAATATCCAGATGGTACCTCTCCACCTGCAATTATTGAGAGTCCTATCCTCTGCTGTCAACAGGAACGGCTCCCTGCCCTCTTCTAAGTGACAGCCCTTCAAATATTTAAAGAGAGCAATCATATCCCCCTCAACCTCCTCTTCTCCAGACTGAACGTTCCCAACTCCCTCAGCCTTTCCTCACAGGGCTTGGTCTCCAGGCCCCTGATCATCCTCGCTGCTCTCCTGTGCCCAGCTCCATTTTGTCCACAAACTTTATGAAAAGAGGCCTCTGGAACTGCACACAGTACTCCAGGTGTGGCCTGACTAATGCTGCATATGGCAGGACTATGACATCTTGTGATTTAGATGCTATGCCCCTGTTGTTACACCCCAAGTTTGCCTTTTTTGCTGCTGCATTTCACAGGCTGCTCGTATTCAGCTTACTGACCACCCATACCCCAAGATCTTGTTCACACACACTGTTACCCAGAAGTGTATCCTTCACCCAGTGTGCATTTTTCTCATTTTTGAACTGTGCTTGAAACATCACCCTAGGGAGCTGATCATTTGTCAAGGATGTGAAAGAGGTGGTAGTCCGGGATTCTGGTGCTGGAGCACCAGGGGGGAAACTGGGTAAGAAGCCCCCCTCCCCAGGGCACCCTATGGAAAGGCAGCAATGGGATCTCTGCCTCAGACCTCAAAGACACTGCCAGATTGGGGCAGAAGAACCACCTATATTGACTTGGTTTAAGGTAGCATCATATGTCGATAGCCAGCATGGTGTAGTGGTTAAGAGCAGTGGTTTGGAGTGGTGGACTCTGATCTGGAGAACCAGGTTTGATTCCCCACTCCTCCACATGAACGGCGGAGGCTAATCTGGTGAACAGGATTTGTTCCCCCACTCCTACACACGAAGCCAGCTGGGTGACCTTGGGCTAGTCACAGAACTGTTAGAGCTCTCTCAGCCCCACCTACCTCACAGGGTGTGGGGAGGGGAAGGTGATTGTAAGCTGGTTTGAGCCTCCCTTAAGTGGTAGAGAAAGTTGGCATATAAAAAACAACTCTTCTTCTACACAAGAAATGGCTTTACATGCAAACTGCTGCAATCTACACTTGCTGTGCAATAATCTCTCAGTCCAAAGTATCTTTCTCGCGCTGTACATGTTCACATTTTTAACTCTGTGTTGCTTGTCTTTTTGTGTTGCTTTTCTTCCAGGACCAGTGTGTGTGTGGGGGGTGGGGGGGTAATGCCATTCAATGAGGGCAGAGGTGGGACAGCTACTGTCCCATGTTTCACATCTCCTGCAGCTATTCCTGGCTCGATAAACAGAGATACCCTTGTGGTTACTGACCACTCTACTGTCCAAGAGGCACTGGGTCCACATCCCAAAGGCACAATTCTTTGCTTCCACCTGGGAGGGGCTTTGCTGATTTGTGTGAATAATGCTGTCACAATTATTACGCAGTTCAGAAATGTAAACACAGTGGAAGGCACCATTTGGTGGGGGCAGTTTAATCTTGAATGTATCCCAGACATAGCCCTTGAACAGTGCTGTAAAGGCCCCCACCATCTCTTCCTTCTCTCTGGTTTGTAAAAGGGTGCCCCGCTCACTACCTCAGCTCTTTCACGATGTACATCGCATCCTGACGTACTGTGTTGACCAGCATGTCAATAGGTTCTCTTTCAATCAGCACCTGTCAGTCATAATGGAGACACATTACAAGCACTGTTGTCCATACAAGAAAGGTCTCATTCCTATAAGGGGGCCTTCAAATGATGAGGCTTCTGCAAAGACAGAGGACCTCTTCCCCGTCCTATATCAGCATGTGCTCGTTGCAAGGGGGTGTCAGCAGGCAGAGGCACAGGCCTGGGCAGCCCAGGCAGCCCATCTGTCTCCATCTCCTTGCATGTGAGAACAAGGGAGCAAATGCAAGTGGACGCACAGCAGGCCAGGCCTGAATGCTGCTGCAGCTGCCGCCGCTGGGACAGCACCTTTGCGGGAAAGCACTTTCCCTCCACCTAAGCAGGCTGGGCTTATTAGCTCCTGGGCAAGGAAACTACAATGTCCAGGCTTCCTAGCAACACTGGAAGGAAGAAGGGGAAGGAGGAAAGGTTGCACGGGTAAACTTTTTGTCCACTGGAGATGGAGAGGGGGACACAGCGTCAGGCTTTGGATGTCTGCATCAGGGAAGGACTAAATATATAGGTGGGAGAGGCAGACAGAGGGACCGAAGAGGAGAAACTTATGGGGCACCTGGCGTTTGGAGTACCCTGTGCTTCTAGGCCCCTCTGTGTTTGGGGCCAGCAGCAGCTTCCCCAAGGCTGTTTCAGGCCAGGGAAATGGACCAGGGGGAATGTTTAGCTTGGTCCTCTTGCTTGGGCCATGGTCCCCTTTGGTATTGGGCCCCTGCATACCTGGTTTTTATTGTGGGGGGGATAGCAGGGGGCTCTGTCAGATACAAACCTCCCAGTGTCTTGTCTGGTTTGCCCTATACTCTCATGACATTCCAGAGGGGCCACAAGTTGTTCACAGTGAGTAACATACTTACTATCAGGCATTCCACAAGCGTTGTTTTCATGTGCAGCCGTACACCTTGTGCTTTACCTGTTGCAGCAACAGCCTCCAGGAACATCAGCACAGCAATCAAAAAGCTTTTCTTCAAGTTCATGTCCTAAATCAAATCCAAGAACAGAAAACGGTCCCTTAGGGAGACAACAATGCTCACCTTAAGAGATGCAACCAAAAGGTTCACTGCAATCAGAGTGGCAGCAAAGCAGGTTCTTGACAGGCTTCGATGCAGCTTAAGCGGGAGCAGCAGCTCCTGGCAGGGTGAAACCTGCATTTTCCATACACTTCATGACTCTTACCCACAGCCGGGCTTTTAAAAGTCGCTGTCAGCTGGATTTTGTTAGCCCATTGGACACAGCATCACCAACATCACGTTGTCAAGCCGAAGGCGGCTGAGGTGAGACATGATAGAGGTTTATAAAATGGTTTGGAGAGAGTGGACAGGGAGAAGTTTTTCTCCCTCTCCCATAATACTAGAACTCAGGGTCATCTGCTGAAGCTGGAGGGTGAGAGATTCAAAACAGATAAAAGGAAGTATTTTTTCAGACAACACAGTTAAATTGTGGAACTCCCTGCCCCAGGATGTGGTGATGATGGCTGCCAATTTGGAAGGCTTTAAGAGGGGAGTGGACATGTTCATGGAGGGGAGGGCTATTCATGGCTACTAGTTAAAATGGATACTAGTCATGATGCATACCTATTCTCTCCAGGATCAGAGGAGCAGGCCTATTGTATTAGGTGCTGTGGAACACAGACAGGACAATGCTGCTGCAGTTGTCTTGTTTGTGGGCTTCCTGGAGGGACCTGGTTGGCCACTGTGTGAACAGACTGCTGGACTTGATGGGCCTTGGTCTGATCCAGCAGGGCTTTTCTTATGTTCTTATGTCGACTCTTTTTTCACACTCAGGGGCAGAGTGCCAATTAAACATATTCATAGGTAAATAAATAATTCCCTCTGGGAACTGATCCTTCCTCAGACCAAATCTTGGCTGCTGCTCCCTCCCTCTAAGACATGGTTAATGGCACCTCAAGGTGGAGAATACTGAAAAGAAACCCAAAGGCATCTAATCTCTGCGTGTACTGTGTGCCATCAAGTCACTTCTGACTTATGGCGACCCCACGAACTAATTACTTCCAAAATGCCCCATCATTAACAGTCTTGCTCAAGTCTTGCAAACTGAAGGCTGTGGCTTTCGTTTGATCTAGAACCGTTTTGGTGGTCCATGGTAGAATTACAGAATCAAAGAGTTGGAAGGGACCACCAGGGTCATCTAGTACAACCCCCTGCACAGTGCAGGAAATTCACAACTACTTCCCCCCACACCCCCAGTGACCCATCAACACCACATTTCAAATGAACCAATTTTCTTCTTGTCATCTTCCTAGCAGTTCTCAAATAGTTGTGTGTTGAACCAAACTGTGTCAAGGAAACTCTCCAAGTGCCCAGCAGAAAAAGCAAAGGTTGCCGGGCTGCCCATATCCAGTGACATTCTGAAAACACAGCACTGATGACAGGAAGGGCCCCCACTGGATCAGTCCCTGAAAGGTCTATTTAGGACATTCCTCTCCCCCCCCCCCGCCCCAAAGGTCAATCAACTGCCTCAAGAAACCCACAAGCAAGTAAGGTAATGGAGTGACTAGTGGAGTTCCTCAGGGATCTGTGCTGGGCCCTGTGTTATTCTACATCTTTATAAATGATTTGGATGAAGGAATAGAGGGGATGCTTATTAAATTTGCAGATGATACTAAACTGGGGGGGGGTGGTGGTTAGCAAATACGGTAGAAGACAGAGCCAAAATGCAGGATGATCTTGACAGGCTGGAGAAGTGGGCTAGAACTAATAAAATGCACTTCAGCAAAGACAAATGTAAAGTTCTGCATTTAAGTAGGAAAAATCAAATGCATAATTATAGGATGGGGGAGACTTGTCTGAGCAGTAGTGTGTGTGAAAAGGATCTTGGGGTCTTAGTAGACCAAACACTGAACATGAGTCAGCAGTGTGATGCGGTAGCTAAAAAGGCAAATGCAGTCTTGGGCTGCATCAACAGACGTATAGTGTCCAGATCACTCGAAGTGATGGTATCGCTTTACTCCGCTCTGGTTAGACCTCAACTAGAGTACTGCATTCAGTTTTGGGCACCACAATTTAAAAAAGATGTAAACAAGCTGGAACGTGTCCAGAGGAGGGCAACAAAGATGGCGAGGGGTCTGGAGACCAAGTCCTATGAGGAAAGGTTGAAGGAGCTGGGTATGTTTAGCCTGAAGAGGAGAAGACTGAGAGGGGATATGATAACCATGTTCAAGTACTTGAGGGGCTGTCATATTGAGGATGGTGCCGAGTTGTTTTCTGTTGCCCAAGAAGATCGGACCAAAACCAACGAGTTGAAATGCCAGTTGGCAATAGTGATCACAATGGCATCAAATTTAATTTATATGCAAGTGGGAAAGTGACTGGGAAATCTCACACAATTACCTTTGACTTTAAAAGAGGGAACTTCTCTAAAATGAGATAACTGGTAAAGAGGAAGTTGAAAGGAACAGTTAGGACGGTTAAATCTCTTGAAAAGGCTTGGGGGTTACTCAAGTCCACATTACTAGAGGCTCAGCTAGCTTGTATACCGCAGGTCAGGAAAGGTAGTAATAAGTCCAAGAGGTCACCACCATGGCTAACGGATAAGGTGAAGGAAGCAACTAGAGAAAAAAAGTCTTCATTCAGAGACTGGAAGGTTTGCCCAAACGAGGCGAACAGAAGCAAACACAAACTTGCACAAAGGAAATGCAAGCAGATAATTAGAGATGCAAAAAAAGATTTTGAGGGGCATATTGCTAAACACATCAAAACAAACAATAAGAAATTCTTTAAGTATATTAGGAGTAGGAAACCAGCTAGGGAAGCGGTTGGACCACTGGATGACAATGGGAGTAAAGGAACTCTAAGGGAGGATAAAACGATTGCTGAAAAACTAAATGAATTCTTCTCATCTGTCTTCACTGTTGAAGATACAGGGCAGATTCCTTCTCCTGAACAGAGATTTTGGAAAGGGGAAAATGAGGAACTGAGGCAAACAGTGGTAACAAGACAGGAAGTCCTAGAACGTCTAGACAAACTGCAAACTAACAAGTCACAGGGACCAGACGGTATTCATCCTAGAGTTCTTCAAGAACTCAAATGGGAAATTGATGAACTTCTAACAAAGATATGTAATATGTCCCTTCGATCAGCCTCTGTACCAGAGGACTGGAGAATGGCCAATGTAACACCCATTTATAAAAAAGGTTCCATGGGGGACCCAGGAAATTACAGGCCAGCTAGCTTAACGTCTGTTCCGGGTAAATTAGTGGAAAGCATTATTAAAGATAGAATTGTCAAGCATATAGAAGGGCAAGGTCTGCTGGGCAAAACCCAACATGGCTTCTGTAAGGGTAGGTCCTGTCTCACTAACGTATTAGAGTTTTTTGAAAGCGTCAATAAGCATGTGGACAGGAATGAGCCTGTGGATGTTGTGTATTTGGATTTCCAAAAGGCTTTTGACAAAGTCCCTCACCAAAGACTGCTAAGCAAACTTCATAGTCATGGGATAAGAGGACAAGTCCTCTTATGGATTGAGAGCTGGCTGAAAAATAGGAAGCAGAGAGTAGGAATCAATGGTCAGTTCTCACAATGACGGGATGTGAGCAGTGGGGTGCCTCAGGGATCTGTGTTGGGACCGGAGCTTTTCAACCTGTTCATCAATGACCTGGAGTTGGGGTTAAACAGTGAAGTAGCCAAGTTTGCAGATGACACCAAATTATTTAGGGTGTATGACAGGCCCTGACATGATCATGGTATCTTGTGAACATGTGCAGAATTAATTCCTTATAGAGCTTAAACACATCATACACATACAGAGGTTTGTGTAATGTATAATGAAAGTCTGTGTCATGCTGACAGGCTAGCTCAAGGTTAGCTCTATCAAAGCTAACTACTAAAGTTACTCTGGCTTTGTCCTTGAAGGGGCAGCGTAAAAGTCATCTTTCTGACTTAGCTGCCAGATGTCAGAATCTTAAATGGCCTTTTCAAGGTCTTAAGATATCTTAATGTACTAAGAGTGCATTAATAGTTGAAATTGTGCTTAAAATATAGCCTAAAGGCATTATAGTTCTCTCAAGATAAGAGTAATATGCTTCCTTGTTCTACTGTATCTTGCCAGATGCAAACCTGCTAACTAATGTAAACAAAACACTTTGCAAAGTGACAATGTCAGCTAAAATTATGTTTCATGAGTTATATAGTTAAACGTTGTGCTACAGATTTCTAAGTAGTCTCATTTAATGCGTATAGTCCTAACGAAGAGGATGGTATAGAAATTAAATATGTAACGTGATCATGTAACTCAGAAATGAGGGTTTATACTTTAAGCACAGAGGAGTGAAAGAAAAGGAAATCCATATAAGGACATAAGACAGGAGCAGAAGCCACTAAGCTCCTGGTATCGGATAAGAAAGGGGAATAAAGGTACCCTTTTGAAGACTAAGGAAGAGGGGAAAAGGAACACTCTTCACTCTTAATGGGTCTAGAAATTGTATAAATACCAGCCACAGTACAGCTGGCACTTTAGAGTTCTATGGCTGGCAGACTGCAGCTTTCTGGCGTAGCACCTCCATCTCAAAAGGCTTGAGATGTAAAACATTGAAACTCTGTTCTTGCGTGGACAGTAGTTCAGAGATATCTTGAATTATCAAGATCTGGATATTTCAACATATCTTACTTACAGTCTTCTTGTGAGACTGCTCTATTCCTAGAAGAGGATAGAGACCCTTAGAATTCCTATTCTTTGAATGGGAATCTAAGTGCAGAGATCTTTCCATGTATTGGAACACTGAGAATCCATCAGATTTATGGATTCTTACAAACTAAGCCTATTTGGCTTACCAATGCTAAGAAGCATCCTGAATACAGGGATAATAGCTAGACCTCTGAGATTGTGTCAGAACGTCCTCTACTTAACAGAGGGACTTCTGAACCTCCTCAGAGCAAGAGACCAGAGAAGTTCCTGAAGGGAAAGGAGATTCTCTGTACTCTGTGAGATATGCACAATGCACATACACAGATTGGCACAGTCAAAGAGACTGTAAATAGCTTTAAGCTAACACATAGTATTTATATATTCAGCATTGCTGTCTAAAACTAGAAAGAGCATGCATAGCATGTACATACACAATGCCTGATCTTAATGATGATCAGTTAAGAATATTAATAGAAGTCTTTAAAGGACTCCAGATGACACAGATGACACAGCAAGGTATAGTGTGTCTTCTGTACAGAAATGTTATGATGTTTTGAATGATTTAAGTTAGGATGTTTCTAACCAAATCTTTCTCCAAAGAATTAACCATATTTTGACAGGATTTCTGTAACCTTATATTCTGAATGAAGGTGCATTGCACTAAGGATACTTTATGAGTATATTCTGACTAAGATACTCCTTTATGGAGGCATAGAGAATGTGAATGATTACTTGCTACATAAACATGTTTAAGACTAATGATGTCTATCCTTATATGATATTTTAAGGCTTTGCAACCAAAAAGCATATATTGTATAATGTAAATAAGTGTGTTTTTTATATACTTCTACTCTTGTCCATTATTATAAATTTATTGGCGTGTTCAAGAGATGTCCTAGAAGCAATAACAAGTTTCTAGGAACCATTGATTCCGGTCTAGTGGTGTCTCGCTGAATAAGATAACTCCATTTCTCAGTAAATGGTACATTCTAAGAGTGTAGGCACTTAACGGCCCGAACCGCGACAGGTGGTTAAAACAAAATCGGACTGTGAAGAACTCCAGAAGGATCTCTACATGCTGGAAGAATGGGCATTAAAATGGCAAATGTGATTCAATGTGAGCAAGTGTAAAGTGATGCATATTGGGGCAAAAAATCCCAACTTCACATATACACTGATGGGATCTGTGCTGGCAGCGACAGATCAAGAAAGGGATCTTGGGATGGTAGTGGATAGCTCAATGAAGATGTCAACCCAGTGTGCGGCTGCTGTAAAAAAGGCAAATTCCATGCTGGCCATAATTAGACAAGGGATAGAGAATAAAACCGTTGATATCATACTGCCCTTGTACAAATCTATGGTGAGACCACACTTGGAATACTGTGTACAGTTCTGGTCACCACACCTAAAAAAGGATATTACAGAGCTTGAGAAGGTGCAGAAAAGAGCAACCAAAATGATTAGGGGACTAGAGCAACTGTCCTATGGGGAGGGGTTAAGACGCTTAGGGCTGTTTAGCTTGGAAAGAAGGCGGCTGAGGGGAGACATGATAGTGGTCTATAAAATTATGCATGGTTTGGAGAGAGTGGACAGGGAGACGTTTTTCTCCCTCTCCCATAATACTAGAACACGGGGTCATCTGCTAAAGCTGGAGGGTGAGAGATTCAAAACAGATAAAAGGAAGTATTTTTTCACACAACGCATGGTTAAATTGTGGAACTCCCTGCCCCAGGATGTGGTGATGGCTGCCAGGTTGGAGGACTTTAAGAGGGGAGTGGACATATTCATGGAGGAGAGGGGTATTCATGGCTGTTAGTTAGAATGGATACTAGTCATGCTGCATACCTATTCTCTCTTGTATCAGAGGAGCATGCCTATTATTTTGGGTGCGGTGGAACATAGGCAGGATGGTGCTGCTGCACTCGTCTTGTTAGTGGCTTCCTAGAGGCACCTGGTTGCTGAACAGACTGCTGGACTTGATGGGCCTTGGTCTTGATCCAGTAGGGCCTTTCTTATGTTCTTATGAAATTAAATCAAAAGAGTTTCCGTCTAGACATTAGAAAGAATTTTCTAACAATTAGAGCGGTTCCTCAGTGGAACAGGTTTCCTCGGGAGGTGGTAAGCTCTCCTTCCCTGGAGGTTTTAAAGAAGAGGTTAGATGGCCATCTGTCAGCAATGCTGATTCTGTGACCTTAGGCAGATGATGAGAGGGAGGGCATCTTGGCCATCTTCTGGGCATGGAGTAGGGGTCACTGGGTGTGTGTAAGGGGGAGGTAGTTGTGAATTTCCTGCATTGTGCAGGGGGTTGGACTTGATAACCCTGGTGGTCCCTTCCAACTGTATGATTTTAGGTAGGAACAAAAGAGGTGCCCTGCTGGGTCACACCAGTGGTCCAGCCCAGCATTCTGTTTGGCCCACTGGCCCACCAGAGGCTTACTGGCTCTTGGAGGTTTCCAGCCATCATCTATCTATGTTTCTCAGGTGTGGCCCCCATCTGTGGATATCCAAACCCATGGATTGGGGTCACACTTAGCCAAAACAGATAGTTCTGCAAATTTTGGGTACTCCCCAGGTTTTCAGGAAAATTTGAAAACTTTTAGAAAATACATTGGGGGGGCGTTAAATCCTCCCCAAAACACATTTGTTGTCTGTGCATGTGCAGACAAAGGAATTACCTCCTCCTGTGTTGGATGGCTCACTGCCATCTTCCTCCTTCATGGTCAGGGAGGAGGAAGCTTCAGCTGGCCCAGCAGCAGAGAGAGGTCAGGGCCTGCGTGGGGCTCACTGGCACCAGTCATGGTGGTGGTGGTGAGGGGGAATAAGCCTCAGCAGCTCTGGGAGCCATGTGGGGCCCCTATTGATCGTGGGGAGGGGGGAAGGTGTGGTGGGCCCAGAAGTGGAGGCCAGGACTTGCATGGGGCTCGCTGGCATGGGGGGGGGGGATCTCAGAGGGCCTGATTGCTGGAAGCCACGCTAGGCTCGCTGCTGTCATCCTTGATGGTGGGGAGGGGAGCCTTTGCAGGCCTTGCGGTGGAGGTTGGAGCTGCACCAGCCTTGCTGCAGTGATAGAGGGAGGGAAATAAAGGTAAGAGGGTGAAGGGCTCTCCCTCGCGAGTATCGTGGGTTGCTAACTGCCACTGAAGGATCCATCCTCCGTGAATTTGCCCAAACCTCTTTTAAAGCCATCTATGCTCCAGGCCATTACTTTGTCCTCCAGCAATGAATTCCATAATTTAATTACCCAGTGAGTAAAGAAGTATTTCAATTTTTCTGCCCTGAACTTATTGCCTATCAACTTCATTGCATGCTGCTGACTTCTAGTATTATGGGAAAGGGAGAAGTTCTCTCGATATGCTTTCTCCATCCAAACAACTGCCCCCTACTGCTTATCTGCCAGAATATAGGGATGTGGATTTCGATAATAACTGGTTGAGATCTGACTCAAATATGTACACAACCTGATCTGTGCAGGGTTGCACTTGGCTCACAGCTTATTTATTTATATTTATTTATTATTTCAACTTACTACCTCGCTCTCCCCGGCCGAGGCTGCCAACTGCAGTTGCTCCAGCAGAAAGCTGATCCAGCTGCTGTCCCACATGCTATGGTAACATACTTGGACTCCTTTAATTCATTTACCAATAACATAAACAATGATAAATCAAGATTACACTACTGTGATGCATTCTATGCAGGGCTGCCCTGGAAGTCCGTTCAGAAACATCAGCTGAACCAGACTTGGTTGGGAAAGGGGTATACATTAAATAAAATGAAAATAAATAAACTGGTGAAAAATGTTAACAGGAGGACACAGCAATGAAGATACATCATAGTGTTTTTCTTAGCTACACAGGCCCGGTTTGTGTCTAAAGCAACTCAAAGATCTGGTGAGACCTTTAAAGCCCTAAAAGGCTTGGGGCCATGGTCCCAGAAGGACTGCCTTGACTGTGAAGAAATGTCCCTGGCAAGAAGATGGACTGGGAGGGCCTTGCTGGGGAAGACTTATTCTGGGGAGGGGGCCTTTGTGACTCCCATCCTTAGGGACTATGAAGCTCTCTCCTTGTAGGAAGATTGTCTGGCAACATCACAACAGGCCTTCCTGCACCAGTTAAAAACTTATTTGTTCTTGAAGGTCTTTGAAGATATTTACTTTAATATTTGCACCTCATCCCTCAATCAAAAAATGCTTCTTAGGATGGCTAAAACACTGGTAAAATACTTTAAACCATCATCATAATGTTAATTCTATTTTTATGTCTCGCATTTCTATGCTGCTGTGACTTGAGTCTGTTTCTAACCTGTTACTTTAATCTGTAATTTCATTGCAAGCCATCTTTAGCATTCGCTCATTGGAAAGGCACCTTAGACATTCTCTGCTGTGGCCAATTTCTGGCACACTCTTAGCTGACTGGGTTGCACTTTGCCAACCCAAGCTCGGAAACAAGACGGGGGTGGGGGAGAACCTATGGATTTATAACGAGCTGAGTTAATTTTCGTGAAAAGATCAATTTTACAGTACCACTGGATTGACTGTGAAATACTCAATCATTTTGGCCAGGATAAGTTCCACTCGAGGGAGAACTTCCTCTCTGATGCCCAGCGCCACTCGGCCGTAGCACAAGAGGAGGGTGTTCCAGCTGGAGCACTGTGGGGGGGAAACAAACAGCATTAAGAAATGTGTATTTCCACTATAGAGAAAACCAAACATACAAGTAAAAGCCACTTTGAAAGAAAAAAGGATAATCAGCATCATTGGCATAGTTAATTCTTGAATAAAGTTGTTCCACTGAGTTATACACCAGCTCTGCCAGGAGGGGGCTGTGGACGCCTGGGGGGTTCCAGGGGTGAGTCCAGTGAAGAAGAAGCATTCTTGGGAACAACCCGGCCAGGTGCATGACCGCTAAGCAGAACTTCTGCTTCCCTATTTGTATGCAGATATGAAAGCCTGCCATGGCCCAAGACGCAAGACAAAAGGCTCTTGCCCACCAAAGAGGATTCCAAAGAGGATTCCTGAAGGTCTTCTCCGCTTCCTCTTTTGTGACGGTGTCGGTGCTCAGCCTCCTCCCTCCCCACTGATTCTTTGGCCTCTCTGCCTAACAAGGAGTCGGTACTCTGGTCCATGACACCGGCCAGATGTGAAAGCCTTGGAAGCTAATTTGCATATGCCCTGCCTTGCGGAGTGAGGTGGAGGCTTAACCCGATGTCGAAGGACACTGACCTCCACGGATGGAGAAGAACAGAAGCGAAGAAGCCAGGCGTCTAATCTTGGTAGAAGAGATTTAAGGCAACTTTAATTCTCCAATGACCTGAACTGTTGAGTGTTACTGAAGTATCACAAAAGGAGATATAAATATGCCAAAGACTGCAAAATTGCTCCCCAACTCTTGCGCTGTCATGAAGATTAACACCTATTCTGTGGCATAAGTTCAAATGTGAATTGTACCTGGCAATCTTTTGTAACAGACGTCTGTTGGGCAGGAAATGTTTTGCTGAAGTCCTCCAATACTTTCAAAACCTCATCGAGATGGCGAGATGCAGCTAAGCCTACAGCGGAAGCAATACCCTAGGAGGAACCAGCAAGTGGCAATGGAATGATGAAGGGTCACTTTGACTCTCTAATATTTATATGCTTTTAAAAAGTAATTCTTTGTATAGCGATATGCAAGGCAGCTAATCCTCAGTAATGGCTCAGGAAGAGAAGGTTGTAAATAAACAGAGGTTGTAAACCTTCTATGAACTTCAGTTAAACAGCACTGGCCATCAATAGATATGCTCATCATCAAAATTAACCATAATCCTCTTCATTCCACCATCCTTTTAAGACTAACCTCCCAGGCAAATCTGTAAAAATTAACAGAGTTTTGTGGCACCATGCAGTTTGTGCCATAAGGGTTCTGGAGGCAAAGCCCACTAAGTCCAGGTTGTGGCATGGTCACCTAAGAATGTGAGGATGGAAAAGGGTATATATGCTCTCAGAACAGGGTTCTCTTGGTGTCCTTGAGCATGGATACCTACCTACCAAAGTGACCACTACATGAATTTGATGAAGGGTGTTCTGGTAATCAGAGCTTTTGTCACAAGAAATGTGTTAGTCTTTAAGGTACCACAAGTCTGTTTTTGTTGCAAAACAGCCAAAGTAAAAAAACAATACACTACCAGTAAAGGGGGCTCTCAGAACCTCTTGTCATACTTGTCTACATGCCAGGTCTCCAACGGGTTTCCTTATTACAGCCCCCCAGGCCCCTTCTAGTTCACCAAGGGCTAGGTTGAATCACCCCCTCTTTTTATTGGATCTTCACTGCCAGTCTAGCAGAACAAGGCAGCCCCGTGTGGAAAGCCACCGGTAAGTTCATACTTGCAAGTAAAGGCAGAGGCCTGTTTGGCTTTGGCACGCTGGAGGCCTGAGAGAGCTTTTGTGACAAGGAATCTCTCCAAACGTGCTAAGAGCAAATAGAGCCCTGTCATCTATCAGAACACTGACTGTAAAGACAGTGACTGAAGAGTGAGAGTCTACTCTGCACAGAATGGAACAGTGGAATGTATTTGGGCTAAGAAACTGAAGCTTAATCACTCCTCTAGGGATGATGGGATGTTCAGCAGTGGCCGCCCTGCTGGACTGGTGTGTGGGCTGGAATCCTATAATGATTCTGTTTCACCAGACTGCACCCCCAGGGATGGGGATGCCCCCACTGGGCAACGGTTGAGTCACTGACAGCAGTGGGCTTGGAGTGAGCAGTGGGGTGCCCTATGCCAATGCCCCAACGGCCCCCTCCTCATGGTGCACAGTGACATTTTGGCCATGGTGGCTGCTGCGGTGGGCCTCTCTTCTCCCCTTTTGGGTATCCTCTGCTTCCCCCCCCCCCCGCTCCAACACTTTAGATACCTCGATCAAATAGCCATGGTGAGTTTCCAGAGATCAGACTTAGAGAATTTAAAATTTAAGAAAGTTTAAACAATGAATAAAAGAATACACATGTACTGTTCAAGCAATTCAGGCTTAACAGGAAACAAAGAAAAGGTGAAAACACACAGTCTTCTGTCCCTACACTAGGTACTTCCTAAATTATGCTGAATTTCAGGGCAAGTGTCACTTGAATTTGCAGAGAGTTAGAATTAATTGTCGCCTTAGATTTCCAGGCTGGGACTCTCTCGTCGTCTGCCTCGTGGACAAGATGGGAGTCCCTTTATGAGCGCTAAGCCCATCGTGGTTTGTGCCCATCAAAAAAGATGCCCCAAATGGAAGTGACCTTTCTCCCTCGTGTCCTGAGTTTTTATAACCTATCTGCCTTCGCCCCCCCCCCGCCCCCCGTTTGAGATGGCCTTTCTATTCCTAGGGAAGAGTTTTTCGGCTAATATCACTATCACTTTACTCTTCTTGGCTCTATGGCTCTAGGTGTGACTTGCTACCATGGGAAGAAGTAGTAATCCATTAGCATAACGAAGAGCTCAAGGGCTCTGTTCTGGGAACTTGAAGGCTACTCTCTCCAACCCCCCTCCCTTCTCTCAGCTGGCCTTCTGCAGCAGGGCTCCTGTCCACGGACACAGAGAAGGCAAAATAATGGAAGCACCAGGCGGCATTCTTGGAAGGAGGCTGCTTCTCCCCACTGGACTATAGTTTGGTCTCCATGGGAATGCTGAATTTTATATGAATTATGAATACAGTAATTAGCACAATGAAAAACTGTCCCATTTTAAGGTAACTATACAAGCGTGTAAGAGTGGTATAGGTGTGTATGCAGGTTCCGGTTGTTGGCTGTAATGAATTGTTTTTGCTAAAAAAAATTATTTTGTATTAATAATAGAAGAAAAACCCTAAACATTATTAAAATAACTAAAATAAATGAAATATAAGTCTTCAGATGTGCACCAGCATCATGAGATCTACTGTCAGCCTGTGAAAAATAGCTGCAATAGTTGGCTGCGATTTCTGGATTCTGTCTGTCAGCAGGAGAACTCTGGAGACGTAAGGAAAAGGAGCTCCCAGGTAGGCCAGGCTCTAGATTGGAATCAGAGGAGTTTTCTCCATCAAAGCAAGAAAGATTTAGACCAGCTTCAGCTCCTTTTATCCCTTAAACGACGCAAGAAAACTGTGCACGTGTGCTGAACACATGCACCACCATCACTGTGGTAGTGATGCACACCATGCGTGAGCACAAGAAATTGGGCCCCACCAGCTCCTGAACCCTCACCTGTAGACAACGGAGGCAGCTCCCTCTGCCCCGCGAGAAAAGGCTGCAGCCTCATAAGACTTAGGTGGAGCAGATCCCAATATCTGGGCCGGGCTGCAAGGCTAAGAAATGGGCCTGAGCCCGCCTCAGTACCAGCTGGGAGGAGTGCCCCAGCCTGGGCTCCCAGCTCCACTGGCAGAGAAGCGGCTTGGGCCCCCATGGGCCCCCCTTCTCCAACAGAGCACATGGAAAGTGGGAGGCTGCCCTTTCCCTTGCCCAGTTGAGGCCATGACAGTCTGTTCAGTGACCAGTTTCTTTGTGCACCTGTGAGCAGCAAATCAAGTGAGCCAGCCAACCTGTGCTTCCTTTCCTCTCTGTCAACTACTTTCCTTAGCTATTTACAGCCATTTTGTAGGTTGATACTCTGGAAATGGGGGACTTGTTTCAGTATATATGAAAACTAAAATGCACACAGAAGAAAAACAACTTCAAGGTGAAATTCCTAAGCCCAGCTAGGCAGGAATGAGGGCAGGATATAAATGTAAATAATACATAAATGTGCCACCACCCTCCCCCACTGGCCTCACCCACATTCCCCTCCCCACCACCCCAGCATACAGCTCTCCTCCTCCTCAGGAAATCCTCTTTGCAGCATCCTGAACCATGACCTCTTCCATTTCCAATTGGGAGCAGGAAGGAAAGAGCTATGTGTGTGTGTGTGTGGGGGGGTATTTATATGTTGTACGACAGCATATGCCCAGGTGCAGCAGCAGCCACATCCTCTCACCTTTGTTTCTGTTGGTCCTCTGTGAGATAAGGCCAAGACTTTGCAGAGATGCTCTTGGACTAACTGAGAGTTGTCAGAAGCACGCAGTATGGCTCCATAATACTGGTAGAGAAAGACCTGTGGGAAGAAGGGCCAAGGATTCACCTTTCAATCTATAGGACAGAGGAAGGGACAAGAAGACCAAGAGATATGTTGGGGGGTGGGTGAGTGTTGCACGTTGACCTGAATTCTCTCCTAGATGTCATATACAATTCAGATTTATTGTTAAAAGCTCACTGGAAGGCATGACAGTTGTGCAAGAGAGATGTGGAATGCAGAGCACCAGGGCTTCTCAAGGCCACTCAGTCAGTTTTTGATGGGACAGAGTGCATACATACCCAGCTGCACTGTGGGAATGATTTTCATAGAATCATAGAGTCAGAAGGGACCACCAGGGTCATCTAGTCCAACCCCTTTCAGTATGCAGGAAATTCACAACTACCTCCCACCCCCCACACCCCCAATGACTCCCACTCCATGCCCAGAAGATGGCCAAGATGCCCTTTTATAAGCTTGGGGAACTAAAACCAAATAATCATTCACTCAGAATCTATTTACCTTTCAGCCCCCCACCTTTGCCTTTAAGTCGCAGCTGACTTATGGTTTTCAAGGCAAGAGACGTTCAGAGGTGGTTTGCCGTTGCCTGCCTCTGCATAGCTAACCTGGACTTCCCTGGTGGTCTCCCACCCAGGTACTACCCAGGCCTGACCTTGCTTAGCTTCTGAGATCTGACGAGATCAGCCTTCCCTGGGCCTGAATGGTCAGGGCAAGAGACATTCAGGCCAATTATCTTTGTTAGCACTGCTGGACCTGTCAGCAGCATTTGACACAGCTGACCGTGATATTTTGTTGGGTTGGCATAAAAGGGACGGGCATTTGTACCATTTGGTCTTTCCTCCCTGACAGATAAGAAGCAAATAATTTCCACTGGAGAGGCAAAATCCACAAGGATCTATTTTGCGTCTAATGCTCTTCATACGTATGTAAAAGCTTTGACTGAGATAGCTTTGGAGTTGGCTGCCGTCAATCCACTGACAACCCACACTCTCTCTGCTTCTCCATTAACCAAGCCTTCAGAAGAAACTGTAGTGTGGCGTAGCTCCTGGGCTGGGGCCTGGAGGCTGCGATCAAGGCACTGAGGGTGAACAAGCTGAACTGAAAGCAGATGTGATGGCAGCGTGGCTGGTTGGGAAGGTGAGAATGTGGGATGTGTAAGATTTTAATTAATTTAATTCTAGCATATTAGAAAAATGTTATTTTTCTATTATATTTGTAAGCTGTGGTTATTTATATAAGTCAGTAGAAAATAGTCCTGTCTAACTTAAACTGAACAAAGCAGGTGATTTTTCGTATCTGGTACAGGATATCACCAAATAACAGATAAAATCATATGCATGTGACCACAAAAATGAGATCAGAGTTAGGGTGGATTTGAGAGGAGGAGATATTCAAATCCTCTTTGAACAAAGAACTCTGGAGAAGTATAAATATGAGGACTAGGCGGAGTCTGTTAGGAGACTTTCACTTTTGAACCCAAAAAGGGCTGAAATGTCTTCCTCTTTTGCCTGGCAAAATAAAAAAAGCTTTTTTCTCCCTTTGCTTCTTAAACCTGGCGTCGTCTCTACTTTGTGATAATAAATCTGGTCACAGAGGAGAGTGTATATTTACATCCAACAAGAACTACAGTTGGGACTGATCTGTGAACATCAGAGGGGCCAAAGCTTTCTCCCAACATGAAACGGCCCTGAGGCGCTCTTTGTCCCGTGATAGAAACACGGATCATCACCTGCAGCCCCCAGTGGTGTAAACAGCACACACCCCCAGGACCGTACTGCTTCAGAGAAACAGCACAGAGGAGGTCTCAGCCCTCTCTCACCATGCCCCAGGTGCCTCATCTGAATTGGGACTGGGTGTACCTGTAAAGCTCAGAGCTTCAAAACACACCTCTCTACCTGACCTGGTGAAGTCCCCAGGGAAAACATAGCCAGCATGGTGTACTGGGAGATCCCGGTTCAAATCCCCACTCCGCCATGGAAGCTCACTGGGTGACCTTGGGTTCAGTCACGCACTCTCAGCCTCACCTACCTCACAGGGTGCGTTGTGAGAATAAAATGGAGGAGAGGAGAGTGATATAAGCTGGGTTGGGTCCCCACTGGACCAAAAGGTGGGGGATTTAAATGAAATAAACAAACAAATATCCAGGCCCTTAATGAGGAAGTGGGCCAGCTCTGTGGGACTCTTGGGCTTGAGGCTGTGGTGATTTTGAAAAAACTTCTGAACTGGCTTTCGCCATCCCATGCATGAAAGGAGAATGCGGCTGATTGTGGCTGATTCTGTTACTTGCACCCAAAAGACTCAAACCACCAGCAAGCCCCGCTTTTCATACCAGGATGCCCCTTGCGCTGCCACTGACCTTCTCCAGGGTGTGGTCCTTGCTGGCCCGGGCTCCTTTCGTTAGCTCCCGGATGAGCTCCTCACAACAAGCCCTGTCTGTGATATCGATCAACAGCCTCTCCACAAACTGCCAACAAGGAAAGGGAGAAGATACACACCACCTAGCAGGCTTGGACTGAGGTGGGTTTATGTAACTGAGCTATCAGCACCCCACAGTGACCACACAGATGGCTTGGCAGTCATCTCCTTACTGGATTTATAAGCCCACCTTATCCATTATCTCTTTCCCTTTCCTCAGACTATCCAGGCAGAATATTTAAGTACCACTGCATTTAATAGTCCACATGCAAGGAGCCAGATGCATGCCAAAGGGCTACAGTGCAGGGTTCCGCAAACCCAGGGGGAACCCAAGTTTGCATTAAAATCTCAGCCTTAAACAGTTGAGATTCCAACAATCTTAAAGAATTTTTTAGAGAAGTACACATTTTTCTGTCAGAGAATATGTTCAACATGAGCATCTTTCTTTTGGGTGGAAAAAAGGCTTTCAGCAGAGGCAGGTAATTGGGCACGTTTCACCCAGGTGTCTGTAGTCCTGACAGTTGGGTCTCCTGCCAAAAAGGGCCCTGCCTGTGACAATGCCATGGGGGTGCTTCTCATGGACTCAAGCGCCCTTGGTCCTCTGTCCCTCAGCACCATCAGGACCACAAATGGGGATTGCTGAAGGCCTCTTGAGGAAGAGCAGCCTCTGGCCAGGGCCTCCGCTGTCACCCTCAGAACCCCAGGAGGGGAGAAGGAAGAAAGCCTGGGCGGATTCTCACTCAGACGGCACCCGGGCTGCCTGCTTGGGCTTCTCCTCTGGCCACGAGGCATTAGTGGACCAGGCTTCACCCTGAGGCCCTGCCCTAAGCGCCTGCAGACTCCAGGTTGCTGCTATCGCTGCAGGCACTCACCCCGATAAAGAGCCGGAGTTCTTAGATGGCACATTAAGATCCCACTGTTGTCTCACCCTGCCCATACAAGCCCACAATCATCCACCAGAAATGGGGGGGGGGAAACAGAGATGGGGGGAGTTCTGTCCGGTGGCCAGTGTACCTTATGGAGTGTCCGCAAAGTCCTCCACCATATGCATGGTGGAACATCTCTGTCTTGCAGGCCCTGCAGAACGGAGAAAGGTCCCACGGGGCCCTGGTCTCCTCAAAGAGACAGTTCTATCAGGCTGGGGTCACAGTTAAAAAGGCCTGTCCCTGGTCAAGGAAAAACGGACTGCTCTAGGGCCACCGACCTCCTGTAGATTTTGAGAGCCGGAGTGAAGCGTCCTTGGGGGGACATAATGGGAGAGCCGATCCCGCAGGTATTTTATTTTATTGTGGGATCAACAGCTCTGATAGGCTAACCCAGCCTCAACTCTTGCCTGCCTTAGGTCCCCAGGTGCCAACAGTATGAGTAAACCAGACTGTACGTTTTAGTCAGAAAGAGACCATCTGGTGTCCCTTTGCCACTTAATAATGATCTCATCTGCTATGATGTGAAGAAGCACAGGAAGTAAAAAAGAGAGCCAAACAAAACACTCCTGCTCTTCATTCAGACTAGCTTGAGGCAAAAGGAAGAGGGTCAACCTTACCTCCACCAATTTTCTTTCCCACACGTCTAGTTTTGCGGGATCGCTCTCTGACAGCGCTACACAGGGGACAAAGGGAGTTGTTATTCTTATGTATTCCTAAGGTCCTCAGAGCAGGGACATTTCTTTCTTTTTCTTTTTCACAATTTGCTGCAAAGGGCCGCATGCATTGATGGAATTTCGTATCAGTGTAAGAACACGAGAGGTGCCCTGCTGGATCAGGCCAGTGGTTCACCTAGTGTGGCCTCCTGCTTCACACACTAGTAGCCAGCCATGCCTGCTTTGGAGGAAGTGATAAAGAGAACTATTTCTCCTTCTCCCTTCATAGTAAAACTGAAGAGCACCCAATGAAGTTGGCGGGCAATTCAGGACAGAGAAAAGGAAACACTTCTCCACTCAGCAAGCAATTAAATTGTGGAATTCTCTGCTGGTGGCTGTAAGAGCATAAGTACAGCCTACAGGATCAGACCAGCGGTCCATCTAATCTAGCATCCTATTTCACACAGTGTCCAACTGGTTGCCCCGGGCCAACAAAGCACGGCAGGGACCGCGAGGCCCTCCCGTACTTCTGCCTCCCAGCACTATTACTTAGAGGCTTGCTGCCTCTGTATGTAGAGGTTCCCTTCATTCACCATGGCTAGAGGCCATTGATGGACCTCTCCATCGCAGTCTATCCCCCCTTTAAAGCTATCACTGCTCATAGCCATCATTTACCTCCACTAGCAGTGAATTCCACAGTTGTATTACTCACTGGGTAAAGAAGAATATCCTTTTGTCTGCCCTGACCTTATTTCCCAAAACTTTCATTGGGTGCTCCCTCAACCCACTTTCTCTACCTTATGCATAATTTTACAAACCTCTATCATGTCTTCCCAGATCCTTTTTTTTAGACTGTAAAGTCCCAGATTCTCCACCCTTTCCTCAAAGGAAAGGTGCTTCAACCCCCTGATCGTCTTGGCTTGCTTCCTTTGTACTTTAGTGTCATGATGGCCAGGAGCATAGATGGCTTCAGAAGAGGGGGTTAGACAGATTAATGGAGGAGAGGTCTGTCAGTGGATACTAGCCCTGGTGAGTTAATGGAACCTCCATTAACAGAAACCTCTGTGAATACCCAGACTAGGAGGCAACGTCAAGATGAGATCTTGGCCTCCAGGCCCTGTTTGTTGGCCCTCCACAGCAACTGGCCAGCAAGCCACTGTGTGAGAAAGAATATGCTGGACAGGATGGACCCTGATCCAATCCAGCAAGACTCTTATTTTACACAAAGGTACATGCTCAGTAGGTAAGCTGCAGTATTGCAATCCAAGCTCTGCTCACGACCTGAGTTCGATCCCGACGGAAGTTGGTTTCAGGTAGCGGGCTCAAGGTTGACTCAGCCTTCCATCCTTCCGAGGTTGGTAAAATGAGTACCCAGCTTGCTGGGGGGTAAAGGGAAGATGACAGGGGAAGGCACTGGCAAACCACCCCGTAAACAAAAGTCTGCCTAGTAAACGTTGAGATGTGACATCACCCCATGGGTCAGGAAGGACCCGGTGCTTGCACAGGGGACCTTTACCTTTACATGCTCAGTCATGTCACCAAAACAAGGAAATTTATATCTACATTCATATGAATTTTGAAAAATTCATTCACTCGCTAATGGAATGGCAACTTTTAGGTAGTTGGCTAAAAAGGGTCTTCCTGTCAAGGGTATACTTTGGGTTCGGGGCGGGTCAGGGGACCTTCGATCCACTTGCGCACCTTGGTTTGCCAGTTTGCCCAACACACAGAGGATGCTGCGGTACGGAAGGAGTCTGCCTTGGAACCCCTCCAGGAGCTTGGTCAGCACTTCAGCAGGAAAATGGTCCCAGAGGGCCACCAGGATATCTCCAGCGGCATCCTGATACAGGTCCTGAAGATCCTGGGCAGCAAAGGGGACCAAGATTTCACATAAGAAAAGAGATGACTGGCGCAGTCCTCATCTCCATGTCCACAATTCTGCCGACAGGACTGACTGTTTGTGGAAGTGGAGGCGGAGCCCACCACCCTCACCCTGCCCGAAGAGGAAAACAGACAGCAGCTGGATAGCAGGCTGTTTCCCATGTGACTTCCTTTTTTTGGCTGTTACTGCTGCCAACCCAGGGCTGCCATGGAGGGCAATGCTGGAGAGCGTTGCCCCTCTGATGTGGCGCCCTGGCCAACCACCCTGGGCTGGGTGTTGAAGATGTTCTCCCTCCAGCTGTTGGACCTTGGAGACCGTCACATTCGTTCAGAGGCTCCTTTGTCTTGTGACCCTTGGGGCTCATGGCCAGCCACGGCACCTGCGTGACTTTCAGGAGAATCCCCAGCAAGAGCAACAATTAGCATTGCCAACCTCCAGGTGGTGTCTGGAGTTCTCCTGGAATTACTACTGATCGCTAGACAACACAGATCAGTTGTCCTTGCAGAAACAACAGCTTTGGAGGGCAGTCTCTCTGGGATCACACTCCTGTGGAGCTCCCTCTCCCTTTCCAGCCTTTGCCCCAAAATATCCAGGAATGTCCCAACCTGGAATGGGCAACCCTAGTGATATAGCACCTGCTTGGCATGCAGAAGGTCCTAGGTTCAATCTCTGGCAGCATCTCCAGTTAAAAAGGACCAGATGGGAGGTGATGTGAAAGGCCTCTGAGACCCTGGAGAGCCACAGCAAGTCAGAGCAGACCAAAGGTCTCACTCAGCATAAGGCAGCTTCACGTGCTCAAGTTTAATGTTTTTAACCTCCCCCCCACCCCACAAACAGTTTGGTACATCTCACGCAAATCAAGAGATTAACCCTTCACACTACCTCTACTTTCATCATTAGAGGAGTAAGTTTTATGCCTAGGGAGGTACGATTGCATTTATTGCTTGTTTTATTTTCCCATTGCTCAGTTGTGGTTGAGGCATTTTCATAGAATTATAGAGTTGGAAGGGACCACCAGGGTCATCAAGTCCAGCCCCCTGCACAATGCAGGAAATTCACAACTACCTCCCCCCTGCACACCTAGTGACCATAAGATGGCCAAGATGCCCTCCCTCTCATCATCTGCCTAAGGCACTGGTTCCCAACCAGGGGTCCGTGGACCCCCAGGGGTCCGCGAGGACTAAATTAAGGTCTGCGAAACAAAGTTATTGTGAGAGCCATGTGTCTCTGACTCCCCTTCCCCTTCATAGCATCTTCTATCTCTGGTCCTTTGAACTCGTAAAAGCAGTTCACACCTCCCCATGCCTTCCTGGGCCCTGGCGCCTCTTCTGCCTTTCCCAGGTGCCGCTCCTGCCCTCCCCTGCGGCGCTTCCTGCCTGCACTCCCTCGGGCCGAATATGGCCTTGAGGGTCTGATACTCCTACAGTCTCTCTGGGACCCGTTTGATGTTTTGTATTACACCAATCTATCTTGTAACTTCCCACGACTGAAGTGTGAACCCCAGTACCCTGTAGTCAATATATTCTGTAACCCTGATAAGCTAGCTCACTTGCAACTTCAAACCCGTGTCTGTCTTGTACTATCTGAAGCCTTCAATAAATCCTTTGTTTCTGTATCCAAGTCTGAGCAAGTGATTTTGCGAAGTTAGCACAGCTAGGTTGGGACTCTCACATTAAGTTGCAAGTCCTTGCCTTTTCGTTCTGCATCTGTACCTTAAGGGACAGTAATGCCAGGCGAGGAGGATACCTCTACACCCCCGGGTTCACCGGAGAAACCCGAAGCTCCGGAGAAACCTGACCCTAAGGAGGAGGGTGCCAAGCGGAAGGTACCCGGTGCCCCCCACCCGGGACCGGGCTTGGGTACGAAGCCCAAGAACACCTTCAACTCCTGGCTGGACTCTCCCAAGGGCTGGTCGCTCTCCCGGACCGAGGCGAAGCACCGCCGCATGGCCTTGTCTGGCACGAGACTCGAGGACAACCCCGCGCGTAGGGAAGTCATGATGGACGAGGAACGGAGGCAGTGGCAGGAGGAACGCCAAGCCATGCTGGAGCGCATGGATGCCATGCAGGCCGTGATGGGTGAGATGGCTGCCGCCATGGACGCGCTGAAGGTACAGCCTCCCCCCGACAACCCCCCGGATGGGACACCGGCGGCTCCCCCCGTGCCTCTCAGCGCCCCGGCCCGCCGTGACCTGAAGATCACGTATGATGGGTCGGGGAATCAGTTGACCTTCTTTTTGGTCCAAGTGGATATTTTTATGCGGGAACAGGGCCGGACCTTTACCTCTGAAGAGTCCCAGGTCCAGTATGTGGCCTCCCTCCTACAAGGCGAAGCGGCCGCGTGGATGGTGTTACAGTACGAGCTCTGCTCCCCGGTACTGCGGAACCTGGATGAGTTTATGATTGCTCTCCGAAACCGGTTTGAGGACCCGAACTTGGGGGAGCGGGCCAAGGCTACTCTGATGCAACTACGCCAAGGGACTAAGTCGGTGGCGCAGTATGCGAGCGAATTCCAATCTTTGTCGAGCAGAATCCTGGATTGGAGCGAAGCTACCCGGGTGCAGTGCTTCCAAGAAGGACTAAACCCGGACCTGCAACACTGGGCCTTCATGCAAGGTAATCCCCCGGACGTCGAGGGCTGGGTGCGCCACGCCGCCGATATCGAAAATCGGAAGCAACTCCTGACCCTGTCCAAACAGCGTACCGGCCGCGACTTTAAGCCGAGAGGGGACAGACCAAGCGGTACCAGGGATTCCCGAACCCCGGGCGGCGGCGGCCCCTCAACAGCCGAGCGCCGCAAGCGATTTGAAACCGGGGTGTGCTTGGTGTGTGGAGGTAAGGGCCATTTCGCCTCACAATGCCCGTCCCGCTCCGGCCGTCCGGCTCCTCCTCGCCCAACCCCGACCGAACCGGAGAAGGCCCCGGCGGAGGGCCAACCTCGACGCCGAAGCGGCGCCCCTGGACGCCGGAGCGCGCCCTCCGCACTACAGGTGAGCGCTCAAGACGGAGCCTCCACCTCTACTGGTCCATCGGGACCCCGGATTACAAATGCAGCTTTTGACTCGGCCGAGTCACGGAGTACAACTACCACGTCTCCCTCGTCCAGTGAGGAGGAAGAGTGGGAGACGCTGGCAAAAAACGCCGTCGGTCTGCTGTAAGAGGGGCTCCTCAGCAGACCGCTCCAATCGTTGTGCAAGGAGCTCCACCGATGGTAAGCGCCCAAGAGGATAATGTGTACATCCGGGTCCACCTATCCTTACCCAAAGGGGGTCCGGTGTTAGAATTCCCCGCGCTAGTTGACTCTGGGTGCGCCCGCACCTTGATTAGTGAGGAAGCCGCCAAGAGACTACGCGTTCGACGCAAACGGCTCCCGGGTCCCCTCCGTTTCTCTCAAATGGACGGTAGTGACTTTAAAAAGGGGCCCGTCACTCACCGTACCACTGAGGTGGTCATGGCTGTGGGAGAACATTGGGAACGACTGTACTTTACCATCGCTCCCATAGTTGCCCCCGTAGTTTTGGGGATGAATTGGTTACAGGGACACAACCCCTCCATTAACTGGGTCAAACGGACACTCACTTTCCCCGAGGACCCCTGCGGAATGCACGACAAGGACCGAGTACTTTGCACCCCGGCCGCCGCGTTGGTGGGTTCCCCTGGGTCCGTCCCCGCGACACCCCATCTACCCTCGGAATATTCCCAGTTCGCGGATGTGTTTGATGTGAGGGAATGTGATGAACTGCCCCCACACCGAGAAACTGATTGCGCTATTGAGATCGTGGGAGATGGCAAGTTGTCCAAGGGGAAGGTTTACCCCATGAGCCCTAATGAAAAAGCAGTGTTGCGGGACTATTTGGACACTAACCTAGCGAGGGGCTTCATACGTCCCTCCAAAGCTCCGTACTCCACCCCCGCCTTTTTTGTCAAAAAGAAAACGGGTGACTTGAGACTATGTATTGACTTTCGTAGACTGAACGCTGTCACTCAGTCTAACGCTTACCCCCTCCCTCTCATTCCAGACCTTCTAGCACAATTGAAGGAAGGCCGAATTTTCACCAAACTGGATTTGGTGGAAGCCTATCACCGCATCCGCATTAAGGAGGGGGACGAGTCCAAGACGGCCTTTTCGAGTTGTTTTGGCATGTTTGAATATCTAGTGATGCCGTTCGGACTTTCAGGGGCTCCGAGTGTATTCATGCAATTAATTAATGAAGTTTTACATGATTTGTTGTTTCGGGGGGTGGTGGTATTTCTGGATGATATCCTCATTTATTCTGAAACCATGGAAGAGCATGTCCGACTGGTGCGCGAAGTCCTCCAGCGGCTGCGGGACCACAAGTTGTATGCTAAGGTGTCAAAATGTGAATTCCACCAGCCTTCTATCACCTTCCTGGGCTATGTAATTTCCCACCAGGGGTTAGAGATGGATCCCGAAAAGGTTCAGGCGGTACGGGATTGGGACCCCCCCCCCCACCCGCCGGCAACAGCAACAGTTTTTGGGGTTTGCCAACTTCTACCGCAACTTCATTCCCAATTTCGCACAGGTGGCTCTCCCCCTCACTTCCCTTTTGCGCACCAAGGGGAAGGGAGCGAACGCCGCGCTACCCTCGGCCCGTTTGCAGTGGTCACCGCCCTGCCAGCAGGTGTTCGATGAGCTTAAAGTGCTCTTCTCGTCCGAGCCGGTACTAGCCCACCCGGACTGCACTAAGCCTTTCGTGGTCCAGGTGGACGCCTCGGACGTAGCCATGGGGGGAGCTCTCCTGCAGAGAGACGACAGTGGGGGTTTGAGACCATGCGCCTACTTCTCCAAAAAGTTTTCTCAGTCGGAAATCAACTGGGCAATTTGGGAGAAGGAGGCGGCGGCAGTGAAACATGCCCTCACCATCTGGAGACATTTTTTGGAAGGGGCAGAATTTCCGTTTGAGGTGTGTACCGACCACAAGAATTTAGAGGCTCTCAAGGGGGCTAGGAAGCTCAACGCTAAACAGATTCGTTGGGCTCAGTTTTTCGCCAAGTTCCGTTTCACCCTCAAACACGTCCCAGGGAAGGAAAATGCCCTGGCTGATGCCCTGTCCCGACTCCCCCAATACCGCAATGACTTTGACCGTCCCGTGGACTCCCTGTTCACCCCCGAGCAACGGGGGGAAGTCTCTGGTCTAGCCGTCACCACTCGGTCCCAAGCCCGCCAACCGAGTCATCCCATGCTCAAAGGGGTCCCGGAAGCTTTTCAGCCTTCAATAAATCCTTTGTTTCTGTATCCAAGTCTGAGCAAGTGATTTTGCGAAGTTAGCACAGCTAGGTTGGGACTCTCACAGTTATAAACCCATAATAAATCAATATTTTCAATTAAAAGTTCTCTATTATAAATATATATATTCAAATATTATTCTAAGCTTAATGTTTAACTAACAGTTATGATTAAAGTTTATTTTCAAATTCTCAGAATTTTTATTTTGAACCTTGGGGTCCCTGCACTGAACAAAAAAGTCCTAGTGGTCCCTGGTCAAAAAAAGGTTGGGAACCACTGGCCTAAGGTCATAGAATCAGCGTTGCTGACAGATGGCCATCTAACCTCTTTTTAAAACCTCCAGGGAAGGAGAGCTTACCACCTCCCGAGGAAGCCTGTTCCACTGAGGAACCGCTCTGTTAGAAATTTTTTCCTAATGTCTAGACGGAAACTCTTTTGATTTAATTTCAACCCGTTGGTTCTGGTCCGACCTTCTTGGGCAACAGAAAACAACTGGGCACCATCCTCAATATGACAGCCCCTCAAGTACTTGAACATGGTTATCATATCCCCTCTCAGTCTTCTTCTCTTCAGGCTAAACATACCCAGCTCCTTCAACCTTTCCTCATAGGACTTGGTCTCCAGACCCCTCACCATCTTTGTTGCCCTCCTCTGGACACGTTCCAGCTTGTTTACATCTTTCTTAAATTGTGGTGCCCAAAACTGAACACAGTACTCTAGTTGAGGTCTAACCAGAGCAGAGTAAAGCGATACCATCACTTCGTGTGATCTGGACACTATACTTCTGTTGATGCAGCCCAAGACTGCATTTGCCTTTTTAGCTATCGCATCACACTGCTGACTCCTGTTCAGTGTTTGGTCTACTAAGACCCCAAGATCCTTTTCACACACACTACTGCTCAGACAAGTCTCCCCCATCCTATAATTATGCATTTGATTTTTCCTACCTAATGCAGAACTTTACATTTTTATAATCATTGTTTAAAAAAAACCACATAAATCTATAATTCATTAACTATACCTTTAAAATCCGTTTTTGCCAATTTATCCCAATATGTGGCAGCCTTTGACCATATTTGTTTAAATTCATCCATATCTTTACCATGTAAAGAGTCTGTAATTTTGGCCATCCGCATATACATCCAAAGCTTTTCTCTCCACTCTTTGATTGAAGGTTTATTTATTTGCTTCCATTTCTTAGCAATTGTAATCCTAGCCGTGGCAAAACTGTATTGGTATATGACTCTATCAGCATAATCTATATTCTTATCGGGAATACCCAATAAGCAAAAGGCAGGATCTTTTTTTATATTTGACATTATCAAATTGTTAGTTTCTTTTAAAACTAATCACCAAAATCTCTTGATTTTTTTGCAAAACCACCAAACGTGCATAAATGTACCTATCTCACTTCTGCACTTCCAACAAAAACCCTCCTCATAGAGTTGGAAGGGACCACCAGGGCCATCAAGTTCAACCCCCTGCACAATGCAGGAAATTCACAACTACCTCCCCCCTCCACACCCCTAGTGACCAGAAGATGGCCAAGATGCCCTTCCTCTCATCATCTGCCTAAGGTCACAGAATCAGCATTGCTGACAGATGGCCATCTAACCTCTTCTTAAAAACCTCCAGGGAAGGAGAGCTTACCACCTCCCAAGGAAGCCTGTTCCACTGAGGAACCGCTCTAACGGTTAGAAAATTCTTCCTAATGTCTAGACGGAAACTCTTTTGATTTAATTTCAACCCGTTGGTTCTGGTCCGACCTTCTTGGGCAACAGAAAACAACTCAGCACCATCCTCAACATGACAGCCCCTCAAGTACTTGAACATGGTTATCATATTTTCCTCTTCAGGCTGAAGTGCATTTTATTAGTTCTAGCCCACTTCTCCAGCCTGTCAAGATCATCCTGCATCTTGGCTCTGTCTTCTACCGTATTTGCTACCCCTCCCAATTTAGTATCATCTGCAAATTTAATAAGCATCCCCTCTATTCCTTCATCCAAATCATTTATAAAGATTGGTTCTTGTAGGTTATCCGGGCTGTGTGACCGGGGTCTTGGTATTTTCTCTCCTGACATTTCGCCAGCAGCTGTGGCAGGCATCTTCAGAGGAATAACACTGAAGATGCCTTCCACAGCTGCTGGCGAAACTCTGACCGTGAAAGCCTTCGACAACATTTATAAAGATGTTGAACAACACAGGGCCCAGCACAGATCCCTGAGGAACTTCACTAGTCACTTCTCTCCAAGTGGACGAGGAACCATTAACTAGCACTCTTTGGGTACAATCTGTCAACCAGTTGCAGATCCACCTAACAATAATAGGATCTAAACCACATTTTCCCAATTTTTCAACTAGAATACTATGTGGAACCTTATCAAAAGCCTTACTGAAATCTAGATAAACTATGTCTACAGCATTTCCCTGATCCAGCAAGGTAGCAACTTTCTCAAAAAAGGAGATAAGATTAGTCTGACATGACTTATTCTTGAGAAACCCGCGCCGGCTCTTAGTGATCAGATCCATTTCCCCTCCACTATAAGTTTTTCCTTTTCATAATCAATGCAAATACAAGTAAAGTTAGTTTTTTTAAAACAATGAAAATGGTGTACGGTGGTCTACCTGCCTCCACATAAAGGCCTTGCACACACTTACCAAGGTACAAACAGGAAGTAGGGAGATGCCTGCTTAGATCTAAATTTCTCTGTGCAGCAAGATTCCCAAGTCTTCCCCTTTGATGCTTGAACACCCCACTCCATTATCTGTCTGCTTTGCTTTGTGAATGCTGGTTTTACGTTCTGTGAATGCTCCAGGCAGAACCTCAAACACCCCAAAAAATCACCTCAAACAGCACTCGACAGGTAGTCTGGTCAAAAGGAAGAGCCAGTTCTTCCTCCTCCCCTCCTCAATTCCTTTTGAATTCCAAAGTGCAGAGTTGGAGCGATGAAGCCATTATCAAGAGACATGAGAGCCGGATTTGTTCATGTGGGCAACAGGGGGCTTCCAGCCTCCATGTGGCCAAAGGACCATAGGGTTTTCCTTTCCCACCCTGGTGTATTTTTGGGGTTTTTTGAGAGGTGGGGGAACTTCTCCTCTTGAGGAGAGGGGCAGCCATTCCAGTCTGGCAGCAGATCACGCGGCAGAGGTGATGGCAGCCTATTTTATTGACTTTATATTTTAACTAGTATATATGGCTTTAAAGTGTTGCTTATTTGATTAGCTATGTGATCTTGGTTGTTCTATAACTGTTCACTGCCCGGCGTTCACGTTTTGTAAAGCAGTGTGGTCTATACTTAAACATGACATAGCCATTTTTTCTGAAACTGACTGAACACTTGAAAATATTTCTGCACAAACAATTCTTGAACTGAAATGAACAGCTGGGTATACCCTAATCCAGTAATATCAGCAAAGAGCTGCAATGAGAAAGGTAGAACATAGAAGAATGAAATAGAAGATTGCATTTCTGCTATCCAAATCACCAACCTTGAGAATCAGACTAACCTAGATGATTGACTCTCCCTAAATACATTTTTATTAGTTCAATTCATAGTCTCACTGATTCTTATTAGTTCAACTCATAGTCTCACTGAATTCAAAGAAAACCATATAGACTGCATGACATGCTGAGCAAGATTCACGGTACATCTATCACGGCAACATATTACATAAGTAAACAGTACTCCCATTAATCTGAAAACCTGATTATCTGCATCCCTTGGAAGTGCCACTAGTGGCTTGGGAACATGATTTTTTTTCTTGTATGCCTCAAGTACTCAGATATTGGCATGCAAGGGCAGGCATACGCAAGGGCAGGCTCTCTCTCTCTAAGGTAAGTGGGTAGTGTCTTTTTTGTTATCTTGGCTCTTACGGTTGTCCTTAGCATATCCTCAGAGGCCAGCTTGATGATGACGTTTGCCAGTCTGTAGTCTATGCTGCGGGCTGAGTGGATCACAGCCTGGAGGACCTCATTAATGCGCAGTCTGTGCTTTGGAGAGATCTGCAGAAAAGGAGGAGATAGAAAAGGAAAAACACAGTTGCACTTGCCTGTAACTGTTGTTCATTGAGTGGTCCTCTGTGCAGGCACACATGGGATCTGCGCATGCGCAGGCCAGCCGCGGGAAATTTTGATTACCAAGCTTATCTGCCTAGAGATAGGGACGCTCCCCCTCCCCTCCGTCAACGGCTCTTCCCGCCATTCGGTGACGTGACAGAGGGGGGAGGGAGCGGCCATCCCTCAGTTCTCACTTCGCCGCCGTGGGACCACCACAAAGAGCTGTAGCAGGCCACAGAGGGGAAGGAGGGAGGGATGTGTGCCTGCACAGAGGACCACTCAATGAACAACAGTTACAGGCAAGTGCAACTGTGTTTTCCATTGTCGTGGCCTCTGTGCAGTCCCACATGGGAGAATAGCAAGCTAATAAACACAAGGAGGCGGGTGTGAGGCTGCAAAGCTTAACTTTATTTAAGAGCAGACATGAGAACAGCCTTACCCACTGCTGCTTCTGCAGATGCGTCCACATCCATTGCATAATGTTTAATGAATGTCGACACCGATGACCAAGTGGCAGCCCTGCAGATGTCCCTCAAGTCTACTGAGGAAGAGAAGGCTGCAGAGGATGCTTGGGCCCTGGTAGAGTGGGCGGTCACCTGTAGAGGGCATATTTCGGAGGCAAGGTCATAAGCTCGCCTGATGGCCTGTGTCACCCACCTTGAGATGGATTGAGAAGAGGCCGCTTTGCCCTTCTTTGGCCCCTTGAAACAAACGAACAGATTGCAATGAACCCTAAAATGCTGTGTACGGTTCAATTAAATTAATAAAGCTCTTCTAACATCCAGAGTGTGAAGTGTCTCCTCCCCGACAGTGGAAGGGTGTGGGAAAAACTCAGGTAAGATGATCTCCTGGGAAGTATGAAAAGAGGAGGCCACCTTGGGGAGGTGATCTAAAGCGGTGCGTAGCACCACCCGATCAGCAAAGATTTGACAAAACGGGGGGTCGTGACGGAGAGCCCGTATGTCACCAACCCTCCTAGCTGAGGTGATGGCTACCAGGAAAGCCACCTTGTACGACAGGAAATCCAAGCCACACGAAGATAGGGGCTCAAAGGGATCTTTGGTTAACTGGGAAAGAACCAAAGACAGGCTCCACTGAGGAATCACCTGTTTAACAGGGGGAAAAACATTATTTAAACCCTTCAGGAACCGTTTGCATAAAGGGTGTGATAACAGGGAGCTGCCTTCTAGACCCTCATGGAAGGCCGAGAGGGCTGCCAGGTGCAATTTAACTGATGAATTGCTTAAACCACTCTCTCTTAGAGAGAGCAAATAGTCAAGAATTTTGGGCAAGGGGCAAACGAAAGGATCTAGCTCAGCTGCCAGTGCCCACTTAACGAACCTGTTCCATTTAAGCTTATAAGCTTTTCTGTGGAAACTTTGCGGGATGATAAAAGGATATTCGCCACCCCTTGTGAGAAAGATGATACTACCGAATCAGCCAGGCTGTTAGGTGTAGGGAGGGAACATCGTGGTGCCTCACCTGACCTATGGAAATCAGGTCCGGCACCCTGCCCCTGGCCAGGTTCCACAGAATTGGGAACCAGGGTCTCTTTGGCCAGTATGGGGCTATTAGAATGATGGAGGCCCTGTCTGATACAATCTTGCTCACCACTTTGTTGAGCAGGGGAATTGGGGGAAAGGCATACATTAGACTGCCGTGCCACCTCAGCTGGAAGGCGTCCCCTAGGGACAGTGGATCCAGGGATGCACGTGAGCAGTATTGAGGGCAGTGGGTGTTGATGCCCGTGGCGAAAAGGTCTAGGGTCGGGGTGCCCCACCTGTTGAATATGGGCTGTATGTAGCGGGGATGCAAAGACCACTCGTGGAGGTCTGATGTGTCCCTGCTGAGTGCATCTGCGGTGATGTTGTCTGTGCCTGCTACGTAGATGGCAGAAATAGACACGTTGTGGGCCACCGCCCAATTCCACAGTGCGATTGCCTCTGTGCAGAGCGCTAAGGAGCCCGTGCCGCCCTGCTTGTTCAAGTAGTACATGGCTACCTTGTTGTCCGTAGCCACCAGCACGGTCTTCCCTGCCACGATACCTGCAAAAGAAATAAGTGCGTACCTTATCGCACGCAGCTCCAACAAATTGATATGCAGGTTGGACTGAGAGTGGGACCATCTGCCTTGGGCAGTCAACCCTTCGCAGTGAGCGCCCCAACCGCTCAAAGATGCATCAGTAAATAACTGGACATCAAAAGAAGGGGAGCCAAAAGGCATGCCTGATAAAAGGTTGTCTGCAACCGACCACCATCTTAGGGAACGGAGTACATATCTGGGAATGGAAAGCTTTTTCCATTGAGGATCCACATTGATTTTAAAGTGGCGTAAAAACCAATTCTGTAGTGGTCTCATGTGTAGCCTGGCCAAAGGAACTACCGCTGTTGTAGAAGCCATCAGACCTAGTAATTTCTGAATGGTCACAGCCTTCTGGAACCTATTGTGCTCGAAAGCTGAGACTAGGCGTTTAATAGCTGAAATCCTGTCGGGGGGGGGGGGAAGAGCTTGCCCACCTGGGAATCAAAGACAGCACCAATGAACTTGATGCGCTGTGTAGGTGTAAGGTGGGACTTCTTATAATTCACCACCAACCCTAAAAAGGAAAGCAAATCAATTACATCAGAAACCGAATCCTCCAGGCCTGACTGGGTATGAGAAACTATCAGCCAATCATCCAGATAGGGAAAAATGGTGTGGCCCTTCAAGGAGAGGTAACCCACCACCTCCGCCATGCATTTGGAAAAAACCCGGGGAGCTGTAGAAAGACCAAACGGGAGGACATTAAACTGATAGTGAACTTGACCACAGGTGAAACGAAGGTATCGCCTATAATTTTCATGTATGGAAATGTGAAAGTAGGCATCTTTGAGATCAAGAACTCCAAAGTAAACTCCTTTTGTAAGGAGCAGGCGAATGTCAGAGACTGAAACCATCCTAAAGGTACGGGTGTACATGTACTCATTGAGGTCCTGAAGGTCTAAAATAGGAAGCTTACCCCCGTCCTTTTTGTCAATCAGGAAATAGCGTGAGTAAAAACCGTGGTGCAGGGAATCATGTGGTACCACGGAAATGGCTCCCTTGTGGAGCATTTCAGATACCTCCTGAAGAAGCTCAGGAGGTGCAGAGGTATGTGCAGATAAAGGAGAACCACATGGAGGCTGCAAGTAGAACTCCAACATGTAACCTGATTTTATTATGGACAAAACCCAACTATCAGAAGTAACACATAACCAACAGCGCAGGAAACTTGATAAACGATTAAAGAAATTTGGGGCTTGAACTACAGCCCCCTCTTGGCCGGTCAGTCATGCTGACCCCTTCTTCCCTGAAGCCCTCGGGGAAGACTGCCGATCCCATTTTTTTCCCCTGCCTCTTGGAGGGAATTTCCTCTGTTCCTGAGGCTGGTAATGAGATTTAGGCTGCTGGTAATTGTACGAAGTGGGCCCAAATCTAAACCCCCTCCTATAAAAGGAGGTCTGCCTAGGTTGATACCTAGGCTTGGATGAGGACGTGGCAGGAGTTTGGGTGACCCCTAGTGATTTCGCCATTGCCCTATCCTTTTTGAACTTATGGAGGAATTCATCCGTAGATGCATGGAATAGGGCTAACTCATCAAAGAGCATGTCTTCCAGACGTGACTTCGCATCAAATGGGAGATTAGAGGAGCGAAGCCAGGAATGGCATCTAAGAACAATGCTGGAAGCAATGGGCTTACTGGCTGCATCCGCTGCATGCCGAGCTGCATAGAGCTGGTGGCAGCCCAGCTTATACCCCTTAGCCTGCATGACTTTACCTATGGGTACCTTGTCCTCAGGGAGGAAATCCATAAGAGGCCCCACCTTTTCCCAAAGCAGCATTTGGTAACGAGCCATCAACGCAGAGTGGGAAGCCACTCTTAGACCCAGGGAGCCCACTGAATAAAAACGCCTCCCTAATACATCGAGTTTGCGCCCCTCCTTATCCAGGGGGGCTGCGTGGGGGCCAGGTTTCCCTTTGTTAGGGAGGGTCTCTGCTATAAGGGAGTTGTTGGGGGGATGATTATATAAGAAAGAGGAATTCTCATCTTCCACCCTGTATAAATTTTCCACCTTCCTAGGAATGGGAGGGTAGGAAGCCGGTTTTGCCCAATTTTTGAGGGCCACCTTCCTGATTCCCTTAACCATAGGGATTTTAACTGGTCGAAAAGAAGAGTCTTGAAGAACATCCATGATGGGGTCAGACTCTTCTTGTTCGACTGGAACTGCTGCAACCCCCAGCGCATTTGCCATTCTGGTCAATTGTTCATTGTATGAATGGGTATCCTCAGTGGGAGAAACCGGGTAACGGTCCCCAACAACCCCTTCTGGGGATGTGGTCAGAGCCGACTCCGAATCCCTTTCTGAGTCATACGACTGGTCATCAGAAGTGTATCGGAGGACTTGCCTTGGGGAGGCTACATTGCGAGACCGACTGGATGGCTCTCGTGGAGTCGGGGTACCTGATCCTGATGAGCGCTGGACACGCGACGGCTCCCTGTGATGGGGGTGGTAACGGTGACCCCGACGGGAAGAAGTGGACTCGGACTCAGAGCAGTCAAGCACCAGTACGTCCCTACTGTCCAAGACAGGTGAATGGCTACGGTGAGATAGGCGAGATTGGTAGGATGCAGACCGACGGCGCCGCTGAGAAACATGAGCCGGTCCACCCTGGTGTCGAGGCGAACGTGCCGTGCTGCGACCTGGGGACCGCGCCCGAGGTGGAGAGGGGTGGCGCCGGGATGGTTCCCAGTCACGGTGCCGAAGGGGCGCCTCCGTGTGGTCGCCTTGTCCCGCACGGCGCCGTGGAGAAGCTGGAGAGCCGCGCCGCGGAGACTCATGGGTTTGGCGCCGAGGTGGAGTGTGGTGCCAAGGAGAGGCGCAGGCTCGGTGCCGAGGGGACTTGGAACGCCGAGCCGAGCTGGAACCGCGACCTTCGCGGCGCCTGAGGTCAGGGGAGAGGTGGGAGGCAGACCTCCGAGCCTCTGGAGGCGGACCTTCCGGTGCCAGAGTCCTTGGAGGCAGGACTTCCGTCACGAGGGCTCCGGCGCTCAGAGCCTTGCTCACCGCGCTGGGGCTCTGAGTCGCGACCACGGCACGACCTGGCGCCTTGGGGCGAACCTTGCCCCCGGGGAAGGTGGCCGGTGCCGGATGACTCCCCGCTCCTTGAGGACCTGCGCCGACGGGGTGATGGAAGCCGGCTTGGAGCTCCCGAGGCGCTGCGACGCTGTGGGTCGGGGCGGCCGGGGACAACAGAGCGGGAGGGGCTGTGCCGCTTGGACACAGAAGAATCTCCCGTTCGACGAGACACCTTAGAAGCCGGAGAAGGGGGTGAGGGCGACCTGCTTGAGTGCCCGGAGTGCCCCTTGGCATGACTGTCAGGGCCAGAAGACCTCGGAAGGTGAGGAGATCCAGAAGGGCGGGATTTAACTGCCGCGGCCGCGGGCTGTTCAGAAAGTGACGACCTCTCTCTAGCCCTAGCGGTAGGTCTCGGGGAAACGGGGGTGCTGGAAGTTGACGGGTGGTTTCCCCCCCCCCATTCGATTTGTCATAGAGAGCCCCCTTAAGACGCCTCGCCCTATCCTCGCGGGCCCTTTTGGTCAACCGAGAACAGGCCCGACAAGCGGACGGTATGTGGGATTCTCCCAAACAAAGCACGCACCTGTCATGATCGTCCTGCCGCGACATGTTGGTGCCGCACGCAGAACACTTCTTGAAAGGTGCCATTTTTATAAATAGTAGAGAAAGCAGTAATTGAAGCTTGAATAAGTCCTCTTCCCACGGCGGCGAAAAGAGAACTGAGGGATGGCCGCTCCCTCCCCCCTCTGTCACGTCACCGAATGGCGGGAAGAGCCGTTGACGGAGGGGAGGGGGAGCGTCCCTATCTCTAGGCAGATAAGCTTGGTAATCAAAATTTCCCGCGGCTGGCCTGCGCATGGGCAGATCCCATGTGTGCCTGCACAGAGGCCACGACAATGTAACAAACACTTGTGTGTGCCATGCTAGTGCGGGGAGGATGAGCTTCAGTAAAACCCCAGAGGGCCACGTGGGGGGTTGTCTAAGGTGGCTATTCCCTCTCAGGAGCCTTGTATGTTTACTTTAAAGTAAGATGACACCAGTGCTCCGAGGTAAAAACTAATGAAGCCTGAAATAGAGGGTGGTCCGTGTCCTATCCCTGTCCCCCCTCCCAAATGGGAAGCCCCTGCAAAGGAGACTCAAAAGCTGTTAGAAGTGCCCACACAAAAAGGGACAGGAGGCAATAACAACACATCAGCCTGTGAACGAGCACGTGGTGCCGGAGGCCCCCATGGCACTGGTGCGAGTAGCTGCTTCTTGAGAACTGGGGATAAGATCCAGGGAGTCTTGAACAGAGATGTTCAAGTCACCCCTGCCAGCAGACTTGACTAGGGTTGCCAGCCCACCCCTCTCGCAAGAGGGGTATGGGGGGTATGGTTGCCAGGTCCAGGCTGGGAAACCCCTGGAGATTTGTGGGTGGAGCCTGGGGAAGAGCGGGGGTTCAGCGGGGTTCCATGCCACACAGGCCACCCTCCAAAGCAATCGTTTTCTCCTGGGAAAGGGATCTCTGTAGCCTGGAGCTGAAGTGGATGCATATTGGGGCAAAAAATCCCAACTTCACACATACACTGATGGAGAAACTCTGACAGAGGACAGAGAGAGCAGAAAGGCTTAATGCCTATTTTGCCTCAGTTTTTTTTCCTGAATAAGAGAACAAGCTCACCTAGAGATGATAGCAGGCAAGCCACAGCATCCAGGCTGCTGGTTGACATGAACAGGGAGGTAGCGGAGAAGCACCTGGCTGCATTGGATAAGTACAAAATCCCCTGGGCCAGACGGTATGCTCCCAAGAGTGCTCAAAGAACTTTCTAGAGAGCTTGCAGAGCCTTTGTCCATAATCTTCCAGACCTCTTGGAGGACGGGAGATATGCCACAATATTAGAAGAGGGCAAATGTTATCCCAACTTTCAGATTTACCAGCGAAATTCAAAGACTTATTCAAATATGCTACAACAGCAGCGAGAGTGGTGCTTGCGAGATGGAGACAAAAGACTTTACCAGAAGTTGACGAATGGAAAGAAAAGATGTCAGAATATGTAAATATGGCCAAAATGACCTGTCTGATGAATCCAGTTGATAAACAATCTGTAGAACAATTCTATGAGAAATGGCTACCATGGCATACTTATATGTCTCTAAATATTTAGCCTTAGCCTTATTCATTTTTATATGAGTAGATGTTTTCCATATGTAATATTATATTTGACTTACTTATTATATAAGTAATTTTTAGAGAAATGATAGCCACGATACATTTATTGTGTTACTCTTTTTACGTTTGCGGCTGTCTTTCATGTTCAAGGATACACTCGATTCGTCTATCTGATTTTGTTATAATCTTTTAATTGAATAAGATTACGATGAAAACTAGTATATCGAACTAACTGTAATAAATATAAAATTTGTTTTTTTGAATGTATACCGATCAAAGAAAACACTGCCTATTGCAGACGGAAGTGAATTTTTTTCCTCCTCCCTTTTTTCCTTCTGTACCCTATATAAATATAATAAAAGTATTTTAAAAATTTTTTTAAAGGGAGGAGGAATGACCCAGGAAACTACAGTTTGACCTCTGTCCCAGGGAAGATACTGGAGGAGATATTAAAGAGATCAATATGCAAGCATCTGAAGGACAACTTGGTGATCTGGGGAAGTCAGCACGGATTTGTCCCCAACAGGTCCTGCCAGACCAACCTCATTTCCTTCTTTGATCAAGTGACAAGCTTACTGGATTGAGGGAATTCTGTCAATGTTGCTTACCTGGATTTCAGTAACGCTTTTGACAGGGTTCCCCATGATGTTTTGATGGGTAAACTAGACGACTGTGGACTGGTCTCTAGGATAGTTAGGTGGATAGGGAACTGGTTAGAGAACCGTACTCAAAGAGTAGTTCTCAATGGCATTTGGAGAGAGGTGCTCAGTAGGGTGCCACAGGGCTTGGTTCTGGGCCGGGTACTTTTCAATATTTTTATAAATGATCTGGATGAGGGTGTGGAGGGGCTACTCATTAAATTGGGAGGAGCGGCAAACACACCAGAAGATAGAGATCGAATTCAACAAGATCTGAACACACTGGAAAAGTGGGCGGGTGCAATTCAACAAGGATAAGTGCCAAGTCCTACATTTGGGTAACAAAAATGAGGGACATGCATACTGGATGGGGGATACACTCCTGGGTAGCAGTGTGTGTGAACGAGATCTTGGGGTACGGGTGGGCTGTAAGTTAAATATGAGCAGCCAGTGTGATGCAGCAACAAACAAAAACTCATGAGATCTTGGGGTGTATAAACAGAGGCATACCATCCAAATCGCAAGATGTCATAGTTCCACAGTACATTGCATTGGTCAGGTTGCACCTGGAGGCCCCACAGTTCTGGAGGCCCCACTTCAAAAAGGATGTGGACAGAAGGGAGCGGGTGCAGAGGAGAGCAACGAGGAGGATCAGGGGCCTGGAGACCAAGCCCTACAAGGAAAGGCTGAGGGAGTTGTTTAGTCTGAAGGAGAGGAGGTTGAGAGGGGACATGATTGTTCTCTTTAAGATGATTCCAGAGATAACTTTCTTGCTAGGCTCCTGTTTGCCTTGGAACAGCACAGGAACATGCTCCAAGTAACAGATGCCTGGAAGGATTTCTACCTTGTGGATGCTCTGCCGATACTTGCAGATGGCCTGCAGGACTCCCGCCAGCTTGGTCTCTGCCAAGGCACACAAGTTGTCAGCTGATGCCTGAATGACAGACAGGCCGTTTTCTTCCCTGAGATTCCTCAAGTTGCAAAAACAAACCTTGGATTCTGGTACAAAAAAAGAGCAAATCCTATGGCAGTGAACTGACAAACTATACCAGTGTAAATATAATGTATTTATTTTTATTACAGATACACATGAACACATAAAGCTGTCTTATACTGTATCAGACCATCATTCCATCAAGGTCAATATTGTCTACTCAGACTGGCAGTGGCTCTCCAAGATCTCAGGCAGAGGCCTTTCACATCACCCACCACCTGGTCCTTTTAACTGGAGATCATGGGAATGAACCTGGGCCCTTCTGCATGGCCAAGCAGAGGCTTCACCACCTAACCATAGCCCCCCCCCCAACCCATGACAAGTGTATGTTTGGTCATAAGAATTTTCTCAAAGTCTTCTGGTAATTTGTTTGTTTGTTTGATTGATTTTTATCCCACCCCTTCCTGACAAAAGTCAGGCTCAGGGGAGATAACAACTGATAAAACAATTTACAATTAAAATAGAATATACTCTTAGAGTATATAAATGAAAACATCTAAGTAGCTTATTTTGTTGCTTCCAAAAATGGATAGAAAAAACCCACATAAACTTGCCTCTGTAACTACTAAATACTATCAGAGAGTAGCAGTGCTGGTCTGCAGCAGAAGATCTAGATTCAAGTCCAGGACCACCTTGGAGACCAGCAAGATTTTCAGACTGTGTGCTTTTGAGTCATAGCTCCCTTTGTCAGATATGGCAGTTATCTAACAGCGCATTCCTCAAAGGAATGCTCGTGCTGGGCGTTGGAGGCAAACTAGCGCTGTTGCCTCCTAAAGAGGTTTTGGCTGTGCCTGACGCCAAAAAGAGGTTTGGTTCTGCCCGGCGCCAAAAACGGGAGATACGCCAGCAAAAACCTGGTGTATCTTTGTAAAAAGAAAAAGGGGCGTACCCGAGCCGAAAGTGCTTGGGAGGCCAACTAACGTTGGCCCCACCCCATAGCCGGCGCTGTTACGCCCTGGGAATGCCTCCCGGGGCGCCGGAATGCTTCCCGGCTCACTGCCATGGCCTGTGCCGGCAGTCAGCAGCGCCCAGCCCTGCACGCCAGTGCTGGGGCCACTAACGCCGGCGTGGGCCTTCTGGGCGCCGGCGGTGTAGGCACCTGCGCTGGCCATAGTCCACCTCCTACGGGCTTTGGGCCCAATTTTCAGGAATGGGCCTTAAGGGAGCTTTGTCTCTTGAAATTGTATACTAAATACTAGGTGATGATGCAATTCAACTTCTTTCCAAAAGCAAAAGAACGTATGGATTATCCTGGTGAATCAGGCCAAGGTCATAAAACCCTAAGAGTGGTGCTGGATCATATTCATCCAGCATCCTGTTACCTACAGTGCCTGACAAGATGCCCTAGAAGTACCATAAGAAATGCTCAGAGGTCAAAGCCTCCCACCCCCTATTGCTGCCCCCGAGCACCTAAGAGGGATACTGAAGAGCCCATTCAGCCAACACACTCCCTGGTCTTGTCTAACCTCTTTTAAAGCCATCTATGCCAGTGGCCTTTCACATCATCCACTGGCAATGAATTTAATAATTTAGTCACTTGGTGAGTAAAGAAGTATTTTCCTTTGCTGGTCCTGAATCTATTGTCCATCAATTTCAGGAAGGGCCCACAAGTACTAGGCACCCAGAGAGCTTGTGCTGTGTAATGGCTAGAATACTGGACTAAGACCTGGGAGGCCCAAGTTCAAATCCCATCTCTGCCATGGAAGCTTGCTGAGTGAACTTGGGCCAGTCACACACCATCAGCCTAACCCTACCTCAGTAGTGATGGCCAAAAGCACATTGCAGAGCTAGAAAAAGTACAGAAGATGGCAACCAAAATGAATAAGGGGTGGGAGCATCTTCCCTCTGAGGAAAGGCTGAAGAGTCTGGGACTTTGCAGTTTAGAATAGAGACAGTCATCCTCTGAATCCCAGGGCCAGGAGGCAACATCAGGGGAAGGCCTTGGCCTCTATGCCCTGCGGTTGGCCCTCCAGAGGAACTGGTGGCCACTATGTCAAAAGATGGTAGACTAGATAGACCCTGGCCTGATACAGGAGGGATGTTAAGGTTATTTTACACAGAGGTCTATGCTCAGTCACATAACCAAAACAAGGAAATTCATCCCTGCACAGGAACATAAGAGCCTGCTGGATCACACCATCTAGACAAGCATCCTGCCTCACACAGTGGCCAATCCATTAACATATACTTGGAAGCTGGGATTTCCTGTTCCAGTGTGCAGCCCCTTCCACTTACCAACACTGAACTTCGTTTGCCACATCTTTGCCCACTCACCCCATTAGTGGAGATCCTCCTGGAGTTCTTCAGTTATCCTTGCTTTTCACCATCCTGAATAATTTTGTGTCACATGAGGTTTGAAAATGTCATGTACTTACTCATGGAGTGGCTAGTTTTGCAGCCTTTCATGTAGTTGGATAAAAAGGTCTTTCTGTCAAGGGTATACTTTTGGTTTCGAGGAGCCAGGGGACCACCAAGCCACTCTAAAGGAGGTCACACACCGTGGTTCGCCCAATTCACAGAGGATGCTGCTGTTTGGAAGCAGTCTGCCTTGGAACAATAAGCTGGACTAGCCAGACCACTGGTTGGACTATTTGGACTTTGTCTTCTTATTTTGGCAGCGGGAGAACAAGTGCTTTCTCTCTACCTTCTCTGTGCCATGCACCATTTTATAAACCTGAATCACGGCATCCCATCTCTCCTTCCCCATTAGCTGCCTTTCCTCTAAACCAGCAAGTCCCAAACACCGTAGTCTTTCCTCCTAGGGAAGGTGCTGCAACCAACCCCTTGATGGTTTTAGTTGTCATTTTCTGTACCACTTCCTGTTTTATTAGATCATTGTCGAGATAGGCCACAGAATCTCATGGCCCCATCCCCACCTATCATAGCACCCTAACCAAGACTGGCAACCCTTTCAGAGCAAGTCCTCCAGATTCCTGGAGAGGTGGCACATGATTATTCCAAAGCAATGAATAAGTAAAGTCTCACCATTTTCATCCAGCTCCTCCTTGTGTGCCTCTGTTTTGCCTTTCTGTCGTGGCCGCTCACTTGCTTCATGGTGCTCCTCTTCTCTTAAAGAATGAGCTCCGATCCTGTTCCTCTTATAGTTCACTCTCTTGAAGACAAAGCAGAGCCTAGAACAAAATTCAGACATGAAAAAAATGTACCCACCCTGGTAGGCAATAAAGCATTTCTAGAAGATGAATGTTTTGAAAATCCACCATACTGCAAAATTAGGCCCAAATTAACATAAATGTCCTCTAAAGAACCTGTAAAAAGAACTGTGGGCTGGAGAATCTTCTGGGCATGGAGTGTGTGTGTGTGTGGGGGGGGGGGGTCCACTGTGTGTGTGTGTGTGAGGGGGAGGTAGTTGTGAATTTCCTGCCTTGTGCAGGGGGTTGGGCTAGATGACCCTGGTGGTCCCTTCCTACTCTATGATTCTTTGAAGAAGTGTGAACCTGAAGTAGATCTGCAGGTTATCTATTCTTTTCATGATTATTGCTTTGACCTGTGTTCAGTTGAGCTGCGTTTAATATCAGAGCTACAAGGCAGCCACCAACATCAGGCTAAGGACTGGGCTAGCCAGGGTTAGTCCCTACTCATGCCTCTGTTTTGAAAGCTGCTCTGATACAATTCCAAGTGTCCCTGTTACTACAGCCCATCTTAACCTACTATCACTACCTCTAATAGTGAGCAGGCTGGCCCTCATATGGGTGATGCAAGCAGTACTATGAGGCCAGGTGCAGAGAAAGCAAGGACCTTACATGCTCAGGAACTCCCCAGGAAGAAAAGCAAAAAAAAATGCAACGTGGTAAGTTAACCAAAAGGAAAAGGACAAAAGTCCCTAAGCAAATGGCCCGATGCCTTCTTGGAGGACAGGCCGGATAAAAATGTGCATAGACAGCAGGATCCCAAGCAAAGTTAGACCCTTCTGAGCTCATTTACTTTTGTGGATTTAGAGAGGTATAACTTTGCTTAGGGCTGTAGTGGAAATGGGCTCCAGTATGGATGGAATACCGAATAACGGTTGTTGTTTTTTAAAGCAGGGGTGGTGGTGCAGCCTCTGAAAGCTCATATCATGCCTGAGGAGGAGAACGTGGGGGTGAGGGCGATGGTTCCACCCTTTTTTTTCAATCCCCCAAGATTCCTTGATGGCCTCAGGTTGCTTACCTCACAAAGCAAGTCATTGAAAAACTCTCAATGCTCCACAAACCTCAGAGCGGACACATTCCCTCTTGGCAGAGGTGCCAGGTACAACAGGCAACAATGTCCCATCCCTGTAAAAGGTAAAGGTGTCCCCTGTGCAAGCACCGGGTCATTCCTGACCCATGGGGTGACATCACATCCCGACGTTTCCTAGGCAGACTTTGCTTTTTACGGGGTGGTTTGCCAGTGCCTTCCCCAGTCATCTTCCCCTTACCCCCAGCAAGCTGGGTCTTCATTTTACCAACCTTGGAAAGATGGAAGGCTGAGTCCACCTTGAGCCGGCTACCTGACACCAACTTCCGTCGGGATTGAACTCAGGTCGTGAGCAGAGCTTGGACTGCAGTACTGCAGCTTACCCCTCTGCACCATGGGACTCCTGTAGCATCCCTGTAGCAAAGGCTGAATGTGTGGAAATGGGCTTTCTAGCCACAGAGCACAAGAGCATCACCTGACAGATCACCTACCTTGAAGCCATTTATAATAACTCCACAGCCCCCCACCCAGCACCCACACAGAACATACGGTAACTGTACTTGAACATGGGCAAGGCCTGGGCTGGGTCCCCGGGCCGAGGCTACGACCAGCCACAGCCAGCAACCCACAGAACAAGTGCCAAGTGAAACTAAAGCAAATCCCACCGGGGAACTCACCAGGTTCACCACTCCCCTCAACATGACACCTCCATTAAAGGGACAGGGCCTTTTTTCTCCAAGCACTTGGCAATGCTGACAGAGAGACATCCAGGTGAACTCAACAGACGGTGAGTACCCCAGATTAGACCCTTTTGCCCCAGTCCAGCTAGAAGGCACGCTCACGTGGAAGCAGGTTTCCGTGGAGGGGTTCCTGGCTGTCTGAGGAATCGTGTATGGCCGCACCTCTCTCCAAGCTGGCAAGAGCCACGGGGCTCCCACCCATTCAGAAAGGAGTCAGCCCCCCCTCACTACTCCTCCCTCCCGCCCTTCTGAAATGCCGAAGGGGGGCCTTGGTTACCAGTGACCTGAGGGGACTACATCATCTGTGCACTCTTGGATTGGAGCCCTGCCTTGTATTGATTCAGGCAGAATTTCCCTAAGGCACGAGAGCCTTTGAGGGGGTTGGTGGCTCCTTTAGAATCATAGAGTTGAAAGGGACCACCAGGGTCATCAAGTCCAACCCCCTGCACAATGCAGGAAACTCACAACTACCTCCCCCCCCCACACCCCTAGTGACCAGAAGATGGCCAAGATGCCCTCCCTCTCATCATCTGCCTAAGGTCACAGAATCAGCATTGCTGTCAGGTGGCCACCCAGCCTCTACTTGAAAACCTGCAGGGGAGGAGAGCCCACCACCTCCCGAGGAAGCCTGTTCCACTGAGGAACCGCTCTGACTGTCAGAAAATTCTTCCTAATGTCTAGACGGAAACTCTTTTGATTTAATTTCAACCTGTTGGTTCTGGTCCTCTGGGGCAACTTTAAGTTCAGCCATCTTCCAGAGACGCCAGTCATTTTTTGGAAGCCAGCCACTCCACCAGAAGCTGCTATGGAGTATTGTCAGGAATCACACATTCTTGAACATATGGACCCACGAAGTTGCCTTATACTGAATCGGACCCTTGGTCCATCAAGGTCAGAATCATCGACTCAAAACTGGCAGCTTCAGCCTAAGGCAACTTCATCTTTGTATCTGAACAAGTGAGCTGTGACTCATGAAACTCATACAGAAATAAATGCTATTAACTTCTAAGGTAAAAAAAAAACTGGCAGTGGCTCTGCCTGGTTTCAGGCAAAGAAAGCCCTTTCATGTCACCTACTGCCTGGCCCTTTGTACTATGAATTGAACTAGGGACCTTCTGCATGCAAACCAAAGGCTCTTCCACTGAGCCACAGCCCCGCCCCTAGAATACTAGACCCCATGAAGCTGCCTTCTACCGAGTCGGACCCCCCACCCCCCGGTCCATCAAGATCAGCCTTGTCTACTCAGACTAGTGGCTCTTTAGGATCTCAGGCAGAGGCTTTTCACGTCACATACAGCCTGATCCTTAACTGGAGGTGCTGCCGCCGGGGATTCAACCTGGGGCCTTCTGCACACCAAGCATAGTCTCCACCTCTTGAGCCATGGAACCTTTCATGTTTGTGTGACTAATACATGCATTAAACAAACCAATTAGTCAAGTCATAGTTTCAAAACAAACAGGCACTCGACAGACACTGTTTGCCCACAGTGAAGAAGAGCAGTGCCAGGAAAAAAGGCTGTCCCAGGTGAAGGTCAAGTGGACACATGCAGGACAGTCATGGAGGAAAGGGGTATTCAGAGGAGCATGCCTATGATATTGGGTGTGGTGGAGCACAGGCAGGATGGTGCTGCTGCACTCGTCTTGTTAGTGGCAACAGACTGCTGGACTTGATGGGCCTTGGTCTGATCCAGTAGGGCCTTTCTTATGTTCTTATGTTCCAGTCCTCCTGTTCTTGGCTCCAGGTAGCAAAAGCTTTGCAACTTCAGGCCAGAGCAGATGACAGGGAAGACGCACAGTGGACAGAGAGCCATGACTTGGGCCCTAGCTGCACAAGAGGAGCAAGGGGACGCCAGCCTCCCAGCCAACTGAAACCAGTCTTCCTGTTTGTGTTTTGGTGGTGGTGGTGGTGTGGGGACCACGGAGGCAGGGGTTGTGAAGCTTCTTTTTCTCTCTCTTTAAAATGAGCTTGGGGGCTTCACTGAGCAAAGTCAAGGTTCTATCCCTTCTTCCCTTCCAGTGTAACTAGCCCTGGTCTAGTTTGCAGAGGTGTGCACACTTCATTTCCTTTCTACGGGCTGGTGGCAAGCCACGATCCTTGTCACATCTGTTTTGGCCCTCAACGCAATCAGGACACTGCATTGCCCGCTCCCCTCTGCTGCCCTCCCATTGCTCCCAGCCGCCACATGCTTTGGCCATAAGCTTGATCTACCGTTTTAACACAAATCCCGAAATCACCTGTCACAGAGTGTCATGTCCTCTGGCCCATTCCAGCTGACATTTTCCAGACCTTTGTGGGCCAAACGGTTCTCCAGTTGTGTACAGTGTGGCTTTAGTCCTATATGACATCACAATCAGAGACCGCATTCATCTGTGTCTATGTCAGAGGCAGCATCCATGGGCTGTGAACTCTGGAGCCCCCTGAGATGTGGGGAGTCACACCACCCATGGAGCAGTCAGTACAGGCAAGAAATGTGTAAGAGCCAAGGCTGGCGCTGGAGGTCAGAAGGGGGTTACGGCAGCTGGGGCTTGGCTTTTGAGGCATGAGACACGTACAAATCACCAAAACATTGTCAACCGCCATATTCTTATAAGCCGCCTTGAACCAAGAAGGTGGGACTTAAACGTGTTAACAAAGAAATAAATAAAAATTATCCCATCAGCACAGAGAGCAGAAAATGAAAATGCTGCTCAGGCAATTAGAGAAAGACAAGGTGTGTTTCACTCACTGGCATAGCTGTTTCTGGGACTGAACATCTCAGCCTCCTTCCCTGGCCTCTCATGACTCATCAGGGAAGTCAGGGACAGCCTGGAATGAACATGAAACCACCGGTAGACTTCTGAGCCCTGTTTTATTGCTCTTTGTCAGTCTGGGCAATAGGAAAGGTTTAGGGTGTTCAAATGGCCCAGAGAAAAGGTCTTGGTCCTTCAATAGAATCCAAATGCAATACTATTTGCCGTGTGATGCTGCCCACCTCCATGCCATGGAAAGCTTCCAACTGCCCATTTGCACACAATAAAGCCTCTGTTAAAGGGACAATTTTTCTCCAGGCCTGCTAGCAGCCCCAGGAGGAGGCTCCCTCAATTTTTCTTCTCCGAAAAGGGAGAGATTCTTACCTTTAAGACCCTAGGATGCCCTGAAGGGCCATACTGTCCGGCCTGCCAGTTAAGTTCTGCCTCCCCAGCACCGCGCTCTGTGCCCCCGGCCTTCAGAGTGGTGACTGGAGACAGAGCACCCCGGCTGGTGATGACTTGGGACAGAGCATTTTCACTGGTGGCACCTTGCCTAAGGGAAGCCCACCTCGTTGAGGCCTGGAACTTACCATATTGTGTTTTAAATGCTAGGCCAAGACATTCCACCCAACTTAATCCACGAGAAGCAGAATATACATATTTTAATAATTAAATACATTCTTTTTAACCGAGGTTTTTACACATGAACACACGAAACTGTCTTCTACTGAATTGGACCCCTGGTCCATCCAAGTCAGTATTGTCTACTCAGACTGGCAGCAGCTTTCCAGGGTCTCAGGCAGAGGTCTTTCACATCACCTACTTGCCTAGTCCCTTTAAGTGGAGATGCCGGGGATTGAACCTGGGACCTTCTGCGTGCCAAGCAGATGCTCTACCACTGAGCCACAGCCCCTTCCCATATATTATTATAGTAACACACATTATAGAATATTAAATGTGAAACTTTTGTCCACAATTAAATGATAAACATATCCTTGCAAATATGTTGTGTATGTCTACAGGAATTATTGTTAATAGTGTATTTGACCTTACATAAAAATCTTCAAACAAAACACTGTGAGTGAATAAATCTTTATTTTAAAAAGCATTCCACTCATTTCAAAAGAGAAAATATTTCACAGGACAAAATTTTCTGTGATCCCCAAAATTTTCAGTGTTCCTGTTGGAATAATGTGTTTGTTCCCTGAATTTTTCTACTTTCCCCCCACTCCAGGCCTTCACCTATCTAGAGTTAAGAACATGAGAAAGGCCCTGCTGGATCAGACCAAGGCCCATCAAGTCCAGCAGTCTGTTCACACAGTGGCCAACCAAGTGCCTCTGTGTGTGTGTTAAGTGCCGTCAAGTCGCTTCCGACTCATGGCGACCCTATGAATGAAAGTCCTCCAAAATGTCCTATCTTTGACAGCCTTGCTCAGATCTTGCAAATTGAAGGCTGTGGCTTCCTTTATTGAGTCAATCCATCTCTTGTTGGGTCTTCCTCTTTTCCTGCTGCCCTCTACTTTTCCTAACATGACGGTCTTTTCCAGTGACTCTTGTCGTCTCATGTCGTGACCAAAATACGACAGCCTCAGTTTAGTCATTTTAGCTTCTAGGGTCAGTTCAGGCTTGATTTGATCTATAACCCACTGATTTGTTTTTTTGGCAGTCCACGGAATCCGTAACACTCTCCTCCAACACCACATTTCAAAGGAATCTATTTTCTTCCTATCAGCTTTCTTCACTGTCCAGCTTTCACACCCATACATAGTAATAGGGAATACGATGGCATGAATTAATCTAGTCTTGGTGGCCAGAGTCACATCCTTACACTTCAAAATATTGTCTAGCTCCTTCATGGCTGCCCTTCCCAGTCTCAATCTCCTTCTAATTTCTTGGCTGCAGTCTCCCTTTTGGTTGATGGTGGAGCCAAGGAATAGAAAGTCTTGAACAATTTCAATTTCCCTCATTGTCAACCTTAAAGTTGTGTAATTCTCCTGTAGTCATTACTTTTGTTTTCTTGATGTTCAGCTGTAGTCCTGCTTTGGCACTTTCTCTTTTAACTTTCAGCAATAGTTGTTTCAAATCTTCACTATTTTCTGCCAATAATGTAGTGTCATCAGCATATCTCAAATTATTAATGTTCCTCCCTCCAATGTTCACTCCACCTTCATCTAAATCTAATCCAGCTTTCCTAATTATATGTTCTGCATATAGATTGAAGAGATAGGGAGATAAAATACATCCTTGTCTGACACCTTTGCCAATTGGAAACCATTCCGTTTCTCCATATTCTGTTCTAACTGAGGCCTCTTGTCCAGAGTACAGGTTGCGCATCAAAACGATCAGATGTAGTGGCACACCCATTTCCTTTAAAACCAGCCATAGCTTTTCATGATCCACACAGTCAAAAGCTTTGCTGTAATCTATGAAACAGAAGCTGATTTTCTTCTGAAATTCTCTCGTACGCTCCAGTAACCAGCGTATATTTGCAATATGATCTCTAGTGCCTCTTCCTTTTCTGAAACCAGCTTGAACATCAGGCATTTCTCGTTCCATATATGGTAGCAGCCTTTGCTGTAAGATTTTGAGCATCACTTTACTTGCATGAGAAATTAATGCAATGGTCCGATAGTTGTTGCGGTTTACTAGTTTATAATCCAAAAAAAGGATGACGGAGGATAGCTCTGTCAGTAGGTACTAGCCATGGGGACGTGGTTGGGCCACTGTGTGAGACAGGATGCTGGACGAGATGGATGCCCCCACCCTGATCCAGCAGGGCTCTTCTGCTGTCCTTAAGAAAAAGATGGTTTTGTATGGGTTGTTTCTGTGCTCGTGGGCTGAAACCATTATCTCCCGGCTTCTGTTAGGTCACCAGAAAAAGCTGATGTTAGCTGTGAAAAAGTTGGCTGAGATCCAGAAGGCTGAATACGTCAAGTACGAGTCTGGGACCCTGAAGAAGAAGGGGGCACCTCAGTCGCTGGACACAGTGGCCATTGAGTCCCCCCAGCAGGAGACGGCTGAATGTCAGTCCCCCAAGATGACCACTTTCCAGGACAGCGAGCTGGGCAACGAGCTGCAGGCAGCCATGACGGGCCCTGGTGAGGAAGGGGCAGAAAAGCAGGTCAATCATGTGGGGCACTTCCGCGAAGGGGCGGCCTTCCGGCACTCCGCCCGCCTGGCCTGTCGCGGTTCGGGCCGTTAAGTGCCTACACTCTTAGAATGTACCATTTACTGAGAAATGGAGTTATCTTATTCAGTGAGACACCACTAGACCGGAATCAACGGTTCCAAGAAACTTGTTATTGCTTCTAGGACATCTTTTGAACACGCCAATAAATTTATAATAATGGACAAGAGTAGAAGTATATATAAAAAACACATTTATTTACATTATACAATATATGCTTTTTGGTTGCAAAGCCTTAAAATATCATATAAGGATAGACATCATTAGTCTTAAACATGTTTATGTAGCAAGTAATCATTCACATTCTCTATGCCTCCATAAAGGAGTATTTTAGTCAGAATATACTCATAAAGTATCCTTAGTGCAATGCACCTTCATTCAGAATATAAGGTTACAGAAATCCTGTCAAAATATGGTTAATTCTTTGGAGAAAGATTTGGTTAGAAGCATCCTAACTTAAATCATTCAAAACATCATAACATTTTTGTACAGAAGACACACTATACCTTGCTGTGTCATCTGTGTATGTGCATTGTGCATATCTCACAGAGTACAGAGAGTCTCCTTTCCCTTCTCTGGTCTCTTGCTCTGAGGAGGTTCAGAAGTCCCTCTGTTAAGTAGAGGACGTTCTGACACAATCCCAGAGGTCTAGCTATTAGCCCTGTGTTCAGGATGCTTCTTAGCATTGGTAAGCCAAATAGGCTTAGTTTGTAAGAATCCATAAATCTGATGGACTCTCAGTGTTCCAATACATGGAAAGATCTCTGCACTTAGATTCCCATTCAAAGAATAGGAATTCTAAGGGTCTCTATCCTCTTCTAGGAATAGAGCAGTCTCACAAGAAGACTGTAAGTAAGATATGTTGAAATATCCAGATCTTGATATTTCAAGATATCTGAGAACTTCTGTCCACGCAAGGATCAGAGTTTCAATGTTTTACATCTCAAGCCTTTTGAGATGGAGGTGCTATACCAGACAGCTGCAGTCTGCCAGCCATAGAACTCTGAAATGCAAGCTGTACTGTGGCTCTATTTATACTGTTTCTAGACCCATTAAGAGTGAAGAATGTTCCTTTTCCTTCAGGAACTTCTCTTCCTTAGCCCTCGAAAGGATAATTTTATTTCCCTTTCGTATCCAAAATCAGGAGCTTTAGTGGTTTCTTTTCCTGTCTTCTGATATCTTATTGTCCAAATATGGACATCCTTCCCTTTCAGTCCTCTGTGCCTAAAGTATAAATCCTTATTTCCGAGTTACATGATCAAGTTACATATTTAATTTCTATACCATCCTCTTCGTTAGGACTATACGCATTAAATGAGACTACTTAGAAACCTGTAGCACAACGTTTAACTATATAACTCATGAAACATAATTTTAGCTGACATTGTCACTTTACAAAGTGTTTTGTTTACATTAGTTTAGCAGGTTTGCATTCTGCTGCATTCTCTACTGCAAGATTACAGTAGAACGAGGAAGCATATTATTCCTATCGTTGAGAGAACTATATTTTAAGCACACTTCCAACTATTAATGCACTCTTAGTAGATTAAGATTCTGACATCTGGCAGCTAAGTCAGAAAGATGATTTTTACGCTGCCCCTTCAAGGGCAAGCCAGAGTAACTTTAGTAGTTAGCTTTGATTAGAGCTAACCTTGAACTAGCCTGTCAGCATGACACAGAGTTGCCTGTCAGCATGACACAGACTTTCATTATACATTACACAAACCTCTGTATTTGTATGATGTGTTTAAGCTCTATATGGAATTAATTCTGCACATGTTCATAAGATACCATGATCATGTCAGAGACTGCTACAGGCCCACGAGAACAGTCTGAGTGGGCGGGCTAAACTCATGAGCAGCTCCCAAGAACTGCTGGGGGATGGACCCAAAGCCGCCGGCACGGCCATCTCCAAGAGCCAGGAGTACCTGGCGGAGGACGGGAAAGAGGGACCGGCGACTCTCCCCAAGGAAGTGCGTAGTCTCCGACACAGCCACAGCATCAAGCGGGCGAGTGTGCCGCCAGTGCCTGGCAAACCGCGGCAATCTTTTCCCCCATCCGGAGGGCACTACACTCCCCCGCAAACGCCCACCAAGCCCCGCCCATCCTCGCCGCAGACACTTGGCATGGCACATGCCACAGCCAAGGTAAAACCTACGCCACAGTGGCTGCCGCAGTCGGACCGCCCCATGTCTCCCCGTTCACTGCCTCAGTCCCCCACGCACCGCGGCTTCGCCTATGTCATGCCGCAGCCTGTGGAGGGAGATGCTCATACGGCAGGACCCTTGGCACAAGCTGTGCCGGTGTTGCCTGTCTCAGTGCCCGTGCTCTGCCTGCCGCCTCAGGTCAAGAGGTGGCCGAAGTTGAAAGACAAGGAGCAGGAACCGGCACCGTTGTCAGTGTATCAGAACGGCACGGCCACCGTCAAGCGCCGCCCGGCCTCTGACACGAGCAGCACGGGAGCCTCGCAGGAGAAATCTGACCGTGTTTCGACGCAGCTCCCCGTGGAAGGCGAGCCCAAGAAACCGGCCAAGCCACCAGTATCTCCTAAGCCTGTCCTACCCCAGAAAGCCTCTGGGCCCCCCATGCCCACCTCCAAAAAGGCCCCAATTCCTGGCCCTGGCAGTCCAGGTAAGTGTGCACTGCTGGAGAAAGCTGTCATCTTGGCAGGTAGCTCACAGGCAGGCAGAAGCCACAGATCTTTCCAGGACAGTGCTCTGCTTGGTTGCTTCTTCCTGTAGCCCCGGTGATCCCTGTGTATCCCTCCGCTTCCTGCAGGGTCGGCAGGCACAGCCAGCTATCCCAGGTCCTTCTGCCTAAGGTGGGGAGGGGGGGTCCGTCCCTGTAACCACATGTCCATACATAAGCAAGGGGCTCACAAGCCTTCTGGGATGTCAGGGGTAGCATGGAGAAGAGGGGAAGGAAATTGGGAATAGGTGGCATATATGCCACGTCTCTATGCAGCTGCGGCACCCCCAGAAATGGGTAGGTGCTGATGCTGTCCTCTCTGTTGCAGAAGTGAAGCGGGTCCACGGCACCCCACCTCCAGTCTCCCCCAAGCCCACGCCTCCCCCGACCGCCCCCAAGCCGAAGGTCCACGCTGCCCTCCAGTCGGGAAGTGCCAGCTCCACGCCCGCACCGTCGCCTGCCAAGCAGCTTGTGCCCACCATCAAGCCGTCAAGCACACACCCCTCGCTCTGCTCCAGCCCAGCCAAGCCCCTCTCTCCCGGCGGGGTGGCGTCTCAGACAGTGCCGGTCAAGCCGCCGCGCTCTTCCATGGCTGGGCCTTCGGCGGAGAGCGTCAGTGCGGAGAGCGCCCACCAGAAACTGGAGGAGACGAGCGCCTCGCTTGCGGCGGCCCTGCAAGCTGTGGAGGAGAAGATCAAGCAGGAGGATGGGCAGGCATCAGAGTAAGGACGGCCAGAGGGGGTGGGGGGTGGGGGCTGGGGCTGGGTTCAGTTGGGCAGGGGAGGGCCAGGGTGGGGACCCCGGGAGCACCCTCTGTGTGTGTGTCACCAGACGGAGGCATCAGGGTGGGATCTTCAGTCTCTTGTACCCGACGGGGATTTATTGATTTATATTTGTCGACTAAAACATTAATATCCCACCTTTCCTCATGGTTCAAGATGACTGACAATAATAGTTTAAAAACATTTTCTGTTAAGGCCAAAAATGAAAACAGCAACCCCCCCGCAACTTAAAAGACGCCTGTCGATTCTAAGCTCCAAAGCCCTGGCAAACATGCAGGTCTAGCAGCGCCTCCTGAAGATCTCCAAGGAAGGGGGGAGCCCTCTCACTGCTTCAGGGGGCCCGTCCCACAGAGTTGGGGGCATGATGGAAAAGGCCCCGGGCTCTGGCCCGTGGCAGGCAGGCTACCCTAAGTGGTGGGGATCGGCAGCAGATGGCTGCCTGATGACCGCAGTCGGCACACAGGCACACAGGGAAGGAGCTGGTCCTTCCCGTTATGTGAGTCCCAGGCCGTGAAGAGTTTCAAGGGTCGTAACTGTTGTACCTTGAATTGGATTCTGAAACGGAGACTGGCAGCTGTTTCCAAATGGGCCACGTCTGTTCCCGGCGGCTGGCCCAAAATGGGCCGCCGCACGCTGGGCCAGTTGCAGTTTCTGGGTTGTCTTCGAGGGCTTGGGGAAGGCATATGCCAACGTGGTCTCAGAGGAATAGTGGGAAATGCCTGGGGGGGGTGGGGGGAGAGGGAGGGCAGAGCCGGCATCCGTCTCATCACTCCCCCTCCGGCCTCTGTCCCCCTTCAGCTCCGCCGCGGAATCCAAGAGCACAGTCAGCATCCTGGACGACATCGGCAGCATGTTCGACGACCTCGCGGACCAGCTGGATGCCATGTTGGAATGAGAGCCGGAGAACCACCCGGGCCAACCTCAGGATCTGCCAAGGGCACCAAGGGCACAGGTCGCCTCCACGAGTATCGTCCCATGCCCCCAAACTCCCCCCTCACCCGCCGTCTTTTGAGGGTTTGCACAAAGAAGATAAGATTACCTCAGGATTGTGCTGAAACAAATGGGAGGTGCTTGGGAAAGGCTTTCCTTGGGACCAGTTTTGCCAAAGCAAAACACAACCAACGAAAGGGAATTCCCTCCGCTGTGTTGCCCCTGTTTTTCTAGCTTAACCACCTGCTGACCCTGGGGAATAAAGGACAGCTGGAATTCTCTCCCAAACGAGGCGGAAGGCCGCCGTGCCTCGTTCTGGCCAGGAGGTTCCTGGTCTGCGGGCTGAACGTCATCTGGCGACTTTCTCCGGGCTCGACGGCAGCCGCGCGATCTGCTCCGGCTCAGCCTTCCATGCGTCTCTTTCTTGATGAACCGGGAAGGCGTCCCTGACCTCTCTCCAAGATTGAAGTCCTTCCCCCCCCACCTTGTATGACAGTCCCTACAAGCGATCAGAATGTGGCACAAATAAGTCTTCAGTTTTGCTGCTGGCTGTTCTCGTTTTCCACTTGGGTTGGCCGTTCTGTCCCGGTGACCCTCTTGCCTTTTGTGTCGGTCTCGTCCCAAGACTGAGCGCTGCCCCTCTTGCTGTGCCCTGCTGTCTCGGTTCCTGCCCCTGTCTGCCATTTTTGGGTGGGGTGGGGGAGCGCTGGAAGAGGCGGGGGTGGGGAGATGCCCAAGGGAAGCCGTCAGCCCAGGGCGAGGGGGTGGGGCTTTTGGTGGGCTGCATGCTTCGTTTCTTTGTCCCGAAGGTGTTAGTCTTCTCCTGGTGACGATGAAGCTTGTAACTGTGGGGAGTTTTGTTCTGTTAACGAGTCCCATTTGACAAATAAGCTCCTTTTCTGTTTGTTTGTTTGCCTCGTTCCTGGCAGGTGCCGTGAAAAAGCTTTGGTATGTTTGCATGATTGATACGGTGTTGAAACTTGAAAAGAGAAAAAAAAAGGAAAAAAAAAGAAATTATTGCAGAAACCCACCTGTAAATACCCCCCTGGCCGCCGTTGCAGCTGCCACAGAAGAATATTTATTCCTGGGGTCTTTTGGGGGGGGAGGGGGGGGAGAAAGGTTAAAATATATCTCTGGGTAAACAATGGTTGTGGTTCTGAGCATGAGGGACTTTGATTGCACTTTCTCTTTGTTCCCAAAGAGCTTGTCACCTGATTAGACAATGAAGCCTTCCGTACCAGACTTCTTTCTGGGAGGGTGCGCGCAGATGTGGGGAGGAGAGCGAAGTAGACAGTGGGCTGGCATGGGCTATTTATCCTGTCCAGATTTGCGGTATGTTTGGTCACAAAGCGGCACCGCCGGGGAGGGGCCAGAGGTGTTTGGCAGTAGAGACTCTTCCTCTAGGGATTTGGGGCTTGGAGACCTCTCTCTGTGTCCGCATACTCCAAATACAGTCCGTCATCTGCCAAGACGAGCACACCGGAACCTCTTCACCTATGACATAACTCAGACTCCAGAGACCTCCTTGGCTGGTATTGCTGTCGTCCAGCATGGGTACTCGGCCTACAACGTTGACGTGGGGTGGTGTGAGGTAAGAAAGACCCAACCTCGGTGAAGCCCTGCAGTGCTGGGCTCTGTGTGCCCGAGGAGCGATTGCTTCGGAACGTGCGCCCTTGTGTCTCAAAGGGAACCAGCCATGGTCGGTTGCTGGAGAGGGGGAATGGTAGTGGGGCCGAGCTGGCCAGCCAGGACTGGACGTTTTCTTGGTAAGGTGGTGCTTGTAAGGTTGAGATTCTCCATTGCTATGGAGTTCAAGGAGAGAGGCTGCTATTGAAAGACGTTGGCCCAGGAACCAACATTTCTGCAGAAGTCTTGAGTGTGTCATGATGATCCTCACTGTCATGCTGATGGACCCAGCAAATCACCTTGTCTCTCAGTTGCAGTGACAAGTAAGCGATTGAGCATCTGAATAGCCAAAGGATGATGGGAGACACAGCCTCTTTGGGTGGATCCACGGGGATTCCCTCTTAACACTTGAGGCCTCGTGGTCACTTCTCAATGGGCACATCTTATCTTAGACAAGCACAATCCAGGAATCCCAATATCGCATTACCCATCCCTACGGCGATGCGGCAACTCCGAGTTCTCAAAGCATTGATCGGCCACTCTCTTCCTGCTGGAATTTCTTGGCAATGAGAGGCCCCTCCTTTTCCCTGTCAGTGTTAAACAAAATTATTCCCATCTTGGTGAGAATCAGCATCTTTTTGCCACAGGAGAGCTCCTAGCCTTCCTGGAGCCAGCATTCAGATCAAGGAGTCATTCACAGCACAGAACTTGATTCGCCTCCTTATGCATTGATCCTTGAAGTGCATTCTGAATTTTTGTAATCGCTTCTATTCTGCCCCCTCAGGCCTGCAGCCACCTTGGCCGTGGACCCGCGGCAGGGTCCCCCGAGGTTTGTAGTTTGTGGGCCAGCTGCCCTTGGGAGTCCTCGGAGAAATATTTTAACAGATTTGCAGAGGCTTGTGTTATTTTCACAATCAGGATTTGCTTCCAGAGAGGCGACGTTAGGGGTAAGCTTTAGCGTCCTTCCTTTGATAGATCTCACATGTTTTGTTACGGTGGTTTTAAACCTCCATGAGGTCAGAGGTCACATCACATCACTGTGTCCTAACAGGCCTGCCATCACCACTTAGATGTTTTGCAGATCATCTTCCCATTTCCTAGCTATTATTTGCCATCCGAAGGGACAGATGGGCCTCAGAATGCCGTCTTCCCGGCTAACGGTGCCGAACGGAAGAGTTCTGACCTCCTACATGCGCCTATCTGAGGTGGCATTTCCCCCACAAGCATCACTTTTCCGAGAGCCACCTTAACCCTTGGGGTTCCTTGTTGGCTTTAGCCCGTCAGATGTTTCAGTAATAACGGAAGCCACCGCTCATGGTTCTTTGCTCTCTTCCTCGTGTCCCATCTTCCTCTAGATCCAGAACAGTACAAGCACCCGAGATCGTTCGGAGGTCAAGGAACGAGAAGAGCTCCCACATTTCAGGATGGGAAGGCTGAACTTCCAGAGTTCAGGCCTCGTATGCCTCAAAGTCCCACCCGTATGAGCGTCTCGCACCCTTGACCAGTGGGTGAGGCGGCCTTCACAAACCAGCGTTTACTCGGGCATTTGCTGCTTTTAGGCCAAGAGGCCGGATTCTATCCTGAGCTTCCATAGGTGCGTCTCCCTTTAGAGCCGTTGTCTCACTTTGCAGATGTGGGACTGTTGTCACTCCCCCTTCCAACCTGCAACTTGGGGCCTCTTTTAAGCCTCTGGGGTCTTTCTCCCTCTTCCTTTCACCATCCATCTTCTCCCACGAGAAAAACAAAGTCTAGAAGCCAGAAAGTTAGAAGTGCTGATAACAGACCCTGCCTTAGTTTGGACAGCTCAAAAGTACCAGCTGAAGATCAAAAGCTCAGGAAACCCCCCTTTGCTTCAAGTTCCCTTCTTCCCCTGGGCTACTGTCTACGTCTGGCTCCTTCAGGCACTCGGTGGCAGACACCCGGGGTTATTAATCATGCTAAGTGGGCAAAGGCCCTTCCTCTAGGTAGCAGATATGGAAAACAAATCCACACTTTCTCTTTGGAGGGTGTAAAGGGTTGAGGAAAATAAGCTATAACGTATTAAATTATTTGAGATGATTATACCGATTCAACCCCCCCCGATAGAATAAAGGAAAGATATATATATATATATATATATTTAAGAAGAGTTAATATTATCAGTTGTATATTAAACTGTTTTAAAGAGATTTAATTGAAAGAACCAGAGTGCAGCTGGGATCCTAACCTCTGTCCTAACCTCTGACTTGTGGCGAGATCATCTTAAGGAGTAGCACAAGGTGTAAAAGATACCATTACTTTTGTTTTCAGGGCGTGTGAAATTAAGTTTCTGTTACACGGGCTTTGATTTTCTTCGCCATGTTCTTTTTACACCATTTTAGCCAAAAGTAAAGGATGTGCCTTCTTTTATGGATTATTTGGTACTATACAATCTCATCTCCTACCAGTGTATTTTGTTTTTGTTTTTTAAATTTGTTTGTGCGTGTTTGCGTGTATGTAATTTTGACACACGTGCAGCTGTATACTGATGTACACACAAGGATCTGTCAGGGCAACAAATGGCTTTTACGTTGGGAATGCAATTCTGGTTTATTCTTCAGATCTGTGATTTTTTTTTTTAAATGAGAACTGGGTGGCCACGGGTGGGGTGGGGTTGAGGGTGTCATCTGGTCACCCCTCTTTTCTCCAAGTACTGATCTCCAAAAAACGTCTGGCACAACTATGAAATTTCTTTATTAAATTAAAAAATACTTTAAAAGAACAAAAAATGAAACGACCACATGAATATATCTGTTGTAAAGAGAAATTACAAAAAAAAAACAAGCTGTATCTTAAAAGTATTTGAAGATTCTTATGCTGGATATATATGTGTAATATATATATGAAACATATATTTTTATTAAGTTATGGAACTTGTATCGTCTGTCCATTCTGTCAGAGCTATGCATCCTGATCCCAGCCTCCTCTTCCCTTCAACATCCCCACCTACCTGTATTGTTGTTATTATGAAAAAAACAATATTTGATGGCTTTTCGTGGTGCTGTAAAGAACTTTGCTTCTATTTAAAAGAAAAAAGCTGAGTGCGTGGCCTCCATTATTTAAATAAAGTGGGACGTCGGGGGTGGGGTGGGGGCTAGCACAGTCTTCCCAAGGAGCGTTACCGGGGGCTGCCAGGACCCCTGGAGGGGTATCCCCCGCCTCTTATGTTCACCATTCATTTCAGGGAAGTGGGTGAGCCTATTGGGAAGGTGGGGCCAGGCCCTGGACGCCTTCCTGCAGATCTAGAAGCCTTTGAGCGGGATCTTCCCCAGCGCAGTGCCTGCGGAGTGGCCTCTTCTGTGCAGTGGTTAAGACTGGTGGTTTGGAGCAGTGGACTCTGATCTGGGCGCTCAGACTGGCAGAAGCCAAGGCGAAAAGGAGCTCTTTCCCCAGGACACAGCGGCCCTAGCAGAGCAGCTCAGAGCCCAGAGCGGAGACCTGCAAGAGCGCCTGTTTGGAGTGGTTTGGTCTGGAGCGGCGGACTCTGGAGAACCGGGTCTGATCCCCCACTGCCCCTCCACAGGATCGACGGAGGCTAATCTGGGGAACCGGGTCGGTTTCCCCGCTCCTCCACTCGAAGCCAGCTGGGCGACCTTGGGCTAGTCACAGCTCTCTTAGCGCTCTCTCTGCCCCACCTACCTAGAATCACAGAGTTGGAAGGGGGACCGCCAGGGTCATCTCGTCCAACCCCCCCCCCCGCACAATGCAGGGAATTCACAACCGCCTCCCCCTCCCCACACCCCCAGTGACCCCCAGTGACCGTGCCCAGGGGTGCCTGCTGTGGGGAGGGGGAAAGGGGACTGGGAGCCGCTCGGACTCCTCCTGAAATGGTGGAGAAGGTCGGCCTGTCAACACCAGCTGCTTCCTCCTCCGTGCTGGGAATGAGGGAGGGGCTGCACATTAAATGGGTTAAGTGGGGTGGGGTGGGGGCAGTTCCTCCATTGCGCCACAAGGCGGCGGTGGCATCATCCCCTGCCCCGGGTCTCTGATCAGGCCAGGGCTGTGCCTCTGCGCATACAACGAGTTTCCATGGCCATGGGGTGTGCGGTCTCCCCCCCACCCCCCGCAACACACAGACTCTGCGGCGGAGGCCCGGGATGCCCCCCGGGAGCCCCGGGCGGGCGGGCGGCGGAGGCTCCGAGGCCGGGCCAGGCGTGGCCCGCGGGGCCCCTGGGCTGCAGTGCCTGGGTTTGGCCGCGGGGTGGCAGCAGCGCCCCTCCCTCCGCACGGCTGCGGCGCTTGCGCAGCGGGTTCACGGGCGCGCCCGACGGCCGCGTCGCCAGCCTGTTTCCATGGCAACCGTGCTCAAAAGCGTCACAGCCAAACCAGCCCCCCGGAAGCGCACATGGAATCCCCGCCCCCTGTTCTGCAGTGCGCAACCGCATTAGGTGCCCGGAACTTGCCCACAAAGACCGGAAGTGTCACCAGAACCGCTGCCCCCGTTTTGTAGTCCCCGCCGCTTCCGGGGTCCGGAAGCGTTACAGCCACTCAAATTCCCCGCGTCACAAATACCGGAAGCGTTACTAGGTTGTTCCCCCCCCCAAGCGTTTCGGAGGCCTTTCTTCTTCCCGAAATGCCGTAATGAAACGTTGGGAGTGCGCAATACCAGCTTAGCCCTCTTTTTTCATTATGTAATAACACTTTATGTTATTCGATTTTAAACAGACTTTATTTTCATTTTTCTTATTTATTATTACAAAACGGGGGCAGCAATTGTCCTGACACTTCAGTTCTGTTCCCCCTGAAACCTCAGCGCAAGTCTTATGCTGCGGCAGCAAATAAAAAGCAGCCTCACGGCACGTCAGACCCTGGACATACTGCCACTTCAACCATAGAGTGGGAAGGGACCTCCAGGGTCATCTAGTCCAACCCCCTGCACAATGCAGGAAATTCACAACTCCCTCCCCCCCACCCCCCACCCCTAGTGACCCCCTGCTCCATGCCCGGAAGATGGCTAAGGTGCCCTCCCTCTCATCATCTGCCTTAAGTCACAGAATCAGCCTTGCTGACAGATGGCCGTCCAGCTTCTGCTTTAAGGTTTCCCCCTTCTGGGGAGGACATGAAAATGATTTTCTATGTTTCCGATCTATCAGTGGCACGCAGAAGGTCCCAGGTTCAATCCCCAGTGGCATCTCTAAAGGGACGGTCATAAATCATAGATTTGGAAGGGACCACCAGGGTCATCTAGTCCAACCCCCTGCACAATGCAGGAAATTCACAACTACCTCCCCCTCCCACACCCCCAGTGACCCCTGCTCCGTGCCCAGAAGATGGCCAAGATGCCCTCCCTCTCATCATGTGCCTAAGGTCATAGAATCAGCATGGCTGACAGGTGGCCATCTAGCCTCTGCTTAAAAACCTCCAGGGAAGGAGAGCTCACCCCCCCCCGAGGAAGCCTGCCCACCCAGGAACCGCTCCATGGAACAGGCTTCCTCAGGAGGCGGTAAGATAAAATCTTCCCTGGAGGTTTTTAAGAACAGGTCAGATAAAACTTAATAAAATAAAATCGAATAAACTAAAATGTAATAAAATGGGGGGGGAGCGCCCGAGCCGTGGGGGAGGAGGGTGCTGCCCTCCCGTGGCCAAACCGGTGCACTGCAGCCGAGAGGCCAATTGACCCCCCCCCCCAGGCCTGGCTCGGCCGCCCGGTCCAGCCCCCTTCCCCGGTGTGCGTGCGCGGTTTCCTGGGCCAAAGAAGGCACGGGGGGGGGCTGGGGGGGCTGGGGGGGCGCGACCTCGACGCCCCGCCTCCAGTGGCTTCCACAGGGGCTAAGACAGGGAGAGGAGATGCCGCCATCCGGTGGTCAAGGGAATAATCTGCCGCCGAGAGGCCGCCTTTTGCCCTGCCTGGTGGGAACTCAGCCCCTGCACGAGGGCCGCCCCGGGCTCGTTCTTAATAGAAGCGTCGCGGCAGCAGAGTGGAACCTCCAGCTACAGAGGCAGTCCGCCGGGAAGAGATGCAGAGCTACTCTGACGTCATCCAATGCCCTGCTGCCAGTCTGCCCGCCGCTACCCCACGGGGGCTCTCTGCGCATGCTCCAAGTAGTGCACTCAGCCCCGGCGTGGGGAGGGGTGTGTGCGCAGGCGCGGGACGGCACGGGCGCGCGGGAGGCGGCGGCACGTGCAGCGGCGAAGCGGACTCCGCGGCCCCGCCCGGTAAGGCGCCCGGTGCACCGGAGGGGGGGGGTCTTTGGCGCGAAATGCCCCGGGGGGAGGGGCCGTATAGCGGGTTTTATGACGCAGCACGAGGCCCGCGGTGGTCTTGCAAGGCTCGAACTTGGGGTGGGGGGAAGTTAAAAAAAAAGTTACGGGCTTGCGAGCTGGTTTTTTTTTTGGGGTGTGGGCGGGGAAATATGGACGTTTGGGGGAAATTTGAAATATATGCAGTATTTGTTTTCCTTTAAGACCTAAATTGCTTTTAGCGATGCAACCAAATCAAATTTAGTTAACATGTAACGTGTTGTAACTGGTTTTCGCACGTGCCTGTTGTGTCTTAATTTTCTGTAAGAAAAATGGCTGGAGTAAAGAGTTGCAAACTGTTGCATCCTCTATATAGACACACTGTGGCAGGTTTCCTTTAAAGTTTGCCTTTGGAGAGGTGGGAAATAGGAAAAGCGAAGGTAGAAAATAAATTCTGTAGTAAAGGAAAAAAGTGCATTTAGTACAAGAAGCTCCCTAATGACCCACAGGTGCCACCTGGTTGGCATATTGAGCTCAACTGTATCACACTGAAAATACTAAGTAGTTTAATAATCTCTGATCAAGCACATTAAACTATTAGCATTAACCAAAAACAATCTTGAAACTGCTGTAAAGGCACCTAACAGCGCATGAGGGTTTTTTTGTTTTAGCGCTCTCCAGATTTCGCAATGTTTGCAGTTGAGAAAATCCTGTTTTTTCATGCAGTGCATTTAGAATGAATGTTGTGCTTCTTGAGGAAAAGGTTTTCACGCTCAAAAATGAAAACAAAGAATTCCTAAATTTAGTACAGTGGCTGACACCGCGGGCATTCTGGAGGCACGATTGGGTTTTAATTTCCGGAACTCAGCATTACAAACCTGGTACAAATCCAGGCCGCAGTTTACGAAGAGGCTGGCTGAAAGCAGGCTGCCCTCGCCTCTCCCCCCCACTCTTCATGTGCTGTGTGTGTGTGTGTGGGGAAATCTGTGTGATGAAATTCCTCTGCTGGTTTTGCTGGAGTGTTCTTGCCTTCAGGCTTTGGCCCAGCCTGGGGTCTACAAAGGGCCTGCAGAATAAGTTGAGATGGGAAATGGCTGCTGTGCTTGAGATTCAGCAAAGCTGTGGGACCTTTTGGGGTTGAGATTTCAGGGGGAATTCCAATCTCCCCCCCCCCCAGGCCAGAATCGCAGCGCCAGGCAATTAACCACCTTGCATTCAATGAGCTGTAAATGCTGAGGGAGGGGGCCACCTGTGGGAAATGGGAGGTCTTGGACTGCAGCCCCGCCCTCCTCGTTTGTTCTTCTTCCACCACTTTGGTCACCTGGTCAGCAACAGGTTTCCTTCAGTAACTGAGGCCACCAGCCAAGGATCTGATTGGTCCATGAGCTCAGACCCCCTTTCCCTCTTTTCTCACAGAATATCTACCTGAGTGAAGCCCCTTCCCCTTTGAGCTTGTGGGGGGGTGTCTCTGCCCCCTTTCCCCCCATTTTCTCTCAGAAGACCTATTTGCTTGAAGGCCCTTCCCCATTTTCTCTCAGAAGACCTAGGTGAGTGAAGCCCCTTCCCCATTGGCCCTGTGTGGGGTCTCTGTCCCCCTTTTCCTGTTTTCTCTCAGAATATTTACCTCTCCCTTTTGTGTCTAGTGAGGTTTATATTCCTCCATTTTCTCTCAGAATATCTGAGTAAAGCCCCTTCCCTGTTGGGCTTGTGTGTGTGTGGGTCTCTGCCCCCTTTCCCCCATTTTCTCTCAGAATACCTATCTGCGTGAAGCCCCTTCTCCATTTTCTCTCAGAAGACCTATGTGAGTGAAGCCCCTTCCCCTTTGGCCCTGTGTGGGGTCTCTGTCCCCCTTTTCCTGTTTTCTCTCAGAATATTTACCTCTCCCTTTTGTGTCTGGTGAGTTTTATAGCCCTCCATTTTCTCTCAGAATATCTACCTCAGCGAAGCCTCCTCCCTTTTGTGCCTATTGCGGTTTATAGCCCCCCAATCCCCCCCCCCATAATAAGCCCCTTAGTGATGCACTGCCCATTTTTCACTTGCTTTGTAAAAAACACAACATGCTTCTATTTACCGGCAGTTTTTTACAAGTTTCTGTTCTTTTCCCAGGAAAGAAGGCAAAAAACACAGTGTCTTCTGGCCCACCTGAGGAGCCTGTCGCCCTCTTCATCCCCTCTTCTTGCCTCATGGTACTGTTGGTGACAAGTGGAGACAGTGGTTGACTTCCAAATCCACCCCCAATTTGTGGAGGTGGGGAGCTTGGAGCTGAGGAACAGCGGGGGGTCTGTGTGTGTGTTTCTGTGGGGGGGCTTCTATCTTCTGTTGGAGGAGTTAGGGCTGAGTATTGGGGAGAGAACTGAGATCATGAGGCTGACTGCCCAAAATTTAGGTACTTAAATGTGGTGGGGAATGGATTGTCTGTCTGGAAAGCTTCTGAATTCCACGACCCCTCTCTTAATGTTCGAGGTGCTGCATGATTCTGAGTCTCTTTCTTTTGCTGCAGCAGCCAGCCCAATCCCAGGTGGAGAAGGACTGGAAGGGAGAGCAGCGTGTGGCATTATGGGGGGCTGGAGCCCTGTGCCTGCTGACGAGAGAGAAAATGGCAGATAGGCCTCTGCTGGGCAGTGCTTGGAGTACGGATCCTGCAGCCTGGTCTCTCTTTGCTGCCTCATCTACTGCCAGAGGTTAGAAAAACCCCTCTTCCATGCCACCACTTTGACTTCCTTCTGGTAAAGATGGTCAGGGCTGCCCTGAGAGCCTCTCCCTCCTTCTCGCTCCTTGTTTTTTCTGCCTGTCTCCCCATACTCTTTGCATGGGGGCCTGCCATTCTTTGGCAATCTCCCCTGTGGCATTTTCCTCCAGGCAGTCTGTTTACTGGGCTTCATGCCTCCCCTCCTAGTTTTCTCTCTGAAAAACTGCCTTAGCCATGCTCCAGCCACAGTCCCCCCCCCCCAAGGGGTTCAGGCTCATTCCCCAATCTGCCTGTTAGGGTTTATGCCCCCCCCAATTTTCTCTCATAGTTAGCACCTAAATGATGCCCTTCCTGTAATTCAGTTGCTTGGTTAAAAAAGAAAAATTAAAAAGTGATGTTGCTTTCATGTTAACTTCAACAAGTTTCTGGGTTTTTTTGTTTTTGTTTTTACAGAAAAGAATGCCCAAAAATCCAGTTTCTTTTCCCATGGCGCCAGAATTTCTTGAGACTGCACATCTCTTTGGATGGCCTGTCGTGGCTCCTCAGGAACTGGTCACCCTGTTCACCCACCTTCTTTCTTCATCACACTGTTACTGAGTAGGGCCGACAGTGCTTGACTACCATATCCACCCCCAATTTGTGGAGGTGGGGAGCTTGGAGCTGAGGCACACTGGTGGTGGTGGGTCAGGGAAGCGCTTCCTTCCACTGTCGAAAGAGTTTGGGCTGAGTATTGGGGAGAGAAAAGGGAAGTTGAGTCTGACTGGCCAAATCAAAGGTAATTAACTGTGGTGGGGGAAATCATCGGTTCTTGTAGGATGGTGTCTCTCAGCGTCAAGTGTGTAGGAAGAGTAACATAGAGTCAGAAAGGGGTTGGGTTGAGCTGAATCTTTTTGCAGGACAATGATTCAGCTCAAACCCAACCCCTTTCTGACTACATATTTCTCTTCCTACACACTTGACACTGAGAGACACTGTCCTTCAGTGTTACTCCTCTGAAGATGCCTGCCACAGCTGCAGGCGAAACGTCTGCAAAGAAAATACCAAGACCACGGTCACACAGCCCGGATAACCTACAAGAACCGATGAACTCTGACCGTGAAAGCCTTCGACAACATTTTGTGGTGGGAGAAAGCTTGCATGTCTGCAAGACTTCTAAATTCCATAGACCGTCTCTACGTTAGAAGCCTCGTAGCCTGCTAAATCGCAGGTTAGTAGGGGGGTGGGCATGAGTGCCAACCTCTCCATATCTTGGGGCCTTGAGTGCGGGTGTGATCGATTGTGGCATTATGGAGGGCAAGAGCTGTGTGCCTGCTGACAGGAGTGGGAATGGTAAGTGGTGCTCATCTGCACAGTGCTTGGAGTCCGGATCTGCAGCGCGGTCTCTCTTCGCTGCATCATCTACTGCCATAGGTAAGAAACCCCCTCGTGCACTTCACCACTTTCATTTTTTTCTGGTAAAGATGCTCAAGACTTCCCTGATAGCCTCTCCCTCAATGTTTTGGGGGTCTGGGGGTTAGGGTGAGGGTTGGGGCTTAGAGGTTGGGGTTAGGGGTGGGGTTGGGGTTAGGGTATTAGGGTTAGGGTTAGGGCACGGGAAAGCGGGTTGGGGTAGGGGTTGGGGTTGGGTTAGGGTTGGGTCAGGGTTTGGTGTTAGGTTTGGGTTTAGGTTTAGGGTTCGGGTTTAGTTTCGGGTTAGGACTAGGGCGAGGGTTGGGGTTTTGGTTTGGGTTAGGGTGGTTGGGGTTAGGGGTTAGGGTTAGGGTTGGGGGGCTAGGGGGTTAGGGTTTGGGTTGGAGGGGAGGGGGTTACGGTTAGGGTTTGGTTAGGGTTAGGGTTGGGTTAGGGTTAGGGGTTGGGGTTAGGGGGGTTAGGGTTAGGATTGGGGTAAGGGTTGGGGGTTAGGGGGTTAGGGTTAGGGGGTTGGGGATAGGGTTGGGGTGGGGGGGTTAGGGTTAGGGTTATGGTCAGGGTTGGGGTCGGGGGGTTAGGGTTGGGGTTAGGGCGGGGTTAGGGTTGGGTTAGCGGGTAGGGTTAGGGATAACTTTAGGGTTAGGAGTTAGGGGTTAGGTTTAGGGTAGGGGTAGGGTTGGGGGTTAGGGGTTAGGGTTTGGGGGGGTTAGGGTTGGGGTTGGGTTTAGGGTTAGGGGGTTGGGGTTAGCGTTACGGTTAGGGTTAGGGGTTAGGGTTTTGAGTTGGGGTTGGGGTCGTGGGGTTGGGGTTAGGGTTAGGGGTTAGCATTAGGGTTAGGGGTTGGGGTCTGGGTCGGGGTCACGGTCAGGGTTAGGGGTGGGGTAAGGGTTTAGGGTTGGGA